>NC_050202.1:15998333-16627666 GCF_013141755.1 Anopheles stephensi | reverse complement strand
CTAGACCAGATTGATGAAGCATATCACATTCCCCCCTTCAAACGATCCGTCACACTCCGGCCAGCAAAAAATAACCCCTGCCCGATGTTAGTGCACATACCCTGTCAATGTGTCGTTGTTCCTTTTGCCCACCACCGTTCTCCACCAGGCCCGATCGAATCGAGTTTTCGATCGCCTAATCGACTAAATCGCGCGTCGGTTGCGCTAAAGATTGCGCAAACCGCAAGTTGTGTCACGTCACGCGTGTGACGATCGAGCACAGGACCGAACCAAACCGAACCAGGTGGTGGTAGTGAAAAAAAGTGTTGATGCAGAGATTTCCGCATTGGGCCAGCGCATGGTGCTAGGAAGCCGTAGTCCCACGCGCGCAACATGGCATTAACAAGCCAAAAACAACTCCGGCGACGGACGGCAACTGCAGTCTCGCTCGCTGGAAGTGCGATCGGTCGGTGTGAAAGTGTGCTGCGGTAAACGGATTTGTTGCGAACAACACGCATGCTTAGACAGTCGAAAGACGGTCGCTGTGGTGCAGTTCGCTCTTAGGGCCTCGGCGTGCCTGGTCTTAGTGACAGCCATCCGAAGGGATTTTCTGTCACTGTTTTTCCTACTCATTTCACTTTCAACGTTCAATGTATGCTCAGCGGAGAGGGCCAGTGACTTGTAATTAAACCGCCATTTCTTTGTCGCATAAAATCCATTGTCAAGTGTTGACTGACTCGAAGAGATCTGCCGCACAGTTAAGGGAGGAAATAACAATTAAACGCACCACCGATTCGGCACCGACGTTCGAGTCGCGGGCGGCCAAATTCAATTTCATTGTCCATGAGGTAATTTATGGCGCGTGTGCAATTGCATGCATACTACACCCCATCGCATACTGATAGCATATGCGTGGACCTGTGTCCACGATTTGAGGGATGAACTAGATTTTGTGACACGCGACATAAATGCCGGATGATCGACGTGACGCTTCGACTCCGTGCGGGTCCATGTTTGGGGTCTCGTGTCTCGTGATGTAACCACGATAAGTGGATCAAATACGCCGGGAGGTTTTGTAATTGAACGATTTTTGGCGGGTGGGTCTGAGCGACGCACTGTCCAGACGCACTGTTACGCGTGGTTTAGGCGCACGCACGAATCGGTGCCAAAAACCGATCCGAAATGTCGATCGGACGTAACGGAGGCAATTTGGGTGACGTTCGTTTAGGTGCATACGGTGATGGATTTTTGCATTCACATGGCTGACGGTGAGCCGCAAGTCCCGCGGTGGTTGCGTTTTGCTGACCTGGAAATATCGGTGTGTGTGTCTGTGCATGCGTGACACAACGGCAATGTTTGGGTTTGAAGACATCGACTGGTACCAGCGGGAGCCGGTATTCAATTGACCCATATTTCCGGACACGTGCCGTGCCTGCGTTTGCAAAACAACGTGTCGAAAGGTATGGTTTGCTCATGTAAGCACCAGTGGGGAAAACAAAGAGGGGAATGATCTGATTTAGTTTATTTGTCTTCTATAGATTACACTTTTGAAGTGCGAATTTTATGGGCCAAAATGGAAACCAAAAAAGGGAATAAAGGATATCGCTAAGTCTTTCCGCATCTATCTGATTTTTATATCTCAGGATTTGCGGCCCGGTGGTAGATGCGACAGCGGCTACGTAGTATCACATTAAATCTAGTAAACCAGAAATGGCAGACATCACCTTAGAGGTTGTTAGACCAAGAAAGAAGAAAAAGAAGAAAAAGATCTCAGAATTCAGCTAACCTTAGGCCTCCTAATCCCCTAAGGATAAGGGATTTTTAGAAACATTCTACTGATAGCTGCACAATACCGTTGGAGTCTTTGGTAGGACCAACAGATATCATCAACAGTCCAGAAAAGGATATGGGTAATTTTGGCTTTTTCTCTCGATTTCTATTGATCTCGATAAGTTTTGTAGAATGTCAAAAATAAAAATCCAGAAATATCCTAATGATCCAAAGGATTGTTGGGGCCGAACTAGGAGACAGATCTTGACATAATCTACTGAGATCAGGGAAAGTCAATACACCCTTCTGCAATGCATTTTTGTGTAGAAACGACAACTACCGATTTTTTGAATAACCTGACAATACCAGATATACCAGGCAATAACAGAGCATAAAGTACCTTGTTTTCTTTCAGATGTCGTGCCTGGGAATCTTTCTGACTTTCTCTAACCTTGGAGACGTTTGCTCAATAGTATAGCTAAATATATAAATTATAGATATAAGAAATAATAGCTAGCAGCTTTCTAAATATCCCAGGTATTCGCCTTTTCGCCCAAGTGGCCAGATGTTATAGAAGCCGAATAATTCTTTGCTAGCGATGGAGCAGATAAAGCGAAGAAATCTTCGAACACATTTACTCCATTACGTAGGCACTATCTACTGCAGATTATCTGGCAGTGCAGTGAAATATTTGCAGCATTTATAGAGCAGATCATCGCAAAAAAAAAATGTTTAGAATTTATAGCCAATCTATGTATCGCTTGACTGCGTCGCTACTTTAGAGTTGATTAGAATTCTTTAACCCAAAACTCTGTGCTTTTAATTTAGAGACTTACAGCTTTGATTTTAGTACCAGATCATAGAGAGTAGAGCCCGCTAGAAACTGGATAGGGCTTTCTAGGGAGACCCTTTGCTGCTAGAATGAATGTATGAACATTTAAAAAAAAGCCATTTGCCAAAGCTATACCAATTAGTCTTAATTCATAAAGTAAACAGTCCTGTGTACAGGAGGATGACTGTGAAAAGGTATTTGATGAGAAAATTAACGCAGTGCATAGAACGGTTGTCAATCATTTCTATTCAGTAATATCTGCCGAAAAAAAACCATTAAGTCCCATAAAAATGTTGCGATATTTCATGGAACTGAACCACATCAGCAACAGCGACTTCTAAAACGCCGCAAGCCTATTCTTCTACCAAATGTCATAAGGATAATCTCCGATCCGATAATACAACGTTCAACATGACAAAATTGAAGATAAATTTCATTTACTTTTTAAGGAGACTGGGAAGATCATTTATACAGGAAGAAACTCATCAAGTCAATTAAATTTATTAATTTGATCATCCTTGCTTAACATGCTCTAATAAGCAAACCTCACCTTTAACGTAACTCACGTAATTTGATTCATTCCTTTTGGAAGTGCAAAACATAACCAATACAAACACACACTCACGCACGATCCATTCGCAACCCACCATTCCCGTGTCAAAACCTGGGCAACCAAGCCAAAGGCGAAAGTCCTTCCAGTCCGAGCGATATCGATCGATCTCGGAGCAATCGGCAATATCCGCGCGATTAATCGATCTGCTGCTGCTGCTGCGTCCGGGGGGCTTTGGAAAAGAAAGTTGACCCTCGACGACTGATGTTGGCCCGATCCCTTCCCTTCTACTCTGCTCGTCAAGGCTCTCCAACAAAAACGGTCCATCGAACGGACCGGATCGGTTTAGCGGCAGGAGAGCAATCCCGGGCGCCAACCGGCCAAACCGTCGGGGAACCGGAATTGTCCGGCCCTGATCGTATGGGGCGACGAATTGCGTAGAAAGCCTGCCGCCCCAAAACCGCGCGCCTGGTTGATGGGTGGTTGAGATATTATAATTATCATTGTATAAGAGCAGAGGTCTCTCCCACCGTCGAGGTTTGCCGACAACCGGTCGCTTTCGTCAAATGGACGGGACACAGATCCTTCTACTCGGGGATCGTGTGTGTGAGTGCCGTCGCCAGCGATGGGTGGTGGAATTCAGTGACAAGTGGCGCCAACCGTTCGGAATCTATTCGCCACCTAGTGGACGAAGCCTTGAGGTGACTTCGAGAGCTCGGAGAGTCTTTGGGACCCACGAAGAGACTTCGATTGGGAGTCACAAACACGCTGCCAACTCAACGGACCGTGGCATGCGTAAGATAGTAGACAAAATTGAACCGTAAATCAATGGCGTTAATGATACCGAAGGGAAGGCTTATTAAGAGCTGCTTCACTTTATTGCTGCTCGTTTACATTTTCCCCACGCCCCGCCTGTCCTGGACACTTGGGAGTTGGGCATGCATTTTTGTTGTTGCTGGCGAATATGCACATTCATGCACCGCTTCTTCCGCACAGACACAGACACATAAACACACTCTCGATCTGCATCATAACACGATCGGTTGAACCCCTTTCACCTTCATTTAGGAAGCTAGGAAGGAGGCGAGAAAGAGATCGAGCGATCGAAGCTGTTGCACCCGTTGCACCAAAGGTGCATGCATTGCACCTTCGTGGCTTCCTACAGCTCTGGCTTCAGTCAACTGCAGCACACCTTTCACTCGATCGTGGCTCTCGTTTATGATGCCTTCGTTCATGGTTTTTTATGTTTTTCTTAGCTCTTTCAACCGACCAATCCGACAGTAAAATCTCGGGTGAATTGCAAATTTGCATCAAAACCTCCCCCCCCACGGCTCGACCAACCGACCGACCACCCCTTTGGACCGATGCGTGTTCCGTTCTATCGGAAGTTGCGAAGCAAACAGGGGTGGAAAAATCGAAACGCCCATGCGTCCGGCCGCAGACTGCGGAAGAAAAATCCGTCTGCATATCTTTTCACGCAATGCACCGCGGTGGGTGGGTGGCGTGTGTAGCGGGTGGGTGCGAGACGATCAATTTATTGCCGATTATCCAATCATGTCTTGATCTCGTGCATGTCCGTGTGTGTATACGGTCGGGCTTGAGGTTCGCTTGTGGAGATCCTTTCTACACCACCGAAGAAAGGGCTTTGAATGGTTTCACTCTCATTTCTCAACGCTCGTTTTGGACATGTGTGTTGTTTTTCATCTCGAACGGTTGGTCGTTGCTGTCGCATTTGTCTACCTTATGCCTTTTTTTTTGCTTTGTTGCTTTGTTTTTGCGCACCTCTCCCGGAAGTGGGTTCATTGTGCTAAGGAGGAAACGAACGCAACGAGCGAGCGAATGGATATTTCGTGCACGGGGGTGGTGGATGCTGTCGTAAATTAGGAAGAAATTTAACTGCTTTTAATAAATGGGAGATTGTGCAATAAATCATACGCTAAGTACAGCGCTGCTTTGTTGCAAGACATAATGTTGTGGATCGTAGGTGAAGGAACAAGATGGAACAGGATCAAATAATAGGAAGGTGCTGGTAATATATTTCTAATATATTTTATACATTTTCTAATGTTTTAAAAGTTTGGGAAGTAACGAGATAATACAGTTGATTATACAGTTAAGCCGTTTCCATATCAACTATCTTTGTTTGCCATTTCATCTAAGGAGCGTTCAATAAAGATGGATAATATTGCCTTATCAATTGAAAAGTCCTGTAATTTTTGAAAATGAAAATAACTTAGAAAAATATCGAGCTACAATAAAAACTGTTAAACAACTGCAAATCTGTGAATAAAATTTTGCATTAAAAATAAAACAACAAATAATTTAATAAAGACAGTGAACGAAAACAATTTACTAAAATAAAATGGGTAAAAACATTAAAAGTAAACAATGTGAGGTGAGTACATAAAAGTACCAATTTGTGTGAAATGACATCAAAACATAAAAATAAAAAATCTATTGACTATGACAACTCACAATGAGAAAAACTGCTATAAACAAAACTTAATCATCATTAAAAATTTAATATAAAAAATATATGCAAGAACAAAAACCGTTTTACTAATGGAAAATTGATAAAACTTAAAGAAGAAAAGCACTAAACATCGAATCAGACCTAATAAGAAAAGGAAAATTCAGAAATGAAACCAATGAAAAACGAAAACTAAATTTGACGGGCCCGGTGGTGGGTTGAGGTAATAACGGCACTGGTCTTCATCCGACTGGGCCGGGGTTCAAATCCCATCCGGACTGTTCCCCCGTAGTGAGAACTGACAGGCCAGGCATGACCTAAAAGTTCGTTAGGCGAACGACGACGAAGAAGAAGAAGTTACAGAAACAATAAAATACTTAATGAATGGTTAGAATGAAATCCTCATTGTAAGTTGATTTTTTTAAATAAATTTGAATCAATTTGAGTAGTAAAGTCTTAGGTAAACTACCTTTAGATCTTGGTTTAAGTAAGTTCGAAGACCCAGAACACATAAATTTAACAAAAAAAGGTTATTTTTACAAACATATTATGAAAAAAAAAAACATATTAACAACAAATTGTCTCCAAAACTGTAATAATATGCAAAAGTTCAACCAGTTAGCATTTTTTAATATCATTTCAGTATAATTGCCAACGTTCACATCTTTATTATATCAAACGGATGAAAAACAATCCTAACCTACTGGCATTTATTATTCTTATAAGAGAACTCTAAAATAATGCTGTCTAATTGGTCTCAATTAAGGAACTTGAGCTGCTGTGCTGTGCAACTAAGGCTTCAATAGAGCCGTTAAATCTTTTGCCCCTAAAATCAGCATAAGCAGTTAACGCCGAGGGTAATTTTTTATTTGTTTTAAAAACCCCAGAATCTTGACACATTGAAGACCCGCAACTCGAAAAAGAAACTACCCATTCTGCCAAACACTTTATTGACAATAAAAAGCAAAATTTTATTACACACAACCCCCGAACCGTACGCATTCATATTTACTTTGGCGCACTGCATTTGCAATGCAAATGAGATAATAATTAGTTGCATAAACTGTGGCTGCGGTTCTGGAGCTTGAAGCCAAAAACAAGCCCCGGTCGTCCAGAATCGTCCTTAAACGCAATAGCAGTGTCTTCCCCGGGCAAAAGTGCCCAAATGGAAGGATGAAAATCTGGGTTTCTTTTTCTGATTTTTCGACTGTCAAACAGAACGAAGAACGAAGCGAGATCGAACAAAACTGCTCGCGGGGGTTCAACAGTTGTGGAAACGTGCATTTTCGGAAACCCAGAACCAGATAATGCGAAGGATTTTATCAGTATAATAAGGAAGGATGCTTTTTTGTGTACCAAAACCGGTGCAAACAGGAACAGCAAACGACGAAGGTTGGGTAAGGGCACGGGGGACGGGGATGGAACCCGGAGCGGGAGGAAGGCCCTTTTTTCTTCCTTGCTTTTTATATGCTCCTTTATGTAGCGGAGAAGACCTTAATATCTTGCACATGTTGAAATTCCCACGCATCGCTCCGGTACAGATGCTGCCTCTCCGAAAAGGGCGAGATGAGCCCGGGGTCCGTCCGCTTTCGGTGGAAGGGCGACTAGTGAAGGCTGGTCGCAGAGCAACGGGGTCGGGTTCCGTTTCGAAGCAAAACATGTGGCAGAGCTCGGTGACGGGAAGATTTTCCCGTGACCCGAGAATCCAATTGCTCATCGGATTCCGTTCCATTTTTCCGAAGGGTTTTTGCACGCAAGTTGGAAGCTGAAAGGAACGTGGACAAGGAACTGAGGTACGTTGAGGTGCGTTTTTAAGAAAGCTGTGTAAAGAAAAAATGGCTCCGGCCAATGTCTTGGGTCGGGTTCGTGCCACCATTGTTCTCTTCCGGCTTGCGCCTGTCCAGTAGCATTGTTCTGCACGTCGGAAAGTATATGGATGAAGAAATAGAACGACGGCGACAGGCCTGTTTGATGCCCGGTTTCATGCATCGGCTCGCATAATCGATTAACTGTCACTCAATTTTAACTGCTTTCCTGTCACTTTTGACGGAAGCCTTGAGTAAGAATATTTTATTTTATTTTATTAATTTAAAGTCTTTTAAAGGGAATGCATTCCATGTTAAAAAACTTGGATTTTGAGGACACTCCGAAAATTCTGATAGGACACAAGACCCTCACAAACCTCATACTGACATCACCATTCGAAGTCATAAGTGCTCTTCAGATCCGATGATAAGTTTATTTATCTTGCTCACCTCTATATCCTGTGCTGGTTCTAAAACCCCCAACACCGGCATTGGTGTACTGCGTGCGTTCCCACGCAACATTGTGACAAATGCAGATGTTTATGTAATCTTTGCCTCACCGTAACTTCCTTCCCCCAATTTCATAATTGACAGCGAGAGAGCGTCGTGGCGTGAAAGGAAGGGGTGCAGACAGACAGCGATAAACTAATCAACTCCTAATTAGATAGCATACGTTCCATTTCATTCTACACGGAAACTTGTCTACGGGGGATTTTGGGCCACGACTGACACGTTTGGTGCAGAAGAACGGGATGATGATGCTTTCGGTGTGGTGCATGCGCACTGGAATGGATGATGAGTGGATGACGTTCTGGCTGGAACGTTGTATCTAAGCGATGGACGACTTGTTAAGGGGAAACAAAAAATCAATTGGAGTTTTGTTTTCTCCGCCTACATTAATAAACTTGCTCGTTTCGTTGTTGAGCATGCGCAGATTTGTGTAAATTTTTTGGCATTCTAACGATTTCTACTCGACACAAGCAACGAACCTTTTTGCAATATTTAGTTTTTGAAAATCTTGACGCAACATTATTTTGATTTTTTTTACAGGTCATAGAAAGGATGAAGATATTCAGTTCAAGTTTAAAAGACATGGACTAATTTAAAGAGACATCTTCCAATGTTCTCTCCTCTCTACTTGGGCGCCATGAGGCTCCTTGGGTCGGGAGGTTTGACGCCGATCCCGAGCAAACCTCATCCAGATACGCATCACCCAATACGCAAAACTGGCTATCCAACTAAGGGGAAATGCAAGTCCCAAGTAGCCAAAAATGGTAGGCTGAGACCTTTCGAAGTTCCAATGCCAAAGAACAAGAAAGTACGTGGTGGTATTACGGTCGATTGATACCCGTATATTCAAGTCTATTCCGTTTTTTGATCAATTCACCATCTTTATCTAATCGTATATTACAAAACACAATCACATAGTCGTCCAATTATGGGCATTACGCCTCAATGTTCTATTATAGCAGTATTTCTTGGGCCAATTAAGACCTTAAGAAAACTTGGTCGCCTGACGTCATTCTAATAACATTCTAGCATTGAAGTTTATCTCAATAGCATAATTGTTGCCAGTGGTATTATTTCGCCCAAGGTACGTTAACTTCAAGAAGCAATTCTTCATTTTACAGCATTCTGATAATGTCATCGATACATCAAGGAAATTAACACGTTAGTCTACGTAATGAAACATTCTAATACCTGTTAATAATATGTTTATATATCTGAAGTACATAGAAACTAGACACCATTAATATCCTTGTCGTTAACGCATACTGCAATCGAGATCACCGAGGATGGTCAATAAAAGCTATTCTTAATTTCTCAAGGACTTCTCTAGCCCCAATTTGGAGCGGAAAATGACAAGCTTACTCTTTAATAATTATTATCTTACTGACAGCCAATGATTGTCAGAGTTGTCTACTTTATCTACCAAGAAAACGTTGAGGACAAAGCTATCTAATATATCCAATTCATCTGAGTTTCCAAAAGAACTTTGAGTGCATTATTTAATCCTGAAATTAACTAACATAGTTAGGCGCTTTTCTTCATACGACCTGGGCTCAAATCCCATCTGGACCGTTCTTCCGTAACGTGGACTGGTTTTCCAGTTACGTTCATTAAGTTTAGTAAGCCAGAAATGGCAGGCATGACCCAAGGGATCGTTAGTCCAAGGAAGAAGAAGAAGTTAGACTAGAAGTAGTGCTGCGTTACCTAAACCTAAGTTAATATGAGAAGCCTTCAGTTTCTGGATAGTGCTTATTCTACAGACATATTTTTACAAATCAAGAACAGTGTATTTGTATACATAACAGCTTGTCAATTAGCTAATGTACTCTGTTGCCCTTAGATTTACTTATCCTAAAATATAACACACTGCTTATCCCTTACTTACTCATTGCACCCAGTAAAAACAAACCTTTCGCAACAGTTAATTATATTTTTTTGCCCTTGATCCGGTACATATATATTAAAAATTCTTTTCATTCATCCAAACCCCCAAAAAACACCCCAAAAGCATACCAAATTTTCGATCATACAAAATTATACGTTCGGTATCACTCGAAAGACACAATTTCAGCAATTGCATATGTTACCATCGTCGTGCCGACCGGATGAAACCAATCTCTCAAAAGACCCACAAAAAAAAACCCCTGAAAAATATTTGCATCCCACATATGGTCCAAATATGTTTCACTATGTCAGCCATCCCGGTGTGGATGGGTGGATGGAGAGGTTCGGCTTCGGATCTTCAATTTATGCCGCTTAAGTTTTAACACATTCTTCATTGCCAAAAACTGTGCCTGGTGTCCCGAACACTCCATCTCTCGTCATCATTTTATGACGCAGACACACACACACAGACCGGAAAAGGGTCCGCATCATCATCACCATCAGACCCCAGAGCACAGGGCCGCAGCAGCGGTTCAGTGTGTAAAACGGAGCATAACACTGCAACAGGCG
Source organism: Anopheles stephensi (assembly GCF_013141755.1). Taxonomy (NCBI): domain Eukaryota; kingdom Metazoa; phylum Arthropoda; class Insecta; order Diptera; family Culicidae; genus Anopheles; species Anopheles stephensi. The sequence continues at coordinate 16,617,296 of NC_050202.1, read as the reverse complement.
AACAAAAAAAATGGATATTCAAAATTTGAAACAAACCCATCTTGAGCGAAGGACAGACAGTCAGATAACCAACAAGCAGAAAAAAGGGCACAAGACGCCTTATACCCCCATCAGCTCAAAGTTGGCAGAACAACAGCATCATCTCCGCAGAATCGGGCCGGAAAGAAGAAAGAACAGGATACCAGCGCCCAGAGTAATCATACTTCATTCAAAACAAAAACTGACGCCAGGAAATTGCAAATTACACATGCACACAGCCCAGCACACTCCCTTTCTGCATGTGTTTTTCGTCATTTTTTCGGTGTCGATTCGACTTTATGTTTTCTTTTGTTTTGTTTTATCGTTTTTGGTTCTTCTCCTCCTATCTCATTTTTGTTTTCGTTCTTCGTTCTGGGCGTCTTGGGCGTCTGAGGCGTCTGAGTCTGGGGCTTTGCGGTTTGCGGATCGTTTGCGTTCTGAGAGCTGTGGTGCACGTGTTTTTGTCGTTTTTTTTTTTTTCGTTTGTCTTCCTTCAGTTTTATCTCTCAACATCATCACCATAAATCTTGGTGCCAACATAGAAAGCCTCTTTACCGAGCGGGATCATCCCAACCGTCTGCGCGGGCAATTGCCGTACCGATACTTGGCGAAACCGGCGTCTTAAAGCTGAGTTTCCATAATGTACCGTAAAAGCTATCCGTCCCTACCCTACGGGGTCCGTGTACAAGGATGTGTTTGTGTTTTAAAATTTTAATATTATTACGCTGGACCGTTTTGTTTTGAAGGGCTTTCGGTCCGTCCGCCTTCGCTTCGCGCCGTAAAATCTCGAGAAACAACAACCCCAGAAAGACAGGAAGATTTTCGGGGACGTGGCCCCGAATGCAGAACGACCTCGGTCTAAACTTCCTTATCGAAGGTCGTAGATCGAGCGGGAGATGGTTTCGCGCCCGGTCCGTTTGCCGCACGGCAACGCTGGACCGCAACCTGGACGACCCCGTCCTGCTGGCCATATAATTTATAACAATTTTTTTTTTATGCTCACACCGTCTGGCCTGGAAAGTCCACCGAAAACCCCGAAAACCACAGAAACGCACGTGCACGCGGAACGGGTTTAGAGATGTCAAAAGGGCTCATACCTGAGTCTTGAGCCGTTTTTCTTTTTGTGAAGGCAAAAGGTCGGCAATAGCAGTATGCGTGGTGTTTGCAATAACCCTTACGACAACCGGAAGTGTCCTCTTGATTGTTTGGATAGAGGGAAAAGGTTTGAATAATTGAATCTCCTGGAAAAGGGACAGGATTTTTCAAATAGGAAAAATCAAATAACGATCGATAAGTCGAAATTTTTATGATATTCCTATGAAATTTAATTTGTTCTAAATGTATAAAAAATAATAAAAATATAATTTATGGTTCTATAAAAATATAATTTTTGTGGAAAAAAAACTATCTTCAAACACTTTCACTGATTAATTTTAAGACAGATAAAGATTGTTTATTTGTACATATAAAATAATATTATTTAAAAAATTTAAAATAAAACCTTATTATTCAAGTACTAAATTATTTCATTTAAAAAAACCAGAAAAATAACTTTATGAGCAAAATAGGCATCCCATTTTTGAATTACAAAATCAGATATAATGTTAAATTAAAAAAAACGAACAAAACTAGCAACAATAAGACATTGCGTCGTTATACTTAAAAATAGGAAAATATTTGAATAATCATAAAATAAATATATTAAAAAATTAGAGGTGGGAGGAAACTATAAAAGCATAGCAATAAATACAATAATTTATAAACAAGCGTAAATCAAACGTAAATTCTTTTAAAAGCACTAATATCACTAAGCAAATGGCAAAAAGACAAAAACTCAGAACAACAGCACAATTGCAAAAAGAGCTGAATAGGAAGACAAACAAATAAACAAGATAATAAAAGTCTAGAACAAAGAGAAACACATTTTTAAATTATCACTTTTTTAAATAAAAATATTAGCAACTTAATCAGCTTTAACTATATAAATTTAAAAACGTATGATAGGAAACCATTACAGCTCTATAAAAGCAATACAAAAACAATAAGCAATTATTATAAAAAATATCAATTTTAACTTAACTTTTAGTTGATTTGTTCATTGGTTATCATTGTTTTATTGTTTTATACATAAATGTATTTAATAAGTTATTTTTTAACTTAAAATTCATTTTTGTTTAATATTTTTTAATTTGTGTTAACACTTAACTGTTTATTTATTTATTTATATTTTTAGGCTGACGGCTTGACGCCGTATTGTCAAAACCGCATGTGTTGACTTTTACAAATTCACAAAAACTGTTTAGTTTTCGTTAAATTTTTGCATGATCTTTGGCATATTTTTTTTCAATTCCTAGTTTTTTCTTCTATTTTAAATTCGTTTTTATTATCTTTTTTCGTGTTCTTTTACTGTTTTTTTTCTTTATGTCCCTTTAAGCGCATTCTCAGGATGCGCGAATTGTATCTTTTTTGTCTTCTTTGCCTTTTTGGTTTGTTGTTTGTTTTGTGTTCGTAACTATAAAAGTTGAATCATAATTTTCATAAACTAAAATCTATTATAAAAATCATCAAAAAATCATAAACAAAATCCTTCATTACATGCAACTATAACTAAACGATTTTTTTTAAATATACTTGCAGGATAAATAACAACAATCATGTTTATGATTGTTGTAAATAAACTACATTTCCCTCAAAAAAAATCCATCACAAATCAACACAAAAGAACCCTCCTGATTTGTTTGAGCCCTTAAAATTTTAATACTTCAAACAACAAGCACAAAACATCGGTCTCTCAATACTGATGGTGAGATAATCATGATTACTCATACGAAAGCTGTTTGTAAACACATTTCCCAATCCATCTCCGGCATAACTTACGCGGAACCGTACTGGTGGAATTCATGTACCTCCCGGACGGGCGCAAGTCCCGTTCGGCTCGCAACCATTTTCCCATGGCTGTCGGGAAAATGAGGCTCGTTTTTCCGAAAAAAAAATGCCATCGAATACCGAACACGTGGTCGCTCGTACGAACGTCTCCTGCAACGCACGGAGAATTTCCCACCGAGAACCCTTCAACGCGACAAGTCGCAGTGAGGCCGCGGTGGTATTTATTTTTAGTGCCACTGTGCCCTCTTAAGAAGGAAACAGCTCTTCACGCATAACGATCATTCTTTTGGGTTGGAATGTTTTTGCTGCTTTCCTCTCCCTTTCCCGATGCACGATGGGAGCCGTGGTGCCTCTGTGTATGTCGCCCCCCCTAAAAGGCTCACTAATTTATTGCGAGTGTAATTATTGGCCGGATGTTGGCACTTGCGTGCGTGAGGTTCTTATGTCAAGGTTAGGCGTTTGGATATGCGAGGTTATTTTCCTTCATTTCGAATGCTTCGTATGTTTTCGGGCTACTTGAGCGCGAAAGCCAACATACAAGAAAAGGAGTCATGAAAAATGAACACTTGTGAGAGCTATTTGTTCTTTCACGATGCTGGAATTATCCGACAGGGTTGGCATTTGGTTGGCGAATTTTTGGTTTTTGTTTAAGTTTTTTCTTGGGAACAATCATGAAGGAAGAAATGTGAATAAAGCTAATATACAGTTAAGAATCTCCAAATCTTGACAGCACATCCTTGCTTAATGGAGGCTGGCTGAGAACCGTTTCAGCCGACAGCATGTGTTCGTATTATGTTAACTCACATATGGACAAGTTTGTGGAGAAAGTCATTTCATTCTTGACATCAGTGATGTATGACTTCACGAAACAATTACTCCTTGTTATATACATAATGTACAGCTAGTTTAGAGTATCTATATGACCTATAAGAGGTTATTTTAGGTTCCGGTAAGGACATCAACTTTCAAGAAAACATCAAGAAAACATATTTGAATATCTATATCACATGAACATATATTAATTGAATATCTAGCCGAAGATGTACGGATTTGTACGACCTCAATTAATTTAACTCACTTGTACTGATCAAATAGCAATAGTGGAACAGGAGAGTTAAGGAAAACACTCGCTAACAAGTGTAATAGTTTGTTCGTGTTTTCAGTGTTATCTAGCTCACTATCTATTCTACGCTCCTTAGCTTTCACTTGGTAAGTGATCCAGAGCAGCTTAGAGCCGTTAGTTTTTCTTATTCTTTTTTTGCCTAACTACCTCTCTTAGGTCATGCCTGCCATTTTTGGCGTACGAGACTTATTGTTAATGCCATTGTTGTAGTCAGTCTTCATATTATGGGGGAACGCTCCAGATGCGACTTGAGCCTCCCCGTTAATATCCTCAAATTTGACGCTATCACTAAAATACAATGTCACAGATAATCGATAGATAATAATTTAAAAAAATCTTTGATAAAGCTTGAAAGTTTTTATGTAGCTAGGATACAAATATTACACAATTGATATGGGTTTGGAGGCATCTCTTTTTCCAGACTATAGAAGAGCATACTATCCTCACCAGGGATCTATCCTCGAGGGATCCGTTCATTAAGTGAGTAGAACTCACATCCCGTCATTTTTGGAAAACTTTCTTGGAGCTTTCCGAAAATTGGTTCTTGCGCTCAGGATTTTATGAGCAACGCATTGTTCGAAACCTTAAAAAAATATTTGTTGCAGCTAGTCTAGACATTCAGGCTTTCAAATGAATCATCGAGGATTTAAGCCTACATGCAGCAGATATTTTATATTCCCCGTTGAAGAAACAGGAAGGCATGGGAGATAGGGCATCGATTACGAAACTGAAAATAATGAAAAGTCGCCATTCAATTCTCAGGAGTAGCATCAGTTTCGCAAATGGTATATCTGTAGAACATATAACTATATGCTAAAAGAACCTTGTTTTATGGCGGTAACTTACATTTTTATAGCATGACGTGCGATACTGATTACTATTTCTAGTATCTACTTCAAATACTTCATAGATCTGCTTAGTATGATACATCCTTTAGAAAGTAACAGAGAAATCATCATAATATATTAACAATAAATAATCCACTCTTTTTTATAACAAACACACATATAAGTCTCTAAAACCTAAAGCTTTTCAAACAACGAGACTCTTTATTGTCAAACCTAGCTATATCATCATCCCGCCACCCATCAATTGAGAAGCACCCACGGCAAATGATGATTGCTGAAGAGTATAAGCATCCCGGCGCCCCCCAACAGAGTCCCGCGAGTGCAGTTTGTTTTCACAACAACCTTACCCGACTTTCGCTCCCGGCAGAACGACAAACTCGAGTCGCGTTGGGGGCTGAATCATCACACTGGAATCACCGCATCAACCGGGTCGTTGGGTCGTAAATGTGTACACATTAAGCGAGCCGTATGGTGCAATCAAAAGTGACATTCGCGAAATGGGCGCGAATGAAGAAAGGGTGAAATTAAACTAATGCTAATGCTCTTAGTTCCTGAGGGTTGCCACACTAGGCGAGTGGATGGCGCTGAAGGTAGTTATTGTAGGTGGTAAAGCTGGTTCATCAAACGATCACATCTCACCCTTTCCCGAGGCGCTGCACGATGATTGCGCCGAAGTTAATAAACTCATTCAGCGGTGCAATTGAAACTGCTTGTCCTATCGCTTTGGCTAAATTAGCCTTGTGCTGGTAATAGTTCGCTGTGGGAAGATGAATACTGACAGCTGACAGTTGGCGTTGTTGAGAGTTTCTATTCCAACAATTTTATTAAAATGATTTAGCGATTAAGGAAGAACGTGATACGAGTCTTTGTTTTGCTTAGTATATAAATAAACAATTAAATAAAATTTATTTGACTAAGAGACTTTATTGCATTCCACCATCAATGCACCACTTCCTGAACAGATCTGTTTACGGCTTGGCTTGGATTGCGCATGAATGAATGCAACTTAAGCTGCAGTTTAGCAGAGGATCGCCAGATGGTACGACACACTTCCTCGTGCGCTTAATCCGAACCCTAAATCTTGTGTCAATGTGATTCGTGCGTCCGGTACATTATGACGCTTAATTGCAACAGTGTCGTACAATGTGTTCAACTTCAATCGACTTCATTCATGTTCGGTTTGTTTGTGCACGCTCGTTGCCATCGGCTCGTGGTCGTTTTTTACGCTCCGTTCAATTACACTACCACGTTGCAGTTAACACGGGTGCATTGGAGTATGCTCTTTTTCCGTACAATCTTTAACTCCGTTAGGCGACATGCTTCATGCTGACCTGGTGTTTCGAAACCAACTATTTTGCTGCGCGTGGTAATATGAAGCGAACCAAATCGATACCGCACACGAAACATTTTGTGCTGACTTTGCACCACAATCGGCTGTTCGGTTTGGCTCCCTGTTACAACAATGTGCGCCAAAAGTAAGTTAACTTGCTTCCTTTTCGGTTGCAAATTAATTTCACGCAGCAAGAACGACCCTTTTTCGCAACGCGAACCATAATCAAAAGTGCATAATGCTGCCCCACACAGCATTAGCACAGTTGGGCATGATTTGCACGTCTGGTTCGTGGCGAAGCAAAAATAAAGCGCCCCACCAAAAAAAAAAAACAACGAAAACCATAAAATAACATTCAGATAAATATGTTGCGTTTGTCTGCCAAACCAAGAACGCACACGAACAACGGCCCACTCGACTGCCCAGACGAGAAACAGCGGGGCAGTCAGCTTTTTACGGTTGTGTGTGGTTTCTTTTGCTGCTGTTTTGTGTTTGCGTTTACGTTTGCTGCCGATTCCCCGAAATTTCGTGTCGATCGTTATCCGCATACAAATGATATAACTTTTACTCGATGTTTTTATTTTGGTGTGATTTTTCGGCATGATTCTAGCGTGTTTGAAACTGTCTGGATGGGATTTATGCAACTTGAGATGGTTTCTAACGCGAAGCAGACAAACAGGAAATGATATGTTGTGTTAAGAGTAGAATTAAATGAAATAGAAAGAAAACTAAAAATATCACAATATTTTAATCTAAAACTGATACCGCTAAATGTCACCCTAACACAAATAATTTTGGAGAGAAACAACTAAAACTGTTAAAACCAAAACAGGAAAAATGTTGGTTTGGAAAAATGCGTGGCGAACACTGGCTTAGTTTGCATAAGTATCGAATATTGCATATCAAAGCATCAAAACTTATGTCAAACCTTAGTATGATTTGAAAACGAGAGAAAAACACTTACCATTACTGTATGTTTAGCTGAAAGTCTTTAATTTTTGAACCCCGGTCCTGCCGTGTGAAGCTCGTTACCGCTGTCATCTCTACCGACGGGCCGCCACTATCACAAATATTATGAGGTACTTTATGACATATCTTCAACAACAAGATATCCATATCAATTGAATAAGCTTCCAATTGAAATGCCTTATTGCCTTACTGTAAGTCAGGATATTCACCGTAAGCTGGAGTAACTATCCAGCTACAGGTATATACAAGCAAGGAATCCAAAAGAGCTACACCAAGATCTTTCTAGCTTGTAATGAAGAAGCAAGAGAATATTGTGGTCAGAAAGAGAACCTACAGGTATTCAAGTTATATTTGACACATTGTTCCGGTAGTTAAAAAATCGACTTAATAAATTGTCTTGAACATAAATAAACCTATCAACCAGCTTCGGAACAAACAGTAAACATCCTTTTATTTAAACAGCATTCGAAACTGCCTAGTTTTCGAGGTGCCCCAACTTTGGTCAGCGGAACGGAAGCACCAATGTGAGGGATGTTTAAAGAAGCGGCAACCAAAAAAAATCCCACAAACAGCTACATTGTACTTAACACAGTGCGTTATTGTCACCAAACACAACCGGGGACGTGAAGGAACAATCGGGCAATTTATGAAATTTATGACCGTAGCGCGCCGCACACGTATCGACCGAGCCGAGCAGAACCGCTTCATTTATGGTCGATTTCAAATCTATTGATTACAATTTTTTTTCTCCCCCCCTTTTTCCACTGAGCTGCATTTGCCTGAAACACAGAGACAGGCCAGTATTTTTTGTTGTGGTACATCCTTGTCTACTAGCGTTTTAATCAAGCGAGTCCCACATGCGCACGTGTTTTAATGGTATTCATCTTCGGGCTTCGGTTTGTTACAGAAGAGCTTGGAGCCAATGGAGCTGTTTGTAAACAAGCGCTTGGATCGGGGGGGCTATCAATGTCTGATACAGGAAACGGTGCAGTACTGACGGAAATTGGAACACAAAAACGGAAAACGAAAACCGTAGATTTTTTTTTCCTTACCAAAGCCACCCCTCTTATCGCTAATGGAAGTGAAGAGAGCAAAAAAAAAGCAACAGAGTGGGTTCAAAATGCGGAATGGCGTAGGGTTATGTAAACTTTCGTTAAAATAGTACACTCTGGTACACAGTGGTTGCAGTTTTACTGTGAGTCGGACACTCATTTACGGGGTGGCGTGATTGTGGAACCGAAAAATCGGACCAGGAAATAAAGAGCACCAAATGACAGCGAGGATTTCAAAAATTGCCCTCGAACCTCGAGGATGCGATGTGACCCGGACAAAAAGGTTTTACTTGACGTTTCCATAGAAGACGCTGTTGCTTACTTTGTCTCCGGTTGGTTGAGAGTTTGCTAGTAAACCATATTTGATCATTTGTTTAGTTTGCTACTTTGCAACTCATACTCATGGGACTTACTTTGTCGTGTGCTCTGGCGGCTCACACAAGATCAATCAATCGATCGAATGGTCCTCAGCCATCATACACAATCATACACAAACTGCTGCGCAACCTAGTAGGCGCCGAGTGTCATAATTCTAATTGACAACTTGTGCCTGCAACGACTGCAGCAACCTCGATGCAACACGAGCGGTAATGCAATCTAGGTTGTACAAATATCGTTTGCCGGTCCACAACAAACTGTGCCCCAGCTTCGCAGCTGATTGATCGTGATTAGTGAAGGAGGAAATACACACAGACCGTGCGTGCTTTATGTTTTGCAGGGTGGCATCAGGGGTGCGTGTCTGCCAGGGGAACACGGCATGTGTACAGTACTAATGGCGAACATGCACCGACGAAAGCGAAACCGGCCGATAAGCAACAACGTGCTTGAACAACGTGCGCTGTCAGCGAAAGTTGTACTAGAACCTGATAAGATGGGTAACAATGTTGCACTGGGAAAATGGTAGTAACAAGCGAGTGCGTTTTAATTGATTGCCGATGGGCGATGCTCTCGACGATTGGGATACAGGTCGAACCGGGGTTTGTTTCTTGAGAGGTGCTCAGAAACTTACAGCGTTTGTTTGGTCTAGATATAGAACAATGTCGAGTTTTGAGTTTAAGTGGACCAGGATTAAAAATTTAAGTAGGCAGTTTAACGGCTAGTGGCCGGCATTTTGTTTGCTTTTCTTTTACATTGACAGGATAAATATCTGGGACTGTAAAGAACATTTATAGTTCCAGTACTTGCATACGCTTCTGTCTGTCAAAAACTGACGAAACCCTCTTAGCCGCGTTCGAGAGGAAGATGCTCAGAAGGATTTTTGGCCCCGTAAATGGGCAAGGACAATGATACGATGATCTCACCATCGCGTGCAGCGAATTATACTCGTCAGGTTCCGGTGAGCTGGTCACGTCATGAGAATTACACCGAACGACCAGTCCGTGTAGTTCTTTTAGGCCGTTCACGCGGACAGAGAAGGCGTGTAAGTGGACCAATCTGAGATGGAGTGATGCCGTTGATGCGGCCATCAGAACGGCCGGGATGATGGATTGGCAGACGAAGGCGCTGGACCGTGATCGGTGTCTAGGATTGTTGCAGCAGACCAAGACCGAGAAGCTAGAAGCCATTATGATTTCAATAAAATTTCATTCGTATAGAACTTTCATCTATGGTCGTCTGTAATTAAAACAACTTTTATTGATTTACTTCATAAATAGTTTTCGTTTTATTCTATTTTAATCCACAACTGACAGCTTTAGTCATACAGTACTTCAACCGAATTTTTGCTCCCCCCGAACACAATACCTTCCCTCTTGTAAAACTCAATCCGTGCCTGCCGGATCGACATCTTTGACGTTTCCGGTAGCTTTCGGTACAGCATGTACGCGATGACCAACATCGGTAACCCAGCAGCCAGCAGCGTTCCACCATACCGATCATACCCAACAAAGTCCCACTGGTAGACGATCGCAAACACAGCTACATGAAGTACATTCTCCAGTACCTGTACCGCCACTATCGCGGCCGCTTTCTTCTTCGTGTTGAATGCCTCGGAGCAGAGTACGTCCGGGATGAAGGTGAGCCCGAGCGAAGCACCTACTTCACAGGCCAGGAAAATGGCCATACCGACGTCGGGTGTGATGGAATCGGTTGCTATGTAGGCGATACCCATCGCTACCAGTATCACACCGGTAGATACGGTGGACACCAGCTGCAGTGCTCGCCGACCGAGCACATCGACCAGAAACATGGCACACATTCCCACTATCATTCTGATCGACGTAACTATAACAATCGAAAGACGCGCACTGGAGTCATCAATATCCAGCACTTGTTCGATGACGTTCACCTTGATGTTGTTGACGGTGTAGTTAAACGAGAGCACGGATGCAATCTTCCCGAGTGCGATAAGCACTAGCGGGCGTAGATTTCCATCACGGAAGATCGATCGCGACGTTGACGCATCTTCCGATAGCATCGTTTTGAGTTCGGTCATTTCATTCCGAATTTCCCACGTCTCGGTGGATTCGTTCCTTAGCTTCATCATGCTAAGAGTGGCATCGGATTGAAGATTGCGTTGCAGCAGAAACACGGGAGATTCATAGCAAACGATTAGGTTTAGGAAGAATGCTATCAGCATATAGGTTAGTCCTAGAATTCCCAAAAACTGATACGGTGCCAGTCTTTCCATATCAACCGTGTTGATAGCACCGCCAATCAGCACACCGGAAATGATGCAAAAATTGACCGACGCCATAATAACGCCACGCAGCTCCTTGATCAGTATTTCGCCTCCGTGTACGAGCACCACCAGATACGCCATACCGTGTGCGATTCCCATTAGACCACGGGCAAACGCGACACCTATTAGATTGTGGGGCAGTGCTATGCTTACCGTGCAGCCAATTATCACAAACGACATGATCACAAACTGGAGATGAGAGAATCGAGTAAACATGTGAGACAGAGGTTGAAGGAAGCTATCAAGCTGGGCAACACTTACATTGATCTGTTTCTTGGTGTAACGCTCGATTAAAAACCATCCTGTAATGGACCCTAGAATTGCTGCAATATGGAAGAGTATCAGCGTCACCAGGATGGCGGAGTCCGAACGATCGTAGGTCCATTCGTGATGTTTGTATCCCGGATCGTATAGAATTCCGGCATGGTACATGCCAGTGGCTAGTAATGTTAATATTCCTACATAGACAAAACGAAAAGATTATCAAATTCAGCCCCGGGGAAGATCCAGTATAGACCCGTTCATAGATTAAGCCGTCAAAACCCTTTAATTTAGAAGATAATGTATGACTCATGACAACTCTCGGACGGATCACCATGGATAGTGTGATGACTAACATTTCAATAGCTGATTTGTCTTTACAGAAAGTATCTACAGTTCCTTATCACCAGCCCATAATGAATGAAACTCTTCGACTTGTTCGAGCAACGATTTTATAGCAAACGCAATCTTATCGCCGTACAGTAGTGCGATGTTAGGGAAAGGCTTCCTGGCCCATAAAAGCACACATTATCGCGTTGATTTGTTTTGATACAAGCCATGATCTCACCACGACGTTGTGTGGCATTTGCTTTACCCAGCCAACACTTGCATCGTACTGTATGCACCACATACACAATCGCGTACCTCACTGCACTGTTTGATAAGAAGGCGTTCAGCCGAACTCTCACACTTATCGTGATGTCACGCACCTGCGCCTATGGCGTTGCTTTGCGGTTTGTTCTTCTGGTTCATTTCAACCCATTCCGTACAGCCCATCTTTGGTCTAAAGTATGTATGACGAACTAACAAACTTCAAGTGACACACTTATATCTCTGGAGCTTGGGAGATTCTGTGGGTTTTTTTTTCTTGGACCCGCTCTTTGAAAACGCACGCTAGCAGAGCAACTCTGCACGAGATTAGTTGCGTCCGGTAGAGCCTGTCAAGCTATACTAACATTACGGTGCGATTGTTTTTTGCGCTTCCCGTTTTTCGTACTGTGGCCCATTGCAACCACATGTGTTCTCTCATACCGATGGCGGGGGGTGTTCGGCGCAGTCGTTATCAAGCCAAGTGACGAATCGAGTGACTGGTCAAACAGATATGATAAGTCCTCAGAGCACAACGTTCAGGAGGCAAACAATTAGGGCCTCTTTTTTTGGAGCAGCTATAGACACGCAACAGAGCAGCCAGGGAACCCGTTGGGCAACAGATTTCCGGTGCGCATGATTTATCTGCTCACCTGCTATAGATCTGTTTGCTCTCTGGTGCTCCTCATCGGTGTAATCTCATAGACTTGCTGATGTTAGTAGTGTGTCACGTAGGCACCAGGTTAAGAAGACTTCTCTCTTCAAATCAGATCATATAACTGATAAATGGTAATGTCAATATTGAATCATGGCGTTCGTACACTTGCTTGCACACTGTCAGGGTTGCTGACATGATCTTCCCGGACGAAAGATCCAACACAGATTTCCATTACTGCTTTTATGGCACAATCAATTTAAAAATACCTTTTCCGACACTTAGTCTGTGTAGTTAGCTAATTTTTTTACCATTATGCTTCTACTCAAATATAGCTTGCCAAATGTCAAGAATTACGCTCCGTCACAGTTTCCCCCCTATTTTTGTTATGTGTGTATTTCGTTCATTTACCCCAGGTACTTGATGAACTGTACAAACAGCAGCGAAGAGATGGACACACACACACACGCACACTCGTCTGAGACACTATAGAAGCTGACAAAGTATGAGCGTCATCTCGACCGGTGCAATCCACCGGACGACCCTGACAGGGCCTAAGTACACACCAAACACCGACGACTCCACTCCATCTGTCGGCTCCCCTCGCAGGTCTCTCAGGAATGGCGTTTAAGCGTCCGGCAAGTTTGATTCGTTGGTCGTTTCTTGAGATTTGTGTAGTGTTCCGATGAAGCAATGGTGAGCTTATTTGTTTAGGAGTCTTTTTTCATCGTGGATTACCTTTGGAGGCATGAGATAATGTGGGGACTCCCGAAGAGAGTGTGGATCAGCGGGATTCTGAAGAAGATAAAGTGAATGCTTTAAATTACTGGAATATTTTGTGTCAATGATACTGTACTTCTATTAACATGCCTTATGCGTGTCCTTTAAGGCAATAAATAAGGTACAGCATTACGCCCTGTCATTGCTGCTGTAGATATATATCTTTAGTCTTTTCTCTTGTGTAACATTACTGACTCTGGCAAGTTCATTCATCAACTATAAATTCTTGCACAAGATCACCAGCTCGCTCGAGGTACGCACTGGACACTGGCAAACGGCTTTTATACGCGATCAGCCTCCGTTCAACTCAATAGTTCAAGTCTCAGACCACTCGGATTATCGTGCAAAAACCCGATTCCGGTTCCGGAATCTTACACCTACCCAACACCCCAAACCCATGCAATTGCGATCATTGTCTGCATGTCCGTACCGCCGGAGACCCAAGCCCATGACACACCAACGTACGAAAAGAAGGCTTTCGTCGTGCGAAACGGAACACATTACACCACGAGCACCGTGCGAACCATCCGCTTCTTGTCGTAGGGTTCTGCTACACCAAGCTGTAGAGGAAGACAAAAAAAAACAATCGAAACCCCAACCTCAAGATAGCCTTTACCTGTCGTCGGTAAAGTAACTCACCTCCGGGGTAGGATTGCCGGCCGAGGCCTGGGTGGTAAGGCCCAAGCCACCAAAATAAACTGGCAAATAAGCGGTTTGGCAATCGGATTATCATAAATCTGTCAAATTTTAATTTATTTGCTTACATGACCGCTTGTCGAACGGGCGCCCGACACATGGCCCGGACATGGCCCGCACCCGGCGTTGCGGCTCTGGACGACGAGTGGCCATGTTCCGTGCGGTTTGGTGTCGCTTTCGGTGGCCTGTGCCGTTCGCAGTGGCGAAGCATATTTTCGTTCATTATTTCCTTTAACGCGCGCGCCGGTTGCATTTTGCTCCAAACGCGTTACGCTCTTTAGTTCAGTTACCTTCGGTGGTTCTCGTGCGAAAAGCAGCAGAATTTTGCCAGGCAGACGACAGGTAAGGTGAAGCACAAAACGACATGAAAACATGTTTGGTTAGGTTTGTTGGTGCGTAATTTGAATATCAATCGTACAAGGGCAAGTAGTAGGTAATAGTTTAATATTCTATAACCGATCGAGTCGATGGATGGGACACCGGGTGCATGGTAATCGTATCGTTTAGGTGCTAATGTACAAAGAAAATGGTCAATTGATTCACAAAACTGCAGTTTTATAAGCCATAAGAAGAGGTTTAAATGGGCATGACTCATCTTGGATCTCATTTCTGCAAAGAAATTCGAATTATATATGCAATATTTAATCGTAACTAGATGACATCTGATCGTATGACTGTCCTGTGAAAGGGTCGCTACCCTGTTACGACTATCGCTGCTACATGAAGGTTGGTCTAGTTATCCTCTGGGTGTCCACAAGGTTGAAAATCAGTCTTCTCGGTCCAAAAGCTTAGGGCCAAGGGTAATGCTAGCCCAGACAAGCGCAAAAACATGCGAGACTTAAGATCTACAGGGACCACTCTTCTATGTCATGATCATTTTCTATCCAGATCATGCCATAGTAACATCTTTTGTAAAAAATTCTTTAAATGACGCGAGGGAAGCTTCTAAAGTTTGTAGTGAATACCAAATAAAACTGTGAATACCAATTCCTTGGACAGAATGTTAGTAAACATGAAAGTTTCTTCCCAGAACCATATGAAACAGTAATTCTATTACGGAAAAGAGGCGTTCGATAATAAGATGGCAGGTTTGAGGTTAATTCTAACAGTTTCAATACAGACTGTGTCTCCGCCCTGATGTCAGTGGCCCTGACAATCCGAAAGCCGCTTTTTCGTAACTACTTGTGAGAATGAAGCGGCCTTGGTAGGTTAAGTACTTGAGTCGAGAAGTGATGTTTCAGTGCTACAAAAATTAACGAGATTAGAACTACTGTTATCCTGGAGCCGGATCTTTAAGCTGCCTTAAAGTAGAATATTGAGGAGGTCCGATGGCAGAGGCAATAGCAGCGCCAGTCTTCACACAGTAGAACCAGACATCAAATCCCATCTGGAGTGCCTCCCCGTACGCAGGACTGACTATCCAGCTACATGTATAACGAGATTTTAGAGCCAAATAAGAAGAGGAAGCAAGGGACTACTATCCAGTCTGCAGGACCTAAAATTGAAGAGGGTGATAAGAGAGTTAAAGCTTCATTCAGAAGAAAATTCTATCAATTTCAGAATAATCTGCAAAGTACAATCTGTGCATTCAGAGAAAACTGTAGAACAAGATCCTTCACATAAATATTCCATATCTTGCTAAATAGCGTACAAGATACAGCGTACCTAACACAAATGTCATTAGCCACGAGACCTCGTGACTCATCAGTACAGCAAAATGAAAAGAACTAACTAATCTAAATTAATTAGATCAATGTTTTGGTTTCGTATCCTGGTACATTATTCATGTCCGATCCTTAAGCAATATCTATGCCATTTGTACCACTATCTATTAATGGGGTCCGTCCTCAAAGTCCATTATAATTTATCCGCCATAGTTTTTAACTGTCAGGTTCGCTCTCACCATGCACCGGCCGGGAGAATTAATTTTAATGCAAATTGATATCGCTAAAGTTATGGGATTCGCTCTGCTGGCGAACCAGTTTTAGCCTCTACTCAACTACATCACTGTTTAGCATTTTAAGAGTCTTCCACCAACCTTTATCACTAGCAAACGCCCACCGTGTGTTCGTGTGGCTCTAGGATATCAATGGACAATCATTTACATAATGGTGAAGAATTTATCTATTCTAGGCGTGTTTTCTACCAAATTATTACTGTGTCTTTTTTCAGTGAAGTTTTTTTTTTGGGAGTTCTTGAAAAAAATAATGCCCTCGGGGCGATCCCGCACTGCAACACACATGTGAGCTGCACATTTGCAAGCAAGCTCGATCGATTACTGTACGCTGTCAATGGATGCCTTTCCCCCTGGGGGTGGGTTTTACTTTGCACGTGAGAATTTCATTAAAATTCGCTTAGTCCCGGGCCTTTACCCACATCGCTGCATGCTTCCACGCCAGTTTGAAACCCCGAGCGACCGATCACGGACCGGCATGTGGAATTAATATCGCCTCAAACAGGCGGGAAGGCTTTAAACGGCATCGAAACAAAAAGCCCCATCGAACATGCGAATCGGTGGAATCGGTGCTGGTGCTGGTGGTGGTCCACAAACAACGGAGAACAGGTTCTTGCCACCTCACCTCCACTCGCTTGCCCACAGCCAAGGGACAGCTGAAGCACACAGCTCAGAGAACCTGTCGGCATGTTTCCAAAAAAAGGAACGAAAAATCTCTAGAGAAGGGAGGTGTTCCTTCAGTGGGGAACATTGATCCACGTGAATACATTAAGGTTCCGCCAGTGTGTGTTGCGAACTGTTTTTTTTTTTTTTTGGTCGGGTCCCCGTCCACCTTCCTCGCGTTGCCGGTTATCGTCGCCCCTTACACTCTCAAGAACCTGCGGGCAAGATGTGTTCTGATGGCTTCTCAGCCCAATGCTCCAAAAACCTGTCCTTTCGAAGCCGGTGTGTTCACGAAAAGGGAGGGGGGGTTCACGAATTAAGCCAAACATGGAAGAAGATAAAAATATCACCCATCAGCACCAAAAACGATTCTTGGTCCGTCTTCCTTTCGCTGTGCCGTTTTTTTTTTTTTTTTTTGGTTGCCGTCCAAGAGCGAACTGTAAAAAAAAAAAAACATCATCCCAGCTCACTCCATTCTAGAACCGTTCGTGGAAGGAAAGTGCTGGAATGAACGGCAGAACCAGAAGAGTTCTGTGCCGAAATGTGCGCTAATGTTGCCTCTTGTTCCTCGGAAGGAACGAGCAGCCATTCCGACCGACCGCACGAATCTTCGCCCAGAACCAAGGAAAGGTTTGCCGGAATGAGAAATGAGCCGGGAAAGCATTAGATGGCCGAACCGAGATCCGGCGCACACACTAAGAAGGGGAAAGAAAACAACCGGCGCACCCGGAACATGAAATCATTAGCATTCGCGAGAATCATATATTTTATTCACGCATCATCCAATCGACGACGCGAACCTGCACAGCTATCGCGCGGATCCGCCGTGGAGTTCCAGTGTATTGGTGTATTTTTATAGCACCATTATACGATTGTTTACCTCACTCGCTCGGGGGACTGCTCAGTGCGGGGTCCAAGGCGTACTTCCCAACTTCAAAGGAAAGCAACACCCGCGGGATGACGTTCAAACGGCAAGAGAAGATCGTTTGGAGATCATGCAGTGACAGCGAGCGCGGTATGTTTTGCCTCGCGAGAAGGAATTTACGTGCGTGTGTGTAACAATAAACACGGTGACACTGGTCATCTTAATCATGGCGTTAATTTGGCATGTCAAATCTTTTTTTGTTGGCGATGGTTTTGCTGTTCTTCTCGTACAGCAACCAAATAAGGGAGTTTAATGAGCAGGTTTTACCCGGGGGTCACATGTTTTAGGAATTTTAGGTCGTTTCGGAGAGCAGTGATAGAATTTTAGGGTTCCTAATATGGAAGGCTATGTACTTAATTGCTCTATGTCTGGGCATGAGAGACAACGAGGAGCATAGCTTTAGGACAAGTAGTTCTTATAGTAATAATAGAACTTATTTCATACAGACAGTCCTACTACGGGCAAAGTCCAGATACCTCAGCCACCGAAACGACCGAAGACGATATTCAAGATTAAAAGGTCTCGACATCTAACTCCGCATCTTCTGGACAGTTTAATGCTCTTAGAGCAGTGTTCGATCAATTCGCATCAGAGGTTTAGTGTAGAATGTCTTCTTGGGCAGGAGCCTGTAGCCTTTTAAATAGTATATACATAATTGGACGACCCAGCAATATGGCCAGGCCGTCCTTCATGAATAAAAAATTGGACGACTAGTGAAAAAGCCAATGAAACCATTGATAGGATATGGTCCAATATTTGGACAGGATCAAGATCTAAATAAGGAGTCGATTGATTTGATCTACACAGACAAAAAAGGTTCTGTTGCTATAGAGAAATATATCCAAACTATGAAAATTTGTGCTCACACTAAAGATGCATCTACTATGGATCAGACTGCTTTACTGAGATGATCACAAGATTCCTTATATAACCTTTTTCTTCCTTTGCTCGAGGTTGCAACCTCGAGCGGTCCCGACCTGCCAATTTCTGACTTTCTGTGACTTGATTTTACCCGTAGTAAAGTAATCAACCCTGCGTGCTGGGAGGCTCTCTGGATGGGATTTGAAAACCGGTCCTGCTGTGTGAAGACCGGCGTCGTTATCACCAAACACTGTATTATCTAAACACTCTAAACGATCAGAGAATTGCACTGTGAGGTTTAAATAGTTTTTAATAGTTTTTAGAAATACCAGGTCCTTCTAAAACTATTAAAGGACTGGTCAGGACTGCTGAATTTACAACTACTTTTGTAGAACTACCCTATTAGAGAGTAATCTTCACTCAGATCATTTCAGAAAATGAGGTTTCGGGTAAGTTTAATTAAACAATCCATCAAATGTTCTGAAGGCAGCTTCCTAACGTTGGGTTAGTTTTTAAAATTTTTATTTTTGGCAAACCTTTGAGTTTGACCAGGATTTCTTAAGGACTAGCTTTTTATACCTTAAATTGCCCATAGTCTAGTAGTTAATTCTGAATTACACGGTTGACAATCCTGTAGAGGTTGTTCGCCAAGAACGGCTTGGCCGTATTGCGTATATAGTAGAATTCTGAACTACGGATCAAGGTCTTGAGAGACCCCGAGCGGATCCGCAGTTGAGATCCCTCAAATAATGACCAACAGGATTTCCCTTGTCGACGAAGTCCCCCAAACCGACGAGGCACGGAGCGGTCGCTCCTTCCGCTTCCGGTTGATCAGCCACTGCTACTGATACTGAGACCTCTCTTAATTTGGACAGTTTTGAATTAGCTGACAATGTCCTCTGAGATATAGACTCTGTCCAAAACGGAAAGATTTCTCCATGGCATGTCCGAGAGAATAACGCTCAGAAGGATTATGAGGCCCCAAGGACAATAGAGGAATCTATGAAGATCTCTGAGATGAATTCTCGAGTCCGTTTAAGTCGATTCTGATGCATCTTTTTTTTACTTCTCACAAGATCCAGAACCCAGCAATACGGCCAGGCCGTTCTATATAAATAAAAAAAAAAGATCCAGAACCCCTCGAATTTACGACGAATTAATTTGTTTACATCCCCACACCATGACTACTTAATTCCGTTGTGAAATTCAATCACATCACTATTATCAGTATCAGCAAACGAATAAAACACACGTGAAACCACCTCACTAGACGATTACAAACTAAACAAACAAACACCACACGCAAATGCTGATTCAATTATCAATAAAAAAGCACACACACGAGAGTAGCTCGCACATCCACAACCCGATCCCCCCCGAAAAACATTTCTCGGATGCTGTGTCACGACGTCACTCGGCGCTTGAAGGTCACCCTCAAGAAACTCATCCCCAATCATCATTCTTTCGCCCCGTCGCCGTTGAGCCGTTCTGTTGATTCCCGAAATTCCAACCGCACGAAAGACGGACGGGAGCTTCTTTCTGAACATTCAGCTCCAAAACAGTGTAACCTACCCGCGGTGTGTTTTTTCCTTCTTTACGTTACAACACTCAACAGACATCCCATCCCCCCTGAAGAATATTCCATTCTTCGCGCTTATCAACCATGCACGATCATAATCCATCGCAGGGTCTTGTCTGTGTCTTGCCGTATTTGAAAATGGAATAAAGCAACCAGGAAAAAACACATTCGCACACACGCAGGTCTTTGCTAATTCTTTTGAAATTCTAACCCTAAAACCCTCGCACATCTCACCGAACGCGCCCAAACTGGTGGGGTGTGTTGCACGGCGGTGCACGGTTGTATGCGTCCGTTAATTTCGCGGGATGATTTGCAGTATTTCGTCTGGGGCCGAAGTGGTTTCCTCCCTGAGAGCCTCGAGGCCCCAAGATCGGAAGTCTAAGCTCCAAAGCCTCAAGATGCCAATTCTGTATTCCAGCCGTACCGAGAGATCGGTCGGACATGGGCGAGTTCTTCAAAATAGCTCAAGAGCTCCGCCCCATGCCCCATACACTAATGCGAGAAGGTCAAATGGCGAGTATGAAATTTCAAACAGAATCAAAGTAATTGCACACCGAAGAGGAACTAAGAACTCCAGCAACAGCTCGACGCGCCTTCTCCAGTGATCTACTCACCTAATTTATGTTCAAGCTTTTTTTTTGTGTGTGCCTTTTTTACACCTCGCTTATTTTTTCTTCTCTGTTGGCTGACCAAAAAAAAAAAGCGAGAGCTCAATAATGACGGTAACAGTATGAGGCACTAATGGAGGGAATCGTTGCAATCGGTTTCATTTTTACTTTGATCGTGATAAATGAATGAAAGCGATTAGCGAAATCTTCCAGAACACCGTACAGGGTGGGATTTTTACCAACAAGCTTCAATTCGTGTTGGTATGATTGGTCCCTTTCGAGTAAATCGATGCAGTAACACGTTCATGCACCCATACTCAACGAGCGTACAGTTCACCATTAGGCTCCATTTAAAGCTACCGTTTAGCTCAGGTGTGGTAACTGGTGCTTTGAAGCCGTGGAGAAGCGAATTTTTTGCAAAACATTTTCACGTCAGCACGCGAACACACTTCCTAGTTCCGTCATCCGTGAAAAAAATCCACACCCCCCCCTCTTCAGTGCCGCGTAACCCCGCAATCGGATGACGGAGCTTGTGGCTGTCTCTGTGGCGTCAACGAAAGAAAATAGTAAAAATACGCCCAAACCATTCTCCGTCTATTCGCGGCGTTGAAAGTGACTTAAACGGTACATTAGAGAAGCGCGAGAGGTTTTTTTTTTTTCGTTGTTCCCCTTTTTGCTGTATATGGCGCGTTGTTGTGCAAGAACCGTGCTTACGTCAGCGACCGTATTAGGGGGTTTCGATCTGTGGCAAATCATTGGCACAAGGAAATGAGCATTATTAGGGAGAGCGAAAGTAAATTTAGCAGCAAGTGCTGTTTCACTTTTGTTTCCTATTACCGATGTGGTATCTAAACCGATGGCGATTTCTGACATTTTGTTGATGCTGGACTAGCTAAACGATTCTAACTTAACGCAAAGATATCAAGTTCCAGATACAAATCTGGAGCGTTCAGATATTGGAGTGCAACACTTTCAGATATAATTTTTATTAAAAATAAATAAATTTATTGAATACTAAAGACATAGATTGTTTAAGCCTATTTGATTACTTCAGAGTGCTATAATGTGCTTAATTCAATTTTTCTATTCCTGTTCGCGCATGGAATGCTTAAGCTGTTAAAACCAAAGCAGGTGACAATTAAAGGGCATCGGGCTATTAAAAGCACGATAGGTGGACTGATATTTCACACGCTATATGTTAAGGCTATCTTCTTCTTCTTTATTGGCTCCATAACCTCAAGAGGTCTTCTCCTGCCATTACTAGCTTCCTCTACTTGGTTAATGCGTAGCTGGATAGACAGTCATGCGTATGGTGATATGTCCACAGCTTGTTTTAAATTATATGGATCTTCAAATGTTAAGTCAGTCTAATTTGAGGTGATGGAATCTTCAAAAGTGTCGAATTTGCTCTCAATAGCGCACTCTGATGCATCCAAAGCAGGATACTAAATCTGTCGTTGGTCCAGGTTTTGGAAGTAGGTGGCAAAAGAGAAAAGATCACCGACGAGCTGAACTATTCGGTGGAGCAATACTCTCTACAGCGATGCGAACGTCGAAAGAATGTCGGATTTAAATCCTTTCAGGAAGATCCTCATTAGTGACTCATTTAGCACAGAACCTAAAGGAATACAGAAAGCTCATTAAGTGAATCAAAGGTATCTGAGCTGAGTCAGACATTGGATTCTCGATCATCTAGAAAGTGAATTTGCGACCAGGCTCTTGCCACAAAGAACTGGCGAAGAATTCTGGAAGAACCCTTGAAGGATGAATAGCGAAACACCCCATAGTTTGGAAAACAGATCTTCCATCAAATTGCAATACGAACTCCAAGAACTCTTTTACGCAATACTATGTAACATAAGCGCGAATATACATAACGTCTCTCAATATCTGCCTAAAGTGATCTCAAAACCGTGAATGGCAAAAACCGTTTCAGAATGTCTTCAAAACTTGGTATACCAAATTGGAAGGCCACGACCATTAAGACTCGATCTCAGACATTCAAATCGATAAGCTAATTACCGAACCCACCTTAGTCATGCGTGATGGCGCACCGCATGACATTGGTAAACTTCTGTTCCTCAACCCTGAACATTGTTGAAGCTTATTCTGACTTCTTTCAGGATATGTCCGATATGAAAAAAGCCTCACAAATAGACCTCCAAGGTACCTAGAGTCCTTTGTACTGAATATCCGCTATCCAAAAAGATTGCGAAAGAAGAGATTTCTGAAAGTTGTGAAGAATTATGACTCACAGATAGTAGGCATTGATAATATCAAATCGATCTTCACACGAAAATATGGGTTAACAATCACATTAACGTGAAAATGATTCTGTCTAAAGACCAACCTGTATTTCAGTTCTTTCGGAAACATATCAAAATAGAACTGGAATTATCAGAAACTCTCGCAGAGATATTTAGCATAAAGTACGCAACAAACACTCAAAAAGTCATGACACCACGAAACAAAACTTTAGATGCAGACGCTTTACGCACCCGAGCAATTCAAGCATTACTCATCAAACTTCATCACTTTGAATTGCACTAATGCAGTCATAAATGTAAAACACAACATATCTCTTCAAATATCCCTCCAGCAGCAGCAGCGGACCTCTTCTGCACAAAATTAATATTCATTGAAAGCATTTCCCTTTCGTGACGCCACATTCTCGTCTTCTGACTTGGCTTCTAGCCCTCTCAACCCAAGAGTCGTGGAAGAATGCCCTTACCAAAAAAAAAAAAAAAACATGCGTTGTTGTACATGTCTATGAATGAGTGGCATTGTGTGTTGGAAGGTAAATTTATGCATATAAAAGCCAACGACGGGAGAATTATCGATAAAAGCCTGTACTGCGGCGCTTTTCGGGGTTGGGTCCGTTCCTTCTTCAGGATCGTTCTTCTCTTTCGGGCGCATTTGCATTTGCGTTGCGTTTTGCATTCATCTACGTGATGAGTGAGGGTGAAGAAGAAGTGGCAGGACTTTCGTTTCCCTTATTTATACATTTAAAAAAAGCTTTTCATTATTAACATCTTCGATACGTTTTTGAACAATCTCAGCGACTTCTCCTCTTCGTTCGATCATGTTGGGGTGACTTGAGGCATGGTGTGAGGCATGGTTCTCTTTACAATGTCGCTTCTTCCATCCAACATATGCTAAAGCTACCTCGTTACTTCATTAATTTTGGTAGCCACACACACGTAATCAACAAACTTCAATGGCGCTATTTATTCTACGTTCGACAGCATCGCATTAAAACTTGCGCACGGTTGCAGCATCTACCATCCGCGAGGTTCTTTGATTTATTGCGGCCCATTTGGACGAATGGACCGTCGAAATGCTGCGGGCCGCGATTTTTGTGCAAACTCGTGGCTGCAAATTGATTGCTCAAAACATCTGAACGATCGTAAGCGAGGGTTTTTTGGATCGATTTACGCACCGGCCCCCGGACTTGGATACGCTACGCGGCATTGTTCACGCCGCGGGCGCAGACTACCAATTGCGCAACAATGTTGCAGACGGCGGGAATGGTTTTCGTGCGAAACTTATACATATTTTTATGAGCTTCGGAACAACAAAAAAACACCCAGCTACCCGCATGATGTATTGATGTGCAATCGATCAAGTCGATGGATTGGATTTGATAGAAGAGGTCCAGGAGGTGTTGATAAAATATTCGTGGATACCCCAGCATGAATATTTAAATTGGAAGTTTAAGTACTCAAAAAGTAACTTCAATAAACAGTCGCCTAGAATTCGAATAACTTTCACAATAAGTGCCTCAACGCGATTCCATAATCTCAGGCTCTAAATCTTCTGCCAGTAAGTGCATCGATATCGCGGCGAACCGCGATAGTAACGCGTGGAGTTACGAAGCCAACAACAAAATAATTGATTCGATTACTGCAGTAAGTGTGAATAAATCAGATGCAAATTGCCACTAATTCTGTGAAATCAAGCGCACTACGAGCTCTAGCACCACCGCCAGCACTACTACTTCAACTCGGGCGAGAGAGCGAGCGAGCGAGCGAATGTCACTGAGGATTTATGATCAGCGTGTACTTGCACACAACCTCCAGGAGATGGAGTTACTTTTGCATCATCGGGGCACTGCTTTGCAAAAACCGCCCACGGGAGGTTCGAGAATCAGTTCCGCGGACTGCCAAGGAACCCACCCGGGGGGAACGGTTGAGTACGGGTGAGTAAGATGTCGCTGGGAGCGATCGCCGGCATATTGTTCCAGAGAATCCCAACGCAGCGGAGGTCACGAATGGTAAATAGGCGACCATAAACCAGAGTGACACCCCGGCACCGTACACTACCCCGGCGGGTTCTAGCTAGCCGCAAAACCTCTAGCCACTCCATCGCCTCAGTTCGCGCGTTCCATCCGGTCGCATCGGTTTCCCTTTCGCGTGGTACGCTAATTAACGATGCCATTTGCGGGTTATGAATCACTAACCAGAACCGGTTCAGTGTAGCTGGCGTACCGATTCCCCACCTCGGGAGGTTTACAGTACAAACAATTTTAGCGACGGAACAGAAGGGTTTTCATCTTTGCTGCAAAGCGCAACGTTCAGGCGCTGTTATCGTGGCTGGGGATGGAAAAATGCTTTCCCCACACGACTTGGCAACACTAACGATTTGTGTAAACAGCTTGATGTATGGGATGGATGCTCTAGACTAATCCGCGAATTAATTATCCAGGTTCTCCAAGGGCGCTCCAAGGGAATATGGCAGGCCTGGCCACGTGAGTGGGCACAACCAAGAGATAATTGATTTTTCATTACATCAGATGCGGCTCAGCGTAGCGTTTATGGCTGAGTAAGATTTGCTTTGCTCATCGTCTTCGTTTAATACTTGTTTGATAACAATTTAGCATTTTAGCTCTCAACAGGCTTTAAAGAACCTCAACTATTTATTCGCCAATCATTATTGCAAAGGATAAAAGAACTCCATTTGATGAAGTCTCTATTAAATGTAGAACAAACGACTCATCCTTACACCAAATTCAGTAATATCTTCAAGACCGGGTAAAGCTATTAAAAACTTTGACGGATTCCGAATCAGTACTCCACAATCTCCTCAACAAGGAATCGATCTTCCTGAGGATGAGGTTCTGAGCACTAATGAAAGACATCTACTGAGACTCCATGTCATATCCGAGATCTCTAATACTTGTATCGCGTATTTAAGTTCTGCTTCTTAATACGAATACAAACGAAGACGATGACATGTCAACAGGATCGTTCTTCAAACTGAGTAACACTAACGCTAGGTTTGGTTATGAGGATACATCTCGCACGCTCTCCGTTTCTCTTCTTGACCTAACAGGATGGACATGGCAGGATGGACAATTTCTCTTCTTGACCTAGGACATGTCATCCATATATAGCTCACTAGACTTAATGGCACCACGTAGTTGAAGAGTCAGTCCTCACTACGGAACCTGCAGAAGCTTATTTGAGATGCAATAGCTACACGTAACATCCGACATCATCTTGCTCATAATTGAGTAATTCTAGAGTTAGCAAAAAGTGGATACAAGCTGGCTTTGGACATAGTGATAATTTATATAAAGAAAGGTCTGCTTTACATTTCTAGCAGACAACATCAACTAGCGTAGCTGGAAAACAGTTGAAATTTGTAAGTCACCAAAGCACCAGTCTCACCAGTCAAAAAAGGAGAAAGTGATGATCGTGAAGCTGATGTATTAGCTATGATACCATGTTTTAAAGGCTTGTGATATCAGTGGCGGATAAAGACTCTTCAAGATCCTAGGCCCAACCCGGGGAAGTTGGAAGCCAAACAGATTGAAGCTTCTGACTGGAGATGGGAAAAGATTTAGATATTTAGAGATACCTTTGTCGGGGACATTTATAACAAGCCTCTTACAGCAGGCTCTCAGTATAAGGCCACTTATAAAAAAAGGTCCCTTACACTAGGCCTCTTACACGAGGTAGTCGACTCCGCCCATCGTTACGTCCATCAAAGTGTGATATAGACTCTGAATATTTGTCAATCTTAAAGTTTTAGTCTTTCTTGCTGAATGTCTCATATTCTATCAGTACTCTAGGCAAACAATATACCATTTTGTCACGTAGTACCTTGTCTTATAACAATAACTAACAACTCACCTCTATTTATCCAACATATAAGCGTACCAACCGAGGCAATCCCTAGGACATAATGTACGCTTATTACAAACCCATTCCACTTGCGCCATAACATGAACGCCCATGCACGTTCCCGTACTGCCAACCGCCACTACATTTGCCAGCATAATGCACCAACAAACGAGACACCCTGCTAAACGCACAACTAACAGTTTGTTTCAATATGAAAGGGCTTGTACTACCCCTAGCCTCTGGGGAGGGGGAAGAACACTGGATCCCACTCCGATGACAGACGATTACAATTTCGTGGTGAGTTTTATAGCGTTTGCTTGTTAGCGACAGTCGCCCCAGCACTTGTCGGCCTGACCCACTCGGGCAGCATTCGTAATTCGTAGCATCAACATCCAGTCCCCCAACCCCAATCGCCATGAACAGGCAATCTCTCGCAAGACAGTTGATAGCTTTTCCTGGACCACTCACAAAGGGATCGATCGTGTAGGTCACGATCGATAGCCGTGCAGTCGCTGTAAGCGTAATCGGATATTTTGGAGTCTCAAGCTAATGATGAGCAGGGATGATCGTAAAATGTGCGTAAAACATATATTTTAACGAGTTGCTTTTATGGGAAACGCGTGTTGGAAAACGTAACGGTTGTCGTGAGAATGTTTGGTCTCCCTCTTCTCGGGCGAATGAAATTATGAGTTACGATCTGTTCAGCTGGATTTGTTACGTATCCTCATTATGATTCTGTCTTAAATAAAGCCAATATTTAATGTGAGTGTTCTCGTGCTGGAAAGGCTTTTATCGCAAAAGGAATGGTTAAAGCCTTCTTTAATGATGCCATTCCATTGTAGCCCTAATTGGATCTTCAGAATTTGGACTTCACGGTCCGGAATTACATTCTAGTTGTGAATCTTTAGTGAAAGCCATCTTAAATTGATTTAATTCCAATCTTTCTTAGACAATATTTTCTTTAACAACTCGGGACTCTTTCTAGCAACAAATTCTTAAAGCAACATGAATGTTAATACAAAAATATAACAGTCCCATCTAATTTAAATCAATAATCAAATTAAATCGCCATTTTAACCTGCAAACCAACTATTGTAAAGGTGCTAACAACACAGGAAACAATTTCTCAGGTGTAATAAAATACCCATTTCAATAGACTACACGATTGCCACCGAACGGATGGATCAACACTTGTTCAACCTCAAACGAAACGGGCACGTCGAAAATAAAAAAAAGAGCAACAAGTGAAGTGACTATTTCGGCAGAATCTAATTAGAAGAACATGGATTCTAACAAAAAACCTCTTCGCTTCAAGTACCTAAACGTTTATTTCCGCCGGCGCTTCTACGGATGGATGGAACGAGCAGCAGACAAGGATGTACAACAATAAACCCTGATACCATAAATCATTCGCCATTATGGCAGTTTGAATAACGTCCGCGTCGGATCGGGTTCGCCTAGACAACGCTCTCCTCCCCTGCCGGCTCACTTAACGAACCGGCTTTGCAGCCGGTGCCGTTGGGGCTAATACACCTCCCAACTATGTCTCACGTTACTGTGGCAACCCTCAGGTGACGAACTACTGCTGCTTCTGGCAGTTGGCGGTGCTCCCAAACCCATATGGACCATGAAATGAGGAACTCATTCAGCCGACATGCGATTTCCTCATTTTATCACCCCCTAATTGAATAGTCACGACGCCGGGGCGGTGTAGCTCTTCCGTCGTCCAAAGCCCCTCGGACATGCCTTGTACGGTAAAGCACGCTGGATGGCTGATGAGTGCGAGTGTTGCCGGTTTTACCTTGCTAATGTGGTTTGTATATTCAGCTGGAAATAGGCTTACGTCAAGATTATGCTAGATCTTTGAGATGGCTCTATGCGACTCATCCCGGGTTTGGTCATGGAGATATGCAACAGGTTCCTCAAGTCCGGAGTTCGCAATCTTTTTACTGCACAAGCCCTCCTTTCGGTACTTCTGGTTGGCGAAGATCTCGTCGATCGATTTTTGTTGCCAAAAATCTTCCCCGGAACGCTGGAGGCCAGTGTTATGATATTGCCAAAAAAAATACCAGCATCCCGCCTGCAGCTTTTCCGAACGATTTATCATTGTGGCAAGCGCGACGTAATAATCGTAATCGATTCAATCGAATCTTCCATGCCTTGATCCTCGGGGCCCCTATCCCAATCAAACCCAGTAATTGTGGGGCCTGCATCGTTTTTATTCGCCTGCCTCCATAATACCGCCCCATTCTATGCCCGGGATGTTCTATCTCCACCAGCATGACCTTCAACTTGCCCGCAAAACGTTCTGCGCGAGCTCCAAGCCTATATATGCTCCTTTTCGACCAAATCTTACGATAGCACTACGGTACCAAACCACCGAAAACTGAGCAGTCGAGAAGAGACGAGCCAGAAACGAGTTGGGGAGGAGGTCGAACACACAACAAAAAACCGCATCTGAAACATATCTGCCAAAAGCGAACCATCCACGGTGTAGTAGTTGGTGATCTCGACGCGGTCCGGTCTGGGCAACTCACCGATCGCGGTCTTCTTCGAAATAATTATCTTCATCTTTGCCGAAAACTTCATCTGCCGGTGAGGGAGAGAACCGACGGTGCTACCAGCGCAGCCTCCGTGGAACCGGTTCTGTTCTGGCTTTTGTGCTTGCCACCTCCGGCACTGGCCGTTTCGTCAGGTTTCCTGGTGCCGGTTGTGCCTCGTTTCCTGGTTCAGTTTTCCGAAGAGATAGAGAGGGAGAAAAAAAAAAACCCCGAGTATCTCGAGGGTTCTTTCAAGCGCCCTTTCTATTGCCAGGAGGACCGTCTCCGAGGCTCTGCAGCACACTACAGCCACAACTAAGCTATTCAAACGCACTGCAACGGTCCGAGGTACGTCGATGACAGCAGCAAAATCTCGGTCCAAACAACCGATGCATAGTCTCCGAGTCAGGTGAGGCAGATGCTTCAACACGACGGATCTCAGGTCTCCGAGTCTGCGGAGTTGGCGCACCATGCTCTCCAGCACACCCCATAAAGACACACCGTGTCGCGGCTGTACGTCATCTAGCCGTTTGAGTGTGGAATAAATTTATGGAATGATACTGCTCTGCGGCGATAAATAATGAACGATATTTATTCCAACCAGCCGGCGTCTGTTCTACACCTTGCGGATGCGGAGAGACCGGTTGGCATATTGGACCGCTTCCCCGCCAACTGTTTCCTCTCGCTCCGCGACAAACAGTCCATGGGGGCCGGCCAAATGCGGAAGAGTGTGTTAAGGTCAATCAGTAACCGACCCGGGTGAAGAGCCGTGCAGTAGTACAGCGATACCGTGAGACGCCATTGAGCCAGCGAGCGTGGACCGCTGTGAAATCACGGAAATCCCAACGTGTGTTACGCACTGGATACGCGCCTGCAAAACACAACGCACCGTCGTGTCGCTTAACTCTTTGTGCCGTTTGAGAGATTGGTGCCGCGAGCGCGTTTGAACCTCGTTTGATCGTGGTTAGTGTCGCTTTTGTGCGTGTGGCAGGGTAGAGGCACGCGTACCACGCGGAGATAAAAATAGTTGGCCGCCGTCATTTTCAGGGACGTTTTTTTTCTTTCTAACAAAGCCGCTACCTGATGAGGCCGTCGAACTCGCACCAGTACAGTAACTGGTGCTGCAGACTTTGATTAAACATTTTGACAGTAAATACAGATGGTTGCCAAAGCGAGCCTGTCAAGGGGAAGCAACGGTAAGCGAGTTCAATACAGATGTGTCCTAGAATCGCAAGTCTTATAACGGATACGAGTAAAAACATTGATCCAGCAGAAGGAGACAGCAAGCATAAGAGTAGTTAGAAGATATGTCACAGGCGCTTAGTTGTTATTTTGGATAGTACCAAGGACGGACTATCCGACTAAGAGGATAAATTAAGCCATACAAAGCATTGCAAGAAGTGGCTATCGTTAAGCTGACTATTGAGCTCATATATATTCATTATATTTCAGCTGGTGATAATACACGGCACCTAGCTGACATCACCTGATGCAGAAGAGCAGTTTCTATTGATTGCTTCAAAGAGGCATTCTCATGACTATTTTCATCTGGAGACATTAAAATGGATCCCTGCATACGGTTGTTGCCATTCATAATTGGATGTAATAACTATTTTCACTAGGATCAAACCGATGGCTGGTCACACTCTAGGAAACATTATTTGAAATTTCTTTGCTTCAAGTCATCTGAGACAGCCACGGTTTTCTTCAAATCATTTAAGACGACTTTAGATAGCTTCAATAGAAATTTTGCAATCTCTTCCTGGTCTAGTCCTGGGGACAAAATGTGTGCAGTGTCGACCTTTGACTTCCAAGATCGAATCTCGTCTGACAATTTATAATGAAGCAAGGACCAACTTTCTGTCGTACATGACTTAATATGACAGATCGTACTAGGAGAGTTTCTACAGCAGAGTCTTATGAGGAAGCTATGATCACGTCTACTTAGTTGTGGTCTAGCAGACTATACCAATGGCTTATCATTATATCAGAAAGGGTATGCAGAAGAGTATTTTAACTAGAGTCGGCTAGAGTCTTTTGACTAAGCACTGGTCACCTCTAGAGAGTGGTTATTTACTTTATTACGCTTGACCGGAAGTCTTTTTATGGTAGTCTATACTAGAGGCAGATTATAACACCAGAAAGGGGATGCATCAGCAGACACGTAAAGAGTCTTTTGATGAACCTGTCATCACCTCTGGATAGTTGTGATCGTCACAAAAAATTATCTTTGGTACTGCAATAATACCTTTGCTAAACTATAGGCTAACATTGTTGCTGAACATCTTTGGGATTTGCTGTTCTCATTGGGAGCATTTAAAAACTGTTCTAACTCGCCAGGGATTTTCTTAGATTCTATAGATACGATGGAAGATACTGTGTTGAAGCCTTAGAATTCTATAGCTGATCAAAAAACTAAATAAGCGATGTTAAATTTTATAAATAAAACGAATCAAACAAGGAATATTCTTTAAGTTACCCATAAATATTGAAATAACATCGATTTAATAATTCAATCACACTCAGATTAAATGGTAAAAGTTCATACTATAAATATAATGTTACTTACCTTTGAAATGACGCTCAACTTTCCTCAGTTATTCATCTGAAATAAAAGATTGAAGGAAATATTTAAAATCAATTATTGGTAACTGTAACAAAGGTAAAATATGAAAATTAGTTTTATAGAGAAATAAAGAAATAAAAAAAGAATTATAAGGAAGTACAAGAAAGGCTAAAAATATTGAAAGCAAAATCAATCTATTACAAACTAACGTCGTATAACCGTTGTACTACGACGTCGTATACGAATGTAACGCGCTTAATCTGTTCAAGAAATCATCAGAAACACGCCATAAAGTAAAGGGACAACAACATCATCGCTCTTGGCTTTCCTCATACTCATTGTTGTCGTGCTACCTACAAACGTGAGATAATTATTATCACCCCCCAACCATAAAGCACTATTTATGATCTGTTTATAAACGCTTTTCACTGTACTTCCTCGTTAAATGACGTGTTCTAAAGCGTGTCGCCCCAGTGCCACACGCTCACAATCGTCGATCGTTGTTTACTAAACCCGATTTCAAAACAACAACAACGGCCACGAAAAAGCACAACAGTTTACGGTAGTGCCGATTGCGCATTTGTGTTTCCATTCGCTTAGGAGCCCTTTCGAAAACCAACGCCAACGCAACTTGGCCGCTACAATTTCCTGCTGTACGGCTTTCCCCTTTCCTTTTCTTTTTTTTTTTTTTGCTTTTACATTTCGGGTGGTAAAATTTTTCCTTTGCAATTACAACAATCATAGCTGAACGCAGCAGCATGTTGCAAATGCTGCTTCTGCTTAATTATAGTGCCTGGCGCTCCATCTCATCCCGCAGTGGAACAAATCATACTCGCCTTACTTTATTCGCTTCTTTTCGCGGCAACGCAACACGAAAAGCACCTTGCAATAGAACAACACTAATCCTCCCATGACTCATCGAGGCCGTAGTGTCGTGCCGGTGAAGGTGAGTAAACATCCCGAAAAGTCCCACTACGCTACGCTGCATGAATGGGAGTGTAATTTTAAGCACCGTGTCGTGCAATGTTTTGCCTGAACCTGAACCTGGCAGCAGCAGCGGTGGTGTGGAGTCATCGCTACAACATGAATTTGATTGATTGGTTAATTGAGGCATTATTCATCACGCGTTTGTAAAGGCTGACGGGGATGGTGTAGCGCTTGATGTCCAAAACGGAGCTTCCACTTAATTAAAGCTCTTGAGTGGGAATTGCGAAAAGGAGTTTGAGAGCGGAAGGGGGTGTGGAGGGTGGGGGGGGGGAGAACTTCAATCACACAACAAAAATAGATAGAGAAGTACTTGAGCGATCAACATCATAAGACGAAAGATGGCATGAGGATAAAAATAGTAAGTTAGAAGCGTAAGTACGACTCAGATGTGAAAAAACAATTATCAATCTTATATTTTTATTCAAGAATAGACTACATCAAAACTGGAATGGTTATTATTTAAAAAAAGGCGTAACACTTAAACGGCAAATAAAATTTAGGAATTATTAAAGGCTTATTCGATTACTCCAAATAATATAAAATATTATAAAAAATCTAAATTTAATTACTAGAAAAGATCGATAAAAACAAATATTTAAAAAAATACAGAAAGGTTTACAACAAAAAGCGTAAAACAAGTGTTAAAGTGTAAAAAAAAGCCTTTTTGACAACAGCTTCTCACGCATATTAAAACACTTCGATCGTCAAAACCCTGTAAGGTCCCTGTCGGATAGTTCACTTTCGTAGATACGAATTTCATTTCTGTCGAGTCACGTCGAGTCAAAACAGTCCTGTCAAATCGCGTAGTTTCTTTAGCAGTCTCCAACTTTTTTTCTAAAGCTGTACTAAATGTAGTCTAAAAGTTGTTTTAAAATTATGTCACCCAACAAATTGGTTAGTAAACAACAACAAAAAGTAAGCTTAATGAATCGAGCGACTTTAATTCAATCCTACCCATTCAAGCGACATGTTGACATGTGCGGATGATGAATGGACATCCGCCGAACTAGTTCAGTTAGCTCCATCCAACCCATCCATCGGACTTAAGCCGTGACGAATGCCAGTTACGGAGTGAGACTAACCCGACCAGTAACCGAACTACTACCGATCAAGCGAATCCATCCAGCAAACCGACCGTGCAGTTTTCCACCGAAATCTCACGCACGCAACTACCTCATCGCTAGGCTGACCCCAAAGGAGCGTGAAAAATAAGGCAACTTCTGCCGCCACTACTGACCAGTCCCCGGGTGTGTGAGTCGTCACGCGGTGCACGGATTACGCCATCACATAGGCGCACACGCAGCCACTCCATTTGCTCACTGCACTCTGGGAAGAGGCATTGCCGAGGCTCAGCAATTGGTAGCCGTGCAATGTCTTTTTTTTTTCAACAACCCAACCGTACGTTACATTACCGGCAGCGGGTTCGGTAAAATATTTCACCTCCCATTGCCTCCTACCACGGTACGGACACATGCCGACCGTACGCCATTGCTGCAATGGTCTTGATCCGTGCCGTCCGCGTGACGTAATATGGTGGACTTTCGTGCAAACGGCCTTTTCCTCTGCGTTATTTCATAGTGCATCTCGAGGCGCACACACACGGCCAGATCGGAATCGGGGTATAGCCTTTTCTTCGCCTCGTTTTTTTGATGGCGTCTGCTACCAGGTGTACGGCGAGTGCTACCGAATCGAAAGGAAAATCAACGCACCTCAACGGCTAAATGCGACCATTGTTTACTTTTAACACCTCGGACACCATGTGAAGCTGTAATGATCAACGACTTTGAAGCTTTCTTCTGACCATGGTCATGAGCTTTGCTCTCTTGCTCTATCTCGCTCTATCGGTAGAGCGATTGCGCAACAACCATTGTGTGTCACTTGGTTTTGAATGCAAACGAGAAAAGCGCCCAAATGCTCATTAAATCACGCCGGAAAAGTGTAGCAAGTGCACTTTAACATAGTCCACCGGGGAGGAACTTCAACTGAAGCTCGAGTTGCTTATCTTCTATCTTAGCTCAAGCGGTCTATAAGAGCTCGTTGACTCTTTTAAAAAGACTGCGTTCAAATCTCATCATTATGCAAACCGACGCCTAAACAATGAGCCTCGTCACCAGGAATGCTTACTTATGAGTGATTTTTTTTTAATTTACATTTAATTGTATTTACAAAACCTATTTTACTCTAGCAAAACCATCTCTATTTACCATAGGTCTTTCACCGAAATTCATTCTCTTGCAAGTTGCACCCTGGCTGGCGACGTCAAAATGCATCGATTCATCTTAATTTTACATCTCGCCGAATGAATGCAATTGTAATCCGCTTCTCTCCTTCTCTTCATAGGAAACCTTCCTAAAACGAACAAGAAAAAACATGAAAAACAATGGAAATGCTGCAAAACTACCACCAGGTCAAATCGGCAAACGAGATGAAGCTACGAAAAAAAACGTTACGAAAAGGTCATAAAAAAGTGTGTAAAAATGAAATGCTCACTGAATTGGGAAGAGATGTGGTGAAAGTGAAAGCCGACCGAATGCCGCGCACAAAAGTTGCGGTTTTTGTGGTCACGCTCTAATTATTGGCGGCGGGCCCGAGACGACACTTACACACAAACCAGCCCGACGAGACAGACAAACTGCTGCAGTTTTGGCCGGCCGGGACTGTTATAAATATTATTTATTTATTGTATGCATGGGAATCGCAATGTTGAAAGGGGGTTGAAACTTTGCGTGCAGTGTGAATTTGTCTGTGTAGTGGAAAGTTTCGAGTCTTTAGATTTAAATTTTGCACGAGGTTGTTTTCAGTGTCCATTTTAAAATTTGTCATGTTGTGTAATATCAACTGTCATTTTGAAAACTTACACAGTAAATTCAAACGAACCATGGAGTACTGCGATCATCTTCAGCAGTTGGTGGGACGGCCTGAACATTGTTTATTGTGAGCTACTAGAACAAGGCTAGACGGTTAACACAAATCAGGTTGAAACACATTCGTTCTGTTTTCGTCTGTTCGTTGAAACAACGATAAGCAGCGATAATACACGTGGACTTTATCTTACAGCGCAATATTGCGAGGCCACATCTGGCGACATTGCTGAAGGCATAGACCGAAAGATGGAGTCGAAAGAATCTAACGCTCGACCATAAACACCGTTCCTGGTGATATGAGGTTATCATTTGTTGAGATAAATAGATGGCAGAGGCGATTTTGCTATGGGCTAGGAATCCTGACCTAGTATCTATTCCAATTTGGCCCATTCCCCGCAGTGAAGCGTCATTAAGTCAAGAAGACGAAGATGAAGGTAAATGGTGACCGTGTTGAGAACATATATCGCACACTGATACGGAAACGAGTCCTGGACTATGCTGGCAGAGGACACCAATGCATTCTCGATCTTCGAACGGCGGATGCTACGGTCTAACTTTGGTGGTGTGTGCAAGAAGGGCGTGTAGAGAAGAAGAATGAACCACAAACTAGCTGAGCTGTTTGGCTATGCTGACATCCTTACATGATGAGGATGCTGGACTCATGCCCTACCAGGAAACCGAAAACATCTCCTCAAAATCTTATTCGTAGAAGATGTACTCTCATGATCTCTAGGCCATGACTCAGTAGTCGTATTAAGAATCAGTTCTTCGTACCAGAGCAGGTCCAGAATTGAATTTGAATCATCATCATGCAGTCGAGGTATTTCTTGGAGGTGGATATCCGAATATTCTGATCGATCGATGTAAATATGGCGAGGCTCGATGTCTTATTAATTTGTATGAATAGAAGTACAGCTTAGCTATTATACAAAGCTAGCTTTGCAAAGTTCTATCAACTTAGAGGCATTGGCTCACCATCTGATGGATATTCAATGTTTATCTCTTTAGCAATTGTTTTGCTACATGTTTTTTTCTTATTAGGTGTCAGAGATATTTAAGAGCTTTAGTGATCCTAACGTCGGACAACTTCATTCAGTTATCGAGCTTCAACTCAGTTTAATAGAACTTTACTACTCAATCTCCTGATCTCATATGATTTGTTGCGATATCGGAAAAAAGAGGTGCTTCAGTAAAATATTCAATCAAAAACTTTAAAAACAAGTTTGTTTCTGGTGATGAATTAAGTCTGAGACACTCACAGCACCATCAATGACATGGAAAGAATTCTAACACAATATTAGAAGGATTGTTTAAACCGTCTTGTGCAAAACGTAGAGCAAACCTCCTCGAAACCCGATCCTCAATATTTGGATATTACTAACCACGGTATGTAAACCATGTCCAACGAAATATGTACTGTTTGCAATAAGCTAAAGTTTTCAAACGATTTACCGCACTTCAAAACTAATAAACATTTTCCTTTTTGGCCTTCATGAAGTTTTGTTTGTTTACATCGGCCAGTGTATGTTGGTGTCTCTCTATCCTAACTCGCTTATCTTTCATCCGTTGCCAAATAGTATCACAGCTTTTTTTTCTTCTTACGACCCGTGTGGTGGTTCAAACACGCATGGATCTAAATATATAAAAAACACCTAACCAAACAGACCAACTTCTTGTCCGATCTTGCCCCGTGAACCAGTGTTCCGAACCAATAGTCGATCCGGGGATGGCGACGACACACTTCCTGTTGTGCGACCAAAGGACAACGCGGGCCACAAACATGTTGTGGACCACCCCCCCTCCCAGCCCATACTTCGCCAGTTAATGCGTCCAGGTCGATACGGCAGTTTATTAACTCTGCAATACATATATTATGCATTCGTTATGCGGTGATGTCGGAGGCCTAATGTTTGCACAATTTGCGTCCCAGGATCCCACAATCACCGTGCGTCGGTTATGGAAGGTTTTTTTTTGTTTCTTCGTTGTACCTCGGTTCTTCTTTCTTTGCTCCATCTTCTCCAGCGTCTGTGTGTGTGTGTGTGAAAGACCCTGAGCCTGAACCGATACAGACCCACGATCGCATCTCGTTCGACGACTTCGTTTGGGTAATGTTTGAACAAGTTTTTTTCGCGCGCACAAAAAAAATGTGTAGAAGAAACAACCGTCAACTTGTCCAAACACTGTGAGGCTCTCCAATATACCCAACGACGCAAACCAACCAGTCAGCCACGACCTTTCGAACGCCCGAGGGACGGCGGAACGGAGTGTGAGTGTGTGTATCGAATCAAATAGATACCGGAGCAAGGCCCCCCTAGAGAACCCGGAGCCTCGAACGGCGGGGTGTTCGCACGAGGCTGCCACGCGTATGACACCCAAATCTAATGTTCGAGGTCAGTCCTAACGCTCACCTTCTCGCCACTCTTCAAACCGGACCGAAATTAACACACGCCGTCTGGAGCATTTTTTTGTTGGCCCGTCTTTCTGACATCTGATGCCCGGCACGTCCACGTGCGTCGAACTTTGACAGTTGCGAGCGACGATCATCGGGCGATTAGTTTTTTTCGCTCGCTCGCTCGTTTTCCCTGTCTTAACGCCCAACGTAACGCAAATGTGTCGTCGGGACGCTCTGCAAACCGATCATTATTCATGTGACGCGCGAGTCGCCTTGGCTCGCGAGAGATCGCGGTACACAGCCCCGACACGACCGATGTTTGTTTTGTTTTACGTACAAAACCATTAATAGTAAAACATACAGTTTG
Organism: Anopheles stephensi; assembly: GCF_013141755.1. NCBI lineage: Eukaryota > Metazoa > Arthropoda > Insecta > Diptera > Culicidae > Anopheles > Anopheles stephensi. The sequence continues at coordinate 16,578,979 of NC_050202.1, read as the reverse complement.
TAAATTATCACTTATACATGCAGGGGGTTGGCGTGGGGGAAAACACAATTTCAGTTTATTGCTCACGCCCGGAGTACTTGGACGCAGCTTGTCGCGCTTGGAATTAATTCACTCCGAGCTCCAGAGGCTAAGATGAACTGCGATCTCGCCTGCGAAGGATTAGAACGCAGCTGGAACGCACACTGTTGTTACTTTTGATGTGGTGCGATCTGTTTGCCTGCTCACGCATTCAGCATATTCATTTGCTGCTCACCGTCCGATCTCTGATGCTCATCCGCATGAATGGGAATGTTCATCTCCAATTCTACATTGCAGACAAGTTACAATTGTACCGCAACCGTGACGTTCGCTGTTCGATTCCGCTCGCATATGTATAAGGTGCCGTTTACACTTTCAATTGGACATTTACCGGTTGTCTGATGCGTATTACGGGGTTCGCGGATGAGACACACAGCATCAGGAGTGAATATTCGGAGGACGCCATACTGACTGCTCTTGTGGGATATGTTGCTGTACCTTTAAAAACCAGAAGAATCAGAATTATTTAAATTTCAATCTTTCGCCGTTTAAGAGCTGTTCAGGCAAAAAAAATACTCAAATAAGAGGACGGTGTTGACCAAGGGTATGTGACGTGGAAAACCTACATTAATTCCGTTCCCATTGAATGGTCCAGCAACGTAGGCTCTTTGTAGCTTTAAAATTACTAACTTACTTTTCAGACGTATTGACCTGCTGCAACAATGCTCGATACCGCTCGCGGTATAGCACCGTCATCTGCCAATCCTTTATCCTTTATATGCCTGAACGGACTCTAAGGGCTGGGTCGTCCGGTGTCATTCTCATAACATGACTTGCCTACCATGAGAATGCCATGACTTGCCTGGCGAGTCTTATTCCCTGCACGATGGTTAGGACACCATTCTCCCAGCCATTCCCTGCACCATATATCTCGTAGAGCTCGTCATTGTAATTGCGCTACAATCGCCCTTCAACACCTACAGAGAGTTTTGTCTCTTTTGGACCAAGTCCATGTTTCAGTGGCGTATGTGAATACTGGGACTGTGAATGTGAATAAACAGTCTCGTGTCAAGCTTCGTGCATCGCGACAGGTATTTTGAGTGGAAAAGTAACCTCAGGCTGTAAAATGCCAGTAAGCAGCCAGCATTCTTTCACATACCCCAATATATTTGCTGCCTTCGACCCCACATAGGTGAAGTTTTGGAAGATCTCAAAGGTAAGTCAGAGTTTATTAGTAGGGCTGTTGGTGATCGTGCCGTCTACTGCCGCTTGCTCGATCCTTTGATAAGATTTTGCCAACGCTTAAACTGCGTAGAAAATTGAAGTTAAAAGTTAAATTTATACAGTAATGATACAAATATCCAGAGCATTCGTTGCAGTAATCAATGCAGTTATCACGAAAACTTAAACGCATTCGACTAGAGTTGGATACTGAGCTAGAGGCTAGAGAATTTCCTACTGGAGGCATTTCCAAGAATATTTATCAACACACCCTTGCCCTATCCTGATAGATGATCGCCTACCTCAACCCAAGAGAGGGAAAAAAAACACTCGCATAAGCATGATAAACATTTCAAATATTCCGTGCGATAATGCCACATGCAAAAAAAATCTGCAGCACAACGCAACGGCTAAAAATAATCAATTATCAACCTTCCAAAATTCAGCACACCGGAAATAGCGATGCTAATGAAGCGAAAAAGTTGTTATGTCTCGGCGCCCAATACAGATGTACACATATTGAGAAGAAAACAAAAATCAGTCCGATCAGGCGAGGCAAAGTTACCCCTAATTGTGTATAATTAAAATCCATAGCGTACCAGCTTCATAAAACGGGTTCAGCACGAACTGCTCGTCTCGCTCATTCAGACTTTGTGACAAAGTGACAGGGCACGCAGCAACTTCCCAGACGACGCCCCAGCAAGCAAACGCCAAAACCACAGCAAAAAATGGCAAGCAAACGAAACAGATCGAATAGCCGCAGACAGTTAGCGCTATTATTGTTTCATATTTTTAAATTAGTCTAAATTGGACCGAAGAAGCAAACGAATAAAGCCCGATCTTCGGGACCTGATGGGGGCTAATTTAGTCATTCGCCGCCGGAGGGTGCGTTCCGTTCACGATGCATACGCAGAAATCGTCGTGTTAGCCGTTGTCGAACGAATGTGGATCACCCTTTTACGGGGGGCTCTGGTCGGACTTTGATTACCTCCAACGACCGCAACAACGCAGATCGTTCATGACGACCCAGTGAGTGTGTCGTCGGGAATCGAGAAATAGGGTTAAAGCTAGTGGGATAAGTCTCTAACGTAAGGCCAACTGTTCGCCACACACACACTGGAGCAATGGGAACTGTACGTTCTACCGGACCAACTGCATCACGCAGCAACACCAGCAGCTTCCTTGCAGAAGCGTAACGATGGTGGTACGAATTTAAAATAAATTGATCTTTATTTAACACCAACCGTCTTCTCTGTCGGATGGTAGAACCGGTGAGGGGCGTTAGTGTCTCATCTCCTGGTGACGAGTCGCCCGAAGTACAGCAACCAATTCATCCTCCAAAAACTAGCGCGCCACTCGTCGATTTTATATTCATTTGCAAAGGGCTTGATTAATTCGTCAATTGAAGATCGGATCAGAGATATTTGGAAGGAGTTCTCGGGTTGAACTGCTCCAGGCTGATGGTTCTCCGCTACAAAACTCGCCTGTTGGACATTTGCGTTGGGACCAATCATTCGACACAGGATGTGTGCAGTTTGCTTTACTTTGTCGTTGAGTGGCCGCCGGTTCGTGACGTGAAAACCCTTTCGTGGTTCCGAAAATATGGATGGACCGGTCCTTTGTTGCTGCAGCAATTCTGCAAGCCTTGATTAATCATAATTATTTGTGCGTTTTTTAACCACTGCGGACCGACTGCTTGTGGCTAGCTACCAGCATTTTCATCTGCGTATGCATTCTTTGAAGCGATCTTCTCCTGCACGATTCGTTCTTTTTTTTTGTACGGTTCGAAAAGGACTTTCAAATTATTGTACGATTTGAAGCGTAAGGTGAATGGAAAAAAATACATGACTGAAAAGCTGTTAATGAGACTCAACTTATAGAGAGGGATAAAAGTGTATCCTCTGAATCATATGCAAGTGATGCTATAAAAAATACGACCAAGTGTACTATAAAAAAGCGCAAGTACACGGAGACGACTCACGCCGCGAAAGGAATAAAAGTAAGACAAAATATTAAACAACGCACTATTAAAATGTTTCCACTCTAGCGTGTATTACCACCACACAGCTCCTTCCCGCAACGCTCAAGCGCACAGTGCATTGTTGGTGGCTCAATATTTTCTACCGACACTTTAAGGAAACATTTGCTCAGAAACAGAACGAACCTTTCAAACAGCTCTGCCATTAACGCTGTACGGTCGGGGCCAAAGACGGAACTCGTTAGGAACTCTCTTCATCTTTACTGTTTATTTTCAGGAGAAGCCAGCTTTACCCAACCCATAAATACACATTCTTTAGCGTTCTCGCACACATCATCATCACTCGAAAAAAAACACACAAGCACGGAACGCAACCACAACCAACCCGGCGAAGGAAACCTTGCGAAGCAAAAGATGGAAAATAAATACAACACACAGCTCTCCTGCCGCGTCACAAACGATCTCCGGGTTGTGTGGAGAAAAATTGTGAGCGAGCAAAAAAAGAAAACCAACAGGAAAGCATTGGGCGCACATAAATGCGACAAACGAGACGCGCTTCTTCGACGGCTTGTTTCATGAATGACGGACTCAGAAAAACTCTCGCTGACAGCTCATATGGAGGGACATATTTGCCGCACCGGACCCGCGGGACAGTGCAGGAGACCCCACCAACGTGGCGATGATCCACGTTGCCAAGAAGCATGGTGGTGGATATGTGTTTTTAGTTGTCTGACAGTCCATGGCAGCTTCCGTGTGGCAGTGTGTACTAGCAAGTACGACATCGAGTGCTGGAAAAACCCCCTGAAGACTTTTCCACGGCGGAGCGTTGTTGTGCGATGTTATTTTGAGGCATGCCGATTCTAGCGTAGACTTATGTTATTGACTTCGGTTTTGCTTTTTAGCAACCAGCTACCGAATTTTCCATCCCTTTTGACATTCCTGTATGGGAATCTAATAATTAATAGTAAAAGTCACCATTAGCTCATATTATAGCACATATAAAAAGGCGGACGGCAGTCACACGACAATTTTCGCAAAACCTCACAATGACCAATATGGCTTGAATGAGTGCACAATTGTTTCTCGTCCTTTGCCATAAAATACTACAGGGCTCAACCGGGATTTGAACCCGGGACCTCTTGCACCCTAAGCGAAAATTATACCCCTAGACCATTGAGCCTACAGAAACAATAGAAACTGCACACAAAGGTAGACACAGCAATGGAACACCACTCACAATAAAGAGGCATATCCTCACCATGAAAGATTACACAATAGTATCCTGACCACTGCTATAAAATACTGAAGGGCTCAACCGGGATTTGAACCCGGGACCTCTCGCACCCAAAGCGAGAATCATACCCCTAGACCATTGAGCCTACAGAAACAATAGAACCAACACACACATACAACACGCACAACGAAGTGTGACCTCACAATGTCAGATATGGCTTGAAAAGTTCCACAATACTATCTCGTCCTTTGCTATAAAATACTGTGGGTTCAACTGAAATATGAACCCAGACACCGAAGTATGACCTTACAATGACAAATATGGCTTGGAAGGTTTCACAATAATATCTCGCCTTTTGCTATAAAATTTAATACTAAACAGAAACGAAGTACCCAACTGAACCATTGAGGGCCACAGAAATAATAGAATCCACACACAAACACTGACCCAATAGTCACAATAGACTCCACTCACAATAAAGAACGAACTGTGAAGTCACAGTGTCCGGATATGGCTTCATCAATTACGCAATAGTATCTCGCCTTTTGCTATAAAATACTCGAGGGCTCAACCGGGATTTGAACCCGGGACCTCTCGCACCCGAAGCGAAAATCATACCCCTAGACCATTGAGCCTATAGAAACAATAGAAACCCTCACTCATATGCTGACACAGTAGCCGAGTGGCACCAATCACAATAAAGTAGTACAACCCCACAATGACAAATCTAGCTTGCACGGTTACGCAATAGTATCTCGTCCGTTGCTATAAAATACTGGAGGGCTCAACCGGGATTTGAACCCGGGACCTCTCGCACCCAAAGCGAGAATCATACCCCTAGACCATTGAGCCTACGAAAACAATAGAAGCCACACACACAGAGGCTTACCCAAGAGTCACATGACTATACTCAGTTACGCTCAATGAAGTTGTGTGACCTCACAATGGCAGGACATGATTCCAAAGGTTTCAAAATAATATCTCATATTTTGCTATAAAATACTAAGGGCAAGACCATTAAGGTCCACAGAAATAATGGAGCCACACACAAACGTTCATTCAACAGTCACAGGACAACAATGCCTTAGTTAAGTAACAATTATCAATATGGCTTGGCTTGGATGGTGACGCAATAGTAGTCAATATTTGCTATAAAATACTCGAGGAGCTCAACCGGGATTTGAACCCGGGACCTCTCGCACCCGAAGCGAAAATCATACCCCTAGACCATTGAGCCTATAGAAACAATAGAAACCCTCACTCATATGCTGACACAGTAGCCGAGTGGCACCAATCACAATAAAGTAGTACAACCCCACAATGACAAATCTAGCTTGCACGGTTACGCAATAGTATCTCGTCCGTTGCTATAAAATACTGGAGGGCTCAACCGGGATTTGAACCCGGGACCTCTCGCACCCAAAGCGAGAATCATACCCCTAGACCATTGAGCCTACGAAAACAATAGAAGCCACACACACAGAGGCTTACCCAAGAGTCACATGACTATACTCAGTTACGCTCAATGAAGTTGTGTGACCTCACAATGGCAGGACATGATTCCAAAGGTTTCAAAATAATATCTCATATTTTGCTATAAAATACTAAGGGCAAGACCATTAAGGTCCACAGAAATAATGGAGCCACACACAAACGTTCATTCAACAGTCACAGGACAACAATGCCTTAGTTAAGTAACAATTATCAATATGGCTTGGCTTGGATGGTGACGCAATAGTAGTCAATATTTGCTATAAAATACTCGAGGAGCTCAACCGGGATTTGAACCCGGGACCTCTCGCACCCGAAGCGAAAATCATACCCCTAGACCATTGAGCCTGTAGAAACAATAGAACCCACACTCATATTCTGACACAGTTGCCTAGTGGCACTAGTCAGAATAAAGAAGTGTGACTGCACAATGACAGAAATTACTTTAAAGGTTTCAAAATGCATGATATAAAATCTCGTCCTTTGCTATAAAATACTAAAAATACAACTTATAGACGCTGCTACAGCAGTCAGACAACAACATTCATAATAAAGTAGTATTTCCTCACAGAACAGAATTGACTTCAAAAGAATTACAAAAGCATCTCGTCCTTTGCTATAAAATACTAAAGACTCAACTAAGTCCTCAGCTTGAGCTTATAAAACCAGTAGAATGTAGCTTTTGAACGGTTTCGCAATAGTATCTCGTCCTTTGCTATAAAAATACTAAGGGCTCAACCGGGATTTGAACCCGGGACCTCTCGCACCCGAAGCGAAAATCATACCCCTAGACCATTGAGCCTACAAGGTAATGGAAGCCACATTAAATTTCTGAGACAGCGGTCAACTGGCATCGATTACAGTAATGTAGATTGATTCTACAGTGGTACTTACTATAAAATATTAAAGATTCAACCAGGATTATAACATCAAAACTCTTCTAAATAAAACGAGCATTGCAGTGGCTATTTTAAATATAGCAAGCTTTCAGTTATAAGCATTTGCAATTACTTCAAATAGTAGCTAGCTAACAAACACTGGTGATTAATGGTGTGATAACACAGGAACAGTTCAGCTCAATGTTTTGCTTCAGCCCCCACAATCCACCATTTAAAAAAAAAGTATGTAAAATAATCCGATCGGTCATGGATCATGTTATGCTTTCGATTATGCAGGAAACACACCTAAAAGCACAAAGAAGAACGAACAAAAAAACCTACCTACTGCAAACACCCGTTCGGTGACACGAAACAGGAAAACCATTAACGATTCCAGCGCACACGGGCACCGCTGCGGTGCGTGGCAAAGCGGGCGTTATAAATAAACCTGGCCCATAAATTGCTGAGCCTAAAACGCACATGCAGTTACACTTTCGCTTTTTGCTAACGTAATGGCACCACCGGGTGCATGTTGCACGTACGGCAGGAGGAAATAGCCCTATGCACCACCGCAGACCGTGGTCCGTGGTCTGGGCGATGCTGTCGTTGCTGTGCTGCTGCCTTCAAGTCGAGCGCGGTTCAATCGACGGGTTCAATCTGCAGGCTTGATTTGCGCTTGTCCAGCGTGTTCCAGCGTTACAAGCGCAACGCTACGGGAGAGCTCCTGGGACCACCGCTCGATGGATCGAAGGGAGCTGGACAGCTGGACATATCGCCATATGCATAACGTCCGCGAACCGGTACGGTCAGAAACCAGAAATTCTATTCCCAGGAGTCCTCCATAATTCCTGTCCCACTGGGCTTGGGGCCAGCATTCGACTGCACTACACTAGAACAAGAGCCTGGTCTGTTTTTTTTCCTGGACCTTTGATTATTTTGCCCCGATCGAGACAAAAAAAACTAGATCCACAAAATTAGACACTAACATCTGAGGTCCCGTCGTATTGTGTCCAAACGAAAGGGAAAACATGGTTGCTAAATTATAGACCCAACACAACGCAGCTGGCACAAGCCTGCGCTGATCCCATACGAGTGTTGCTAGCAATTCGAATCAACCCCCTTGACCGTTGACTATTTGTGCAACAAAAAACCGGGGTCTTTGCATTGTCCAGCTGCACGAATGGGGCCACGCTTTCTTAGAACTGTGCAGTTTTTGATTGAAGTTATATCCACATAAACCCTACCGGGATCGAGAGTCCACTAGGCCATAATGCTATGTCCCATGATGTAGAAATGATGCATGACTTGAGGCTGTCCGCAGCAAGGGTCCCCCATTCGAGCGAGCAATTCATTAACATCGCTGAGTTATAGATGGTCAGAACGGTTGTGGTCCCTGTCAACCTTCCAAATCTCTTGATCATACCCCGAAAAACCGTTAGTCCGGTCCTAGTACAAGCAAGTGGGCAAACATCTACCAGCCAGTCAACACATTATGTTCCTCAGGTGAACCTGAGACGCGAGAGAAGAGGTTTGATGTATTGAACAAAAAACACACACTCAATCCACGTACGAACCACGAGCCAACAGCAATCTCGGACCTATTCCATGAGTGACTTATCTACATCGAGTTCGCACCGGTGCGACGGCGCAAAAAGGCTTCCGCGATCGTGACTTTAAGGCGCAAACCGGCTGAACTGGCGGTGGATTGCGCACTCGAACAGGTCCGGTAATTAATATGATCATTTCAGTCGTGTTAATCAACGCGTTCGGCCGGCTGGGCTGGGATTGAACCGAGAGTGGTCCGCCAGCTTTGGACGCAGGTCAGGCAAATGACAGCATTCAACACACATGCACGTGGGTGTCTCGCAAAGGTTGCCGGGACGGTAAAAACCGGTAGATTATCTACAAATTCGGTTGTACTACCCTTTTCCTGGCAGATCGTTATGCCAACCTGATCGGCACGAGTGGTTCAGTAGATTGCGAGGCAAGTGCCTATAGAGTCAGCTTCAATCAATTAGCGAATGGGTGGCATTAAGCTGGTTATATACTTTATACTAGACTAGTATAATCATTTTAGTCAACTAATACTATTTCATCAAGCTTTAAATTTTAAATACCATAAACTTCTTAGTTACAGGTAGAATATAAAGAGCTAGGACACTTTTATCGCTTCAGACTTCAGAATCTCAACTAGGATTCAAAGTTGATCGCTATATGATCTTTTTTTTTAAATTCATCTGGAACGGCCTGGTCGTTTTGCTGCCATATGAATTATTTGCTGAGATAAAAATTCGTTTAAGACAGCTATTTTGAAGATCTTTCTATGCTCCTTGTGCCTACAATAGCTCAAGGTCTCGATCTCTCAGTATGAAGGATGCTTTTGTACATGTATTAATAATTGTAAAAGAAAACTTATCTGTAGCTTGAGCTCTAAGTAACCTTTAATATGGAAAGAAAATTTGCTATAAAAATACTAAAACTGCTATAAAATTCTTATTTGATCGTCAACAAGGACATACACAGGAAACTTTTAAGTTGAAATTGAAATGTATCAGTAAAAAAAAGTTCTCAAACTAAAAAATATTTCTGAAAAAAAATCTACCTTGACCACTAAGTATCTTTTAATATGGAAAAACAACTTGCTATAAAAAAAAAACAACAACATAGCCAGGAAACTTGTAGGTTCAATTTGAAATTTATCAGTGACACGTGTACTGAAACCTGAAACATGACTGACATAAGATGTACCTTGAGCTCTAAGCATTCGAAAATATGAAAAACAGCATGCTACCATAAATACTAAAAGCTGCAATAAATGTATGGTTAGATTATCAAAAGTGAAGGACAATGGTGGAGCCGCTACAATGACGAGCTCTACGAGCTGTACGATGATCTTACCATCGTGCAGCGAATTAGACTCGCCAGGCTCCGGTGGTCTGGTCACGTTATGAGAAGAACACCGGACGACCCAGCCCGTAAAGTCCTTTTAGGCCGTCCACACGGACAGAGGATGCGTAGTAGGCCCAAATTGAGATGGAGTGATGGCGTTGTTGCGTCCGCCAGGGCCGACCGGGATAACGGATTGCCAGACGACGGCGCTTAACCGTGAGCAGCATCGAGGATTGTTGCAGCAGGCGAAGACCACAAAGCTTGCCGCAAAGCTATCCGCAAAAAAAGCTTTAAATTTATGTTGTGGCACAGTTTTGGAACTCGTTAAACTTCGATAAATATTTCTAATTTATATCTATAAATCCATACGTTTCAACAACACCTACTTTTTTAGGACCTTAAATGCATCACTCATCCCAACAAATCTTCATTTACGTATGTAAATCATATCTAATCACATAAAATCCTGTAACGAAACGGAGATAACACAATTCAGGTCACATTTCATTACGATCGTTCCTGTTCCTAATCCAACGTTCAAATTTTTCCTGATTTATTGGTAAATATGAAACGAAACATATGATTACGGCCAACCAAAAGCTACCCATATCGCCCAGCAACGGGCGATAATTTCAACAAACAAGCCATTTTGTAAGAACTACACGCGTAAAAAACACACAACGATCGATCGACCCACTGCCATAAATTTCCACCGCTTTCTGAAGAGATTAAGGGAAAATCCCCCAACGGGTAAGAAAATACATTCCTCTAGCAGGATAAACGCACTACAGTTCTCTCGGAGTGCTTGCGACCACTTGTCTGCTGCTCCGGCGTAATTCTTGATGTCGTAAATAATCGCTAAAGAAACGATTACAAATACGCGGAACCGAACCGAACACGACCCGGGTGTGCAAGTGCAGCATGAGGGTCTCCGGACAAAACAACTACCACACCACATCCTCCTAACCAGTTTCTATTTTTCCCCATTTTTTTTCTGTTTTGTTTTTCCCTACGTCTTCGCGACGGAGTTTTCTTTGTTTCCACAGGCCTGCGTCGTAGGGTCCACCGTCGTTTAAACCACCGAAATCCCTGCAGCACGTCAAGTGTTTCGAAGCGGAACCATTGCTTTGCTTCTTCTCAACTCAACGAAAAAAAGAAGGGAGTCTAAGCTACATCTACGCGAGGGATCTCGAGGACCTGTGTGCAGGTCGTCCTTTCGAAGGGTTTTTTTTTTTTTTAATTTCCAATTTTCTCTTCACTCCTCCGGCAATTCCCTGCGCTATTTTTAGCGTCTCAGTTTTCTTACCGAGTGTTTCGAGCTGTGTTTTTTTGGATTGCCTTTGTCCTCCGGCCGAAGTCCTCCCCCTTACGGAGTGTTACGGACGATCTTCGCCTCGCTATGCCAGATTCATTATCCATCCATCTCCGATTACCGAACGTGACGAGGATAAAGGAGTACGAGAGAAGTTGACGAACGACGTCCTACACGGGTCCAAAACTGTCCCGGGACACCCCGTCCGTTACCATCGTTTCGTGGGTCTTCGTGAAAACGAGATTTCACATTACGGACCCCTAATATTATTTTACTCAATACTTTACTTCGGGTTTTTGCTTCGTCTCGCGCACAAAACTTAACCCCTGCGATCGCTTCCAGCCAGCACTCCTCAAACATATTTGATTTCATGAGTGTTTGGTTTTTTTCGGGTTCGTCCCAGAGCCCAATAGCCTTCTTCTTCACGTTAAATGATCATGTGGAGTGGAGGATTTCGACCCGTAACACAACCGACAACAAAAAAAATCCTTCCCCAGGTTAGATTGAGGAAGATTTTTCCATTGGCCTTATTTGTTTATTTATTTTTTCTTCTTTCGTACTCTCCTTCGGTTCCTGCGTCCCGAAACCTATCCTTTTCGTAAAACGGCCCCCGGTTTTCGAAAACCCGCCGGCCACAGTCATTCCACCGGTTCGGGGCATCATTTTTCGTCTTTTCCTAATTACGAAAGATCTCAACGCTCGATAAAGCCTAAACATGGACCGATCACTACAACCGGTTCCGACCGGCGCACCGACTGAGCGTAGGACCTCATCCCTGCTCCTGGTTCGATCGAGGATACCCCGCATGACGAGGCAGCTCCTTTCGAGACAGAGGCGAGAGAACACAAGCCCAGTGAAGCCTGGAGAAGAAGCAAAAAAAAGGATTAAATCGACTGACCGGTACGATCGGTTAATGGATCGTTTGAATGGTTTTACAAGGACATGAATAATATTTGAAGATCTCTTCATCAGGCCTTTTTTTTTGTTCGCCCTTCTTGCTTGCTCCATTTTCAGCCCCGCCGAAGGGGGGTATATTAAGGCGAAACGCTTTTGAAAGGTTTGCTGGGGGGGTGCATATTTTATGTAAAAAAAAAAAAAAATATGGCTCACATTACATGGGCAAGCAAGCAGGCAGCAAGAGCCTCATCAAATCTCGATCTTATCTTAGTTGATCGATAATGCAGATAGGGTGTAGTTTGGTGGGCAGTCATGAGCCTTTTTGTGGTTTTGCTAATTTATATTCTGTTGGTGTTAGCTTTGTTTCTATTGGAAGTTTTACAAGGTAATATCACAATATTATAAGCGTGATCGTAGATGCATCTGAAAAGAGTGTTTCAGATGATATCGTAACTACAAACTAATGGTTTCTTATTAGACATCTCATGAAGCCAACACCACGAAATATTACAGTAGTATAACATATTTCAGGGCATACGTAAAGGGATATATAATACCTCTTCTTCCTTATAAGTTATCCAGTCTCTTCCTCCATATCCTGAGACCTGAGGATATCTTTTGAACTATAGCTATTGAAGTAATCTGCTTGTTAAACCAAGGTCAAGATGAGAAGTATCAAGTAAATAAGAATGAAGGCACCCATTTCCTTTTTCTTAATTGGCCGAACGACCCCTTACGTCATGCCATTTCAGGTTTACTGGACTTAATCATACCTCATAGTTGGATAGTAAGTTTTCACTATGGGGCAGAAGTCTCTGCGTCAAGGAAAGGAGCTGTCCTGTCTTCTTTTCAATCTTACGCCTAGAGAGGTTCTACCGAGATTAAGAGGTGATAAGTTCGGGGACCAAGTCCTATCTAGGTCCTGGGATGATAGTGGTACCATCAGCAATCCTGTTAACAAACGCTGATTTACTAACGGGTTATGTACAGATGATCACATCTTTGAAGTCGATCAAAACTTCACTTTTATAGGGTCAAAAGACAACATCGATCATACTATAGCCTTCTCCAGTTCTTCACTCAACTACCCCTTTGGCTGGTATAAAACATTTGCGCATTTATACTTTCACGGAAGAATTCTTCATGTTCCGGAGGAAGACTCTCAGAGGGAGTCCCAGTATTCACATACTCCTCTGAGATATGGACTTGGCCCATATGCCGCGGTCTAGAGAGTTACTCAGAAGAGTTATTATCCCCGTATGTGTGAAAGGATCGCTACAATGACTTGCCCTTCAAACTGCGTGGTAGTCTCACGATCGCACAGCGACCAAGAATCGGCAAGCGCCGGTGGTCTGGTCACGTCATGAGAATGACACTGGACGACCCATTCCTTTTGAGCCTTCTATATGAATTGAAGGTAGATCCACGATCCACGAAGTAGATCCACATTGAAATGGGGCAATGGCGTTGATCCATTCGCCGGAATGATCGGGATATTGAATTGCCAGACGATAGCGCTATCTTGTGGGCAGAATTGAGGACTTCTACTGCAGATCAGGACCGTGAAAGGGGTCGTAGCGTCTGATGAGTAAGTTAGTATAACTCTACTTCAGGAAGAGACGATATCATGTGTCATCATTGTAATATCAGCTGGGTGATGAATGCGATAAATGTGGCGATATTCTGATGTCATTTTAATATACGATAATTGGTGATAGTTTTACGATATCAACTGAATCTTTATGACATCTTTAAGTAGTTGTGCATAATTTACACTCACAAAATTCACATAAAACCAATCGAAACCCTAACTAGAAACGATACGCAGCAAAATATCCTACCCATTAACTTCATAAAATAACACCACGCTCACCCGCATGACCATTCGGCCCATATAGTTGAGGCCAATTAATGGAACTTCGCCGAAACTTCACGGTAGTCAAAACATTTCTTCTCTCCCATCCCATCAGGGGCGTTCATTATGCAACAACATCCCCACCCAAAAAAAAAAAAACGAGAACCATTCCGGGCAGATGAAAACACGATAAGAGAAGAGAATGATACCAACCGTGGCAGCAGTTTAAAAAAAAAAGTGCACAACCATCCCGATATGTCATGCTGGGCCATATGTTTCACCTTTCACACACACACACACACAAACTGTGTCTCTTTATCATCAATGACACTCCATCTGCGCACTCCCTGGGCATGGGACTCCCTGGTCCTTCCATCGCCCAACTTTGCCATAAACGTCCTTTGGTACGGAACCAGTTTGGTAGATCGGCAGCCCGTTCTGCTGTGACCGGTTTGGTTGTGTTCCTTGGCGCATTTTTTTTTCTTTCTTTTGGGTTTCATTTCTTCACTTGCCGAAAATGGTCCGACGGCCCATAACAGCATAAAAGACCGAAACAGAACACTGTGGCATAATTGAGTGGAAAAAGATAACATTTCGGTGTGGAAAGACATTTCGCGCATGCTGGGACATACACGGCAAAGCAACCTACTGAAGATGCGGGGCAATGATGGAGTCACATTCGACGTACAGGCGAATAAAAAAGGGGATGGGGGAGAAGAAAATTCACCAACCAGGACGGGAAAACATACGCATGGCAGAATGTGAGTTTGGCAGAGCAACAACAACAAAAAACACGGAGCGATCGTATTGCTTATCTAAATTAAAAACATTCATAAAACCAGTCACCAGACTTGTTGTCGGACGGTTAACAGAGCGCAATCATCATCATTCGCGAGACGTTTGTCGCTCGCTGCTGTCGTCATCGTCTTCTGGAGGGATCAAGTTTTTGGTGTGGTATTTGCATTTTTTGGTAATAATTTCCTCCATCGTCTCGAGTTCTTGCGTGACCTCTCCTCTTCCACCGGTCGGTGCCAGTTTGTGCTGCTCGATAATGAGATTTTTTGTTGCCAGCCCCGAGCACCATCGCGAGCTCCATCTGAGGCACTGGCATTTAAACTCACTGTGCGACTGGCACGATGGGGTTGGAAAACATTGGCGAGAATCGAGTTTTGCGAGTTTGCCTTTATCGAGCTGCGGTCTGTACGGCAGGATCTTATAAGCGCGAGAGTGCCCGCAAGTGATCCCTGCGAACACGACCGAACATCCGCGAATCAATTAACCTTCCGAAATGGCTCATTCCGGAGTTGGGTCCTCTCCATCGAGAATGGTTCGCTGGTCCCTCCATTTTAGACCAAAGCAAGGGGAGATCCTATCGGAATCAAGCGAATTTTATGAGCTCTATTTTGTTATGCTGCTGCTGCTGCTTCCTGAACAGCATAATAAAGCATAAATTGATCGTGCTGCGTCATGGTGAATGAGTGGTGTTGTGTGGTGCTCGCTCGTGTGCCAAAGTAGTCGCTAAATGTTACTCCCCGAAAAAATTGTTTGATGAGTCAGTCAAAACAAGCTTCAATGCATTAGGGAGGCGTTAATAGAGGTATGAAGTCTTTCCAGTCTTCCCAGTGTCAAATGATGTCAATTACAGTACGAGCGTCCGGAAGTATTTAAATTGACCGATTTGCGTGAATACAAAAGCTAATGGAGATTCAACAAACTGTTTGATAGAAGGTTTCTAGCTATTCCCATCGTTATCTCCAACATTATAAGCTGTTTTGATTAGTGCTACAAATTGAACGGTTAATTAATATCTCTCCAGGTTAATAAATCTCCCCCTCTCGGTACATAATCAGGTACGAATCAACATATTTACACAACGTAGGCTTTAAAATCTCCATTAAAAACCAGTGACGCGAACGTCATTAACCAACGAGTTGTATCTCGTATGTCCAACAAAATCAACCTCATCAGGTCGCATCAAACATGGACGTTGCAAAACAACACACTACTACATCGCATGCCTGGACCGGACGACCCTGCCATCAGACAACCGCTCCAGCCATTCAGGTATCCGTTCCAAGCACCACTACCTCCACGCTGAACGCGCAACGCTCAATTATAGTAATTATGTGCAAAAAAGGGGACCAAAATTATGCAACAATTCCTCCCCAGAAACACGGCAGGGATACCTGCCGATACTGCGGCAAGAAAAAACCCTCCCCATTATCCTTGTTGCCCGTTATGACGGTTCTTACCGCAGGACCGCATCGTGATCGTGTCGATGTACTGTGCTCGTTTGGATGCGCACCGGATACCACTTTGGACGTAATGTATTCCAACTATTGTCTTGGTGCGTCTGTCGGTGAAGAAGATATTGGTGGCCCCTTTTTTGGTGCTTCAATGGGCGACTTTGGAGCCTTGTCTGTGAAGCGACTGGATGCTAAGCACCAAAACTATTGGCATACTTAATTTTTTGTACTAAAAAAGCTTACCCAGCAATATCCAGCACTGTGAAGCAGTGATGGGCAACATGATGGTTTGTTCGGAATCGATTCCGGAGCGCTCCAAATTTTGCGAATCGATTCCGAAGAGTAGGTCTAAAGACTTACTAAAAAAATTACTTTGTTCTGGATTTGATTCCATTCTTGATTCCCGACTTCATTCCGGTCAGGACTCCGGAACAGGAACCGGAATTGGATCTGGAATCGAAACCAGATAGTTCCGATTCCGAGCGCCCATCACTACTGTCAAGAGAACAGAACATTGCTGTTAAATGCCATAAAGTTGAAGTTGAAATTGAGGTTAGAATTTTTCCATCAGTCCTGTCTGAAGGCAAACACACATCTCAACTGGTGTAATAAACCAAAATCCTTCGGTGGGAATCTTCTTATCACGGTCAAGTATCGCAATTCAGTGTGCCTTAGTGCAACATTGTAGTTGCAGCTTTTGTCTTCTCTTCTTCTTTCGAGTAAGTACCTTCACAAAACCAACGGGAACGGCACCGTAATCGAAAGTGGTTTCTGTAGATTGCTCTTACGTACGACGTACGGGCTGCAATAGGAGAAGGATTCGATGTAACTCGAAACATCCCGCTCAAGTCAAAGATTATCTGGAAGGGAAAACTGGCTTATCGCACCGTTTGAACCGTTTAATCATGGTGGAGAGGCGGCATTAAAAAGAATAAACATACGATGGCGAAAGACAATGGGAATATTTTAGTGCCTTAGTGGTCATAATATGATTTTAGGAAATAAAATAAAATATAAAAAAATTGACTGCTTCAAATCAAATGAAACTAAGTCCTCTTTTAATTACGCTGTATGTAAATAACTAATATTGTACCTCCTATCATAGAAGGTATCAAACCCGTACAACTCGCTACATGCCGCCCGGCATTGAACCTTGGCGAACCTTTCGCATGCAAAACTAACTAGCTAGATTGATAGTGTGCAGGGCCGGAATCACTTCAAAGCTGCTTCCAGCCGTACACAGTGGGCGCGAGTAGTATGTATTTACCCAAGGGGCTCGGACCAGGAACGTTTCGCTTGACGGTTTGTTGACAAAACTTTTGCTGCACGTCTGCGTCAATGGTAAAACAACGCGCCGTACAAGCGACGTTATCGCCCATCATCCGGGCCAGCGGTGATAACTTCTGACATATTCAGCCCGCAACATCCGCATCTGACGGTGATGCCCCGGCAGTGCTGCTGATTTGCACTCTGGATTTTTTTTGCTGCCCAAGATGTAGAAGTTCTTTTTTTTTTGCATCAACAACACTAAAGACGGAAAAGTGCAGAGAGAATTTTGTCTGACAGTAGAGTTCTTAATTATAATGCCAGACAGAAAGATGAAATGTGAAGAAATAAAAGAACAATTTAATAGGAAAACAAAATCTGGATGAACTTTAGGAATAGGAATATGAAGAAGTAGGAAGGTTCTTCTATCAAGCCTAATAGGAACTAAATAGAAGGAGAATTGATCAACGATTCCATAATCCCAGTACTTGCACTTGATCGAGATAACACGTCCCGAGCTGGGTTAGACTTTTGTCGATCTTTTCCAAACAAACCCCTGTAACTATGTTAGTCAGAGCATCTAGCGCTTCTAGGTAGAACGAGATATCAGCTGACTCTTCGAAAGAGATAGAGAAAAACTAGACTATGATACGTAATTGATCTGCATCATTCTTCACACGACCCGGTAACCGGATATCACAAGACACAGAACTCATGACTTACGATCCAGCTACGAGTAGCAAAATTAATTCAAGATAGCTAAAAATGACCGAGACCTCTTAAAAAGGAGAGAGAGACCTCTTAAACGAGTGCTAAAAAAGAGGAAGAAGATAAAAGTATGATTTGATAGCTGGCTGGCAAGTGACTCTACTTGGAACTCCTCTAGACAGCGTAGAGGCTCTACTCGCTACTACATAATCCGGCGTGAGAAATCGAATGCCTTTTTTCGCAAGGCTAGAGGAACTCTTCAAGTGAAAGATTTGATATGGCAGGCCAAAATCAAGGTAAAAGCTGTCAAGTTCTAAGGTTTTTTTCGCTATCAAAGATAACGTTCCAATTTGAGGAGATTTGGAATTGATGAGTGGAAAATATACTATTCACTAAGTACTAGGTACGTAGAGTCTTCTTCTTTCTTGGCCTAACGGCCTTTTAGATCATCCCAGTGTTTGGCTTATTAGACTTAATGATACCGCATAGTTGAATACTCAGCCATCACTATGGGGGGACTATGTGCTAGATGGTGCTGCTGTGCCATCTACCACAGAGCCACTCCTACGTGGAATACGATGATCAATTGTGAAGGTTTTTTTTGTGTCAAACTCTAAAATTTAAATAAATAGTAATACTTGCTTCAAATAAAATATTAAAACCTTTTTTACAAGATAATAATAATAATATGTAATATATATGTAATAAGATGTTTAAGGTGTATGGCATTGTAATAGAATGCTGCTATGGTTAGAATGTGCTTAAAGACAGTACAATAATATATATTTGAATCCTTAAGTGGCTGTCATTTTGTAGCAACAATTACCAAGAAAACAAGCTAATAAGGCAATTGAAAATTTATTTAAGTGAAAATATTGTGCTTTGACAGTATAAACATGCTCATGATTCTTTCGCCTTGTTGTATTAACTGACAGATCCTAATAAAACATCCCTGATTCCACCACGTTCATTCCAAAACAAAGATAATTATATTGTAGTGTCTTCAGACTTATAAATCAAACATAAATATTTGTATCGTCTATATGTTTAAATTTTAAAATAAAGAAGAAGATCTCCATCCCAGGACGAGATCCCGAGGTTGAACCGGTATCAAAATATTTTGCTCCCCAAAAAATCGACAACCATCCATTTATAACCGCACGTTTCATTGTCTTTGGCCCGCTTCCTTATTATGTAGTGCAGTTTCAGACCGATTTTTTTTTTTGTTGGTACGCTATTTCCCAATTTTTTCATTAATCTTTTCCATCAGCCAACAGCAGGAAGATTGCTTCGGTCTCCCCTTTGGCTTTTGTTCCGCCTCCTTTACATTCTCAAGGTTGAAAAATGATCATACAGCAGCAGCAGTGAACATTATAACCGGTTGCATCATCTTCATCAACATTATCGTCCACACCGTCGTAATCAGCGCCGGTGTCCGCATTCGGGCCCGGGCTTGTGGTTTAAGTGATGGATCGACACATTGTTGCTTCAATTTTGCTTCCACAAACTGCCCCACCGTCGTCCACACACTCTTCGAAATGCACTTTTCAATGAGCGAACGGGGACCGACCACTTATCGGACTTTCCGTTCGCTGCGGTTCGAGCGTCACCAAAAACTCTGAAGAGTTGCCGATCCAAAACAAAAAAATCGGCTACCCTCCATGGCACGCCGTTGAATAACGAACCGAATCATCCTGTCCTGTGAAGTTTGCATCGGGACCAGTATCACCTCATCGTGTGCAGCAAATCGGGGAACACAATTCCCTGAATGGAATGTCATCGTCCTTTCTCCGGACTGTGGACGCTGGTTCTTGTTTCCCCACGAAACCCGTGCCATTTAGTTCGCGCACCGTCCCAAAGAAGCTCAAGAATTGGGTTCAAAAATCACCGTTCGTAGCCCAAAATCGATGCAGGAGGAAAAGGAGGGCTTTTGTTTTAATTTTACCAACGTTCTTGCTCGCTGGAAAACCCGAAACATTTTCAGAAACCTCCCTCCACCCTCTACCGACTACTACTACTGTACGTGTCGACAAATCATGCGATCGAATAATAAAAAGGCGACTCGGATTCGGTTTACAAAACCTTAAAATGCGAAACCAACGAAACCCGGGCTGGTTCACCGCTAGCCCCTATCCCCACTAAGGATCCATCGCAACCCAAAAACTGGATCCTGGAGGTCCAATCTTCTCGGACCGGTTCGTACGAAAAATATCGGTTTACTTAGCCCATGTTCGCTGCGTTCCGACGTTGGACCCGACCGTTCCACCACTTCCAAGGTTCGGTTGGCACGTTTTGGCAATTTTCATCATGCTGGGTTCTTGGACTTCTTTTCTGCGTTCGATTCTTCACTGGTCTCTGTGTGCGGATATCTTCTCCCGCTGGTCAGGCGGGGTTTTTGTGTGTACCACAATTTACGAACGTAAACAAGTTAGCATTTGCGACGTTGCTTGTCGCGTTATTTATTTTAAGCAGTTGTTATTGCTGAGTTTGAATTTTTTTTCCCATTTTCGGTTTTGTTTTTGTGGATTGTTTCCACCATTTACTCGATCGTCCTGATCGAGGTACCCCCCCTTCATGGCGGTTTGAGGAGTTTGTGGAGTGTTGTATGGAATGGAACTACTGCGTGAATCGGTTTTTTTTTGTTACCTTCTCTACCTCAAATTATCGGCCAGTATTTACCGATGCGTCAACCAAGAATCAGAAACAGGTTTGGAAAAGACAACCCGGACCGGCATCGTGTGCAACGACGGTGAGAAGTAGTGGCTGGCTGGAAGTTGGTTGGTTCAACCATTCAATTCATTAATAACATGTCAACAGCCGATGGACAGGCCGACTACTGCTGGGAGGCCGGCCACCAGTGGCTACACATTGAATGATGAAACACTACGCGCCCGGTGACGTTTCAAGCATTCCGGCTCTCCTGGGAGTTCCGACTCGGCCAGCAACTCGAACGATGCGAACTGTACTTTGATTGTAGCCTTATTATTATGTGCAGTTGGACAGGGCGATCGTTTGCTTGCATTCCCAATTAAAAGGTGCACACGATTTGCTGATGAGGAATCTATTAAGACATTCAAAGGGGTTTCAAAATGTTATACACGTTTTAGAGTCCAGAATGTTCTGGTAGCCACCCGAACCTCTGCTCTGTTTAATGATAAAAATTCCCCGGAGATCCTCGAGACACTTGTCAGCTTTCGAAGATATTTGAAGTTTTAGGTTGATTTATTAAGATTTTATAATTATATCTTGTTTTTTGGCTGTTAAATAAGCTTTGCGACCAATATTTGGAGAAGTTTTCCCATAATACAGAGTAGATGCAACATTACAAGATACAACTGACTCAGATACTTGTGTTTAACTATCACAGACAATAACGAGTGTTTCTTGATAAGGTTTTGGAGAAGCTGAAAACTCCAGACTCCAAATTTGGCGTACTTCAACACCGAAGCCCACTGCTGAATAATAAGATTAATTCTTCTACTTTATTGGCCTATCGACCTCTGAGGTGATGCCTACAATTTCTGACTTGCTAGACTTCATGATACCACGTAGTTGGATACTCCGTCCTCACTACGGGAAAACAATCCGGATGCGATTTGAACCAGGATCCAGCAATATGAAGACCGGCGCCCTTGTCAGTTCTACCACCAGGCCACCGAGGTTGAAAAGGTTAATTACCAACTGAAATTATCGATTTCTAGGCAAGACCAATACACAGGATGTCCATTCATTCGCTAAGCATGGGTAGAGAGTCACTATTTGGTGTGTATTTTAAGGTAGGATTAAGTCAAAATATCGATCAAAACATCGAGACTGACGATTATGGAGCTGCTCCACGGAGATCCATGGATTCAAAACCCATCCAGACCACCTCCCCGAACGCAGGGTGGACTACTTTGCTACGGGTAAAATCAAGTCACAGAGATCCAGAATTGGCGAATCCTCTCGAAGTTGTAGTGCCAACGAAGAAGAAGAAGACTTTTTTAATGGAGTTATGATTAATCCTAGAACCGTGTTCATTAGGTGCAGGTGCAGACTATCGAAGCTAAGCAAACTACTGATTGAAAGTCAACATTTCACAAGTTAATCAATGGTGTTAACTCGGTTGATGCGTTCCTCTAAGTTGATCTCTCCAACGTACGCCACCAGGATCATCCATTTTCAGTATCGTCCAAGAAACATGTTGATTTAACCAATTTTTTTAAAACCTAATTTAATTATTTGGGGCCTGTCCGGAGGCTGACCCAATAACGGCGCCAGTCTTCACACGACAGGACCGGGACTCAAATCCCAGCAAGACAACTTTTTGTGTTTGTGACAACTTTTTGAGAAGAAATCCGGCCCTCGATTCAAAACATCCTGAACATCACTGGATTAGACTATAAAGACTCTGGTTCTTAGGTTCACTTTAGGAGTCTGTAATATGACACCTCATTTAATTTCATAAGAAGATAAAGATGGGACACATCCTCCAATCGCGAAATTCGTTTCTGAATTGATCATTGAATGTCTTACTTGCCCAGCATTGGTCTTTGATTATTTGTTCGTTGGATTTCGGATGGCAAAATGGAACCAATCATAAGAATTGGGTAAATATGAATACTTGATAACCTTTTCCAGCTTTTTGAATACTTCGATAAAAAAATAAAGTAGACTTTTTTGTATCTATAATATGAACATTGTGCTTTCTACAGTGATCCGAGCCAAAGTATCTGTATTTAGATCTTTATGACCTATTAAACTATGAGATGGTCCAGGAGCTCACGCTTCAAAATTCAGTCTGCTTATCAACTTGAGCGATTTAAATAAGTTCTTCAGTCATTTATGGCTGCATAGGCTTAGTTTGCGTATAGTTGGATATTATGACCGGCGAACGAGAAGACTATCCGGATCTTGATACTGGTCCTGCCATGCTAAAACTAGAACTTGGGATTTGTTTTTTCTTTTCCAGTAAAAGAAGAAGCATTGCTCTGTCGTCAACTACATTTGGATATGGCACAATAGTTAACCTCGGCATGCAAAGCATGACTTCATCCCCTCCCCCCCACCAACCGAGAGAAATCGTCTTTGGACAGCAGTGTGAAGATGAGCCACTCGCCTTCTCAATGCCGTCAATACCACCCCGTTCTTGACCCGGTTCTCAGCATAACGAAATTTCATATTCCATCCAACACATTTCCAGCCGAATGAAAACTGCTTCCGTTTGCGGGTGACCCTCGACCGATAGCACGTAGAAGAAACCGCGCCTCGCTGGACGGAATCCTCGCTTATGCGCCCTTCAAAACGCGTCTGCCGCCGTTGCTGGAAAGTGAAAACCCATCCACCTTGCCTTCGACAAGCGTCTTCGGCGGGGCCGCACACCGCTCTCGGTGTGTTGCACCACCACACAACGTCTGGTACGCAAAGTACGCCGGCACGTTGAAACCGAACCATAACCTTCGAGCAATAAAAACGAAATTAAATAACGCCCCGGTCGAAACGGGGATGGTAAGCACGTGGAGGACTACGCCACGTCTAATAATAATGCTGCAAAGTGTCTGCGAGGTTCATAGACGAGCGTCCAACAAATATTGCGTAGACCCACCAAAGAGCCACCCTTTTTGGCTGATGTGTGGGTCCCGTGTAGAGGGACCCGTGCACTCAAACCAACTCGCAACCATTATATTTATAGATTAAGCTCGTAGATCAAAACCGTGCAGGTATCCGAAAGCGAACAAATAACCTATGGCCTCACATACTGGGTTCGGGCCCAGGTCGGGCGCACACAGATCGAGACCCCTATAATTTCTTGTTTGGAGGTCCGTGAGTGGATACCGTCTAGGACTATTACCAAACCGTTAGCGGATACTTTTTTTCACATCCAGCTATGATTGTGCCAAACGAAACCTACTGACCAAAGATCGCTCCCAGGGCCGACTTAGTCCTTCCCCGACTCCTGGAGGTTCTTCGCAATGCCTGCAGAGACCTTCTGCCAAAAGGGAACACCGCGTCCGAGCGTCCCCGGTTTGCGTTCGACGTGACTACGGTACTCAAACGAATGCCGTCCCCACCATAAAAAAAAAAATCGATCGGCGCGCGTATCGGCGACTCATACACAACTTTTGGGTTTGTTTCATCTCCGATCGTTTAACTGCGACCGAAACCAACCCCACTGCCGATGTTGGTTAGCCCGTCTAAGCTATCTTATCGAACGTGGACGAAAACCAATGGCGCAAACCCATTCACATACCATGTCTCCATGTCGAT
This sequence comes from Anopheles stephensi, assembly GCF_013141755.1. NCBI lineage: Eukaryota > Metazoa > Arthropoda > Insecta > Diptera > Culicidae > Anopheles > Anopheles stephensi. Next base: position 16,554,740 of record NC_050202.1, on the reverse strand, counting down.
TTTTAGTGTGTGGATTTGGTGGGTGGGGGGGGAGGTTGGGGGGACGGTTTTCTTCTTCTGTTTCGTTTGCTTTTGTTTCCATACCATATTTTCGCCGGTCCCGCTCGGAAAGGGGGGGTTGAAAATTCATTTCATTTTGTTTTCACCGTCTGGTTCACCCCGCGTGTGTGAGTAGCCTGTTTTTCTTTCTTTCCTTTTCAACCCTGGCCATGTTCGTGCACCGAAAACTGAAATTTTAAATTGAATATCGCACATCGGGGCAAGCGACGCAGAGGTGTGCGAACCTGCCCGCCAGGGAAAGGTGCAGCTGAAAATAACAGCAGCAGTCGCTAAGAGAAGAAAAAACAAAGAAACAGAGTGTTTATGAATAAATTAACCTTGAATCGTACGACACGAATAGCCAGCAGACAACACCATCCACACAAAAAAGTGGCCGAAAAATGGGCAAAACTTAAGCTCCGCGATGGTGCAAAAAGGAGGAGGCTCTACGCGATCTGTTGTATATCGATCAGACTGCTTTATTGGGAAAGTAAGTCGCGCCTGTATAATATCTTCTATGCGAATGATCTCTTGCGTGTGATTTTGGTTTAGAAAAGCAATTCATATTACTGGACTAAAGAAACTAGATTTGTGACTTTATATTGAGCACCTATCTTCATCCTTCCAAAGTTGCAACACTCCGAAACGACCGTACCTGATTTAATTTGCCGTGCCTTCCAACAAATCCGCCAGCATGGACCAAACCTCCACCATGGAACAAATTTTGGCAAAAGAGCGTACAAAAAGTTGACAGTGTTTTGCCACAACCAAAGAGGCTACCCAATGTGTACGAGGCTGTCCATGAAATTATGCTGGCATATAAATTGGACGGCGACTATCAGCAGCCGTTATCGACCACACAGAACAAGATGACAAACCACGGCGAAACAATCGTTTATAGCTGGGCGCTCCCTAGTCTTCTCTCTCTCTCTCTCTCTCTCTCTCTCAATCAATCTATCGGATCAATTACTTCGAGGATCGCCTAAGACCTATAATAGTCTAGATTATTGTGGATATCTTAGGTATCTCTAGATAAGCGTCTGAATTCTACTCTGAGGAGGTTCTTATATTAGGAACTCAATTATCCACAAGTCACTAACTCACTTATCACACCTATTCCAACGGCCATACGTGTCAAGTGCGACTTTAGTGTGAGCTTCAGTTTCAAGCTACTCCGAAGCCTAATCAGGGTGCGATGCATAATCAAAGCACTACGACGCCCCATATCTACCAGCAGAGCGAATTATTCACGAATTTCAAATTATTCGATTATGATAGCGTATGCAAATTCGATCCGTTTGCTAATGTCCTTTAAGGTTACATTTCGTCATCTCGCGTTCAAGGCCAGACTTGAGGTGTGTTTGTGTGTATGTCAAGGGTGGGTTAATATTGGATTGGCTTTCAAAACGCCAAACAAAGCGACGATAATATTTGAACGTGTATAATCATGACTCGCGCGATGGTTTAATATGCATGAAATTATCATACATAACTTTGGTTCACACAAGCACACCTGTGGTGGTCCTATCAGCAGTGTCACACTATGCAATAGTTATAATGGGAGAAACCAAACCAACGGCATCTGGCGATGGATTCGCTGCAATCCACAGGAATACCGAAACGAACGTACTCAGCCGGATTGGAGGGGGGGACCGATCTTATCGACAAACGCAGCCCAAAGGTAGTCCATCGCTTGACCACGTTTGAAAAATGAATTGTATCAGTTTGTTGTACTACAACAAGGCGGACATTACAGTACCAGTACAGTACGAGCACGTGGAAGCGAATCGCGCATGTCTCACGTACAACCAGTGCCAGAAGGGGACACGGTTCGTGACTTACAGGAAGAAGAACCTATCGACGGCGTACACCCGACGCTAGGTGCTTGCAATCGGTCTTTGGCCCCACCAGAGGCAGTTGGCACCTCGCGCTGTTCGCGGGGTTCTTTTATTTTGCGTATCTAATCGGCCGTTCTTCAAACGCACCCGTCAGCCTCCGGTCATGGGTTGTTAATTAAAATGTACTGCTCCACGCTGGAGGACTCCCCGCGCTAGGAGGGCGAAGGGGAAGACGCATGAAACAATAAATGTGTGGCATGTGTTTACATATTTGCAATATCTGGTGCGTTACACGATAAGAATCCGCGGCACGCCCTGCACTCACACTGGCCGTCTGTTGTCGGTTGCAAGACAGCGACGACGCGTACGGCACATCTACGCGAAGAAGCACAACGAAGATGGACGGCCGGCTGACAGCAGTTTGTAACGGCCATGCTTGCCGATTGCTTGTAGGATTGTGTTGTCATGCGTAGTCGTATCGGACAGTGATACATTCGCAGTGGCGCTTCTTATTGGCTTCTCTTCCATATTGTTTTTACTGCTGTGCGCTGATCATCTAATAGAAGTAATAAAATATTATGGTTTGGATACGTCGTCATAACTAAGCCAACGTCTCTAGGTTTTATTAATAACCCGGCAATGTTTTATATTGTTATACTTTGTTGGACATTCTACCATTAAACAAGCTCCACATTATGTTGTCTTGGCGCTCTTTAAGCAGGCCCATCGAAAAGCCTGAACTCTCAACCCTCCACACATCCTTGACTTTTTCCACGCACTCTCCCTGTATCGCCACATGATAAGAAACCCCTTCGGAGGGTTTCGCTTCTATCAATCCGGCCCCTCCCCGTGCCAGTTGGCGCGCCGGTATGACCTGAAAATGTCCAGTACGCGCCTAGTCACGGCTGTTGTATAACAAGCGAGTTAATGACGCGACCCACTGATAAGCGACCCGGCCGAACCGTTGTGCGGTGGACACACAAGACCGGACCACAAAGCCGTTCCTCAGCAGCAGCAGCAGCACACGGGGTTTTGATCTGGCCTGTCGGGGCTGGCCGCTTGCCGTCCGGGGCAGATAAGGGTAAGTTTGTTTAAGTTTTGTAACGTCAACGTCCCGGGGCCGAGAGAACGGGCTACAATCAACGGCAGCAGGCCAACCCAAAAGGTTCTGCGGAACGGAGCGTTCGTTCTGGTTTTGAACAGTTTTGAAAGAATTATTTATTTCTTCCTAGTGGTCCGTATACTGCGTCGTTGCTAAAGGAAGGTCACGACATGTTTTTTTTCTGCTTTCCCGGTGAGTCTAAAACTCCTAATAAGAAGCCGTCTCGTTTTGGGGATTGACAGGATTTTTGATTCCTGTTCGATTGCTGGTAAGCATGTTCATTGAAACACATGTGTGTCAGTTGTTTGTTTTTAAAAGTCATGGGAAGCAATTCTCGAGAAGCACCGATAGGAGCGATAGGTTCACGAGGGTCAGCCACAATCAGCGATAGTGCAGGATGAGAGTGCATCGAAGGTATTAATCATTCGATTTTCGTCATTTCCCTGTGCGAGTCCCTATCACATGGAGAGAAATTATGTATAAAAAATTCAAAAGAAAAAAATTCCAGCTCATTAAGTATAGCCGCAAATAGATCAAAATACTCTCTTGTAAAAGTAATTCTCCTCTAGCACCGCACATTTGATTCTGCCTTGGCACTACAACCTCGAAAGGTCTCGGTCTGCCATTTCTGGCTTTGTGTGGCTTCCTGGATAGTTAGTCCTCCGCGTACGGAAAGGCGGATCTCGATAGGATTTGAAACCCCGGGCCCTTTGCCATGTGAAGACCGGAGCCGTTGTCGCCTCGGCCACCAAATCACCCCAAGCCTTGCATCGTAAATCTCCTTTAAATTGATTTAATTGCGAAAAACATAAATAAGCCGACCCATAAACTACAGCATTAATTGATTGAGTCCGCAACATAACTCAACACCCGACACCTGATCAATTGCGCGTTTGTTTTTATAGCTAACAATTTAACAGCTTCGCTACTAAATTATCTCAACACGCTCGATCGTTAACGGCAAGCAGTTTGCTTTACTGTCGTAAACGGAACCGAGGATCGAGAGAGAGGATTTAGTTGGCAACATCAACAAAATTTTGGTTTTATTATTGCAACACAGTTCCGCAACTCCGCATCACGGACAGTGTTACGAGCCGCGGCATCAATTCGGCTGTTTTTGTTTACAAAACATTCAAACCTAAATCGCATAAGGATGCCTTTATGGTTCCAGGAAATACGTCCAATACGTTGGAGTTGTGAAGCTGTGCCGCGAATTTGAAACAATGGGGTTTCACAACACAAAAAACGCTCCACATTATCCAACAAAATTCTGCCGCATATAGATTAGTTCTCCCGGGGAAAGAATCCAACAACATGCGCCTTACCTTACGCCGTGGATGCTCCTGGAGGAAGGAATCTTTAATGCGTTTTTCGCATCTTCCAATCTACGATGTTCCGATGATGGCCCGAAGGGCAAAGGAAACAGGACACGACCCACAAGCGGGGACCGTAAAATAGGAACAAAAACGAAACGAAACGAAAATGAGTAAAGAATTATATAAACGAAACCAGTAATGGTGGATAAACAACAGTGCCGAAAATAAAAGCGTAAGAAGCAGTGAAACAAGTTGCAGGAAGAAAGCAGGAACAAGCACAAGACAGTGAAAGAAAACAGTAAAACAAAAAAAAACAGGAGAAGAAAAACGCACACACACACGAAATTTCAGAATCATAAAATCGCTTACCATCAAGCAAGCAAACAGTCCAAAAAATCCGGGTGCCGTACGTGGTCAGCAGGACGAACCAGAGTGCAACAGGGGGAGGAGTGGTGGACACGGGTGGAAAGAATCCTTTTTCCACTTTAGAAACTTGTTTCAATGCGTGGTGTTGTTGATTCCTTTTTTTTTTCCCCTCTCGCTCACATGCCTCCTTTTTGGGCGATTCTCTTTTCTGGTGTTCCTTCTCCCGGGGGTTCCGATTACATACATCTTTTAGGATGGTAAGCGCTGCTTTTAAGGCTTTCGTTCTGGGCTGGCCGTGTGTTTTTATCTTTTCACTCTCCCGCACACGGTACCCTGCGGGAAGGGACGATCGCTTGTGCATCCTGACGAATGCTTGTGCGTGGAATGCCAAAAAGGAAGCGATAACTGAAGCTCTGTGATGTGATCAGCAGTCTTCTGGGCGAAGGAAGCGAAGATGAAGTACATAAGAACCTTTCGCCACAGGAGTAGCGTAACGGGGTCCAGGGATTGTGGATGGGACGCCTTTTTTTATGTAATCTGCCCTGCCGTTCGAATTCGAACGGTTCTGGAACAGGGTCCCATCGAGCTGGGTATCCGTCGTGCTGATGTTGCACGGGTAGATCATCTGATCTCTTTCATCGTTCGTCACGGTTATGCAAACGAGTGGCGCGCGATCAGGGCTTTACTGGATGTGGGCCAACGAAATCCTACGTCCCACACATTATCCCTTTCTCTCTCTGTCCTACTCTTCCACAAATCCGAATATCCCAAACGAAGTCCTGCCGATGAACAGGCCAGGTAATATGTTAGTGTTTTTGGGTTGGGTTTTTTAACATTTCTAGTAAAAAAGAAGAGCTCGATAATAACAGGGTAAGCAATGGGGAAAAGAAAATTCATTTAGCAATAGAACACAAAATCTACCCCGGTAACACCCTGAGACCCTAAAGTCCCTTTTGCCAATCATCAGGTGCCCTAAAATAGAAGCGCTGTGTACTGTGAGGTAATCTATCTGGGATAGGGACGATCTTACAGGAAGGAATGGAAGATCAGGTACACTGCACTGGACAGGAGAATATACACCAGAACATTACCTCTAACCGTACAATAACAAAAAAACGATTTTTCATTTGTCAGGTGTCAACAGAGAAAAAAAAGAATATTGGGATGCGACAGGTAGTGGAAGGATTGGAAATCCCAAGCAGGAGGATATCTGGCTTACATCACTGTTGTGCAAAAAAGTAGTTCAAAACAGCTTCTTTCTTTGGCTGTACGGTCTCAACTTCAGTTCTTAGTTCCTGGCTTCCTTGTCTTAGTTTATCTGTGCTGCTTGATAGTCAAGGGCCTGTGTACGGGGCGACAGTCCGGCCGGGATTCAAGATCAAGTCAAGATCACCTTGGCCATCCAAACCGTACATAGAATAACCAGTATTATTTATAGTTAAATGAGGTTAGTTGGTTAGCAGGACCGGTGATCAAATCTCTTCCAGACCGTCCTCTCGTAGTGAGGACTCTTGTGCTTCCTTCGCACTCGAAAGATCTCGGCCTACCATTTCTGGCATCCTGTGGCTTCATTTTATCCGGATGCCAGAATCACGGATGAGGTTTGATCACCGATCCTGACGTGTGAAAACCGGAGCTTATATCAAATCTACCACCAGGTCACCTCAATAAGTCCAGTAAGTCCAGTACGCAAAGGGGTCGTTAGGCCAACGAAAAGAAGATATTAGTTTAATACAGCACGAAACAAAATTGAGTAACTCACATCGATTTATCCAGGATCGCCGTATTCTCCCGGACCGCAATTCTCCAGCCAGAAGTACAAATAACGCCAGCTCTTGTATGATATTGTCCTCCATACTTGATCCTGATGTCCACACGCTACATCACTCACTAGTTTGCTGCTGTTTGAGCCACCTCCCATTTTGTATCGGATACCATCCATCAATAACCATGCGTCAGACCATCCATCCCGGAAGATGATGCGCTACTTGACCACTGTACAAAACTATACCGCCGACAATTGTTCCACCACAAACTTAAGACTAGACGACTACCGGTCACTCCTTCCGCACGGTTCGCCACCACCGCCAGAAGCTTCCCCTTTTACGTGCGGATGTGCCGGTACGTCAAGTGCGCGGTAAGAAATTTCATAAACTTCCAGTGTGAAGAAAAAATGCACATAATTGCACACGCACGCCAACCGTACGATAAAGTAATACCCCCGCGCGTACAGGAACACGCACTACGCGTAAAATCCAAACAAAGAACCAATTGCACCAACACACACGCGAGCTTAAACCGCGCGCACACACAGCTCAATACAACCCTCGCCGCTTGGCAGGGGAAATAACTTGTGTGCTATTTCTTTCGCACACTGGCATGCACTTCAATACCCTCTCTCTTTCTCGCTCTCTCTCTTTCGCGCCTGATATGTGCGCATTGTACTGCGTGTGTGTTGGACACTTGTTTTGTTTGTTTCCTCCTTTCTTCCTTTTCATTTCATTTTCATTTGGATGGCCACACTCTTGCCTCCGTTTACAGGCCCCACTTCACTACTAGAAACGAGCGGTATACGATGGAAAAGAAGCTTTTAAACGGTGTTAAACCCACTAAAACTGAACAGATTTCTTTCACAAACGATTTAACTTTGTTTTACAAGTCATTATATTCACTTTTCTAGTCCGAATTTAACGAAATAACACTATAAAAAGCCAATTTACACGCAGCACAAAACGCGCTTGAAACGCACCCGTCTCAGCAGGTTGCACACACGCGCAACCAGTGGGCTTCGCATACACCAGCGTGCCTACTCTTTCACGCACACTCAATCCGCCCGTACTGCCTCAACGACTGTGTGCGTGTGTGTGCCGTCGTGCCGTACGCGCGCGCTTGTAGTGGTGTACGGCAGCGATTCCAACGCAGTGCGAGCCACCAAGTGCGATCGCTTCCAACACACGGGCACAGAATTGAAACGAGCGGCGTCCAGTGCAGATCGTAGCGGACTTAGCGCAGCAGTTGCGAACGAGTTCCGGTGAACCAAAGGTTTTGAACTGTGCAAGTAAGGCCCACACGACGGCGGCGCGCTACCACAATAAGACGAGTGCAGCCAAATTCGGAACAACGAGTGAATATCGAGTTAAAGAAGCAGGCGAACGTTTGCCCAAACAACAGCCAAGTTTCAGTGAAACGTTGTCACACTCACCTAGCCCGGGACATTGTTTTGCTAAGTTTTCCGCGATTTATAACCCCCCACCCGGTGTGTGTTGTGCCCCATAGAAAGGGAGCATACATTTCCGCGCACAACAGAACAAACGCATCAGTGAGTGTGTGTGCGTGTGTGTAGTAGAACTTCCGCGATTAGAGTCGAATCCGGGGTCCGTCAGCAAAAGTTTAGTAGCAGCGGTAGTTTGTTGAATTTAAGCTCAAAATGTAAGTATCATGTGAAGGAATTAGCCGAAAAAAAATCTCACCAAGTCGTGATTCAATAGCAGGTCTAACCTTATTTTCCTCCTCTTATCTCATTCCAGCGCCAACTTGGTGATTTACGTAGGAGCAGGATTTCGATCAAACCAATCGCGTTCTAACACCCGATTTTCCCGGTATTTTTGGTGCGAACAAAAGAAGCAAACATTCTACCTTGTTTTCGGGTGTATAAAGTAGTGTACTATTGGCAAAAGTGAAATATTCGCGTACATATTCCTCAATCGAATTGTGGTTTAGTGTGAGTCTCTCATATAATCATACCCGGGAAACCATTTTTGATTCTGTGCTATTGGAACCCTGCTTCCCTTCACTTGCTCCCACCTCAGTTGGAAAATCTCATCATCACAGAGGAGCCGATATAGGAAAGTTCAATACACTAAACGTGCGCGCACGCTAGATAGAGCACTGGTACGAGCCGGTTTCAAGAACTGCCCAACGCAAAAACAACAGGCCAAGGTTAAAGCAAAAGTGAGAAAGAAAGGCGCGCAGTATTTCTTCTGTTAGTGAAAATCATTATTTAACCGCAACAAATAGTGCATTTTCCCAGAGCCGAAACGAATTCGCTATTGTAAGCGTGTGTGCGCGCTAAAAGAGAAAAGAAAAAAAAAAAAAGATTACTCGAAATTGTTCTGCTGCTGTTGCGAAGGAAGAAAACAGGACGGCAGGCAGCTAAAGTCGCGTCCTGTCAGTTCCCGTACTTAGCCAAAGCCACCGGAATAATAGTGGAGTCGTCGTCCTTAATCGGAAAACCAACAAGCAAGTGTTTTTTGTGTGTTGTGTGTGTAGTTTGCGGCGATATCAAATTTTATTGTGTTGAGCTTTTGTTTTAATATCCTTCACGATCGCCATAACAAGTGGCGTGCGGGTGTGAGTGTATGAGTGCGCGAGTTTTTATTTTACTACGCTGATAAAAGAAGCTGGCAAGTGAGTGTAGGAAAGCCCTGCCCTAAGAAGCACGCGCCATCCCTCTGATATATCGTAGTGAAGTTGTGTTGTGTGTGTCCTGAAGATCGATCGGAGAAAATCCCCAATCACACGAGATTCTTCTCTGTCCTGTGTCAACGCACCCACAGCCTCCAAGTGTCTCAGTTATCATCTTCGGCTCTATCCGCGACGCGCCACTCAAGTGTGTGCGTATGTGCTAATTAGTTGGTGCGTTAGAAGAGTGTGCCCTGGCGAAGGGAAAGAAGAAGAAAGATCACTGCAAACCGCAAAACGTCTAGATACGCGCGCATCTCCGTAGCCAACAACAACATGTCTACTGCAATAATGCACAGCACGTCACTCTACGACTTTGGAGAGTACCCACGGAACAAGGTAAGCGAGATATTCGTAGTAGTGCAGTAACAACACACATGCAAACTTGGCACCAGAGTGCCATTTTATCGTAGCGAGAATTAAAGGAAGATAACCTCTGTTGTCCTGGGAAGCAAATGGCGCCAAGAGGAGCGTCCTATATATGGGGACGTGCTGTGAGACCTTCTTCGGACAGGTCTTTTTGCCGAAGTTTCCTTCTACCTGAGGTGTGCTTTTTTGTGGTAGTTTCTCTCTTGTTGTGGGAAGTACAAAAATCGCGCCAGGGTAAGTTTTATCGTTTTTTTTTTTTGGCAAACAACAATTTCGTCTCTGCGCCTTGTGGTCAGGAAGCAGGGACCCTTGTCGCCACTCTTTCCGTAAAACCATACCTCCCCAGGGACAGTCCTCTCGAAAGAGCGAACCAAGAGTGAAACTGTCATTTGCATAAGGTTTATAGTTGTGTGACGCGGATTTTGCTGTTGTAGAGGGACGGACCGTAGTGGTGTGTGGTGGGTGCTCGTGTTTTTTTTTTTGGTCCAAAAGCGTTTCAAAAGACTCCTTTGGACGTGGGGATCGAGTGGATACTATACACCGGAATCACCCGGGTAGGAGACAGACCCCCCTCCCCCGCTATATAAGAGTTGGTGCGCCCGCCCTCCCGAAGTTCGATCGATCGACAGCCCGCAACCAAGCCGGCAATAACAGCAATAGCAGCAAATAAGTCATAACTTTCACTGCTCTCCACGCCGTTATGGTGTACCGGAGTAAACGTTTTTTTGTTGCCTGCTACGGTTGGCTGGGAAGAAGGAGGTCCACCGCATCTTGCAGAGTCCCTACCCCAACATGCGCCATCACCCCAACCCTGATCGTTACGAATGATCTCTTGCCTTCGTGCAATGTGCAAAACCAGGGGGTCCTCTCGGCGCGAAGTCTTTCTGCAGCGCTGCTACGAGTCCCCTCCGGTATTCATGCGGAACTGAAGGGACATAGCTATGGAGAGACACTTCGATTCGCTCTTAAATTCGCAATCACACCGTACAAGATGAAGGTGCGAGCTGTATATTATTAGTTTAATGATTTACTGCCACTGTTTCGCTGTGGAGACGATCGCACGAAACACAGGGTTGTCCTCTAAACAAGGGTCCGAGATCTGTGTTGAAGATATGGAATGGCTCTCGATCGCGCAAAAATTGATGAACTTCAGCCAATCAAATTCGTGATCATCTATGTTAGATCAAGATATTTTGACACCAGATCATGTCCCAAAGATCCGAGGATCAACATCAAGAAAAAGCGTAGTCTAAGCTCTCAAACTCTCATATTCTCTGCCCTACGCATTACGCTGTCCTTATAAAGACATCATAATTACAAGGAAAGCTTGAAGTAAAGACATCCTTCAGCATGCTAGCAGGTTCTGACCACAAACAAATTCCAAGATGTTCAAGCCTTGACGAGGGAAGACGCGGTAATATACATATCAAAACACACGAACTCCCGAGCCAGTCCTCCTCCATCGGTGTGGTTTCTGTTACCTGATATCAATACAGTAACAACCACCCAAGTTTTCTGGAGTCCCTTCGTTCCATTGCGAGTAGAACACCAGCAGCAACAGCTAATCCAGTTATCTAGAACACAACCCCTACTGCTGATGGAACTGCCGATCGATATCTTCCTGGAAACACACATGTTGGTGGTTTCGCTAGTAGACTGTGTGTGTGCCTCACTGAATTCAAAGGCATGGGATGTTGGTATATTGCGTCCAAAATCCCATGTTCTCAGGCCCGCGATATCTCTCATCGCAAGAACACTCGTCCATTTAAAGAGGAGACCCCCATACGACCGCATGGTTAGGAACGAGTGTGGTGACACACACCAAGCCGCGGCAGTTCGCAGATAAAAGTGTGTAGTTTAGCGTGCCTCGTCTATTGGTTTATGTGGTGCGTCTTTTATGCCCGGTTTGACGCAATGGTTCCTCCTCGGGCTACATGTTTGGCAGAGGCAGCAGCGCAAATTGGCTTCAATGAGAAGAAATTGAATACACCAATTGAGTCAGAAGTGGGTAAAGAAACTCTGTTGGTCTCCCCCAGATGTTGGCCTGATGTTGGGGGGAGAGACACACAGCAAGATATAATGTTGTGTTTGTTGTTATACCCTCTCCAAAATCCTGCAACTTGCGCGCCCTGTCCCTTCTCGACATGACCGGGACTGTCATTTCTATGTCTCAAACGCAGACACACACGCATGGAGTGAAAAATACTGATGCATGTGCGGCGGCAGCGGCGTCTTGGGTCATCCCGGTATTAATTGCTCTTGATTTAAAATCACCACAAATCATTCTCTCGCGCTGGTGTTGCCTTCTTGTGGTGTGTGGAACACAGTTGGTTGATTGTCTATTGCTGAAATTCTATTACTTTGGCGCCATGTCACTGAAAAGCAAGATCAAATTCCATCAAATACGCGGCACAGTTGCTCAAGGGGGTGTTGAATATATGTAGAAGTCGTTCGGTGGTTGTGGTTGGGCCCTGCCGAGTATGACTAGTTCTCGCACGGTTCCCTCATTAGCATTGATTAGGTTTTTCTTTTTCGCTGCTGCTGCTGCCGCCGCCGATGTGTTCGTAGCTCACCAACTCACCAACTCAACTTCATATCATCACCCCAAAAACAGAAAAAATAAAACTTCGTGTTGACGTGTGGGTTTCGCCATGTTTTTGCGGAAGTTAGCTGCTGCTGCCTCTCTAGCAGTGGTGGATGGTGTGTGTGTTCCTTTTTTTTGCATTCTTAATATGTTTTTATCGTAACTTTTCGCTTCACCTCCTCTGCTTCTTCTTTCTCGCGCGATCGAGGAGGATCTTGTTGTTGGTGTGTGGTGTGTTTGCTACTTTGCTCCATATAAAAGCGGGTTGCGCAGCAGGTGAATCACCAAGCCAGCCCGACCACGAAATAAAAAGCAACCCCCACCACCGATGTGAGTAATGAATTTTTAAAATCATTGACGCTCTACGAATACCACCTCGGCCAGCCAGCCGGAGGGCATTTACAATGAAGAGACACCTCACCGCGCCACGATGGATGGGTTGGCAAGTGTGTGTGTGTGTGTGTGTATGAGCCAGGAGGGTTTGTTTTTGTGCATCTCTGTACTCCCTTCACGCATCGTTACTCCTTCGGTCCCCCAAAAAAAAAAAAGCCCAGCTATCTGTTGTTTTTCTGCAAAGAATTCTGCAATAATATGCGCCATCATGGTGGCGACCCTAAAGCAACAGCAGCGGGTCTGTTGTGTGTAGGGGGGGTTCGTCGTTGCAGTTATTTGTTCCGGGAGATCCGCACTTCACAAGGTCGTCACGGTCGTATTCCCGCTCTCTTTGTGTGCTTACTTCCGTTCCGATAGTGTAATTCGGGTACGGGGTGTCTCATCTTACCATACACAACACAGGGAAAGAGTGAGAGCCCTCAGCACAAGGGTCGCACAGCAACTATGAGAAGGATGGGTGGGAAAAATGATATCATGCGGGTGCGGCGTCCTATGTTCCTCAACGTTGTTCTTTCCCTCCCTACTAGTTGAGCTCAGAACTTTTCAGAAAAGGGAAAAGTGCGTTATGCTGGTAGTGTGTGGTTCTTTGTGGGGTCCATTACCCTTTGTTGCTTCTAACTGTTGTTATCTGCCATTAACTCTTCGTGAAAAACCTTGGGCAACAGTTTTTCCCTTGATCACTCACTCTCTGTGGTTGGTGGTGACTGCTCCGCTATGCCACATTTGATTTTCCCATCAGAGTTCTCCAGCAGAGTGTGACGTTTTCCGGATTTTGTCACACTAAAAGTCAGTTTTGTAAACGGGAGGGTTGAGATCTGTCTCGCCATGTGACTACAAAACAGCGTCCACATAGGGGGCGGAATAGCAGCAGATTCTTGATAAGGTGCGGCCCTTACACCCTATACTGCTTCACGCACTTCATGTATCCTTCTAGTTGGTGGGAAAGATCGCCCTCTCGATCATCAACCAGCGGCAAGTGTTTGGGTTTCGTTTTTAACTCCTGGTCCAAAACTTTGTCCAAGCAAAAGGCATTGGATAATCCGATTGCATCAAAATGCGTAAGTGAGACCTCTCTCTCTCTCTCTCTCCAACAGCTGTGCTTCATCCTAGAAAATGTGGGTTAAACCCTACCGGAAGAAAGCTTTTCCACCGCGCTCTCTACTGTCTGCGCGCGAATATTTCTCATGAACGAAAGGAAAATTGGTACAACAAAGAAAGTGACTGAGGAGCGAAGAAAAGAAGCAAAAGAAAGATGTTGGTGGAATTAAGAGGAGTTGCACAACTCTCATCATCACCCATCATATTCCCATCATCCGCGCGCGCGCGCCGGAAGAGTCGGAAACAGATTATCTAACAGAGGAGTGAACAGCGAGGGATAGAGAGACAGGTCTTTATGGACAGGTTTTTTTTCTCTTGCGATGTCTGTTACGTTCGTAACTTCCTGAAACTTCCCAAGCAGACAGACTCGTCTTCATTCCTTCCATGTGAGATTCCATCAAGAGTACTTTTTTTCGCGGGAGATTCATGATGATGAACACTTATTCGATGGTGGTGTTACGTCTTATGGACTACTCTACTCCACATATAGACTGGCATTGAAGATATCCTCCCTATTTTGTGTCTGTCCATAACTTCCTCCTACATCACCTAGTAGTGGAGTTCAGAAAAGTAAGAGTTTTTTTGTTTCTCCAACCTCCTTTACTTCTCTAATCGCGAATCACTAAGGCACTAAGAGAAGCATATGGCGAGGTTGCGCCAAGTCTTCCCAGCAAGAATCCAACAAGAAGAGCCAAACACACGCCACCCCACGCCAAAGAACGTGGTAGAATAATTGCATAAATTAATCGTTCGTTTTCAATTTCGCTTAAACCCCTCTCCACCACCACAACGTTGAGTCCCACCAACGGGTTTTGGACCTGACTCTGACGCGAGTCGTGGAGAGTTATGCCTAGGCTTTTTTTTTGGGAGCTTGGAGTTGCTTATATTCCTTTCCCTTTTTTTCATGTTCTCTTCCGCTTGTTTTTAGGGTCGTGTGCTCTGTTTGTTGTGCTGATGGCGGCCTGCCCATCATGCTCTCGTTGAATGAATTCGTTTTTCCCTTCCATCAGCAAAAAAAAAAAGCCGCAGAGCACAACAAAACACACAAGTGTCTTACTTTGTTTTTGCTGCGCGTTCTGTGTGTAGCGTTATGATAAGTGTAGTTCCCGCAACATGATGGAAGCACACCAACAAAGACGCGGTGGCGGCTACTCCACCAAGTGTGTGTTGGTCCACTGCGCTTTGCGTGTGTTATCATTTCCAACTCCGCACAAGAGTATCAAGAAGCATGTTATAAAGTGAGTGCTGCGTATGTGGCGCAACAGAGTTGTAACATGGCATGGTGCAGTTGATGCATATTATGCTTGCGTAAGGTGTAGCGTCCAACATTTAGCAGATACGTTCAAAATATATTTTTGCGTCACCCACCACCACCACCATCAGTAGAAAACAGCAGCAGGGGGAACGTTCGTTGAAGAAGATACAGGATGGTCAAGTGTAAAAGACCGTAAAGGATTTACTTGAGTGAGTCAAAGCGAAAACCACAACACCCACCTCTTTCAAATGGAGAGACCCTCAAGCAGAATGGGGGGGGGGGGGGGGGGGGGGGGGCACAGGGTTTTATGTGCCAACTTTGTCTGTCGGACCAACCGGGGAGAACTGGAGAATTCTGTAATTTTATGGACAGCAACAATTTATGCGCACTCGCGGTCATGTGGACGTCACACGAAGCGAACCATGTCGAACATATCAACCAGCCCGTGTGATTTAGAAGCTCCTCTTCCCTCGAGTAGACGAACGAAAGGAAGACGGAAGACGACGACCTGACCATAAACCACAGTCGTGCTCTCGAAGCTCACGCCGCACGGGGGTCAGTTGCCCTGAGAGACGAATTACTAATTGCTGTTGGCGTCTCTTTCTTGAGGACCTAGACGACTTTACAAGACCAAGTTACTAGCAGAATATATTTTGGACGGGTTGGGAAACACCGAATGACCTCATCGAGAGTTGTAATTTCGCCATCATGATTAGGATTGTGTTATTTCCAACGCGCAATCCAACTTCCAAACTGCAATAACTTCTCAACTTCAATTCCTTAAGCCCTCCACACCTACGCAAGCAAACACGGGTTCCAGTTCGATGGCATCGTGCAAGTTACTTGCGATTGGAATTGGAGTGTTGGGGCCTGCTCCTATGTATGCATGGATAGATGATATAGACATATTGCCATCATCCTTCACCTCGCTTGCCTGATGATTATGCAGCATGTTAATAATAATGTTCGTTGTCTGCAAACCCCTCCCCTCAACCAGCTGTGTGGTGGTGGGTGTGTGGATATATTATTGAACACTTTATTCTCCCTACCCCAAGACCAAGACATGAGGTACGTCCAAGTTGATCTGTGGAGCATTCTCCAAACTCTACCGCAGACGGATCTCTGTCTGTCCTAAACCCGTAAACCTCTGGACTCTGGACTTCAAGTCTCTTAAGCGGAGTTGCTACCACAACTCCCTCTAACTAACTCTCTTCCATTTCGGGTCGATCGTTCCAACCACAATTTCCACCCAACATCATGGGTTCGCCGAGTGATCTAATAGTATTCCGAATGGGCAACCAAGCAGCAGCAGCAGCGTGTTTCACACCCGTCTTCATAACTTTGCTGGCTTTTCCGCCAATTATACAACTTTCCTCTTCGCTCTTTCATTATCGAACAAGTCCCGCCGCGCGATATATATTGAAAGCGAAATCCCCCACGACGGCGGCGATGATGATGCTCTCTATTATGGAACGCACTTCTTCGGATATAGTGTTACGAGTGCGGAACCACCATCAACAACAACCACCACCAACCACTACTGCTTGTGCGATAAAGCACGCGCGCCTGTGTGTGTCTTGTGGTGGTTATAGCGAACGGCGGGGCCGTTTATTATCTCTTTTCCTTCCGCAGTTTTTTTCCTACCCCCAGAGACTGCGCTCTTTTTCCTCTTCTGTAACATAGGAGGTGGTTTTGAGGGTGGAAGTGGTGTCTCCAGCTTTTGTCATCTCGTTGGCATCAACGCTACCTTTCTCTTCATCTCCTCTGTCGGAGATCACGCGATCGTCTGGAGAAAGAAGAGAGGGGGGCAAGATCATGTGGGGGTATGTCCGGGAGTTACGGGAATGAAGGTGGTTTCTTGGCGAGTCTGTGCGTATTCGATTGCGTGACTCTGTGTGCTGTCGACTCGTGGACAAGAAGCGAGTCGCGAGTTGCTTTATGGCAGCTTTGGTTGGGGTTGGTGTCTAGTAGTCTTCCACCACATGGTTTTCTCGTTGGTTTCAGGTCCCATTTGCGTTGTGTAATATAGTGCGTGAGGGAGATCTTTTTCTTTTGAAGTTGATTTCCATACTCAATTCAAACCCCCATACATCGCGATTTATTTGTGTTAAAACTGTTAAGAAAAGGTTCAGAAATATAAACAAGAGACCAATACGTCGCCCTGAGACTTGATCCTCAATGACTTGAACTTCAAACTTTTGCTTTCATTTCTTACGGACATTGCAAAACTCTTGCACTTCTTCTTCGGCCTCCACGGAGGACAAACATCAAGTTTTCTTTCGCACATCTCCCTCCCACAAACTCACCGGCCCCACCCTCTCCCCTTTAAACCAACTCAAATCGCGGGGTGGCGCAAACTCCGCTTTTGGCGTGAAAAAAGGCGCGAAATTCGTCACAGCGAGGAGAGCCCAGCTCGTCGGCGCTGTCGCTTTCAATGAGGTTCAGTTTTTGGGGCCACCGGCCCCCCGGATGTAAGAGTTTGGTTCGCGAACCTGGCAAAACCAAACAGTTGAGGGCGACGTTTTACATAATCAACGACGAAGTTTTTTTTTGCCAGCTTCATTCCATGGTTCCGTATTTGGACTTTTTATCCCAGTTTCTGGACGGACGGGTGCGGTATAAAAATCAATTGTGAGAGAAGAGGTGATGGCGAAGTTATTGTTTGGGATCTCTCTCTCCCATCTGGTCTTTGTGAGGGGGCAGGGAGCCAGGATATGAAAGTGTGGTTTGTTGGAGTTGGCCCCAAATTGGTTGACAGAAGGAAAAAAAAAAACAACAAACCTTCGAATTAATATGCATATCCGGTTGGTTCGGTTTTGGACGTTACTTCACCACCTCTTCAGCCTCCCGAGCTGTCAATTAGCACTGACAGATAAGCTCTCATTAACAACAGGGGTGGCATGGAGAAGAAAAAAAAGACTTCATTACACGACGAACCATCAAGATTTAAATCGCGAGAGTGAGAAAAGTTCCACAAGTAGCAATCAAACCGGAAGCGCATGCAGCATAATCATCTTTTCTTGTGATGTCAAGTTGCGCGTCGTCGTCACTTCTCGGCGTCGTCGTTCCCAAACAAAAACAATCATCTTTCCGCGGGGTTTTTTTTTTTCTCTCCGTGTGGGAGGATTTTGCGCGGAAATGTGCAGATTATTGGGTTCATAATTAAGTCGGCGCAGCTGCCAGCAGCAGCAGCAGCAGCAGCCCTTTTGGTGTATGTGGTGAGGCCCACGCAGTTTTTTTTCCTATGCTGCTACTCCATTGCATCTCTCCACGACCCACGGGCGTAATGTAACGAGATGAAAATTTATCACGATATTCAATTGCCGCTTGTTGCGCGCGAATCCAATTTCCCTAACCATTACATTTTGCCTTCCGTACCGGCTCTCACAGTGTAACGAATGAATGGTTGAATGTGTAGGCGGTTTTGGCGAAAAGTAGAGACAGTCATTGCACTCGTTTGTGCACTTTCTTTTGCGCGCGTGTCATAGGGGGAACGTTCCTTGTTCGGCGAGAGTAGGAGAATTTATTATAATTTATTAGTGTAATAAGCAATCCATCCTCTGTAAGGCGTTGTAACTATTGTGACGTTTGTGAGTTGGGAATTCGGTGCACGTCCGGCTCATAACTTTACTCCTTGTAGAGAAATTAATTAATTAATGTCTTACTGGGAAATACTTACAGAGCTCCTTTCCACACACAAGGATTGTCATTCGAAGGTGTTAGTGTGTGTGTGACGTAAGCAGTGCGTTGCAGAGGCCATTCAATTTCTCGTACAAACATTACACAGTTAATATGACAAATGTGCCAGATGATATGGCAAACAAAGTGTCGCAATATTATTTCATAATATTTTCCCCTACCGTATCAGCTTACCGTAGAGAGGGGGAGGAGGTAGTCTGCTGAGAGGGGCCTCGTTGATTGATTTCATTTCACAGGTGTTTGTAAAACGATCGTGTGCGTTGTGTGATGAAATTTTTCACATAGTTATGCTCCTCCGGTCACAAGTCGTCCACATGAAGCTAGCGATTTGAGCTGATTTTTTAAGTATCTTTAGCTCTTCTTGGCGGAAGCAAGGAGAGGTATGGGGGGGGGGGTGTCTAGTACTCCCCGAAAATAATTATCCGTAGACACGCAACAAACTTGAAGTAGTATAGAGAGTGGTTCCTATGGAAACCCCCGAGAGTACTCTGCTTCACTGTGATCAACAAACTTCACATCAACCAAGTCTCTTGAGACGGCCACAACAATGAAGCGAGGGAATCATTTTTTACGAGCTCTTCTCTAGCTGAGCTCCTAGTAGATCAGGAGAGAGATCGTGAGAGTTTCTGCGCTCACTTTATAGAGCTTGATAGATTAAACCGGAACGGAATAGGGGTTGATATTACTAGCTGAAGTAATTATTGGAGGATGACTGAAGACTTCGACCGATCGTCATCATGATCGACTGTTCGCGGTTGTCAAAACTTCTTCTGGAGCTTTGCCCAAGATCTTCAAAAAACTTCCAAGTGCCAAAACGAAACCTTTAAGGTCTCCCACCTTGTCCCACCAGTGTGTTTGGTTCCGTCCTATATGTTCATTCATTATTCAGCAGCGCAAGCGCTTATGCGATCGCACGATTAGAGTCACACCAAAAAACACCCGTGTGAAGTGTAGTGTTGTGTGTACTGTACTACCCCTGTAGTAAGTCCAAGCTGGTGGACGTGTGTCGTCGTGGAGTGGCCTAAATAGCCCAACTTCTTCAACAAACGAATTTCCCTTCAATGTACGCACACCCAAAGTTCACACCACCACCACCAGCGTTCCCTCATCAGATTGATTGTTGATGAAGACTCGCTCTATAGCTTGCCAGTGGAACAACGTGTCTCATGTTGTAGATCGAACCCCCCCCCGAAAAGCCTTTGTTTTGCCGATTTTTGTTTTCCTCTTCTTGTGTTCGAGTGCTTTTCGGCGTTGACCTTGAAGAAAGTAAAAGCGTATCAGAAGAAGAGCGCGCGCGCCCTCGTATTTCGGACACATGAGGGGTGGCGTTGAACGGTGGCCGGAATTCGAAACCTAATTCCTCGGCTCCAGCCTTTAAACCGCACAACGTGTGCGTCGTCTACATCAACTTACTGACATTGACCAAGCAGCGGTTCAATTGTGAATTAAAACAGCGCGCGCGCGCGGGCACTCGGAGCACTATTATGCGACGTCGTCAACGTCCATCAGGTCACCTGGTCTCTTCCTGGTCGCATGAAAATGGGACAACACGCGGGACAGTAGTAGCGTGGCAGGCACATGCGTACCAACGTGCACTGTGACAAAATGTAGCGGCAGATGAGATTTGCCAAGTCACACGCGTCGCAAATTGCGCGTGCAACACTGTTGACAGGGAGGGAAGTCCAAGGCGCTTTCGTTGGGTTGCTGATCGTGAGGCAACATTTGGAATTCCCGACATCCGGGAGTGTGTAGTACCTGAGGATAGTGGGCAGGTGATAAGGCAAGGCCTCGCAGTGTCCTCAGACATTATAAGCAGGTGGTCCAAACTGTTTGATCAAACCCGGGGACCCATTTTGTTTGCCCCTCTGAAAACGATGAATCTTTTGCGATAATAAATTGAAAAGTGAAAATTTACCTTGGCGGCGTGTAATTGCCTTTTTGTGCCCTCATTTCTCTCACCATCCACGACCTTCTTCTCTACACTATTGCGAGTCTCGAAACCTCGCCTATGCCCACACCAAGCAGAGAGAAATCTATTGCTGCAAAAGTATATCATAAACTGCTGCTCTGCTGTGCGTGTGTTGCACTTGCAGCACCTGTGTGAGTGTGTGTGACTCTTGCACATTGATCCAGGAAACGAGAAAGGGCACTGATTTCTTTAACTTCGTTGCTGGCGGCCGCCAACGCCCCCCCCCCCCCCCCTCCCACTCTCTCCCATAGATTTGCGCGCGCAGTCTAGCGGCAAAAAAGTGAAGGTAAGAAAAATCGATCTCCTGCCTACCGGTTGAGGGTGGCATGGGAAGGCCCTCCCGCACGTGCAAGAAAGGGGGGGTGGTAGAGGATGTCACGAAGAGATGTGAAGTTGTTACGGTTTTACCTTTTCACTTTCATTTTCATCACTGCTCCAGGGGGGGGAGAACGATGTGGTAATGTGTGGGCCAGGGAGAGGAGCAAAAGCGTCGGAAGAGTCGCCCGGGAATATCACGTCAGTTAGGTGGTGTGTCTCCTTCCCCTTCCCCCCTTGGTACTGATTGAAAATTGAAAACTAGAGCTTATTTTGCGGCTGGCAGATTTGCATGGTGAAGCGACCAGGAGGGAATGGAAAGAAATTGTGAGGTTATTTTCCTCGCTTATCTATTCAAAATCACATCTTGTCTCGTGTGACGCCGCCGCCATCGCGAGGCAGAGGAGGATCTCGATTGTTGTTGTGATTGCTCAGAGTTTCTATACACCCTAGAGCTATATAGAGTGAGGTCTTTGGACGACGACCCCCTCTTTTACTGTAGAGCGCAAATCTTTCTAACGCCTAGCAGTAATTGCAGATCGCCGTAAATTATCCTTCAAACTCCTCCGGGCAATTGATAGCAAAAACAACTTGGTGTGGTGGTATGGTTGGCGTCGTCGTCAACCTCTAACTTCCTGGTGGAGAGGGGGCTGTTTGACCACACCACCAGTGCCAGAAAAAGTGCACTTCGAGTGTGCAGTTTTTCCTGCCCAGATCTTCGATTACCCCGAGGAGGGCAGCAGCGCAAGCAAAGCGTGTCAAATGAAATGGAAAGGTGTGGTACGGGCTACAATTATTAGCATGTTGCTTGGTCCCCAACAATTCCCCTCCCTATCCAGTGCCAGAGATATCTGAAGAAACGAGAAGGAAGGAGTAGTAGTAGGTGACGTGAATCGGATTCGCCTTGATCGATTCGGTCAGGTCTCTGTCCTCGGCCGGGGAGAGACCGGTTTGTTGATCGTTTTGCCCTCCCCGGGGGGGTATAGTTTCATTTGCACGATTTTTAACGGTGCTGAAGTTAGAGTGAGGGACTTGCATATTGCATCCACCACGACACTCGGTCCCCTCTTCCAACGGTGTACAGTTTAAGTGTACTGTTAGGAGCTGTCACCTTATCGTGCACGATCGTGAGGCTAGTTAAAAAAAGGGCGCCTCCAGATATATTGCCGAGCCGAGGAGAGCAGAAGGGTCTCTCAAGGTAGTCTTAGTTAACTAGCAGCATTTGAAAGCTTCCTATTTGAACTATTAGCTATTGTGAAGTCGGGGGGTTAGTGTAAAGAATTGAAATGAAAACTAGAATAGAACGATAACTTAAAAACACAACAGCAACGCATGGGAACAGTTCGCATAAAATCACCAAACGAGACGCAAATATCTGCCAGCAGCAACATCTACCCACGTTCACTTTCGAAACGGAAGCATGTCTCACATTCGTCGTGAACAACTGCTGCTCCCCCGGGTAATGCTGCTGCCGGCAGAGATATGTCTTCTTGCGCTGCAAACACCCTCTTCGTCTCGGTAGAGACCCCGTTACATTGTGTGTTCACTTCTCAGTCTTTCATGACTTCAACTTCAACTTACTCCCACCGAAACGTGGCGCGCTTGAAACCGGTTTTCGTAAAAAATGCCGTTTCCTTCTGCCCTCTGTTGTTGCACTCTAGGTCTAGACCGCCTTACGCCTTCTTGTTTTGGGATATTTACGGAAAACAGGGACTGTTCTATTCTCGAAGTCCGGTCTGGAGTGTGTGTCTGACCTCCGTCTGACAGGGTTGAATAAATCAACCAACACCACCAGATCGGTTGGTAACAATAATTGTGATGTGTCCTCTAGTACTATGAGATAGGGCTCTTCCTCTCTCTGTCAGCTGTAAGTGTGTCATTTTGGCAACAGAGACACAGGAAACATGTTTCTAATGATCATCATGATCTCCTCCTCTACACTGGCGGCTGTACCGTTGAAGGACAGCTTTCGCGAGAGACAATGCGCCAATGCGCGTCTCTTGAAGTCGTCGACCAAACTTCACAGACTTCAGCACCCCGTCAAAAAAGTAGCAGCAGCGCGCGCCACCACACAACGCACATTAATGCTGCGTGGGAAATGCCAACTCCGAAACCGAAACAATGCCTCACGTTCGGATGACATTTTGCCTGCTGCACACATAACACACACTGGAAAGAACAAAACATGTGCGCGCCGGAAAATGCGCCACATAAGCAGCTCTCCCCCAGAGGGTTCCCAGCAATTGCTACATACTGATGTTGTGCAGTGTCCCCCCCCATTTCAAACTTCCTTGTTTTGCCGGTTCCGATATGCGATATTCATGGGTGCGAAACGGAAAGCAACAAGTTTTCCGTGGCCATTTTTACAAAGTTTCCCATGCCAACTGCTGCTCTCAGTGGCTGATGAAACCCCTCTCCTGGACCTGGTGTGTGTCGTGCAATTGCTGCTGTTGCCATGCCACCATGCGTGTTGGCTTACCTCTTTTGTGCGGAAGTTATTGCTTACATACCTGTTGCAGCGTAACATTTTCACACGAAGAAACGCCTCTTCTTGTTTTAGCTATGTAAGACCCCCACGATAGGTTCAAATAGGCTTAAATATCCTAGAAGAGTCAGAATTGCATTCGATTAGCAATAGATGCTTTATTGGGATATTGGAGTAGGTTCCAAAATCCTATTACAGAATCGATTCCTAGGGAGCAACAACACTACTCCCAACCAATCCGGACCTTGAGGGGTGGTAAGGCCTTATTCGCTTTCATTTCTGGAATGGAGAGCCTCCTCTTCTGCTTTCTTGCTATCCCCCTGCGGCGGTGCTACTACTGCTCACGCAATCTTTAGACAAAGTGTGTGATTCCGAATCGAGGCCCCGCACACAGGTCTCGTGTTGTAACGGTTATTTTTTCGTTTGCTTTTTTCCCTCCTTTCTTCATCCTTTCCATTTCATTGGCATTCTCCAATACGCCGCCGATGATGATGGCCACCGCCGCACGGTTGCATAATCGGACACCGGTCGGGTATGCGCGCGAGATCCACATGCTCTCTTCGCGCGCCACACGTGTTTATGCTGCTGCTGCTTCGTCTCCTCGCCAGGTTCACATGTGCTTGAGGGGTGGAGGGCTAGGCACGAACTTAGATTATCGCAACTCCCCTTATCCTCCCTTGGTGCCCCGGATGATGTTTTGAGTCATAATTCCGGTTTTTTCTCTCTGTAATAAGAGAGTAGGTACACTCGGTGGAACTCTGAGCAAAAAGAAAAAGCACCGAAAGAAGCAACTTCACAGATAAGCTTGTATATCATAGGGCCGCTTCAATTATATCCGAGGACCATCGAAGTAACATATAGGCGGATGGAATCGAATCCCCCGAACAAAAAAAATCAGCCAGGGAAAGTGTGGCGCCAGCAGAGCCAGCTTTTTTATCCTCGTTGACTAGTGGGTAGTGTAGATGGCGGCACAAGCCTCCACTATATTTTGTTTCTTGACGAGCCTCGTCCGGCTTGAGAAATTAGGACACTTTCACTTTGGTTTGACCATATGCAACATTAACGCGACCGATCGGTGTTTTTGTGTTGATTGCGCCAACCTCCGGCGGGATGGTGGATAGGGTGAGGAGGAGGCCGGGAAGCAACAGAGGAATTATGACACAACCAAAAACTCAAAAGCCGGTCTCACTCGTTTGGCGTGAGAAGGGAGGGGGCAGCAAAAAGCCGCCACAGGCAATCGAATTGTAACTCCGGACGGCCCAGAGTCTCTCTGGCAGAAGTCACCACCAAGCAGAAGGACGTACAACCCAGAGTCTGTGTCTGTGTTGTGTCTCGCACCGTGTAGTCATCAGCCTCTGTGAGCAGTGGAGCAGATGAAGGATTGTAATCAAAACATGAAGTCACAGGGGGGGGATACAAACAACAATAACTACTGTCATATGCACGTGTGTGAGGAGAGGGATGTGTTTTTGGTCCGAATAACTGCGACCTTTTGGTGACTGGCGGGTGTGTTTGAGTGGTGCTGCCCTGCGACGTCCTTCGGCAAGGTTGTGAAAGTTTTGTCTGCTCTGTTGGGTGCTTTTCTTTCGGGAAATAAATAGAGAGAGAGAGAGAGAGAAGCGGCACAACACACAAACCCGGTCACACTGGTCCGCTTTTTGACGCGCGCGCGAAAGCTGCTTTGCCTGCCTGCCTGCTGCTACCTCTGGGGAGACTCGTTACGTTATGCAACGGCGCCCGTATGGGAGAGAGACACCTCGCACCGTGCATCGCTATTTCCTCCAGCTGTCCCCAGAGCAGCCTGACTGTCTCACATAACGATACACGTTGTCACCCTCCAGCTATTCGATGAGGAGGACCTCGCTGCCCATTTTTTTTGCACGTGGTACTCTCGCGGGTTGTTATCGATCTGCCCGAAGGGTTCGCTATCAACATTCCGACAAGGTTCTGGGTTTTTTTTTTTTTTGCACAAAACTGTGTACGATCCCGCGCTGATGATAATGTGTATGTGCTACAGTGTCCGCTCAACAACAACTCCACAACACGTCGAAATGTCTGAGAGCAGCAGCAGCAGCGGCGCTGTGTGTATACACCCTTATCTCAACGTCCACACTCCAACGACAAGGGGGAGAACTGTTGTTGAGCTTGATAAGATAGGGAGAAGCTTGCTTGCCTTACCACACGTTCGGTCCCCCCGTTCTTCTTGGTTGAAGAATGAGTTGTCCATTTAAAAACGCGTATTTTTATTTTTTGTATTTGATATTCATCAAACTAACGTTCGGTCTCCTCTTTCTATGTTTCCTTCCAGAACCAAAACAGCACTTCCCGAAGCAGCAACTCACAGATGATCGTTGGCGGTGGTGGTGTTGGTGGGGGCAACAACGTGCACAACATCACCCCCGTCGGTGTATCCAGCAACAGCAGCAACCAGCTTACGTTTTCGTCCGTATACCTTAATGCAACCTCGAACAGCAATGCTCAACGGCTTAATTTGCTGTTCGCGCTGGACGAAGGGGCCACCGGGCCGTCGCAGCACAAGCAGCAGCAGCAGCATGGCGGTGGTGGTGGTGGAGGCGGGGCACATCATTCCCTGTACCGTACCGCTTCCCAGCCGGCGACCCGCCACAAGATGGAGGATATCCTGGATATGCTTTCGCTGAACGCTGGCATGAAGCTGCTGCCGGAGCTGACCAGCTTCGGCAGCGCGGCCAGCAGCGCCAACTCCATCAACAGCAACAACGGCGGCAGCAACAGCAGTAACAGCAGCAACAACCAGCACGCTACTAGCAACACTTCCTCCTCCTCCGGTCACCGGAAGTTGGAACGAACGCAGTCCGAACCACTGCCACAGCAAGTAAATACCTCGAGGTAAGTGTCCTCTCTCGTTACCCACAGGCTAATGGTTTTTGTTGAGCCAAACGCGCCCGGTTTCTGATGCGATTTTGTTAACAATTTTTGTTTCTTTTCCGTTTTTTTTTCTCTCTCCAAATAGATACAAAACTGAACTCTGCCGACCGTACGAGGAGGCGGGAGAGTGCAAGTACGGTGACAAGTGTCAGTTCGCGCACGGCATGCAGGAGCTGCGCAACTTGCAGCGCCACCCGAAATACAAGACCGAACTGTGCCGCACGTTCCACAGTGTGGGCTTCTGCCCGTACGGGCCACGCTGCCATTTCGTGCATAACGCTGAGGAGGCGCGCAACCACAACCGTAACGTGGCCGCTTACCATGCACGTTTGGCCGCGGCTGCCGCAGCTGCCGGCGGCAACAACTCGTCCCAGTCATCGCAGGGTGCGACCAGGAGCAGCAGCAACAACAACAACAACGGTCCCAGTATGATCAACAGTAACAACCATCATCATGGTCACGGTCATCACCACAATCAGCAGCAACACAGCAGCAGCAGCAGCTTGAAAACGCTGTCCGTGGTACAGCTGCATACGGCGGCCGCTGCTGCCATACTGCAGCAGCAAACATCCATCGCTCATCATCAGCAGCAGCAAACATCCATCGCTCATCATCAGCAGCAGCAGCAGCAGCTACATCATCATCAGCAGCAGCAGCAACACCACCACCACCATCATCATCAGCTGCCACTCAGCCCGGCACTGTCGATGTCCACCGGTTCGGATCGGGCCTCACCGATCGGTTCGCTGTCCCTCAGCCCGACCACCTCGATGGCCAACTTCTTCCCGGAAGCGATCAGCCCGACGCTCCAGCAGGGTGGTGCTATACCGCAACCGTTCCTCCTCCCCACCAGCCCACCGGCCAGCCCGATCGAAGGCCTGTCGCCCATGGCCAGTCCACCACCGTCGTCACCCTCGCTAGTCGCGATGACGTTGGGTGGTGGTCACGGTGCCGGCGGTGCTGCTGGCAATAATAGCTGCTCCACCAACGGGCAGGAAGAGCGTCTGCCGGTGTTCAACCTGCTGAGCTCCGTCGTGGACCCATACTCTCAGCTGACGCTGTAGAAACCTTGCACATAACTTTGTTTCGGAACTTTGTTTCTGACGTCGTGTCCCTGCCCTCCCCTTGGGGATGATGGGCGGGTGGAACGCGCCGGGACACTTTTGAACGATGTTTTTGTTTTGCTTTTTGGAGCAAAAAAAAGCAACAGCTTAATTGAGCTTTTGTCGACCGGCGCATATTATTCGGCAAATTAGCGACAAACATTTGGTGTAAAGAATTGAACGAACTTGTGTGTGTGTACACACGCACAGGTGCATCCCCACGTAATATTTCCATTATAATTTCTATGGGGTTCCCTCTGGTTATAATGGGCGATCGAGAGAAGGAGAGAGAGAGATACATTTATATATAGTACACAACAACAACAACAACAACACACCACCTGATAGTGTTGGCCCCGCTGTAAAACGCTTACGAAATAGGTCTCAGAGATATGATGGTTAGGCGCGTGTGTGATACTACTCTGTGTGGTGGGTATTTGTTTGTTTTTTTTTTTTGGCTTTTTGTTTTCGGGGATTACTACTGAACATTTCTGACGTATTTATATTTAAATCTATTTGAACTTTGCCCCTATACTTTTTTTGTGTGGATTACATGAAACTGAAATGCAACAGGAGGAGGTTGGGTAAAGGTAGCAGTGTGTGCTGTGGGGGAGAGTATGCAAGAAGGAAGAGGGAACTATCAACTAATAATGAAGCAAACTAATAATGGATTATAGTAAGAGAAGAAAAATATTTATTGATTTTTGCACTATATTTACATACACCGCCACCCTCCCCACCCCGCTCGACCCTCCTTTTTTTTTCGTCTTATTCTATTTTCTTATGTGATGTAAACGGTACGGTTAGAAATAATATTATTGAAATATTTCTTTTAATTATTTGCTCTTACTAGAAATAGTGTGTAACGAACAACGTTTTTTTTTTTTGGGGGGTGTTTTCATTTTGTGCACTTCATTCGCTGACACGGCAAACCGGAATGAAGGCGAGATGACTACGCTCTACTGCTGACTATGAGAAATACAAAACCCCCACATCAGGTGTTGCGAAATTCACCTGACCGATAGTGAGGGAAATATAGATAAAAACACCGAGTAGCACGTTGTTTGATAAAAAGCGCAAAAGAAAACACTCACGCACACACACACACACCATCCTTCAGTCCCCTTTTCTCGGGGGTGAGGGAGGTGGGTGAAATGGTGCACCGGGGTTCATCCGGGTGTGCACTTAACCTGCTGATAGGGCAAATGCGCTTAGGGCAGAGTATGAAAGATGGTGGTAGAAGAGCGAGTGAGGAAGAGTTTGCCAAATGGAAGTGACAGAATTTAGAGAGAGAGAGAGAGAATTCATGCTTAAACGATATGACGAGAGAGACAGACACATTTTCTAATGCTCGACAATAATGCTATTTTTTCCACTATGATAATTCCTATCACAGCATTTTCTTCTACTGTTGTTGTATCTACTCCGTATCCCTTTACCGCCTTTCTCTGAGGACAGTAACCCACACACACACACTTGCATATATATATTATAGTCACAAAACTCAGATTTATTTAATGATTATTTATTACATCTACGCAAAGCACGATAATAACAATGATATCGATAATTTCCACATACACACTCACATTATTCGCACAGTTTTTCTTACTACTACTACTGCTACTGTTTCTACTTTTTGAATTAATGAATTAAACACACACACTCACCACCAACTCAATAAGCGCTATCCTTGTGGAAAACCGGATCGGAAGGACGACGACACACTGCTGTCGTCCCTCAACGCATCTCTCTCACTCTCTTCCCGCACGCGTGCGCCACACTCGGGAGTCGTCGTCGTATATTATTAAACGGATTTCGTATTTTTTTATACAACTATTATATTACACTGTGCCTATATATTATTTACTTACACATACACGCAAACGGAATTTCGGAGCTTTTTACTCGCGGCTCCGTGTGTGCAAATCCTGGGTGATGATAACGAATATGTAATGTTAGTAGTGGTAGGAGGAGGAGGTGGAGAAGCACAACAGCAACGAGCGCACAGCAAAGCACTATTAAGAATCCCTTTTTTAATTTATTTTATTTATTCTCAACTTCCTTGGAATGAAACGAAGAAAAAATATGCAAGCAAGCGTTAAAAAGCGTAACAAAATCGCACAAACAATATTTGTTGTCCACATGGGCTGATCCTGAAAAATGGCTCACAGGATGGAAATACGCACACACATATCACCGTTCACACAAACATATACTACAACAGCTAGCTGACTCTTTTATAATAATAGCCCATTTTTGTAACATTCTGGAAACGAGACTCACCCACCTATTCACGGATTAATAGCAGCAAGCAATTGCTGCAATTGCAATAATTGTTAAAGCAATATTTTTTGGAGAGCATTATTTATGCAAAAACGTGATGCAGATTTTTTTTTTTGTGTGTGTAATACCTCCATAATTGCGTGCGTGTGTATAGGCCGCTAATTTATATACTAAACATGCAAAAGACGAACTATTGTGTTATAAAATAGAGATGTTGATATGATGGTGTGTGCGTGTATGTGCGAAGGATGCGTAACACAACAACTACAAAAAAAGTGATCACTAAGCTAAAGCACGATTTATAGATGTTAGTAGGACCAAAAGAGCCGGCGGCATTCGCTCTCCTCCCCCATTTTCCCTCCCAATGGTTTATGGGGGGAAAAGGTTGAGGGAGAAACGCCATCGATTGGAACGGATTTTGTTGTGCAGAATGAAGGAGGAGAAACAGAAAACCCCCCGTAAGACAACGAAGTAAAGGAAAAAGACGATAAATTTGAGCGAGAGAGCGCGGGAAACACTAAAATCAAAACAACGCGATAATATCGATAGTTCTTCCTAGTTTTTGTTTTCTTATAATTTTTTTTTGGTTTGTTTTTTTTTGTCTATACGTACGTGAAAAAAAATGCTATTATGACTATTGTATAATTATTATTATTATTATTATTATAATTATTATTTTATTTACTATTTTATTGTCATCGATTTATCTATATATATTTGTATAATTAACACGTAATTATAAAGTTTTCTACTGCGCTACTATATTACTCTTATACACACATTTGTACATTTGTAGTAATTTATACCTTTTTTCCCCTCCCCCGTCCGGTGTGTGCCGTGTCACACGCGGGGGGGGTGCAAGAGTGTTTTTTTCGTCTCTTTATTATTTTATTACTATCCTCTGCTCTATGTATGTGTGGGGCACACTTCATACTACTGCAAAAACGCACACCGGGTTTTGTGTAGTGTGGTGTACCATATATGCATGTGTGTAATATGATGAGTTTTTGGATTCACCAATCGAGTGCCTTATGAGAATCGAATCACACAACCACACACACGCAAGCGTCATCGAAACCCAAACAACAACGAGCACATTACACACCAGCGAGTCATCATCCACAGTGACAACAAACCACCAGCAAAATGTGCTTCCAAAAGTAAATCGTACGCTCGCGGGAGGAGGATCAGGAAAACCCTTTCTTCCATTGAGGGCAGATCGATCAGCCACCACACCCGGGGTGTTGTGCGTTATCAACTCTGTGTTGGCATGCAAGTAAGCATCGGGTGTGTATGTGTGCCCCGGGGTTGTTGGATTATGATGGGGAGGGGGGGCACACGCTGTGCTGTGCCTGTGGTGTGATTTTCTCCTTCCAATTGTTCCATGTGTAAAATGTTAGCATTACCTACCGCATTAGGGGGGTGTAAAGGAAAGCGCGTTTCCTCACCGAGCAAAACTCTATATTGATAAATCGAATTAAGGCCGCGTGTTTTTCAATTATTATAAAATCACAGCAAAAACAAACAAAACAATGATGGGTGATTGCATTGAGCAACAACAGCAACAAAAAAAGGATAAAAAACCTCACCCCCAATCGTGATCATAACCGGTTAAACAGTGCGCCGCCACAGCACAGCATACAGATGTTTGATTTTGTAAGGAAAAGGAGCGAAGAATTGTATGATTGTTAGGTAGGTAGGTAGTGGTCGTGTCTCCTGGCTGGGCGCAACCAGGAACCGAGTTTAAGGATAAAATGTGAAAACGAAGAAAAATAATACACAAAAGCTATATAAAATCAACATAATCTAAGATGTGTGTTGCGTTTCGTTTGATGGAAAATCCTTCCACATGTTCAGAGAGAAATTCGAAAAGATTTTGTTTTTATTCCCCCCTGCTGTTTAGCTTCTCCTTTTTCCAGCGTTTTGAAGTTAATTCTTCATGTGATAATGTAGTAGCACGGGGATCTTTCTAAATCCGTGCTTGAGACAGACAATTATTAAGGTAATTTTTTTTATTCATATTTCTTTAATAGCCGTAGGTGTATGTGCCTTTAATTTTAAATATAGGGGTACCGAAAGGTGTTAAACCTAACCTGCCGACCCACAACTGGTCTGTGCAAAAGGACAATAAAAATTAGCCAGCCACATACCCTTCGCCGATTGACGTCCCTGGATTTGATCGCTTTGAGGAAGGAAATGTAATTTTAAAATATTGTCTACATAAACAAAATCCCACATCCAACACACAATAGCACGTAATAGTAAGTTTTAACAATTATAACAACAACAAAAAATCACAAACCAATACAGCAGAAATGAATGAAACATAGCAATGATCTCCCCCCAAATTCTAGCCCTGTTCGATGCCGTACTTTGATAGGGATATTATTTATTACCTTCCACACCCTCTCTGTACAATAAATTATTTTTATTTATTTAAACAACACACCACAGAGCCACAGTAAAAGCGAGACTTAAGTTAATTCTAAACGATACAAGATTCCTTCAATACATGACTCACACACTTTGTGAGCACCTCCAGAGCAAGCATTTCCTTGAGGGGTGTCGTTGAATCACAACTTCAAAATGGTGTAGATGCGAGTGTTAGGAGTAGACAAGAGCAAAGACAGCAAATATCAGTACGCAGTCTTCCATATAAAAGTGTAAACACAAACGATTGAGCCCCTCGACGTATCATTTTCTGCACCCAGCCGCGTCCAAGTCGATGAATTTGAATGTGAAATATAACAAATTGTGAAAAGTCAATCGCTATGGTTAAGAATAAATAAAACATTTAGAAAAATAGTTTTTTTTATTTGCATTTTTTTTTCATATTAATTATAGCTTCGTTTAGATCAATTTGCTTTACTGTTTGTTTGCTTTTATTTTATTTTTCGTCTTGTTCTTCGCACTTCGAACAACCTTCTCCATTATATCAATCCGGGTTTTGCTGAACACTTTCACAATCTTTGGTGTCGTTCGCGTCACGGGTTTAGGGGTCGAAAAACAAAAGTAAAACAACATCGCGCTCGACGCAGCACAGCCGATCATGAGCTTGTTGTGAAGTGAACGGCGGAAGGAACTACGCCTAGTTCCGGTTCGATGGAGGAGTTGGGCGTAAAGTTTTGTTTGATGAGCTTCGAGATTTTTAAGATTTTTTGGCAAAATTGTACGAGTTTAGTTTGGACGTCTTTTACTTCGTTCGCGTTTTGTTATCAAAATAAGAATAAGTGAATGGATTTTTTTCTTATTTGTTAACTTGTTTGATTTTGCAGTTTTTCCTTTTACTGTTTATTTTTATTACTTTCTTTGGTCCTCCTTTCAACACTTTCTGTTTTTCGTTCTTATCTGCTTTAGTTCGTCGATTTACATATTTTTTTAACGTTTTGTGCTCTTTGTTGCTATGTTGTCTACTATTTTCGTAAATTATTATTATTTATGTTTTTTTGTCTCAAATAATTCTTGTCTATTCTCCATTTTATCATGAGTTTGTTGTTGTTCAAAATACTCTTAAAATTACTTTCAAATTAATTTTTATGTTTTGTTTTTAACAGAACTTATATTTATACATCAAATATTTTACACGCATACAAATTCACGTCACTTGTATATCAACGCACAGACACAGCACATACCGTCAACCGGGGAGAGATCACCGCTCGGACGCTAGGACGAATCTGATACTCTTAGTGGACGCTCACGCTCGTTCGCTGACCTCTCGGTAGATCGCACTAACACATCAACCGGTGACCGTTGCATGTCACCGGTGAGTTCCCGTGACAGATCTACCGAGCCAGGTTGGACCATAACACTAATTAGGAAAAATCACTATTCTTCTTCTTCCTTGGCACTACAAACCTCGAGAGGTCTCGGCCTGCCATTTCTGTCTTTCTGTGACTAAATTTTTCCCGTAGAAAAGTAGTCAGCCTGACGTACGGGTAGGCGGTCTGGGTGGGATGTGAACCCCCCCCCCCCCTTCTTGCCGTGTTAAGACTGGCGCCATTTCGCCTCCGTCACCGGACTGCCCCTCTATAAAAATCACTATAATATACGTTAAATATCGAAACATGATGACAATTGACCAGATGAACTCTCAGCGCCTGTAGCTACTTACTCTGCCTTACCTGCCTAGAGAAGATGCAGTTGATCAACCGCGACTCATAAGTCACCTCCTTAGGAACCTCTTCTTCATTGGAACTAGCATCTCGAGAGGTCTCGGCCTGCCATTTACTGGCTTTCTGTGACTTGATTTTACCCGTAGCAAGGTACCCTTATAGAAGCCTCATAGTCCCTCATAGCAATTAATAGATCACATCGATGAAATAGGCATAATCAGTCACAAAGCTCTATAAGGCACTTAGTGGTCTCACTACAATACAGCTTATTAGATTCGTGTGATCACGTTATGACAATGCCACTGGACGACCGGAGGGATAATCATGTGATGAGAATGACACCGTACCTGTTGTTGACCTGTTGCTTCCTTGAATCGGTTGTGCATTTGATGATTGGCGACATGGAAGTATCTTTCAGAAATTTCCTATCAAACATCTCCACAAAACCAATATTACGGCTCATCACGAACGATAAACCAGGTCCTCTCGATGTACACCAATCAGTTCAATTATGATTGACGACTCTGTTATGTCTTCATCGGTGTCCAATGTCCATCTAGTGCAGGCCACAATTAGTCATGTCCACACGTGTGTGTGTGTCTTGTTTCTTTGCTCATCACGTCTCAGCTTCAATAAGGAATTGTCCCGATAATCCGAGCGCCTTCGTTTGGATAAGAACATTACCGTTAAACGTGTCACCGTGCTTGGCAGACATAGATCCAGCCAGTCAGCAGCACGTGAATCAACCGGGCGTCTCAAGCCTCAGAGTCAGCCAATCGTCATCAGGAGGTGAAGTCAATCCATCCGATCCCGGGGATGACCAAGTGGGACGGTTTAGGTCCCCCATTTAGTCACGTACGGTGGTGTTGCACACTTGGCACACATGAGTGCTGCGGTTGGTACGACGACCATCGTTCGTGTTGATGGTTTGCTTTGTTTGTGAATCACTCACTCACTCACTAGTTTGCAGCGTAATGGATAGT
Source organism: Anopheles stephensi (assembly GCF_013141755.1). NCBI lineage: Eukaryota > Metazoa > Arthropoda > Insecta > Diptera > Culicidae > Anopheles > Anopheles stephensi. Next base: position 16,520,057 of record NC_050202.1, on the reverse strand, counting down.
TAGAGCGCACTTTCCTCCGAGACAATTGTTACCCGAGCTGGCTGTTATGGAGTTGTGGCTCATCGCTAGAAACGGGCGCAAACACACTAGAGGAAACAACACGACTGCTGCTGCCTGTCTCGTCGTCATGCTTCCTGTGTGGTTCAAGTCTTTGTCAATAGAAGGAGGATTAGGTAAGCAAGATACAGCAGCGCGCCTAAATGAAGGCACGTATTGTCATTAAAACTTCAAAGTTTTGGGACATTTAGAATTTGAAAAAAAAAAAACAAAAAACAAAAACAATCGCAATCTCTTCACAGCAGGAAGTGTTTTGCGATGAGCTGCTAAAATATTGAAGTAGGCAAGGCAAGTGTGCGCTATCTATATGCTCCAGATGAGCTAGTTGTAAAAGGTGAAAATTAAAGTGAGCTACCGTTGAGAAAGGACTCGGTGGGATATCTATCTGAATCTAACGTTTGTGAGACTCTGATCGTGTGGATCTTAAAAAGATTGAGGTACTACGGTTGGACCTGGCAACAAGCAACTCTAGCTTAAAGATTCAGAGCTGCCTAAGGGAACAAACAACAACTAAAACACCAATGTTTTACACTTCACATTTTAAACCTCTATAGAATCGACGACGATCTTGATCTTCACACATTCCAAAATACGACCGTTAATAGTCCAGAGGCTACGAAAAGTTATGTTATGCTTCAGCTGCGATTTGAATCTTGGCCCCGCACGACGCGGGTGCTGTAGGGAGCAAGCGTGCTACCGACTGCGCTATTCTGTGGCATATCATTATCTCATGATAAAAGTGATATAGTGGCACTTACCAGCTGAAGAAAATTTATTTTACTTTAAAGCAATATTTAACACCGACAAGAACTGTATTAATTAAGCACAACGAAACATAATTAAAAAGTCAAACATTTGAGACTAACTGCAATTAAATAACATAAAATCAAATATTTAACAAGGAAGCTGACGGTTAGCATTGGAGGACAACCGCGAAGCATCATCGAATCGATGTATAATTCAACACTTCCTGCTTGACAGCTGAGGGCTGTGCCGTTGTTAAGCTGCCGATGGCGACGAGATGCACGAACGAATTGTTAGACTTACCGTTTAGGCACCCATTAACGCGGGGTACCATCAGAATTCAATAACTGAAGGGAATCTATCAAAAAGTGGCCGTTCAAGGATTGATTTCATTACGCAACTCGTTTGATTCCGGGGGTCTTCATCACCGTGGCGGGCGCTAAATGAGCTCCTACCGCCCGAAAGCAACCATCGAAATGGGGCTGCTAAACTGTTAGCTAAATAGTAGGATCCGCACATCAACCAGCTTTTTTTTTTGACACGGCAACTCACACTTCACTACAGCTGGTGGGTTGAGTAATCGACCGTTAAAGGATGGAAGGGCTCGCTGGGTGTGAGGGGGGAGTGAATTGGTGAATGCAATGCATTTACCAATCGAACGGCCGATTGCGTGACGCACGGCGCACGGTAATTGGTGAGGAAGCTACTGTGCTGTGTACGGCTGTTTACAAAACGTTTACACACCAGCGCGCGGTTCGCAGTGAAGGAACTGGGCTTAAGAAGCAGTAGCGTATTGGTAAGGAATGGTTAAGTGTTTTCAAATAACATAAATATAATAATGAACGTTTTAAAGTGACATCTTTAAATTAAAAATAAATTTGAAGCATAATAAAGGAGCTGTAAATTGATATGGGAATACTCGTTGTGAAGCTTTGCAATCATATAAGGGAATTTTGCATACAATTAGGGACAATCGTGCTACGCGACTAAGGACTCTTCGTCTTCATCTTCTAGGCCTAACGACCTCTCTTAGGTCATGCCTGCCATTGCTGGCTTACTAGACTTATTCATACTGCATCGTTGGATAGTCAGACCTCACACCTATGGGCGAACGGCCTAGATGGGGATTTGAACCCCGATCCTGCCTTGTGTTGACCAGCGCTGTTTTGGCTGCCATATTGCCCTATCAATTTGAAACATCCCCCTGAGTGATTCAAAAGCTCCATTATATCAATTGGAACCCTATCGAAGGAGAAACTCTACCACGAATTTCGATTTAATAAATTTAATCCACCTTCCTCCCCTTAAATTGCTATAAAAAGCAAATTAAAAATAAATAACCAGTTTGGTAACAGGGTTTACGGGTTTATTTTTAGCCCCAGCTTGGGTCGAAATGTTAAAATACAACGGCCCACAATTCTAAGGCCCTTAGAGGTTCGCTTAAATAGCGGCGGTTAACCTTGATCGACACAAGCCACCAATAAAGTCACCCGGACGGAATGAATTCCTTGTGAGACTGTCTGTCTCTAAAACCAGTGTTAATTCATTCTATAAATTGCTTATCAAATTTCAGTTTTTTCTAAACACATTTAAAATTCTTCAGCATGTACCATTTTATGGAAGCGAAATCTAAATATTTTATCACCCATTTTATATCTCACCGCACATAAAGATGTTCCATTTGGTTCAAGTTAGGAGAAAAACAACACAAGACATCGCGCGCTTTTTGTCTGAGAAGAGATGCACGATCTCGCAACAGTGCCACCAGTGCCGGAACGCGGAAAGATTCCACGGCTGTCAACAACCACATCAGTAACTTCAACCCCAAGGACTACAACTGCTGCCGGTAAACGTCATTGGAAACGGTGGATCCGGTTCGGCGAACGAAATCCGGGTTCGGAAACGATATCCAAAACCTCTCCATCACGCGCCGCTGCTTTATTTGGTGTGCTGCGAGCGGATCATACCAAAAAAGTGAATAAATAAGCTTGTTTGAACATGTAGTCAATTTATTACTACTTACCTTCCTTGTTTTTGTCACAATCTTTAGATTGAATTATTTCGCTTGTTTTTAAGCATTAAAATAGAAATAGAAAGGGAAAATGTAACGCTCGCTCTCGCTCCAACGTAACATCTCTGGTTCACTCCCATGTCACACAGCAATTCTTGGCTTATAAGTAATCAAAGCGTCAATAAACCATTTGATGTACCCTTTCTATCATTTACTGTCTTTTGGAGCTGTTGGGAGCTAATCAAACATGGTAGCCCGCTCGCTCGGCAGGATCGATTAATTGATCGACCAGCAGTCAGTCAATTTGCTTACTCTACCCAACTGCCATACTGAAAGACTGAGCGATCGATCTACGGAGCTTGCCGCCGAGTGAAGCAGCAGAACAAAAAAGAAGGTATTGGTTAGATTTGTCAATATTTGAACTATATACTCTGAAAGCGATGAACCGCAGCCAAATTGGCTACCGATCGTTGCTGAACGAACGAAGAACTGCCCGGGATGTGTGCGCCATATTTATTGATGGTTCTACTGCCACGTTGTTTTGTTGTGGAGGCTTTTGCTTTACGATTGGTTTTGATTGTTGATTTAATTGAGCCAAGAATAGTTGAGCACATACATATTGTAATGCCTCCTGCTGGCGGGAGGGATTGATTAGCATCCCCGAGGCAGAGAAATGACCGTGCCCGGTGTTTACATGATTTCTGGTTCCAACGACGGTAATGTATATTCATTCGGGGTGGTTTGATTGGCCGCACACTCCCGCACATTCGTCTCGTTTACAAACGGGATATGGAGGGAGGACATGTTGCGTATATACAGTTGCTCACTAATTTTATCCTACAAAGGGTTTGTGGTGTACACCTGGTGAAATAATTTTACAAAATAAGGTCAAAATATGTACCAGTAGCAGAAAGAATCGATCAGTTTACCTATTGGCAGGAAGGAACTAATTTCTTATAGTACTTGAACTCATAAGAATCCACTAACAGGTACTACAACCTACAAGCTTCGAGGGCTTGGCCTGCACCACACATCCTCTACATAGCTCTCGGTCGAGCGTCTTTGCTAATCGAAAGGTCTAAAAGGACTTCACAGAATACGTCGTCAAGTGGCATTCTCCTTACATGATCAGTCCATACAGGGGCGGATCACAATATAAGCAAACTAGGCTAATTCTTGGAGACTGGAGCTTTCAAGGGGCCCGTTTATATCATCAAAGGCGTATCTTCCTTTCAACTGGTTATTTCAAGGGCCTCAAACTCCCTAACAAGACTCGTATAATGTCCAAGCAATGCCTCTGACTCTGATACAGTCAACAGATTCGACTTGCTAGAGGTCTTCAAGTTCGTTTCTGCTTGGACTAAAAAAAATAAAAAATAAAATAAAAGGACTTCAAAGACTAGGTCGTTCGGTGCTATTCTCCTTGCATGATCAGTCCACACAGGGACGGCAAATAGCATAAGCAACCATAAACAAATTATTGGGAACCCTAGTTTTCAACAGGCCCCGTTCATATTGTCAAAGGCGTATCTTCTGGTCCACTAGTGGTGGAGTCCTGGAAGTCTTGATCATTTAATTTAGAGGGCATACTTTAGCATTCCCTGAGGGGACTCGTATGTTCAAACTCTAACTCTAGTCCAGTCAGCAGATTCGAATTGCTAGAGATCTCCAAGTCCAAGGGACTTTATCGGATATTGAGTCCACAGGAGCCTTCGAACCAAGCGGCTCCTTCATTGTACTCCTACTCATCCAGGACCAAACATCCTTCTGAGCGACTTCCTTTTGGAACGCAATCGTCCATCGAGTTTTGGAAGATGACTTAATCAGTTTTAGACAGAGCCCAAGTCTCAGTGTCGTTTATGAGCTTGGAATGGAACAATTTTTAATCCCAGGCTCAGGCTGGAGGATGACTTATTGGCAGATACATCTCAGCACAAGTGTCATTATCGCTGAAGATTGTTGATCCCAGATAGCTCATGATTTAGACGACTCGATGGATGTGATCATCTGTCGATACAATAGTCCAGCTTAAATCAGCATTTTCTTTGCAGAGGCAATGGTTTATCTTCAACCACATGGCTTGAGTGGCCCTCTCGATCCTATAAGAAGCTTTCCACTGCAACGGAGAGCCTCAAACTAATGATGCCTATATAATCAGCGATTAACTAATGATATAAGTCCATTTAATTCATCCATAAACCTTGACTTATTTCAGTTACTCAATTTTGAACTTCCGTTGTCTGATGTACTGCATCGAAATCAATACAAACATTATTTCAATCTGGAGTAAATGAGACAACAATATTTTTGGTTCGGTGGTGTCCCACATCAAACTAAGAGTAAATCAAGATTATTTACTTAGTTGTACCTTTACGGTGTAAAGACAAGTTCAACTTGATCTACAGGCCAGTGTTGTTGTATGGCACCTCGTTTGTCAGTGACTGTACTTAAAGGGGAACGGGGGAAAAAAGCGCAATTTATTTATAATATTTAGAAGAGTGTCGGTTTAATTCAACCCCGACCAGGTCTGCTATCAATCATCCGTTATCTACCTTGTGTTCCCCCCCCCCCCTCCCACATCCCAGCAAACCTGTATGCAGATCATGTACCCATGCATCCGCTTACAATGTAGCCGGTCGGTCCACTAATCCATTCACCTCCCGCACAATCTCTGATAAAGTCATGCCGAAGATTGCTTGATTTAACATTTAAATGTTACATTGTGCAAATGTGGCCGATTTGATCGTGCCAGCCTGTTCTAACCGTTGCTCGATCGAGTTGGGGCCTGTGTGACGTCAGTTGGTGTAGTAGTAAAAGCTGGCTATGTACCGTCAGGTACGAAGGACACGTTCGCCATTTTTAATGCCGGATGTTTTGAGGTTATACCATCTCCAGGGTAAACGTTTAAGCGTCGACTAACTAACTGAGGAATAGAGAAGTTAAAATTTCTTTCAAGAAAATGAATAAACTATTTGAACAACCAAAAAATCGAATCGTCTCCGCTTCTTGTCAGCCATCTCCCAAACGAAGGTCAACGGTCTCCGTGAGGCTAAAACCACCAGCCCGGCAACGCCTCGAACCAAGACACCCGACCAGAGAATAAACCGTCAAATGCCATTTTGGTTTATTCTAACGGATTTCTCATGATCGAAAGATTAATGGAAACGACGACCACGGCGCTCTGGTAGGGTTAAACCTTTACCACGTCGCGGGAGAGTGACGCGCCTTCAAATTTGTAAATCCGATAAGCATCTCGCTCGCTCGGGACGTTTGGCTGGCAAACGATGACGCTGGAAGCAAACGCCGCTAAACCTTAGAAGGAGGGTCCGAAGAAACCTGACGAGACCTCTGGTGGATGATAAAAAAAACCGTTGGCAGGTTGTTGATCCGATCGTCACTCCACGTTCTAAAAGATCGATTGTCGATTTGTCGAACCTCCAAATGATCGATCGGAATCGTGTGTGTGTGTATGTGTCTTTCGTTCCCGGTATTTGCTCGCTGCTGCTCAAGGTTCTGTTTTCGTTCTTGCCTTCAGGATCTTTCTTTGCTGTTGGAAGCTTACGCTTTGCGGAGTAGCTTCCGCAGTTACGACAGGCGGTCCAGGAAGGACATCCAGGGTGAACTTCCTGCACATGCAAAAAAATATAAAATTTTGGGAAGACACCACCCGTAGAGCGTTGGCAATAAAAACACCATAAATGATCTCGTGCGACGACTGACCCTGAACGTCATTTCCTCTGATCCTCACCTCCAGGGTGTCAGAACCCTGCCCCGCGGGATACAGCCAACGCCCGGAAAGAAAGAAGCGAGAACCATTAACGGTTCGGGAGAGAAGGTGGTCGAGCAAGCGAGGAGGCTGATGAAATGAGATCTTGGCACGGACCTTCCAAGAATCGTCGCTACCTGCGACATAACCGGGTCCGGAGCAGGTATACACACACACCAAACCACCACTGGGCACATGCTACGGGGATGATCCTCGATCTCTGCTGCAGACGATGTTAATGCGGCACAAATTTAAGGGTAGCCTAAAAACAATGCTACAGATAGAGCCGATCTTCAGCGAAGAAACCTTCGGCGAAGAACAAGGAACCATAGCTAATGGACGGCAGTAGGAAATGCCGGAAAGGACAAACTGGACGAGGTGGTGAAACTGGCCCATTCGGAGATCAGGCTGCAAAATCGGGTCGTTTGGGTTGGGTTGTGTTTCGCTTCCCAATTTTTTTTTTTGGCTTGATCATGATGATCATATGAGGAAAACGCTTCACGGAATAGGGAGTCTTCTTCTTCATCTGGTAGAATATGGATGTAAAAAAGGCAAAGGAGGATGTTTTATAACGAGAGGATGTTGTAAACTTTCTAGTTTCAAGGACTTCCAAGGAGTTTTAGACAAATTTGCTAATTTGCTTCGATCCAAATAAAGATAGACTTAGACCTCTTGAAGTGTAATATCTTCCTAACCTCATCCACAATCTTATCACTGTGAAGTATTACGTACTTACAAGACTACTTATCAAATTTACACCCGACCAAAAAGGCGAGGCCGATTGGAGTGGATTGAGGGTCAATGCGACGAAGACAAAGTACCTGCTTGCCGAAGGCTCTGACCGTGATAGAGCACGACTCGGAAGCAGAGTATTAGTTGACGGTGACGATCTTGAGGTAGTAATGGAGTTCTGCTAGCTTGGCACGATCGTTACTTCGGTTAACTAGCGAAATCCGAAAGCGCATTGTTCAGGGGAATCGTGCCTACTACGGGCTCCACAAACTCCTGAGATCCAGAAGACTTCTACAACGTACGAAATGCGTCAGATATCGCATACTGATACAGCCGGTAGTACTCTATGGGCACGAGTCCCGGACTATGCTGGCGGAGGACACCAATACACACGCCATCTTCGAGCGGCGGGTGCTACGGGTGCTATCTTTGGCGGTGTGTGCGAGCAGGGCGTGTGGAGAAGGAGGATGAACCACGAGCTAGCTGAGCTGTTTGGTGATGCAGACATCCTGACGGTTGCGAAAGCCGGAAGGATACACTGGTTGGGGCACGTGATGAGGATGCCGGAAGGTGCTCATCAGAGACTCGTTCGGCACGAGGCTTAGAGGAGCACAGCGAGCTCGCTAGCTGAATCAAGTGGAGTCAGTCCCTCAGATATCGGATGCAGTCGTAGGTGGAGGAGTGCAGCCATGGACCAAGTTTCCTGTAAACGAAGTGGACACCAAACCAGACCAAGAAAGAGTGAGGTCAAATACTACAACCACTTGGCATTCTTAAGTGTCCTTTTCAGGAGTGTCCAGAGTCACTCGTAGTCGTTCAATCGATTATCTGAAAGCTTTTAGTGGGTGCTTTGACGTTTGAAATGTAAGCATGGCTTCAGTTTTTAATCAGAGTTTATGTGTCTTCTGATTATGGGCAGGGTCTTTGCCATATATCCCAATGCCTCAGTAAACTAGTACAACAGTACATCAGTAATTCTGTAGATGAAATAATCTATTAATTTGATATCTCAAAGCTGCACTGTTTGCTAATTAAATCTCTCATCTCATCTCAGGCCAGTGGTCAATTGGTCGTCGCTGCAATAAAACCAAACACCGAACACGCACAATCTCCCTTGTTGCCGATAAGAAACACCGCGTGTAACTCCGTTCGAGCGATTGCACCAGAAGCATTCATAAAAGTTGAGCTCTCCCAAAAACAGCCGTTTGCCCAAAAAGAAGCAGTACGACTAGGGGCACGCAACTAATCACCCATCAAAGTGATGTCGAACGCCGGTACTTAGCATTTCTTTACTAGCCTTTGTTTTTTGGGTCACTTACGATAGCGCCACTATCTTATCGTGGGACTGGGACCGCTGGATGGCGACGTAAGGCAACACTCGATTCGCACTATCGTTATCGGCCGTTGATTAGAGGCGCGCGCGCGCTCGCGCCTAGGGCCTCCCCAACAAATCCGGAGCCAAGCGCGTGCTTAACAGGGTGCTTCGTTGCCTTGTTACCATAGGGCCTTACCACCTCTGGACTGTCCCGGGTCACCCTAGGCCTCTCAGTTTTCGTTAAACCATCAGCCTGTGACACGTTCTGAGGGTGACACGTTTTTTTCTTCTTGTCGTTAATTTAGATGGTTTACAATCAACAAATGGTCAACGGGGCTGGTAATATCTTCCAGCGACGTGTTTTTACCCCGGTGTGGTTGACGATGATTAGTGGCACGCATATTGTTTCTCATCGGTTCAGGAGGTACCGTTTGTCCAAGGTGTTGATGGTCATTGGCGCTACGCGTTTAAAGTGAAGTTAACTGTGGCAATGAACTTCGCGGCATAAGGTTTGCTAAAAAGTGTGGGGATGTTCACAACCATTCTCGACAATGACAAGATAGAAGGTTCCTAGTGTTTGGAATTATGATCGTATTATTGGGATATTGCGGTATTCATCAGATACTGCAAATATATTTACTATAATTCAACAAGACTTGTGGTGAGGAACCTAAGGAGTAGGACCTAAGCGGAATCAAATGTGGAGGTTGCTGATCTGTAGAGAGGTTTTTGTGCGTTAGGAGTCGCGTGATCGAGGCCTTCCGTGACAGCTTAGCCTGCGTTCCGTTAAACCGGCCACGCGCATCGTGGAGAGGACCAGGTCCTTAGTTTCAGTTCTATGAGCGCTGTACCATCTTCAAAATTACTTATGCTGAATTGAGATAATTTGGAATTACGGCCCAGAATACTGATGTCTGAACTGTCAGTGATATTTAAGAGATATAGGGCTGGTCTTCATACGACCGGACCGGAGTTCAAATCCCATCCGGACCGTTCCCCCGTAGTGAAGACTGACTATCCATCAAGTCAAGTAAACCAGAAATTACCTAAGAGGTCGTTGGGTCAAAGAAGAAGAACAATAAAGATGGGAAATTGCCTAGACTTAGTCCAGGGAAGTGGACACATCTGTTGCTAGATGTAGCGCTATCCACGATTCGGTGGTTAGAACTTCAAAGAACATTTTCTACAAGTTAACTCATCTCTTAGAAAGGACTCAGTTCTTGGAGTGACATAGAACTTACGATAAGAAAAATCAGCCGAAAGTATGCCTTACTTTGGAGATAAACTATCTGATAACAAATGTACGACAATCAACACGACGCTTCTAAGTGGCGATTTGGATGAATCTCAGAATACCTATCACACTGGAACTGTTTCAGTAATTTAAAAGCCTTACACGCAGCATGGTAGAGAGAAGGATTTTTTTTTTGGGAATCTCTGGTTCAAAATGAAGATGCACGCCATGTATTGGAAAATAGCAGAACCGATGAACGCCTGTGGATCCGCTTAAAAAGTGTAGTTAGCAGGGCACGAATCATCGACACGGATACAAATCCCTACAGACTCATTGACATGTTAGGCACAGACCAATACACATTGTAGAGCCGAATCGGAATAAAAAGTCAAGTGACAGATCTATCTATGGACTTTAAAAGCAGTCACGATGACCTTTCAATTGAACAGTAAACTAAGAATATTAGAGCAATGGGATCAATGGGGCTGGCCAAGTCATTAGAATCAGACAATCGCATGCGTAAAAGCTTTATAGGTCGTCTAAATGGATGAACTGACTTTTTAGACTCTACAGAGCGAGATTAACTGCCCCAGCGCTCTGGGAACTGCAGTAGCAGATCGAACTATTACAGGTCCTCCAATTACATGGCATCAAAGACTGATATTTCAATAGTGGAAGGGAGTCGTAGATATCGTAGCTCAATAACGCTCAATAAAGCTCTTTTCACATTTTCTTCTAGAATACACAACTTTTCAAGTGGGCCTTAGTCTTCACATTCTCCAATAAAAAATTCCCACCATACGGTATAGAACCAGTAGATGGAATGTAACTGTGCTGCTTGCTGTAGTATGCAAATGGAAACATGAATGGCGCCTCGACGCTCAACTATCTCGCATTCGTGTGAATTATTTAGCACCCTTAAGTTTATCTACTCATGAGCAATGTCTCTCCGATTTGCTACTAGAAGGGCATTTCCCGGGACACAATACTTTTATTGGTTGTTCAACCATTTCTTAGCAAAATTTTAACCTATCGCAAAATCCACCACTTCTCATATCGAATACCCGTGATCGTGATGGATTACCCCCCTTTTTTCTCACCGCCTGCACCATGAACTTGCATGAATTTGCCGTGGTACGTGTGTGGGTCACATCTCGTTAGGGCAAAGCGTACTAGCACACAGAGCACCTCCCAACTCGTGCCCCTCCCACCAGGAACGGCTCCAGAATGCAAATCATCGCAAACCGCTTAATTAAATGGTAATGAAGTCTCCGTCGGCGTTTTTTTCCCAAATGACGTCATGGTGCTTTTTTTTGTTGTTGTTGCTCTCCCTCGCGTCCCTACCGATGGGCGGCCTCTGTGCATTATTTACGATCCGGAGTCGGAGACTGTAAGCGGCACTGCCCTCCAAATGATCGCTTATTATACAAACACTTCACATCATCCGAGCACATCTCCAACTGCATACACCGCGGGCAAAGTCAGCCGGCAAAGATCGCATCGATACCGTGTCGGTGGCCGGGCTGCGAATGGGTAAAGGGCCGTAAGGCTGAGGCGGAGAGGGTGCTCGGGCGTCAAAAACTTTAAACGTCTTGGCTTGACTAGCATAGCGCAGGAATGCGCAAGTAATTAAACGAACTACACTTGCTTGAACAGTTTGTCGGCGTTTTTTGCACTGCTGCTGCTGCTGCTTGGGAAATTGGGATGATGAGAAGATTGCAATAGGTGCCTGCACTTGAGAGCGACCATTTTCACGCCTCAAACAATTTCTATTTACACTTGTCTTTGGATGGGGTTTTGCACTGATTGCTTTATTAGGTGCGGCGGTGGTGGCATGACATGGAAGTGTTGGAGGAGTGTTACATCATGAAAGCTTTCGGAGTTTGCATACTTGCGACAATTTTGGTTAATCATTTTCTCTCAGTTTTTATTTTGCATTTATGTCAAAATTGTCACTTTCTCTCATGGAACATCACTAACCATGCCGTTCTGAAGCATTATAAAAGCTGATTCATTTATTTACTTTATTTAAAAAAGTAATATTATTTATTAATGTTTGTTAAATACACCTCATTTGACGGCTGAGGCTGTCTATGTATATTTAGTTTATCGTTCAACCTATGTTTTTTTAGTCTTGGAGACTTTTTACAGTGACGGACACTATAATAACACCAGCTATTTTTTTTTTTAGAAATAAAAATTGAGATTTCTTCTTCATCCTCATTGGCACTGTACAACCTCAAATCGGTCTGTCATTTCTGGCTTTCTGTGACTTTATTTTACCCGTAGCAAAGTAGTCAGCCTTGAGTACGGGGAGGCGGTCTGGATGGGATTTGAACCCCGGACCTGCCGTGTGAAGTATTTCGGCTCTACACCGCATTTTTGATACTTATTTATTTTTTTTTTAATTTATTTATTCGACTGGTTGTTTACCGTTATATTAAGAGCGCATTTCTTCTGTTTTATACGTCTTATTCTTACTAACAATAAATAAAATTTACTCACTCACTCACTTAATTACTTTTGTAGCGCAGGACACAGTCCACTCCTTCGCTGCCGATGTGAGCTGTCTGGAAAGAATTTAGAGGCTAGGTTGTTCGGTGTAATTCGCATGGCCTGGACCTACCCACTGGAGCCTGATAAGTTTAATGTTCGTCATGGAAGCTTCGAGCTCGTAGTGTCTGCTTTTTCATTCTTTTACATGCCTATAGTCTATGTTTCGGAAGCGAACAACATCTATACTGTTGTTCGTACTGAATTTTGACCCAAGATATCTGTGCACCAGGGATTTCTGGATCTTGGGGTTTTTTCCCCTTAGGGATAACCCCAGAGTATATCTGCATTTTTAAGTGTATTAACCTCTTAGAGTTTTTTCTTCTTAGGGTATCACACGTCTGAAGACAGGCCAGGTCCTCGGGAAACTCGGTCCAGTTCTACATTCCTCCAACCACGGCTGTATCAGATGTCCGACAGACTAGTCCTCACCTGATCAAGCTAACGAGCTTGCTTTGTTCCTATACTCCTGGCCAAAGACAGACTGTAGTAACCGTAGCTCCAAAATGGCGAGTGCATTCGCGTCCTCTGTCAGCATAGCCCAAGACTCTTGTGATCGGCGCCTTTAACTGATACTCTGCTGTCGAGTCCCGTGATACCGTGATATAGTCCTCACGATGAGACCCTCAGGTACTTTGTCTTCGTCGCTAGGATCCTCTACCCAATCCTGAGGACTCACGTTTCAGTGGGGTGTACGTCTCGCACACCTTCGTAGATGTTCGTACGATGTCATCCGCCAAGCCAAGATGTTGGAGAGATTGGCTAAAAATCAAAAGAAAGCAATATTCTTTAAATAAAATGATTACTACCAAGACTCAAAAGTCCAGAAAATTAAACAAGTCTCCAAGCTCCAATTGTCGAAATCTCGTAACTATCGTTAGGTTACACAAATAGATCACCTTTAACGTGCTTCAAATGAAGCAACGATCGACCAACGCAAAAACACCACCCTCAATCTTCTACCCCGTCAATGGCAACATCGATTTTGATTCATTTATTTATTTGATCGCTGCTTTTTTTCCTTCCTTTCCTTCACGCGCATAGACAGCTGTGCCGGTGTGTGAAGCGAATAATCGGTTCACGAGGTTTTTGGTTTTGAATATTTTACCGTGTTAAGGCTGCTCGTTTGAGGGTTGTATTCGATTCGCAACGTTTCATCACCGAGCTGATCCATATTTCATTGAAATCCCATTTCCCATTTTTTTCCTAATCTGAAAATCTGATTGCAAAACCAAACTGAAACATGTGTGAAAGTTATTCGAAATCGATTGTCAAACGAAGATAAGCGGATAGCGTGAGCTAATGAGTTGAATTTCGTTTGCCATGTGTTAATTAGTGGATAAAACATTCTTAGACTTTGCGCTCCAAGTTTGTGGTGTTGTGTAATAGGTAAAAAAATAGTTTATTAAAGAACCGCTGCCTTCAACAAAATTGTACATTTTTTCCTCCAAGCATATACTTCACACAAACACTTCGATGTTGGCTGGTTCGCGTTCGCGAATTCAATGGCCGGATAACTGATTCGCACCTGGGCTCCTGCGATTGCCGAGACGATTACCGAGACGAAAGGCTGGACGGCGTGAAAGGAAGAAGACAGGACACAAAAAAAACCAGCTACGCTCCCACCGGGCCCGGGTCGTTTAATAAATACAGCTGATTTTTTATGCTAATCCAATAAGCCGTCGAGCAAGTTTCGATTCGCCGGCTGCGCAAGCGTCCGGTCGCTGGTGAAATTTGCATTTTATTGGGTCTCCCAACCCCATCGCGTGATTAAGGATGCATGATAAAACTGCAACTTTATGGCACATATTTAGAAAACGCGCGATCCTACAGGGACCGCACTCGGGCAGTCCGGCGGTGCTGGAACGGTACGATACGGTGGTCAATGTTTCGTGCAGATGACCGTGTCACAAGGCTGCTGTTTGGTGCTGGGAGGACATTTTTAATACCCACCGGTCCTTCTCCTCGACCTCTTCGTCGACCAAATGTTTGTCCAGCGATGTAAATTGCGATGCTCGATCGATGGCTGGCGATGGCTACGGGTGTTACCTAATCTCTCTCTCGCTTAATGCCTCCTCCCGTGTTTTGACTACTATGTTTGTCTTTCGCTCACGGTCGTAGCGCCGTATGTTTCTTTTTTTTTTTTTGGCTCGTAATCGGTGTTGTGCGATGGTGGAAATGTGATAAAAGCACAAATAAAATGCACATAATCGGTCCGCTGCCATTGTCGCTTGCCGGTGGTGTCATAAAGGAAATACGAGACCAAGCGACCGAAAAAAATAAATAAATCAATCAATTCCTTAAATAAAAAGGGGTGTCCGTGATGGGTCCATGAGATAATGGTAAAGATCAATTAGGGATTGACTGAATAAATGATCACATGCACCACTAACGAGAGAGCCACCGTTGAAGAAATGATGGAACAATTTATTATATTTTATTCTCTTAAAATCCTTAAAACTAAGGGTAAAGTGAGGCTTGCTCAAATGCTGCACAATATGGCGCCTTTAACGGCAACGGCTTTAAATCGTAGTATTTCCTTATTTATCTGACGATTTAGCTAATAAGTGTACTTCATCGCTAGTATGGGTCAACTAAGTCTGAGCATGCAAACGGATTAAAACGACTTTAAACGTTTCGGTTGTTGTGTGTTATTCTAATGACATTTCCATACCCACGTGTTATAGGTGCTCTCGAGTCTGATTTGCACAGCACTTACTACTAGGATGGGCCGGTAGCTGAGGCAATAGCGGCGCCGGTCTTCACACGGCAGAACCAAGGTTCAAATCCCATCTGGGTCGTTCCCCCATAGTTAGGACTGACTTTCCAACTATGCGGTATCAATAAGTCTAATAAGCCAGAAAAATGGCAGACATGACCTAAGAGGTCGTTAGGCCACGAAAGAAGAGAATTACTGACTACTGGAAATTGTAGTTTTACTACTCAGGGTTTCCCTTGGGGTAAATATATTTAACGAGAATTTGTTAGTATTCGGTCTTATTGAGTCATCTCTTTAACTTTGTACAAAACAGATGCAAAATAAGATTTTCAAATTAATCTTGATTGTCATTTCTTTGCTTGGCTACTAAAGATGGGACGCTTCGACAAACGGAATGGAACCAGTTTCTTTTCTCCAAGAAACAGATTGAACCTAGTAGGTTTTGATGAACCTACCTCAAGGGGATATTTAAAAAAACTAGAAAAGAAAAAAATTTGCTTCAATCTAATGCATCTCTGAGTAGGAGAAAAATAAGTAAGGGTGTACGGTTTAAACTTTTCATGGACAACAAAGGTAGGTGCAAAAACCTACTTTGTGATTATATTTGAACCTAGATTTCATCCTGCCATTAAAGGAACGAAACGAACCTAGTAGGTTCGAATCACTCCATCATTCGGAACTTTTCATCACAAACAGGATCGTTTTGTTTTAGGTCAACGCAATTTTTCTCGTTCAAAAATATTTTGAAGTTAGTTTCTTCCTGTTATAACTACTAGCAACAGATTTTCTAAGATTTAAACTGTACTCCTCTGTGTATGTGTTTTTTATAATAAGATCTGATCTCAATTGAAGTCACATTTTATTAAATCGATTCAACTACGAAACTATATCTGAAAGATGTGACACTCTTCTCGCAAAACAATATATATTAAATTCCTCTGTAATTCATATGGAATACGGCCAGGCCGCTCCTTACGAATAAAAAAAGCACTATCGAGAAGACCTTAAAACATAATATACACACAAATTCTTTTGCTGTTTTTACTGAAAAATTAATACGATATTATAAGAAAAGGAAGGATAAAAAATAATGAAAAATTTCTTTACAGCGCCGATCTTTGAATGTGTATCGAATCCCATCCGGATCGCCCCAGTAACCAGTAACCAGAAAAAAACCAGTAACGGCAGGGCAAGTCTTCTCTAGACAGTAGAGCCAATCCTACAAGTAATTGGATTATCTGCTTCATCTGGGTAACAAGATCACTGGCAGATCGATGGTTAGTTATGTTGGAGCTGCATATCCCAGGTACATACGATTTAAAATTGCTGTTATAGTTGGCGAGACTTCAGACGCTTATCTGGCGTCCAAAGAACCTTTGGCAAGGATTTTTAAGGGCAGCAAACGTGAGAGTGGAACTCTAGTCTTAAGAACCTATTTCATTTGGAGATCTATTTTAATTGGAGGCTATTATGTACTGTAACTGAGAATATTTGAGTGTTGTTCCGTGTCTAGTAAAACCTATCGACGACTATTGTAGACACCACAATTTTCCACCTTGCATAGCGAAACCCAAACCACCCTTTCGCTCCAAACAAAACAACATGCCACACATTTGCTCAACACCGATCAAACGCTCAGGGAAGGAAAAAAAAGTAAGTGGAAACCCTTTCCATTTCGCTCCATAAAGGCGTGCCAGGCCAGGCCAGGCCAGGCGTGGAAAACAGGCTTGGGTGTGAATTTACGATGCATCGTTTACTTCCTGTTTCTGTTTTCCACACCAGCGGTACAGGGGGAAAAACCGGAATCGTTCCGTTATCGACCACCGCACAAAAGCCCGGCTGCATTTACACCCGAACCAGATGTTGGATGTGCATGTGCATGTACGGCTTAGCGGTTAATTGGAGATGTTTTCGCACATGCCCCGAGAGTGTGCACATTCACTGCGTTCCACGCTTCCATAAGTGGGAAGGAAACAAACCCGACCGGAAGTGACCGGAAGTGAGCATTTGCTTTAGTTCCTTTTTGGGAGGTTCGATCGACGGGTGGACGGAGACGTTTCAGTGTCCGGTTTTGTCGTTGGTTAACGTACTTCCTGGAGGAGATCTTTCGTAGTGGAGATTTTCCTACCGATGAGACATTCATCCCTTTGTGTGTGGTAACAGGTAATGGTGCCCCGGAAGTACGATGCGACCGGAGCCGTGGCCATATTTAGCATCTTCCCAACGTGTGAGTAATGGGCGACATCACATTGACATTGAACGGTGGCAAAGATACGATCGGGTTGAACGGCATCGAGCGACTCAAAATCCTTCACCTCCCCCCAAGGGAGGGACCTCCGGGAGATTGACAAAGATCGCACAGGTTACGGACCGCGTGACCCTTCACACTCACGTTCACGAGGCCGTTCACGTGGTCGCGCCAGTCACTGGAAGAAAACCAGTACCGGAGGCCGTGAAAAATGCAGTCACAACGGCAAACGTGCCGCAAGGAAAATGCCGATCCACGAAAATAAACAATTTTCCACCGGATCGGTTGCGCGGCTGCGGGATGCTAAAATTAGTCAAATGTTGCTGCGTCTCGCGTGGTGGGAGACGTTGGCCACGTACGCGACGCACTGGGAGACGAAGTTCTGCAGCTTATTTTGATGTTTCTATCCAAAGCTAGAATAATAACACCGAGTAAGGTTGGAGAGCGAGCGCTCGAGGCAATATCCAGTTAGCAGCCGAGCGGTTGTTGGATGCGGTGTAACTATGGTGCAGCACAGAGCGTACACTGTTTGATGTATTTTACCACAGTTTTGCGTTTTTTGATTATAAATTGATTATTGAATTTAATTATTGATTGTTGTCTTGGTTTTGAGCAATACTTTTTCACTTTTGTTACTAATTTTTTCTTTTCTTTTCCTATTTTAATTCTTTCTTCTATTACTTATATCTCTTCTTTTACTTTTTGTTTATTGTTTGATTTTAATTGTTTATCTATTTTTTTTTAAATTCCTTTTCTCCGTTGCTTGTCTTTGTTTTTTATTGCTTATTTTATATATAAATTGGTTATCTCATATAGCTCATTTGATCTGCTAGTTTTCCACTCTCATTTTATTTATTTTCTTAGATTTTTATGAAATATTTTTACAAAATATTCAAGTTCTTTTTATTTTATAATTAATGATTCAGTCATCAAATGCGATGGTGACAATACGGCGTCTATCCGTAATATTTATTAAATAAATATTTAATTTTCTTAAGATTTTTTAGATTTAGAATATTTACTTAGATATTTGACTCTGTTTAATAAGTCTTATAAATTCAATTTTTAAGATCAAATTCTTGTATTATTTTTTTCTTGCAAACTAGATTTTACCAACATGACGGTCTCAAGGTACAAGAGGTAAAATAATTTAGGGATCGTTAGTGAAATTATTTTGATCATATTTTAGGCTGAGTAAATGTCATATTCATATCAACTAAATTACTTATTGTATTGCGTTGCTACAGTACTTCAAGTGCTTTGAAAGAATAAATGTTTTTATTTGGTAAATTTTCTTCTTCTTATTCTTATTCTTCTTTTTTTGGCCCTACGACCTCTGCCATTTCTGGCTTGCTAGCTTGAATTAATGATACTGCATAGTTGAATAGTCAGTCCTTATTATGGGAACACGGTCCAGAAGGGATTTGAACACCGGTCCTGCCGTGTGAAGACCGGCGCCGCTGTCACATTTACTACCGGTCCCGACCTTAAGAGGTCTACGACCTAAAGAGGTCTTTAGGCCAATAACGAAGAAGATGTTCTGTTACCATTCAACTTATTGTTCAACGATGTTTTCGGACTATGAAGTCTTGAAACTGATAAGTTATTATTATGTTTAAAGTTAAATATAATTTCTCACATTTTCAAAAAAAAATATAACCATCTTTCCATTCTTCATTTGTAAATGTTCTTTATATATTTTAGGTCGTTCTGTATTTTTTCCCTTTTTAATCACTGTGCTTTCCTCTCCATCCAATCTATTGTATATTTCTTCCAGGTTTACTACATGTTTTCATTATTTCTATATATTTTCCCTTTGGTCTCATGCATTTTGAGACTGAAAATAATTGTTTTCTTTTCACAACAATTTATTTATTTGTTTAAAAATTATTTGAGTAGCCGTTTAACTAGAAATATAAATAAATAAATAAATAAATAAATAAAAATTATTTAAGTGATATTACGGCCCCGAATGTTCAAATTTCAAATGCTAACGGCTTCAAGCCGTTATATTTAAAAACAAATAAATAAAAATAAATAAAATCCTTTAACTTCAACCTTCCAACAACAACAAAAAAACAAATATTTGTAAAGCAAATCGAGAGGCTCTGTTTTCATTCCAGTTCGAAACCCACCCTCCGAACCGAACGTGGCCGATTTGTTCGATCGGTCATTGATATTTTCTTCTCCGTCACGAAACAAACTGAAAAGCAAAGTAAAACACTCCCTACTCCAAACAAAATGCAACCCCCTCGTACCGGTGTTCGTGTGAGGAATCGGATGCGACAGGAAGCCGCTCCGTTGCACCGGCTCCAATTGACCTCCAGCCACGAGCTCGTCTTCCATCCGCTGCACATCGGTGGACGTTGCGACCAAACAGCGCGTCAAGCAGCGTCGTTGCAGCTGCATTATTTACAATAAATCACACGACCCGCTAAAAATATTCCTAGTTTACCGAGTCTGCGAGAAGAGGTGCGCTACCTACCCCCTCCACCTCCTCCGCTCACCCCATCAAACCTCCCTGATATTGTTCTGTACACGATCGTGTGCTATAAAGGATGGCCGCATCTATTTTCGTACTCTCTATCACTGTCGACTCGAGACCTCCTTCAGCTTCCTCTGCTGCTGCTGTCACTCGATTGGCCTCCGTTTGGAGCAGAACACCGCACCACCCCGAAAACCGGGCGTCTGACCGTGAAATGGACCTCGCGCGCGCGTTTCCCCTTTTTCCGGCGCTTTGTTCGGTGTTACTAATTTCCGAGCTCGTCCGGCGACGAATGTACGAGCTTCCCGGCAGCATCGTCTTTGTTTGGTAAACAGTTTGGTCAAGGCGCTTCTCCTTACATGTTCGCTCTTGCCACCCAGCACCAAACCTCCCATCGGATGCCGTGGATTCACGTGCAGGAGAAAGATTTCATTCACGTTTGTGGCGGTGCCGTGCGAGCTCGTGCTGCAGGGTTATGCTCGCTCTCCCGCGTGGCTAGCATAGTGCGGGCTGCATCTGCCGATTAACAACGCGGCTAGGATGACGCGAAACTATTCGCTGATGCCAGCTGCAGGTGACGTTTTTTTTTTTTGCTTTTTGCTTCCCATCTCAATGACCAGGCTTTTTCTTTGTCCCCCGGACCTGTATTGACAAACCGGGATGGGTGCCCGAGTTGCTACCGATGTCGGTCGGATCGGTTTTCGCCAATCGGCAACAATGTGAACTGGGTCAGGGTTTCGGGCTGGTTTCGGGTGTCCTGAATCGATCTTGGCAGAAAGAGGGGTTTGTTGATGTTTTCGCGTGATCTACTTCCGTCGGCAGATGGCAGCTGATGGTGGTGGATTGTTGTTTGTTGTTTCACGCTTCAATCAAATGTGTCATTCATAATGTGATCGGGAGGGGCCTGCAGAAGGGTTGCGATTCGGGTTGATCAGAAGAGATCTTCACTCACACGGGTCAGTAAAATGTATCCCGAATTTTGAAATCATTTGTTGGGGTTTAATATCTGTTCTACATTCAAGACTTGAAGTATCCTGATTGGGACATATGGGACTATGTTGCCGGTCTCTACATGGAAGCGATTAAGTCTTATGGATTACCTGTGGGAGCTGGAGCAGGAATCATGATTGTACTTCTGGCCCAACACAGAATCACACAGACCAAGATGAAGAAGACTATTCCTGATCGTAATTGCACTGAGAAGAAAGATATCCTGAAGATATATTGCAGCTTGGATATCGTCCTATTTCAATTCTTTTAAGGTTTGTGAGCAGGCTGTTGACAATCATCAGCAATATCTCTGGACCACCTGCAATGGTAGTGTTGTCATTTAACTTTAACTTTAGAAAACGGTAACTTTGACTTCTCAGAAACTCTTCTCAGTCTCGTAAAGTTAATCTCATGATCATGCTCATAGGAGACTTGTTGAACTTAGAATCTGATTATTCTCCAAACGCAAGGCCTCTCTTCCTTGGCACTATCAACTCGAAAGGTCTCTCTCTGTCATTTCTAGCTTAATTTGACTTTGGTTTTGCGCTTAGCTGGATAGCGTACAGGAAGGCTATGCGGATGGGATCTGCCGTGTGATCTTCTTCAGAAATAACCGGCGCTTAAGACCAACAATCCAAAATTGGGAGTAGTTAGCGTAATGGGTAATAAACCAACAGATATAGGGACAGGCCTAGTCATGACTAGATTCAGCCCTCAGATAATGGAATATCCTTATTATAGTGAAGCAATATAGACTCGCTAATATTTGAAAAAACAAAGTGAAGAATGAAGTCTAATGACTGAAAGTCCCTATAAACCTAACAACCAACAAATCGTTGGAATGACGTTGAATAGTTGAATCATGAAGACCTATCAAATCATCCTAATCAGTGGCGGATCAAGGTCTTATAAAGGCCCTGAGTGGAATGGCAGTGGAGGCCCTCTAATTGTGACTCGTTTGTGAATTGAACCAACAGGATTTCCCTCGCCGGCGAGGCTACCCCAGGCTGTCAGGCCCTGAGCAGCCGCTCCTTTTACTACTTGATTGATCCGCCACCTATATGCTTATGTCTAGTATTCATTCTTTTGACAAATATATTACAAATCAGTTCAAACCATATTCTCCAGAGACTGGGAGAGAGACTTTGACACTTTTGCTTTCAAAATTAACACCTTCACAAAATATTTCTCGCCCGCCGTTGGCTACACCCATTTCGTCAGCAGCAAACATGATCGATGATCCTCGCCCAGCACGCACGCCCTGCACAGACATGGCCGACATCAATCAGTCAACAGGAGCGGCGCCCTTAAGGGATAATCGTTTAACAGGAAGCAACATGCAAAAAAAGGGTGGCTTGATGAACAATTTCTTCCATTGTTCGTATGCAGGAAACGAAACCCTGCACCCTTGACGAACGTAAACCTCTTCCGTAAACTCTCGCAATGTAAAGAATAAGTGTGCAATGAAACGACTCGCCGTGTGTGTTGAAATGAGCTGAGCTAATTGTGGCACGACGATGGCTTGGGACGCGTCTTGAGGGATGGAAAAAGCCTTCCTTAAAAAATACAATCACCCATCTATCATGCCGGCTTCGCCCGATAAGCGAACCCGCACCGTACCCGGTAAGGAACGATTCTAAATCAACGCCCGATAAGACGTGCCCGGCTCTCCCCGCAAGGGTTGTGGTAAGTGGCTGGCCACGTCCACGCTTTTATGGCACCTTCGCTATCAGCCCCCGATGGTACGCCAGTACGTACGCGCTCGGTATCACTTGGCACTAAATAATATTATGGGGTCTTCCGTGTAAGCCTTCCGGTGACTTAAATATTGACCCAGCCCGATAGCACCACCATGTTTGCCCAGCTCGGCAAGAAGACATTCAGCTCGGAGCTGGTAAAAGCGGAGCATAGAATAAAAAAAAAATCTGTTGACTTATTTACTTGAAGATGCCTGAAGTTGACAGAGTTCAGTTTTTTTCCCCGCTGGGAGAATCCTTAATGCCGTATCAGTCAGTCCGGTGGGTCGGCCGGTGAGAATGTTGTTGACATTTCTGGGTCTTATCGCAGCACCGAGCGTCAGTTGATGACGATGAGAAACGTTTGGACTGTCTGACTTTCTTTCGATTTCCGAGTTCTCTGTTGATCCTCGTAGGGGTTTGCAGTCGACATCGGCGTAGTGGCGTTCAAGTGCGAACCTTTACCGGGCCGCGATATCTCGTGGAGGACCCATTTGAACAAATAAAATCTTTAGGGTACTCGCTCTGAAGAACCCTCGCAAGGCGAAGAACGAGAGAGAAAGAGAGAGACACAGAGAGTAAAATATAATCCAAAGCAATATTTTCGGTGCGTTATCGCCGGCGTTACTGCCGATAACGTCCGCCCAAGAATGGGTAGGCATTCATTTTAGGGACCCACAGCTGAGACACTGTGAGCTGTGAAGATAGAGTAGTGGTCAAGCACCCAACCCCTTCTCGGCCTATCCCATGGCCAATTCAGCGCCGGAGCACATTTATTGTTTGGCGTTGGGATTTTGATAGTGCGCGAACGTTCGACTTTATCATCATGCTGGTAACTGCGCCGTTCGTTTTCGGAAACACACTCACCGAGCAGCTGGTCACACCGCGGCTAGTGGGCCTCATCGTAAAGTGGACGGCGAAATGCGTCTTTGCGTTGCACATGATGGCACAACTCTTTGGATGAGAAATTACGCATCGGAATCTGGAAACGTGACCCAAGCTTTATAATTCTGCTGGGTAAGCGTCATTTTTGCTTGCTTTTGAGAACTTATCAAAGAAGATGCCTGTGGGGTGGTGCATCGTGAGCTTAAAAAAAATTGAGGAGCTTTTGAGGGGGTCCAGAAGGACTTCATGGATCATGTTTTTAAAGCGACAATTATAAATTATGATGAGCCAGTACGCCTTAAGATATGCAATTTATTGTATCTTCAGCTTAGAGTTAACATAGAGCTTTTTAATTTAGCTATTGCATACTTGCAGGCGCTAAGTAACCAAACGTCCGATCTCTGTAATTCAGTTCGTAAGGAGAGAAGGCATTAGACCAAAAGTTTTCAAAGCAAGACTTTACCCAAAAATATAGTCAACTTCTCTTCAAGTTCTTTACCTTTACAGCAATCTAATAGCTCAGAACGGTAAAAATAAAAAAAAAATGTTTCTACCTCCAATATCACACCGGTAAATACTTTGCCTCGTCAGTAACGAAACCCTTAAAAATGCTGATCGCGTCCCTTGGCTGCTGGTGCTGAAATGTATGCAAAGTTTAACCAGATGTGTGCACTTTTGTCCCGGTGTCCTAAGTAAACACACCCAAAGGCGATAGGCTATGTAAACCGAACCCAAGTGCATCGATAAGCAAAACCGTTCCCCCTCATGTGACGGGCATGTGTGCTAAAGTGCAACGCAATTCCACCCGTCCGACGTTTGGCCAGTGCGAAAGGAAAAACCAAAATTTGAATTCCGATACACTGTGCACCGCCGTTACGTAGAACGATTCTTGGGAACGTTTCGCCGTTGCTGTGGCTGACTTTCAACCATCTTACCATTGCGATATGTGAGCCGGCCGTAAGACGATGGTGTTTCGTTGCTTCGTCGGGTTTTGTGCTGAATCTTAACTTTTATCACCTTTGAAGGACAACATCGCCGAGGAGCAAATATTGCGCTGCATACTGGAGCGTGACGATATTGGAGATTATGAAAATGGAATTGAAATGTTGCGTGTGGCTGCACTGTTGTTTGATGGCCTACATTTGTGTACGTGCGTTTGTTTATTTAGGTGATAGTTTTGTGGGACAAGCTGAACAAATTGATAAAAAAATCTCGATGAATGTTCGATACGTCTGGGCACCAGACGAGATGTCTCAATCGACTACCTCGTCAAGATAGCTGAAGTGCACGATAATGATTTAAGTATGGATATTTTTGGTCTAAACCATCAAATAGATTAGAACTCGTTATCAGCACCGATACTCAGGATCCAAAGTTTTAAGTTGCTGTTCTAGCAATTCTTAATGATTGTCAAATAAGCGTCAAATCTTTATCTTTATCTTTAACCATTTTGGTAAGGGACAGCTGTTGAACACTGTGAAGTTCTGGTTCCCAACTATAATCCCCTAAGACGTCATTTCTTGAAGCTGCCAACTCGAAATCTTGGTGATTATGACAGCTCAGGAATTTTGAATCGGAATAGATGGATAGATTCCAAGTTCTAAGTATGCACTCTCTCTCCACTGGAGGTATTGCAGAATCAAAACTGATAACGTGTTAAGACGGTGGCAATAAAACAAGACTGACTAACTTTTAAGCTGGTTGGCAGTGGACCAAGACTAAGGCGAACTTGAATTTTACCACAATAAGCAGAAAAAAACGAATAACGTTTTTATTGGAGGATTGATCATAACAAGCTCTTTTTGATCAATGGTAATGCATTACAAGATAGTGATATCTTCAAGAGCTTCTCGTCAGGAGTACCTAAAGAGCACGAATTTTTAAAATGACTAAAATATTTGTGAGCGTGAAGAAACTATAAAGATCTCCTCTAGTTTTGTAAAATAAATGATCTTGAAGCTATTAATAAATAAGATGCCTTCAAGCTAGACGATAAGACCTCTCGTCAAAAATTAAGTAAGTTCAATTACATGCTTCATAGTACCGAGAAGAACCAATAGAGGGGAGACAGAAATTCATCCGCCCATTAAGATAATGTCCCTCATAATAAGACGAAATGAAAGAGAAGATCACTGGACTATCTTTGTACAGAAGATATCCAATTAAGAGAAACTCTCTCCTGAGAAACTCTTGACTTGATTGTTAAAATTCCCGGATATGGAGCGAACTACACCAGGTAGAACTATTTTTTAAGAACTGTTTCTACTAATCCCATATTTTGTCAACAATGGTAGACTATCGTAAATAGCCATAACACCGTACTTCCAGTATGGATCATTAGCGTGACACGACCCATTGATAGTTTTGTGCAAGAACAGTCGTGTTGATTAATGACAACCAGTTGAGGCCATGAAATCAAATGATAAATTAGTAGCATTGGTAGCATTGGATTGCAATGCAATCGAATGAAATTAATCACATGACCTGTTTTTGTGTCTTAAAGAACCCCTCCACATACTCTGCAGCTAGAGATGTAGTAAGCTTTTTATATTTTAGTAATAGAAACTGTTGTTAGATGGACCATTATAAGTATTTACTCTAGACAAAGTGTATCGAAATTCTGAAGTTGTCCTAATCCATCCTAGCAAATGCAGAGCTTTACTTCAGACAATTCAACACCTCAAAACTGCAATGATCATGCCATCATGCCAAGGATCATTGCGTCGTTTTGCAACCACAAACCGTACGCCTCTGCCTCAATCCGATCTTCAACAGGCTAGCCTGCAAGACAAGCCCTCACGTCGTACGTTTGCTTCCAGTCTCGTCTGTACATTAAGCCCCTGCTTCTTCGGCTCCATGAGGACGCTTAGGACGGTTAGGAAGTTAAGTATCATAAAATAAATAAATAACAGTGCGAAAGATAATGAACGCGCCGTCCCGCACCACCACCTGGCACCACTCAACCCGCCCTGTAATTGGTAGAGTGGTTTGTAGATGCAAAAAAGAAAAGCTTCATCGCTCACCACCGTGGGTTTTGGTTGCGATGGGGTTAACCCCATACTCACGTTGCTACAGTTGGCCCGGCGCTAGGTGGAGCTTGAGCATTAGCAGCACGGCAACACTAGAAGACCTCGATAAATCAGTCAAATCGAGCCCATAGGCAATTGTGGGGCTGGAGCGGTGAGTCATTCTCGGCACTCGCTAATACACTCACACTGAGCTGAAAGAAAATGGCAGAAGATTCACCAAGGCACCGGGCGGTGGAGGACAAACTCACTCTCACTTTCACAATCCGATCGCAGGCGCAAAACCCCGGCGAACACTCTTGACTTTTGATCAGGGGCAAACAGCAAACACATCTCGAAATCGTATCATCGATGACCGTGCGGACCGTGTGGATCGCGATCCACATTGGTGCGGGTGAGCCGGTTGCAAGGTAAAGACAAATTAGTGGCCTCATAAGTGGTTTGAGTAAGTCTCCCCACTCCTCACGGCTTTAAAAATTGTTGCCAGCACCTGAATTCACCAGCCTATAGAAAAGCTAGCCTTTTATCGGAACTTTTCCATTCAACGCAACTGAAGTGGTGATTGACAGTTTTGTGGAATGTGGAAAATGCTGGCTACGGGTTGTTGTGTGTTGATAAGTCCTCTCTTGAGAAATTCACGTTTCTGTGCAAACGATTAGACAAAATGGATTAAACCCATTGCACATCAATATAGGTGAGTAAAGCTAGCGTAGGTCTTTTCTTCAATGTTCTTGTGGACATCAAGTTAAAATTCGTATTTACAACTCAATCTTCCTCTTCTTTCTTTACCTAACGACCTCTTAAGGTCATGCCTGTCATTTCTGGCTAACTACACTTAATGATACCGCATAGTTGGAAAGTCAGGCTTCACTATGGGAGAACGGTCCGGATTTGTACCCCGGTTCTGCCGTGTGAAGACCGGCGCCGCTGTCGCATCGGCCACCGGACCGTCCCCTTACAACTCTATATAACAGGGTTTTTCAGTTGATATTATAAAAGCATCGATCGTTTTTGTAAGCTCTTTACATGAAATGGTAAACAAAGCTAATTGACATGGAAACGGCTTCAGATGACAGGAGAATCATTACCTTTATTTACCTTTTATTGCGATGTTACCAGAAGATATTGTAATCGAAGACGATAATATTGTACACGGCCTGTCAGCGGTCGAGTAGCTGCGTAACCTATAGCTGATATTGGTATTGGTAAGGTGATGATATTGTCATAGTAACCGTTGATATTGCACTCACTTTCCCGAGCGCTGCAAGGACGTGTACAATATCAACGGCTACTACGACAATATCATCTGAGGAGACTACAATAAAAGGCATATGATTTCCCTGTCATCTGAAGCCGTTTCCATATCAACTAGCTTTGTTTGCCATTACATCTGAGAAGCCTGCCATAAAAATGGATGCTGTTGCCTTATCAACTGAAAAACCCTGTAATTTAAAATTAAATTTCTTAAGGCAGAAAGTCCCCAATAAAATTAGTAACACAATTTGAACGTATATCCCCATCCTTATTTTTCAAACGAAGTACAAATGCAGCAATACAAGAAAGTAACAAAAACAAGCTTGATGGTACAATTGTACAGCAAATTACAGGAAGCAATAGAGTAGCATTAAAATAATTATAGAAACCACATAAAACTCACCATAGCCCGCCAAAGTAAGTAGAACATCAAAATTCACTTACAACACTTGACAGCAATTAGGTACCGTCTAGCGCAAGTCCGTTAGCAACATTTGCCAAAGTTTCGCCCATCGCTTTGGGCAATGTTTGTAACGTTCCACAATAATGTAAGCCTACTGCGTGTGCGGCCGCATAACCGAACCGAACCCAGTAGTGCGGTTTAGTGCGCAAGTGCATCACCATTAGGCGGTGGACCTCATTCGCCAACCCGGCATGACCATTCGGTTGATCCATCCAGCGTGTGCAGCCATTAAGGCTATCTTCATAAGTTACCCTGCCTAGGGCTTTACGGGCCCAGCCAGCCAGCCACGGAGCGGCAGTGAAAAGCAATCAACTTCACCATCGCACTCGGCATTACGGTTGCTAAAGGGCACATGGGGTAGGTTGGCCCTTTTCTTCCCCCCTCGCTCCCTCACTCCTCCCCACCTGACTGAGGCCAAGGCAAACCGAGGGTGGCCAGTTTATTGTCCCCCAAAAGTGTCCGATGTGCAGCCTGTTCGGTGTGCATTCACCGTGCGCGCAGCGTGCAGTAGCGCGTCTCAAACGTCATCAATCTTCCATCAGTGCGCCACAGGTTTTATGTTTCGGCGTGGTGTGTGCGTGGCGTACGAGTGGCAAGAGCCTTGTGCGATGATGGGCAACCGGACAAAAGCGATGGCTTTCTGGTGGAGACGTAACATCTTTAGCATAATCAACGTAATAGCCGTACCGCGGCAGCAGTTGTACATTGGAACCACGCTCAATGACAACGCGGCTCCAGCGAACCGGATGGACGGAGATGGACAGTGGGGAAAGGGGTTAAGGGGGGAAGTCGGAGAAGTCGGTGGAATTTCCTAGTGTTCCGCTACTGTTGCTGATTTTTCAACCCATGCTCACCGCAAACTGTGATGAGAGCCCCGACCATCAATGTCGCGCTGTGTGGCGCTGTGTCTGAAGGAAACTGAAATGGCGATGGGAAAAATGACAAAATTAGTTTTTAATAACAACATTTACACCGTTTCGCATAAAAATGGCCGAAGACAATCAAACACTTAGGCTTAAGAGTGAGCAAATCATTTTCATTTCCTGTTATTTATTGACTGGTAGCGAAATGAACCAAAATTTGGCAATTGATATTCAAATATGAATGTCATTTGTGGTTTTCTTTTTCATTCCTTTGTCTTAAGGGAGTGTTTAGGATAACATTTTGTAGCCATTAATAGACAACGTAACTATATCTTCCTCTTCTTTTTTGGCCTAACGACATCTTATAAGTCATGCCTGCCATTTTTGGCGTACTAAACTTATTTGTTACTGCATCGTTGGATAGTCAGTCCTCACTAAGGGGGGTCCGGCCCAAATGAGGCTTGAACCCCGGTCCTGGCGTGTGAAGACCAGTGTCGCTGTCGCTTCTACCGCCCTACCGGCTGCCCTGACAAGACAACGTAACTAAATTGAGAGTCCTTCCTATGGCAGAACAGTCTGGGTTCGATATGAAATCATGAAATCCTGATATCAATTGATTGGGAAAAGTGGGTCGAGGAACTGCGATAGAAGATTTGTAAGAGTGAGGCTCATTCTAACAAATGGGTTATAAATGTTTCAAACTGCACTACATCTGCTCACACCTAGAGAAAGACGAAAACGTCTTGTTGGAGACAAATTTTCGGCACCCAATAATATAGAAAGTCCTTTTTAAAGGGGCAGAAACTGATGAATAAAGTGAGGCTTTAAACTTGGATGCAGGAGTCAAAGCATTCGTCTGAATCAGTGAGGTCAAACTTAGTTTAACTCGCGGGCCAGATTCAACGCAAAAAAACTTTCATGGGCCTTATGGAAATGTATGAGAAAAGTTTGCTTGGTGACGTCCGTTTGAGATGTTAAGCTATTCCTGGACTTTGGAGCAAAGCAAGGTCGTGTTGAATCTAGTTGATCGACTTGTTGCCTTCATCAACCAGGAGAGTGATTGATTGCTGGCAGTTCAAACCCAAGATGCAGAACCAAATAGTAGCAGCGTTCCTGGAGAGACCTAGCGACCTGGTGATGTACTTAGGTTCTTGTTCTTGTCCCAATATTCGATTTTCTGCTTGGTAAGAAACCTTTTACTCCAGAAATGTTCCTCGATCATCAAACTCAAGAAAATTTGAGAATAGTTTCCAACTGCTGGACTCGTGTCCTCGTAGGTCGGGCTGACTATCAAGCCACAGGAAAGCTAAGTAAAGGCATTCAGTAATAGTTGATCAAGACCTCTTGAGCATGAGTATCTGTTATACAATGTTAGGACATTATTATACTAAACTTACTGTCCCGCGTCTAAAACGATCCCACCGATGTGACATTACCGCACAATAGGCGACCATTTAAAAAAATATTTCTAGGCTGAGGCCTTAACGTCTCTCATAGAGAAGACTCTCAACAGACCAAAGTATCGATCATTAGAATTATTTGGGCAATCCTCTATATAAGGATCTTATTCAAACATTCTGTAGTTTTCAAGAGACTCATTCTATGCTTTTTGATAATAAGATTAGAGCAGATTTTCTATTGACAATATCTGATCGTTTTTATTCAATCATTGCTTCGATTCCATTTTAGTGTTTTGCAGTGCAGGGAGTTGTATGACGAGAGTGATCTAAAATTATTTGATCGCTATTTTATAAAATTGCTAACCCGTTACTCACTGACTTAGCTGCTTGACTGCTTTTAATAGTCTTCTTAATATATTCTCCGTTTTTTATATTTATGTAAGGTAAATAAGCTTAGTAAGCTACAGTGCTGCCTTACAACCTTAACCGTATGTGCAATTAAACACTTCTCCAATATAGTGCAACTAAATTGATTGATTCTTGCTGGCGTAGTCATACGACCCATACAACCGAAAGCTTAGTAGTAGCGCTCCATTTTCCTTTTTTTTGCCTTTTGTTGCCTTTCCGTCCATTTACACAACAACAACAAAAAAGCTTACAGCAGCTGACTCAATGGAAAGTGAAACAACGACCGTACCGGGCAAAAGCACAACGGCGACACCAACAAAAGAGCGGTTGATGCAAATTATCGTATCCACCCACTCTGGAAGGGGTGGCAGGGTGAGACACACGTTTGGGGCTGGTGCAGTTTGGCCATCGAAGCAAGCGCACAGCAAAGGCCAACACAAAATGTGCAGTTTATTCACATCGTTCACATCTTGACGGGTCTTAGTAACGGGTCACTCGGCAGAGTCATTGTTGCAGCAGCAGCCTTAAGACAGTCTTACGCGAGGCCCAGCTTCGTACCGGTTTGCTTCACATTCGGATGCATTTGCATTCTTCGCAGTCAGAGGGCAGTGGCATTTGAGCTGTCAGTGTCATATTTTGGGAAGTACAACACATCACCATTGAATAGCTGGCCGACGTGCGTCTTTGTGCCGGGGCCGTGGCACGAGTTGTCACATTGTGCACGGCACGAAAGCAAACTATTGTTTATATGATCTTTCCATCTGCTTGCAGATAATGCCAGATTTTCTCAAAAGCTGTTATGCGACCAAGATAGGACCAATTTAGTGACAGGTTTGATGGACTGACAAGTAGCTTATACTGAGCCTGTACTTCAAACTGGCATTTGACTACTTTTCACTGACATATTTATGGTGAGATATAATTTTATACTGCCTGAAACGACACATTTTTGCTCACCATACGACAACAACAAGGGTCCATTAAATTGCCAACCTCAGACAACCATCAGCTTCGATCCCATTTACGACAACATGTTCCACCAACTGCAAATCGGTAAATCGGTGTGTGGTGCAATAAAGTCAGAGACTCCGAGAGATGACACAATAGAGACCTCACTCTGCTCACTTGACTTCCGAAAATGTCACACACAACCAACCAACCAAGCTCCGATTTGTCCCTACATGGTCCTACGCGATCCGGGCATCAGCGCCGCCCGAGAGTTGGACCGTGCCGATTGCAAAATTTATGCGGCTTCCGAGTGTCATATTTCGAACGATTGCACCGCATAACCGTTGACAGTGCATTGGTGGCACTGCACAGGACCACTGCTTCGGAATGTGGCTGGACTGTGTCCGACAACTCCGGCGATTGTTATGCGCTGACATGCCAACGGAATCCGAACGGATGTAATCAATCTGATGCTAGAGGGGGTTTTGTACGTATTCGCGTATTCGGCTGCGCATAATGGGGTGGCACATACGGGCTGGAAACATTCCACGGTTGGCACTAGCTTCCGAAGCCCAACGGTTCGGATTGGGGTCCAATAAACAAAAAACCGGAGCCAGCAATGGTGAATTAAAAGCAAAGTCAGTCGCTTGAGGCTTCGGAGGGAGACCTATATGGAAGGGTGCCACAACAGGCAAAGCACACTGGTTCAGCTATTTTATGGCTGGTCCAATGTGATTGAGTTGAGGTTGGCTATTTACTATGCAAAACGAGGGTGGCGTAATATCGGTGAATAGGGTGGTTTTTAATAAGTTTATGAAGGGTGTCATCTCAGCGTGGTGGAGCATAGTTATGTCATTAAAGAGATGAGAGGAGACAATGTTACAATAATATTCTGTAAGGTTTAGTAGTTCATACTTGAATTGTAAATAAGGGGGTAGGATTAATTCTTGAATTAAAAAAAAAAAATAAGTCCCTAGAATATTCTGTAATATATCAGCTTTTATGAATGTAACTCAATCATTAGCATGTTTTAGCATAATCAGCTTATTGAGAAACTCTTGATGACCCTCATGAGATTACTATGACTTTGACACTGGCTAAATGGAAACGGTTTATAGATCATAAACTTGTTACTGGAGGTGAGAATTTCGAAGATATTTTCGATACAATTGCTAGGAAAATTCTGACGAATATTTGACAGTGTTTAGATGCCGGTGGTAAATATGTTGATAGTACTTGAAGGTAGTATTAAAAGAAATCTAGAGATGTCCTACTAGGTTGTATTCCTTTATCTAATTTCGATCAAACGCTGTGATCCAGAGATTTGGTCTAAATTAATAAATAAATCGATTACTTTAATAAAAAGTGTTCTAGCTTCTCATTATTTGAGTGCCAATTAACTCTTTCAGTAGATAAGGCGGCTGCAACAACGACGCCTCTTTAGCTAACACTTATAACAACTCTCAGTAATATCAATGCAACAAGTCCACGCTGTGGTTTAAATTGGCTTAAATTAGATTAGGTGAGGACTTTCAGCTGTTTAGAGCATTTTTCCTAAATGTGAGACTTCTGACTTTCAGCCAGTTTAATGCCATCAAAGCTTCACTACCTTTTCACCATACTACAGACAAAGATTTACTCTAGTAGACCCTGTGGACTTTCAGTATGCTTTATTCGGCGCAACATCTGCTTCGCGGTCTTGGTCTGCTGCATCCCGGCCGTTCTGGGGGACGCATCAACACCTTCACTCCATCTCATTTTGGGTCTACCACGACTGCTCTGTTCGTGTGGACAGCCTAAAACAACTTTACTGGCTGGGTCGCCCGGTGTCATTCTCATGACGTAACCTGCCCTCCGAAACCTGGCCACTCTAACTCGCTGCACGATGGAGAGATCATCGTACAGCTCGTAGCCGCTACAATGGCTCCTCCATTGTCATTCCACACATACGGGGCCATAAATCCTTCTACTATAGGTCATCAAAACGCAATTCTTGGGTTTTTCCGAAATTTCTCTTAGAAAGGTAAGATCTTCCGACCATAAGTATTTTAGGTCCCAATATTGTATATACAATTAAACGCTTTAAAAAAATCTTGTATTAGAACCTGATGATCGTACAAAACGAGTTAGAGAACGTTTGGAGTATTCTGAGCTATTGATAGACTAGAGTATCTTCGAGCCATCGAGCCATCGAGATGGGAGAAACATGTCAAGGCTTGGTGTAGTATGCTTACAAGTTTCTGAAAACAGGCTTTGAAATTCCTGAAACTGCGCATTGGGCGAAAGTTACGAAAAAATTGTCTAATGACACAGGAAATCCTTCAAAATTCTGGTTGATCCCGAGGTTTCTTAGACGGTTCTTATCGAGTTTTGAAATCGTCTCAATAGTTTAAAAAATATCGGAGAAATGTAAAAGACGAAAAATATTTGGGATACTGTCAGACATTCATGGGAAAGCGTTATAAAACTTCAGCACACTCGGTAGTAACGAGCAAATAAAAAAAACTAAAATAATTAATAACCAACGTGAAATAATATTGATTGAAGATTAATAATTTTTAAATAAGAAAAATATTTAATTTATAAACTTGCGCCTGCAGCCGATCAAAATTATCATTTGATCAGTTCCCATCGATGAACCATCATAAACAAGCATCATTAAAACTCATCCCAAAGCACAACCTCTCCTGCAAGCAACTCCTCCGGCAACACATTACACACTGAACAAAACGATCATAAATCGATAACTGGAATCACCCACACAACCTTCTTCGAGCATATTGAGGGAGGAGCATCGTGAAGATGCAACGAACCAGTCCTCCCCCCTCAGTGCTTCTAGCGAACACAATAGATTTAGGGAACATTCACCGACCCGCATCACTATTAGGCTCAAAACTTTTTAATGTCACATCGCTAAATGTCAACTCTTACCTCATCGAAGAGTCGTAAATTCCAAACCCATTTCCTCGGGCAAGATCGCGCACCCCAGATGCTGATGTCTCGCGGTCGGCTGCATCACACCTTCCGGGACACACACACATATATTGGGAGTTCCCCAATATGTAACCATGGCTCGGGCACGAAATTAAGAGTACACGTGCGACATTTGTGGCGTTCGGTTGACTTTGATTCCACTTTCCTTTTTCCCGCTCGATGGATCGAATTTGACGTGACGTGCAAAATGGCTGCAATTCCGAAGGCGGAAGACGGAATTGACTACGAACTGGAACTCCCCCACCGAGGCTGACAACCACCAAAAGACAGAAAAAGGCTGCAGTATGAAGGTTTCGCTCTCGCTCTGCTCTAGCCAACCCTGTCCAACGGTTGTATTTATCTTCGCACATCGTGCCACGCCAACTAAGGCGAAACAGGAAGCAAGACCAAGACCCTGACAGAGGGAGAGCCCTAGACAAGTGTGGCAGGCAGACCCCTAGACTACTAGCTGCCTAGCTCCTATTCAATACCTTCCTTTCGATTTCATTCGCAATCAAGGTGCAATTGCCGTAAAAGCTCTACTTGTGCGGAAGGACCACTTGGTAACTATCCTACCCCTTTTACGTTCGCCCCTTCTACGTCCCTCAAAGAGGGCGCTTAGCCACGACAGAGGGATTGTGCCCTGTTGCCCTTTCGGTGCAGGTTTGTTTGGCTCTCGACTTTCTTCCCCATTATTTCGTGCCATCTCTCGACGCTGGAGAAGCTTTCATGTATTATGTCTTGTTACGATCTTCTTCTTCTTCTGCTTCTGGTGGGAGGTTGGTATGTTTAGGGTGCTCTCTTTGTACCGGGGCCACGATGTAGTTAACCGAACAGCAATAAACTCTAAATTTATTGTTGAAAAAATTGGAATAAATTTATTACACAATATTAAGAAGTAAAATTATTGCTTGCTTGAACGTGTTTGTAGCACTGCAGTTGGTTCCTTTAATTCTTTAATTTTTTATTTGTTTTACAAACAATTTTACATCGTTTTGCTATTTTTTGTACGTTTATTTGTAATTTTCTTGCTTGCTTTGTAGTTTTTTATTCATTTTTTATTTTAAATATATTTTCTCAAATTTTATATCTAACTGACTTATTCATTTTTTAACACCTTACTGAATAGCAATGAGATGTAGAGAAAACAATTACTCTAATTTATCATTACACGAATGAATAAACTTACTAAACAAAACCAATTTGTTAAATGATTAATTAAATGTAATTGCTTCAGTACTTCAGTTGCTTCCTTTAACGTTTTCCTTTTTCTTATTTGTTTTATATTTAATTTACATTGTTTTTTTCATTTTATTGTACAATTATTAGTAATTTTCATGCTCACTTTGTAGTTTTCTATTAATTATTTATTTTAAATATATGTTTCCACATTTTACCTTTACACTTAACTGAATAGGAATAAGATGCATGAAGAAGAAACAATAAAAATCTCCTTTCAATTTATCATTGCACAAAATGAATAAATTTATAAAGTAAAACTAAGCAGTAAAGTTATGTTTTCAGTACTCAAATTGGTCACATTAATGTTTTCCTTTTTATAACTGTTTTACATATATTTTACTTCGTTTTGCATGTTTTCGTACGTTTATATTTAATTTTCTTGCTTACTTGGAAGATTTCTATGAATTTTTAATTTTTAATATAATCTTTTCTCTGTGAACTTAACCGAATAGCAATGAGATGCTCAAGTGAAGAATAAAATTACTAAACAAAACTAAGTAGTGCAATAATTGATTAGTGCACTTGTTTTTTGTACTACAGTTGGTTGCTTTAATGAGTTTTCTTTTTTTGTTTGTTTTACATTTAATTTATTTCTTTTTGCAATTTATTGCACTTTTTTATCTAAGCTTTTTTGCTTACTTTGTAGTTTACAATGAATTATTTATCTTAAATATATTTGTATCGTATTTTATCTCTTTCTTCCCATGCACTAAACGATTCGTTGCAGCGATGGAAAATGATACACAACTGAGGGAACGAGAAGATTGTTTCCGGTGGCTACAACCCCTTTTCGCAATCTCACCCACCCAATCCCGGCCATCGACAGTTATGATTATACAATACGATGGAAAACTCGGTTGGACCACCACCGGCCCACCTTTATCCCCTCCCCTCTTCACATTGCACATCAGCACGGCCTTCCGTTCGGACCCACTTTCGCTTCGGAAAGTGATCACATACGTTTGCGATGAGCCCGGGGGGGGGGGGGGAGAGGGAGTGGTGAGAGGTGTGGAGGTGGTAGGAGATGTTGTTGTGGAGGAAAGTTACATACGGCCTGCTTCGAACACATGTAACATGGAGCGTCCGCATGTTTGCGTTGCGACCCCCGCCGGGCCCAATACCTTCCGGCGGTCACAAATTACGAAACTGGCCACTCGGACACGGCCGCTTGGATAATGTTGCGTGTGTGTGTGTGTGTGTGATTGTGGCGGAAAGCGAAAACATGTCGATCATGGTGATCATGAAAAGCGATGCCCATCGTTGCATGTGCACTGGTGCAGTTTTCTTTTTTTTGCCCCCATCACGGGTTCGGTTTCCGACTCACGCCCTGTAGGGAAATGTTTCATCGAACGGATGGATGAAGGTTAAGATAATGCATTTTGCGCGCAGTACTGCTATTGCTGAAGAAGATGCTAATGCTTTGGAATTAACTAATTATCTGATATAATTGATTATGTTTACGCCCTGGGAGGTTGAGACTTGTGACTCTATTAAAAGAAATGTTTCATATTCATGTAACGTATTTTGATAATTTAATTTTTTTGGGTTTAAACTATAAAATTTTCCTTGTTGATAACTTTAACATTTATTTAAATAAAATTACAAGTCGATATAAAAAAAATCCAATTTCCTTCACAACAGTGCTGGCCCAATCTGAAGTGAAAAGTAATTTAAAACTATAAAATAATATTTTTATGTTCTAATTCGATGTTCAAATTTGAATCACTTTAATCATTAAATTTTGATCCTATATTTTTGTGATAATACAGTCCTTAACAAAACTATACAAACACCTGTTTTTTTTTTGAGAATAAATTGAAAACTAGAAGACTTAGCTAAAATGGACGTTCTAGTAAGTTGTAGAAAATTACAAAACACACATTTTAAAGTATAATTTTACACACACTTTTACAATCTCTGTTGGCACCTGCAAAATTGCCCCATATAACATAACTATACGAACACCTACGGAAAATATTTTTCTTCGCTATTGTAGTGATTTTATAAATCGTTCAAAACTACAAGACGCTTGAGACATCCTTTTTTAACCTTAAAAATATTTTTGAGGTAGTTAAGTAAACCATTTTGGCTCCGTGTCATACAGTTTTTACGTGAAAGGCACGATTTTTGTCATACTTTGATTTTTAGTATTTGACGTCGCGTGTATACATTCCTATTTTTTATGACTTAAACATTTTTTAATAACCCTTCGAATGGTGTATTTGTATTTGGATATGTGACACCCAAAAGCAGCGATGGAAAAGTGATAAGCAAAGCGAAAAGATGGCAAATATCGGTACAGAAAATCGAAAACCTTGTGTAAAAATAAGGCAGTCTTTTTGCTGCAGAAAGGTAAAATGTAACAAAATATTGGAAAAAGTTGGCTAGGAACACTGCTTGAAAACTAGCTACAGAAGCGTTTGGGTCTTTAAACAAATCGACCTTCTCTACAACTTACTAGAACATCAGCTTTAGCTAAGTCTTCTAATTTTCAATTTATTCTCAAAAAAAACAGGTGTTCGTATAGGTGTGTTAAGGACTGTAGAATCGGTGACGCGGTCCGGTGGCCGAGGCGAAAGCGGTGCTGGTCTTCACACGGCAGGACCGGGGTTCAAAACCCCATCTAGATCGCTCGGCTCCCCGTACGCAGGGCTGACTTCTTTACTTACGGATAAAATCAAGTCCCAGAAAGTCAGAAATGGTAGGCCACGAGACCTTTCAAGTTAATAGTGCCAAGGAAAAAGAAGTCTGGCAAAATAAAACCATTATTCGATTTGTATTGGATTATGTTTATTACTAAATATTATTAACATTAAGTTATCAAATTGAGGGTTAAATAAGGAGCTTGTTAAGCTTAGAAGCATTATCTCCTTTATCTTCTTCTTTACCATTACACCCTCAAGAGGTCTCTGGCTCTCTGTGACTTGATTTTACCCGCGGTTGGATTTGAAACCACGGCGTTGCCCGTGTAAAGACCAACGCGGTGGCCCGATTTCGTGCATCACTTTGCTTCCACATCTCAGCCTCCATTCACCATAACATCTGCATGCATCATCCCATCGCCATCGGGTGGAAAAAAGTGTATTGTTTTAATAGGCAAAGAAAAACCCAAAATCATACATTATAATGAACCCCGTTTTCCCGATATCCCCTTCTGCTCAGCAATATTCTAGCTGCCCTTCCAAATAAAACAAAAAAACACACCGCGTGAGTCAGAACACATTCAGACGAACCGGCAG
Source organism: Anopheles stephensi (assembly GCF_013141755.1). Lineage (NCBI taxonomy): Eukaryota > Metazoa > Arthropoda > Insecta > Diptera > Culicidae > Anopheles > Anopheles stephensi. The sequence continues at coordinate 16,480,766 of NC_050202.1, read as the reverse complement.
CAACCGATCGGCGAGTGGTCACCTTTCCGTCCCTAGCGCCGTCAGCAATCGGGGCTTGAAAAAAACTTGAACCGTTGCCGATGATATCTACGGCTCGCAAAACGACCGGAACTTGAAGCGCTGGTTCGCCATTGCCGCAGAACCGATAAGAGTAATGGCGCGCGACTGGCGGTGACAATCCCGCAAGCGCAACAAATAACTTCCTCGTCGTTGCGCGATTCAACTGCCGCGGGCAAACGTTGAGGAATCATATTTATTGCTTTGCAACTAATGCCCGCAAATTATGGGTTGCCCCGCGTATCGCTCCCATGCAAGCTAAGCAACTTTGGCGCCGCGAACACGCCGTGCCTCGTGTCAAGTTGATAAGCGCGAGGGTTTTGATTTTCCGCGCGACGACTCGCTGACACGCTGCTTGTTTATGCAGTTGCAAGGAGGAGGCATATGTTACAGCCCGGCCGGGTGTGTGTGTGTGTGTGGTTTGGTACGATGACATTGTGATGACACAGCATAACGATGACCTTGGGGGTATGGATATAATTTCGACCAAACGCTGACCATTGGCTGGCACCAAACTGCACGCGATAACAGGCAACGAGGTTCTGCGAATCCAGCGTTACGGGTCTGCTACAACTCACTGCTGAATAATAACCGTAAATTAGCAAGTAATAATTTTTACATGGAACGAAAGTTTATCAAAACACACAAATAATTTGTTTTCATCATTTACTCACTGTTGTATGTTTGAACGGAAATGTATGGAAGATGGAAGATATGGCACAATATTCGATACATCATAGACCCAAGCCAGAAAGGTCTCTGAGAAGCGTAAAACAGGGAGCAGAAATAAACATAGTTAAAGCAATGAAATGCAATTACAACAAAAGAACCTTGAACAACAACTCGTCGAACGTCTATTCTCAGTAATATCCGTGAACTGCAGTAGAATCAACAGTGATCTACCAGATAACCATTGCCAATCATAAGTCTTGTTGGCTTTAGGTCGATCATTTTCAAAATATTAGTTCTAAGCCGACGATTACGATAACAGAACGAATTACAGAATAACAGGATGACCGAACTAGTGATGGGCGCTCAGAATCGGAACTGCCTGGTTCCGATTCTGTTGTCGGAATCGATATCGATTCCAATTCTGGAACTAGGTCGAGATCCGATCCTGTTCCGATTCTGGGTCCCGTTCCGGAATCAAAACCGGAATCAAGTACGGTATCAAATTCAGAACCAAATGAGGAACAAAGTCCGGAATCAAATCCGGAATCAATTTCAATTACGATTTGGGAGCAAATTACAGTACCAAACTTCTTCTTACTCTTCTGTTGCCCTAAAATCTGGAGAGGTTTCGTAAGATGGCATACTCTAAGCTGTGTTGCATTTGCATTTTTTTCTGTTCTCGGCCAAAGTCTTAATAAATGAGTTCCTCAAACTCACTTTTTGCAACCGAGATACCCAAAATTAAGGTTAAAGTTAGGCATATTTAGGAATCGGATCCGGAATCAGATCGGATTCGGAATGAGCAAATGAAACATCGATGGAGTCATATAAAATTTGTATTAAAGCAATGATCATTTGGAGAAAGAGTCATTTGAATTAAATGAATCAAGTTGATCTAGTTGACTTAATATACTACCTTAGTACACCTCAAGAGCGAACAAATTTTCAAGGAACATAACAATTCCAGTTCTAGTTCCAGTTTTAGTCACTTTAGGATCTTAAGAGGCAAGAACGTCACACAGCAGGACCGTAGTTCAATCCCCATCCGAACCGTTCCCCCATTGTGAGGCTTGACTATCCAACTTCGTGGTATCATTAAGTCTAGGAAGCCAAAAATGGCAGGCAAATCCTTAAGATGTCGTTAGGTCAAGAAGAGGGATAACTTAAGATCTATTGATTGAGGAGACCCAAACAAATCAAGCCAATACAAATTTGGGTCTCGGTGTGCTTTTTAGTCCGGAATAGCTGCAATTCGTCAAGGAAAGTCTACTCGCCATATTTTTTATTAGTAAATGCTACATATATGCATCCGCAAATTTGACTTTATCTTCATTGCGAAGAAGGGTAATCAGACCATAACCCAATCCGATACGGTCCATGATCCATCCATGACCTCATCGCTGAAGCTTGCTTTCAGGTGACCCTCAGAATTAAAGCCTCCATTTCTTGCGAGAAAAATTGGATATAAACTATTGATAAGACCTCTGAAGTTATTTGCTAGGAAAAATGTGGAACTTGAATGCTTTAAAAATCGATATTCTAGACATTCGTTAACTGTTTGAGAACTCAAAGGTCGTTAAATTACTGATGTTATGACACTTCTGATTGTAAAGTTCCAGACACAAGACAGTACTATTGACTTCTCCAATTAACATTATCTCAACTCAACCCACAGTCTTAACGCCATCCCTTTCCGAAGATCCCCTGTTAGGTTCATTAATTAATCTGACCGAAGATCGATCGTATCGTCCTTGAAGGAGGGGGAGCTGCTTCACTAAAGCAATCGAAAGGCGCAACAGCCCATTTAGCAGTAGAGCTTATGTCACCTTACTCGCAGCCCTTGTTGCATCGTGGCGATTGGCGCAACGGTGAGAAGATACCGCACATAATTATTACCAATCGGATGCCCTTTTCCTGAAGTTATCGTCGCGCTGTTGCTCAATAGAGGGTACGGTACTCCACAGCTAGTTGCCGGTGGACTCTGGTAGGAGTGCATCAGACGAGCGTACGCCATTGCGCTGCACCTTTGGCACGATAATGACCTCAGCGGTTTCGGTAAGGGATGAGTGGCATCATGGGGAACATCAAGGAAAGGGTATCGATCACGACCTACGATTCGATCGCTGGCCGATCCGTACGTGTACGTGGATCAAGGTGTATCAGGGGAATACATTTTTATATCACGGTTCGTTATTTGCATACTGGAAATATTAAATGGAACCAACAATTATACAAAAACAAAAATCTTTGGGGTGGAACCCTAGCGGAGTATGTGATCTTGGTGCGGTGCTATCACACACGATAGCCCTGGTTTGAGAGTTAAAATTATATTCCCAACTAACTAACGACTAAATAAACAGATTAACGTCACTTCATGCTCGTTATCGCAGCGGTAACTCCAGCTCCGAACTGCAGGCTTATCTTAATGGGCGTCTATAAATGATCCACACCGTATACAGATCAGCTAGCTGATCAAATATTCCGAGAAGAGAAAACCTCCAACTGTTTGAAGGTGAAGGCATCTCGTAAGGGCACCCTGCTCCAAGCCCAACAACGGCCATTATCCAGACTCCCTCGCGAGGTCCCGCCGATCGACGAAATCAAAACAAAACGCTACAAAAACCTCTACTACTAACGGTATCGCGTTTGTGTCCAAGGTGAAGCCGAACGTCCGAACCGATGATTGCCCTCCAGTCCCTCGAACCTGTTCAACCACTTCGAGCTGTGTACAGTTTTCCCCGACCGGACCGGGCATCTAGATCCTCACGAAAGTGAAGCCCAACGGGCCAGCCAGCCAGCCAGCCAGCTAGGCAGAATCGAATCAAAACCGACGGCCGCCAACCAACGAAAGGGAATGTTACATTCGAGAGAGAGAGAGAGAGAGAGAGAGAGAGAGAGAGAGAGGGAACTTGGGGAGCTATTCTCCGGTGGGAAGTATAAATGGTGGATGCCATCCTAGGGTTCATGGTCATCGCCGTAGCCGCGCAAACGGAACGGGATGCACACGGCAACCATCGAAAGTGAAACGTCACGTGGTATGGCTAGGGCCTGCCGAGAAGGAACAGAAGGCAACAACAACAAAACAGCCGTTAGGTCACACATAGCAGACAGCCAACGGCAATGCTGCTTAGCGCGCTCATCTCGAGCTGTCCCTGCCAAGAGCCGTTAACTTTACGATGCTGTAATTTTCCTTGGTTTGATTCTCTCTTTCTCGAGAATATTTACATCAGGAATGCAGAACGCAAGCTGGTAAAATGAAAGTGTTTGCATGGGAACGTCGCGTACGTACACGTGCGTGGCGTCGCAACGGAAGCGATCTGATGCAAATCTACCGGAACTTGGTGCTGTAATGTATGTAATTTCGTGCTATCGTAGGGTTACGTCAAGCGTTGTCGTTGCGTGTTTTTTTTTTTAATTGCAATTCGATGAGAAATCAGTCCCAGATAATCATTTGCGTTACTGCTGGATATATATAGAGGTATTTACACCTGTTTACAGTTACAGCGATTCGACTGTTACATTCCGAATCAGTCAAGGGAAATTTGCAGTAGAATAAAGTATCCAATCCCGGCTGTGTCACAGCAATATGGCATTCCTTTGCAAGGAAGTTCTCAAGCTTTCTCCGGTGATCCGAAAGATTCTCAGTTCATCAAGAATTCTTCCGAACTATTCCGGCCTACCCTGGAAGGCTCCGAAGTACTCTGGAGTAGGCTCCAGCACCACAGGTCTGCTTGGGACTATGCCGAATAGCGTCAAACACTCGGTATTGGTACAAATTCTCAGGACTCTGGCTGCTTCAAATGATTCCAATAGTGATGAACACCTTCGAAGCAACTTGGTTCCGGAGCTAACGATGGACCTGAATCCGTCGTTGTGTTTTGTGGATAGCTTTCTGTATGTATCGCTCGAAATGCTACTAGCGAGAGTTGTCCTGTTCCCTATCATTCGTCATATCTTCAAGAAATCGGATAATAAACTCAATTCCGAGACTTTGAAGAAAAGGAGTGTCTCGGTTAGAAAGATATTTAACTCAGACCGATAAGAGGTACAAAAACATGTTGACCACGAGAATTCCCGACTGGAGATGGATAACTGATTCTGAATAAATAACGTAAGAAGTTTTTAAACACTTAGTTTATTTCCGTGTATATAAATACTAAAATGTTACGAACATTAACATAATTTATCCTAAAACAAACAACAGATCCCATCTTGTTTTCCTGCGCCTGAATGAATGCTGGAAGATGATAGTTTCATATTTACATGCCATTTTTGTGTTTATCTAAATACAACCTAGCAGATCTCTCCTTTGACACACTCAGGAAGGTTACCCATTACACAATTAGCTAACAACCGGCTTCACATCATCGTAATAGCCGTTAATGTTGATGACGTGCAGAAACTCCGATATTTCCTTCTGATACCCGTGATCGTACATCTTGTTCCCGAGGAAGATGGTGTACTTGATCAGCTTCTCAAAGTCCACCTCATCGTCCAGTATCTGGCGGTAGCGTGGATGCACATAGTACTGGCTGCCGCTCCCTCCGACCGCTCCCTGCTGGGCCGGTTCCTGCCGTCGCCACTCCTTCGAACGCAGATGCCGATAGAACCGAAGCACAACGCGAAAGATTTGCTCGATATTGTTGTAAAACTCAATGCTCCGCTTGTTGAGGAGGCAGAGAAAAATGACTCGCTTCAGGTAGGTCCGATGCTTGCGGAACAGGTCTTCCATCGTTTCGGTTGAATCCTGCAGATCCTCACGGAATGCTTCCCAGGATGCGTGCAGCACACTGCTGGTGATGTAGTTCTTCAGGGCGTTCACCAGGTGGGACAGTTTGTGGCGTATCAGCTGCACCCGCGCGTACTGCGGAGAATGCAGCAAAGGTTTACCCAACCGTTTGCTAGCTTCCTTCAGCAGCTGGAACGAATCCTCCAGCACGTAGCTAACCCGCCGCACCTTTACCAGATACTTAAACACGTTCGTGTACTGCTCGATCGTTTCCAGGGTGAAGATCAGATTCAGGGGCCACTCGACGCGATAGCTAAGGTTCAGCATGCTAAACACGTTGGGCGAGTATAGGTCAAACTTTTCCGGCACTTGGCACACGATGAAGGACAGCCGGTTGGCGTTCGGATCGGTACCGGCATTGCTCGAGTACAGCGCACCATCCAGGATCGAGTGAAGCGTTTGATAGTTAAGCATCTCTTCCGGCGTTCGTACCGTTTCCAGCCGGTTGAAAAGGTTGTCACAGATGTGGGTTGAAAATTCGCCATCCATCAGCAGGAAGTAGTTGCGGAGACTTTCGAAATGCCCCAATATGTCCAGATCGTACAGATACATCTTCAGTATCTCGTTGTTCACGATCTCCATGTGAGCTTTCAGCGGAATCACCAACGAGTACTGTAGGAAGCGCGTTATGGTAAGAACGTCCACGCTGTTAAGCTCCTTTTCCAGTGCTTTCGAAGCGGTTTCGTCCTCCGGTTCGGTATCGTCCGAGCTGCCGGACGGTGGAATTGCTAGCCGACAGAAGTTTTCACACTGCTTCTTCATCGCCAGCACAAACTCTCGATAAAGTTCATCCTCTTCCTCCCCGTCCGTGTCCTTCACCTCGACCGGAGCTAGACTGTGGCAAGCGCTCGATCCTTCCCTTCGTTCCAGCGCTTTCGCACGGGTAAAATCAAACCCACCATCGATCCCGTCCTCTGCTTCTCCGGTTGCTTTCATCGCACTGGCCGGGGTTTCCAGTGCCAGTGCTGCCGTATCGGGAATACCAAACCGTCTATCGATAGCGAATCTTTCCGCCGCATCAGCCGCTGCTAGCACATCCAGCTTCAAACCGCCTGAAGCCCTTTGTGTGACAGGGTTCGCGTTAACATCCTTCGCCAGTTCACTCTCTCCACCAATCATGGCCGCCGGTGCTACCGAAGGACTCGTTGACTCATCTACCGTGTCACTATCGACCGACATTGGTGAGGCAGGAAAGTTTTCCACCCCAGTCGCAATATCGAACTCCGATTCTAATATTCGTCGCCGATTTCTAGCACGATCCGAATCGAGATTTAGGTACATTGTGGGCTTCCCGTTCGGATCGCGTCTGGTAGTTCCATCCGGAACGGCATAATCCGTGAGCAGATTGTACTCTTGGCTCATAATCTTTCGACGATTTTTTTGCAGCTCCGTAAGCTCCTGTGCCGTTGTTTGTGCGTACGTCGGACCAGTGCTCTCCTGTTCGCGCGTTGTGTAATCGCTTATCAGGATACGGTCTCGATTTTTGCGACGCTCCGCCAATCGATTGCAATTCATGTCGATCCTTCCGGTTGCATCGTCCGGTGGAGCGATTTCGAACTCCTGCGAGAGTATTTTTAGCTTATTACGCTGTGCTTCCGTTAGCTTTCGTAGTCCCGCACTGGCGGTAGCTACCACAAGCTGCTCCACGTTTGCATTGGCATGATCTTCATTCTGGAACACACCCACCGTCGATCCCAACACTTTCGCTCGGTTTCGTTCACCTTCACGCGTCGCGGTATCTTCCGCCGGAAGATTGCAGTTGAGACGATCACTTTCCAGCGCTGCAGGGTCGAGTGTTGGAACGATTGGGCCTTCGATCACCGTACAGTCGAGATCTTCCGCACCGGAGGTGGAAAGATCTGCCTTAGCCGCAGAGCTGCAGCTACTCGCCGTACTGTCCGCCCCATACGGCGAAGAGTCCACACTCAGCGACGGCGATTTCTGAGCGTCCTCGTAGATGGAAACGCTTGCCGTGCTGGCCCTACTCTCACGACAGCTCTGAAACGGTGGATCCTCGCTCACCGCCTCACCGTCCGTACCGTCCGTCGTAATCGTAACGACCGGCACGATGCTCAGCTCGACCGTCGCAGCCTGCAGTCCATCCAGCTTCGCGTCCATCATTGTGTTTAACGCCGTGTACTTCTTTACACGATCCGTAAGCTCTAGATTTTCCCGCAACAGTTGCCTATTTTCCATCTCGAGACGAACCTGCTCGAGCTGTAGCTCCTCTTGCAGTTCTTGCCTCTTCGCCATCAGTTTGTTTTCCCGTATCTCGTTCAGCTGGTCGAGCAAATCTTCCATCTGCTTCTTCTTGCGTCGCTTCTGTTCCTGCGCTTCCGTTTCCTGCTCCACACGCCATTGCTCCATGTAGGTGCGGAAGTTTTCCTCCACAATGCGATAAAACTCAACCCGCTCGCTTTGTTTGGTTTCGTACAGCTCACGCACGGATACGGTCGGTCCGCAGAGCTGGCGTGCTTTCGCGACGTACCGCAACCATTTGGAGCGTAGCTTTGATACTTCATCGAACGATAGGCAAACGTTCAGCTCCGGATGGCGAAGGGTGAATAAAGGATGCTAAAAATGGAAATCAAATATGAAATAAGACCAGGAGGAGTGAAATTTCGCGTCTTAAAATTCTTACCAACGGCCGGAAAGCTCTCAGCAGCATAACGTACTTCCCACACAGCAGAATGTCCTCATCGTACCCTTTGAGAAAACCGGGCACACTCTTCCGCCGGATGAAGTAAGCCTTGTCGAAGAAATGCTTCGTATTCGTGCGATAGTGATCGACAAAGAATACAAACAGCTCGCCGGAAGGGTCGTGCAACTGGCCCTGAAACAACCACCGCTGGAAGATAGCAAAATACTCCAGACAGCAGCGTCTCAACGTCGACAGCAGGAAGACGCTCACGCTCGGCTGCGTAACCTGTATCAGCTCACGGTACAAATGATCGAGCAGCATCGAACCGGTCGGAAACTCACGATCACTTTCATTGCCCGGATGCAAACTGCACAGCTTAGCCATCGAAAGCAACTGTTCGTTTGCCGGGGAAAGCATTTGCAGCAGCTGAAGCAACGATTCGCCCTTATAGCTGTACACGAGCACCCGATAGCAGCACAGGAAGTTCTCCACACTTTCGCAGAACGCCCTAAACACGAACCCTTCCATGATGAGCTCGAGCGTGTAGGGATTTTTGCGCGTCATCATCAGCAACCGCCGGAAGCAGGTACCGATCACCAGCGCTTGATCGACGAACGATTGGATCGATTCGATTTTTACATCCTCGATGGTAATGTTGGGAAGCGCTCGGAAACGATTGCTCTCATCGAACTGAAACAGGCTCGAACTGACACCGGCTGGAAGCATAAGGAAAGAAGGGAAACAATTATTGCTTCTGCAAGCCACCGTTCCTAAATCAGCTCTAACTTACTGATGAGAAATTTTACATCGCGTATGAAACTTAACCGTGGGACGATCCTAATCTCCGGAAGCTTGTGTCCCAGCTCGTTTTCATGGGCAGCATTGTACCGAAACAATGCGCCCGGACATTCGGAAGCAAATGGTTTCTCCACCGGTATGTAGCGTTGACCAAGGTTCTCCCAGTTCATGCCGAAAATTAACGCTTCTTCCTGTGACTGTTTTATGGGTTTAACGGCACGAACAATTTCATTATTTGGCAGCTGCTCATACGGCTCGCTCGTTGCTTGTCGGATTGCCCTCAAAAGATTGTATCGGAACGGGCCCTGATAGTGACCCAAGCTAGCCATTCGGTCGCTAAAATAGGAACACTCAACCGGAAGCGGATCCTGACGAACAGCTTCGCTTGCCATTATGTTGGCAATGTTTGTGGTAAATACGTGGTGAGTTGCACGAAACAGGTACGGATTTGTCTTCTCATCGTAGCACGCCGTAAGCAACCGCTCGTCTATCCGGAAGTCCTCGGGCTGGAAGATCGGGTAGGGACCGTACCGTGCGGCCGGCATCTTACTGTGGCCGAAAAACGGTGACTGGAAGATAAATAACGAGCATAAACAGACAGCCGTTCATTGAAACTTTCAACCCCCTTTGGCTTACCTCTGCAAGGACCTCGCTGCAATCGGTGGTGGAATTTTTCAGTGACAGTAAAAACTGCAACACGGCACGCTCCGGATCGACCAGCACCGGACCGTCGTCGGTTTCGAAGCGCCGGATTTGATCCAACAACCGTTCGAATCGTTCACAGCGCTCCAGCTGATACTTGTAGCGTGACGTCATTTGCATCTCGAAGTAATGGCATTCCAGCATTGCCAGTGGATCATCAGCTGCAGCGGTACATTCCGCCACGGCACCAACACCAAGGGTAACTTCGGGCTTCCCGAGCAGTATTCCAAATGCTCGTGATTTACACTTTTTCACCGTCTTTGCGTCGATCCGGCCGCAACACTGTTGGCCAATCGATTCGACCAGCTGGTCAACGAGCCGGTAAACACTATCGGAATGCATTTTAGCATCCGCCTTGCAGTGGAAAAATCAATAATCGTACCGTTTATTCCGCTTTGTTGTTGTTTGCCACCGACCTTGGCATCGCGCAAATAAAACCCCTTTTCTTCTTTTCGTACAACTGTCAAACAGATGGTGTTTTGGGCATGGCGTTTATAGCGACTAGTCGAGTGATTGATACAATCGAATAGGAAAGCCGTTTCGAACATGGTGGATTCAAATTCGAATATTTAAAATTAACGGAATTGTGCCACTCTTTGAATGAAGGGATTTATTGAGTAGGACATGTTTTGCGTTCTAGGTCGTTTTTATGTAATAATTATTTTTAAAAAAAGATTCTTACAATATTATTTCAATACGAATTTTCTTGTGAATTAAATAAATGCCAATGAAAATATTTCCATAACTTTATACTACCCTTTACTTTGTGCCAAGACACTTACTCGATTAATTTATCCAATCCACTTATAGTAAACTCCTTAACAATTTAATTTCCTTCACAGCAAATTGAAAATGCTTTCGGCAGTGAAATACTAAAAAACGATTACCTTAATCCCCCCCTGTCAGTAATTGAATACCCTTTCGAACCGGGCGTCGAGTGTAACAATTGTAATCTAATTTGGTACCTGTATTAATTAAATGATCAAATTAAATTTGTTTTTCTCACAAATCATCAGGTCTCCGCACACCTTCCAGCACACAATGTTGTTGCATTGTGCACCACGCCTTCCACCATGCATCCAGTTTTGGCCAAACCCGGTGCCGGACGGTCGGTCGGTCGGTAGGATAATTTTATTAACATCCACCGCTGCAACGGACGTATGGCTTCGATTGCGCAAAATTGCCATCAGCATTGCAGCAGTAACGACGTGGTCGTGGCCGAGTTGTCACCGGGTGTCCCGATGTTGTCTCCCACCGCCTGAACAGCGAATAATGCGAGCATGCCAGTTGACGCCCAGGCCGGCAAGATGGCCAGTGCCATAAATCGAGCTCGCGTCTCCTTGGAAGAAAATTCACTTCCAAGACACAATTGCCTTCAATGGCTCCTCTATGTTTTTTTTGCTCGTTTGTGTCGTGGAAATGAGTGGAGGGGGGGGGGGGGTGAGGCGGGAGGCCGATTCACCGTTCGAGGTCAGTTCAATTGCGTCGGGTCGGTACACGGGTTGGAGCAAACGCAGCATAAATGCCGCAACGCGTCTGGACGCCATTGCTGGCGTTTGGGCACGGTTGCAGTGGGCACTGGGAATGATGGCCAACGTGGCAGGGACCGTGTAGCGCGTGGTTGCAGTAGACTCGAACCAGTGCCAGAATTACTTTGTTGAACTCTCAACACTGCCCTGCAGAGCAAGGACTTCGCTCCGGATTCCAGTATTCTCATACTCCATTTTCTTCTGCAATTCTCTCTCTCTCTCTTTCTCTCTTCCTCTCTCGTTCTCTTCATTATCCAGGTTCTCTTCCCGGACATACCGCTGTTTTTTATTGTGGATTTTCGCAATGACGTGCTTTCCTTGCTGATTGGAAACACCATTTAGCTAACAATCAACAAGTTCTCCTCGGAGAATATAGGCTTTCCCGCCCCACAATACCATGGTATGCGTCGGTGCCGTGGAGCCCTTCGGAAAGCACCCAAAATGCGCATGACGTCGACAGCATAGCGTAGCGCTTTTCGCCACACTACGCCAATGCTTCCGTTAGCGCACCAGAATGCGCACAAAACGATGGCGCCCTAATGTCCTAACGCTGCTGCTCAGGAAAAACGGAACGGTTCCAGGCACGGGATGACGATGATGTTTGTTTTGCTTTGCGTCTTTTCCTGCAGGTCTATGTTCCTTCTTTTTTTTTCGTTGGTTACTTCTTACTGCTTCTGTAACCCTCAGCTGCGCTAAAAATAGAGCCACGCAAGGAGCAGCCTCTTCATCGCGTGCCCACACGAACGCTAGTGGTGCTGCCTCGTACTTGACTCCACGGTCAGGTAGGAAGCAGCGAATGGGGACAGATCCGAAGGATCCATCCCATCGTTGGCAACAGTGCAGAACCATCATCCATCAAGAAAATTCGTCTTCGCCACTGTTTGCCTCATTTCTCACGAGGATTTTCCAGCTGAAGGATCACGCTTTCTTGTATGTCCTCTCGCCCAAAACAAAAAGAAAACACAAATAACTCAGCATTACAGCTGCATAGTATTGTCTCTTGTTCATAAGAAAAAGCACATCGGCCAGAAATACGAGGACATTCCATTTCATAAGCAAGCGGCAACATCCACCATTTGCCGCAGCCCATACGATCTCCACGGTAGGGTCCCACACGCGCCAAGCAAAAAATAGCACTGCATTGACAACATCTGACGCGCGGAGTCCTTCGTCAAAGAGTTGCATACGCGCAACCCACATGCCACCAGGCCGGATGCCGACCATTACTAGCCGACCGAGCCGTTTCTACCGCGCCTGTCCCAAAACCGAGGGACGGGCACCCGAACCCCTTTTTGGCGTACGGTTGCGTCGTCTCCGTCCGTGGGGCCTCTGCATTTTCCGCAAAGTTTCCCGCAATGGTAGCGTCACGTCTGCTGCAATACGCCTGGACTGGCGCGTATGTGTGGTTGCACACGGTTGCGCCACTCCGAACACCGGGGAGGTTGGTTCCGGGTCTCCGGCGCCATGTTCCTTCCCGTGATTGGGTGGGCTCGACGGACGGTGAGTTGTTGATGTTACGTGCTGGTTTTCTGCTGCCGAAGGGTGTATGCTGGCAAAACTAATCAAATTAAGCCTGAGCGACTGTCCCTCCTCCCACCATCCCCACCAGGGAGCTGCACTTGATCCTCAGTGCTGGCTCAAGGTTAGGAGGATAGGTGTTTTTGATTTGCCTCACCGTTGGTGGTGGAATCGTTATGGACGTGCGTCCGAAGGTTTTGCAGAATGTTGGTGAGCAAGATGATGTTGATGATGGTGTTAACGGGTGTTGCTGACAGTTTGCTGGAATGCTTTAAGTGCTAATCGCGTGTCAGTATTAAAGAGGCGCCCTATATTACGTAAACGGCCAATAATGCACTTTTTTCCATTTAAAATGCTCATTAATTCACGTCTTGTGCTTTTTTTTCTATCAGTTTGTCTTATTATTTATATTTTTTTATATTTCTTAGCATGTTACCGGTCTTCAGGTTTGTAGATGCTAAGCTAATATTAGTGATAATATTAGTTATGTAGTCTGTAAGTGTCAAGATAACCCTTTGTAAATAAAAAAAATTTGCATCGATTTCACTCAAAGTTTTGATAAGCTTATCATTTAGGTACATAGAGTCATGTACAATACTCTAAATCTTCTTCTTTAGCTCTACAACTCCGAGAGGTCTTGGTCTGCCATTTCTGGCTGTCTTGAATTGATTTCCTCAATAGTCTGATCTCTTGGCGCGATACGAGATCTAGTGCCTCCTTCAAGGTTCGAATAGAATCCCATTACACTAAGATATCCTCGCATAAACAATTCTTATCCAAGACTTGTTCAGGATGACAGAAAATTTAAATTACCAGCAGTAATTTTTTTTTTTAGCTTCAGTTATTCTAAATTCATCCAAATAAAACCGTCCATTACTTAACATTCCCATTAGTAACAAAAAAAATCCATGCTCCCCCCATCGAATGCATTGCTGCTCATTTGCATTGGTGCATGTGTATTGGAAGGTGGCCGGAACCGCGCGTGAGAATTGTTTACATCGAATCCCGCACACTCCCCGACCGGAACGGGAGGCTCGCTCACTCGCTGATTCGTACCTTCGAGAGAAAAACCCCTGCACGAAGGATAAGCCTGGCTTTGGTCAACATTTCGGCCGAGATGCGGAATCTCATTTTGTGGGTTTTTTTTAGTGGTGTGTTGTTTTTGCCGACTCCTGCCACACAGCAGCAGCTTAGAGCAGAAGGGAATGGAAAACGCTATGAGAAGAGAACACCCCAGTATACAAGCGTGTGTGTGTGTGTGTCGGTATACGGATGCAGCGCTGCGCTTGTATATGTATGTCATTGAGCGTGGCTTACCCTGGAATCTAAAATAAGGTTATCACGCCAACCTTTCCCACCGTCACGGCGAGCTGAGCTGCCGGACCATTTTGCGTCAGCAAATTTGTAAACCTTCTGCCCCGGGTTTTTAGGACGAGTGGGGCAAAGGTTTGATAATTCATCTGGGAGGGGCTGCAGGAAAAGCCGCCGTTTTCCCCTTTTGCTGGGTGCGTGTGTGTGTGTGTGCTCGCATGCTCGGTACTGACCTGTTGCGCACGTTTACACCGCCGGATCGCAGTGCTGGCTGGGCGCCTCCATCAAGGGGAAAAAAGCACGGGCGGACCCCTGGGCATCGTTTGATTGATCAATTACAGCGGCTGGCAGCGATTCCCGTCGATGTTGATCGATCGCTGCCGCCCGAGTGTCGTTTATGGCAGATACGACCAGATATTACAAGCCCGATAACAAGCAATAGAAAGATCGGACCGACACAGACACACACACGCACTCGATGGTGATAAGAGGTGTGCGTTTGTAACCTTTACGATGATGCCATGCGGATGATGCTGATAACGGAGGTTCTGGAGGAAGAGTGAAGTGGACGGGGTGTATATGGTAACACTTATCGATAGGCGGAATGATAAAACCCGGGCACCCTATAAAGGACGGCAACTTACACAAGCGACCATCACAGGAACCTTCGCTTGCAAAACATCTCCGCGTTTGACAGGAGAAATGTTTACTGTCACCGGTACTGTCATTAGCCTGCTGGGGAGCAACACATACGCATCTCGTACACAAGCGTTTCGCGTATTTCTCGCGTATATGCGTGCAGGCAGCATCCTGTTGTATTGTGTGTGCCCCCCTTCGCAACACTCTCCCCCTCCTTCCCTCTCACCCACCCTCTAGACCACACGAAGCAGAAAAAAGGCGAGGGCAAAAAACATAAATCATCACGAAGGCATGAAAGACAATAAAATTATCACCACATCCCGCTTACCCAAAAAGGCACACACACACACAAACACACGGAAAAACACGTGCGTGTGTCACCACAGCGCAGAGCGTTATCTGCAGTGAGGGAAAACAGGCATCCACACCTGTTTCCGTACGTAACCGAGGATGTTGGTGTGTGTGTGTGTGTGTGTAGGCGTTGGCGCCCGATTTGCTTCGGTTGCCGCGTCAAAAATCGTTCCGCCAGTTTGATGAAAGCCTCAACCCTCGGCAACATCCTTCTCCTGTGCCCCGGCTAGTGGACGCACATTGCTCTGGTAGTAAAAGATGATCGCCACCCCCCCCCCCCCCCCCCGCCTCCCCGAATAAGGGGTAGCAGTACGCGTGTGTGTGTGTGACAGCGCGGTTGGGGCGATTTTTCGCATTGCAGGTACTGCTGCGCCAATCGGAACGCCCGGTTCGATGGTACCAACACACGTGCACACACACGCATCGTGGTCGCGGACGCAGTACCGTACCGGCCGAAAGCCGGTTGGGTGTCGCGCGCGCTCCAATGTTCGAAACTCGCGCGACGCGACCGATCCAAAGCAGAAACCCTGCGATTCGGAGATGAGCAATGGGAGAGATAATGTACTTGGTACAAAAATGGTGAGTATATCTCTCTGGTTGGTATATCCGCAAGGCACGCGAATGTAACAATTACTACTACGCTTACTGGGGGAGGAGAGGGGACAAGGGGGAGTCCTCCCTAGGGGAAGGGAACACTAATCCCATCCGCTCCACACGGGCCAACTTAGCAAAACGGGGTGCTAAACGTCAGTGAATAACACACCGAAGGGGGGAAAAAAAAGATATTCGCTCTCGTGAATGCTCCATTTTCCCCAACCCCCTCACACACACACACCCCTCAGCTCTTGGTACGGTTTGTTGTTGATGGAAGCTGGCTACTTGGTGGTGGAGGGCTACTAAATACCCGCAGAACTGCTACTGATTTTTCCCCGAGAACCGGAACGAACCGACAAAGATGACTAAGCGCCACGGAAGCTACTCTCTTAGTAGTCGGCCCCCAATCCGCACCAAAAATTCGGTCCCGCTCGGTTGGTCTGCCATCTCACGCTCTCTCGCACTCTCCCTCTCTCTCTCTCGCTCTTTCCATACATCGCCGATGTAAAGATGCTGCAAAACATCATGCCGCGCCATGTGTCCACCACCGCCAGAGCGCAAGTAGTAGAATTTCCTGTACGGGGGTTCATAGACCCCCGAGTGTGTGTGTCCCCACTCGTTTCATGGGCATGTCGAGCGAAGCTGGAGGCTAATAAAAAGAGCGATAAATTGTAAGATTTTACTAGGACAGTACGGGCCTTCTGCAGCTTCATGCGCCTCGCACTTTCGGGAAGCTCCGGAAGGCTCGGTCTTGAGCAAAGCCTTGGACAATGGACTTAGGACATCGTTAGCGTATGAAATATAGCAAACTGCTGGAGCGGGGGTGATTTTTTAATGGTAAACTTTAAAAGCACATTGCACCTCACTTTTTATGATCTTCGCGAGCGATCCCAGGCTCAGAGGTCCAGTGATCAATTAACGAAGGGAACTCACCGTTTCGCCATTAAACCATTTACCATAACGATCATTCTAATTAGAAGCAGTGGACTTCTTTGAAGGATGCAAAACTTTTCATAACGACTCCCAGGTCCCTCGTTATCATCCCGATACACGCACAGGGAAAATGGCAGATAATGATCTGCTCTACCAATCAACTCCGGGACTCCAATCTCCCGGACAGACGCTGGCGGGATCACCCCATATTTCACCCTCACACCCCCTCCCTCCCTGTCAGGCAGGGCGCGTCCTCACCAGCCATAAATATTAATATCATCACCGAGTGGGCCGTCTCCGCCTGTAGGCATCAGTTCGGTTCAATTATACTTTAGCCGTTTAGAAAAATGGCTGTAATAAAGATAACAGCAATTATGGCCAGGGCGAAGGTTTTCTTCCAATTATTTTTTTCGTATTTAACCTACGGTGCCATTATCACACGATTGTACGGGCCCGCTTTTCAAAGCTTTGTTTAATAATTATCAACAATAGGAGCTTCCGGGGGGTGCTTTTCCTTTTGGGGCTTCAAAATTGTCTTCCATTTTCGTGACAACCATGAAATGGGGCCATTTCGGGGTGGGGAGGGAATTGCGAAGTAGCTATAAAGTGTAAAATTGACTCGCACACAATTTTCACCGGAACATGAGAGGGAGAGCAAGTGAGCGAGTGAGCGAGAAGAAAGGGAAACCGTTTTCAATTATAGCGGTCAATCAACAATCAACGACCACCGTTGGATGAAATGCACTTCACAGCTTATCAATGGCGAAGTGAGAAGCGTGTATCATTTTTTTGTTTTGTTTCGTGTGTGTGTGTGTTTTTGGTTTTGTTTGTTTTTCGCTGCTGATAAGTGTACACTAATCGCGGCAGGAAAGGAGATAGCCGGTCTGACGAAAGCGGGTGCGAAGATCTCTTCACGTCACGGAATATCAATATTGTTTCAGTTGTTTCGAAGGGCATTAATATTTATTTTAACGGCTAATATTAATGTAGATCGTTTAAGAAGTTCAAGATCAACAATTAATATAAATTTTTGTTTGCTAAATATTGAACTACAGAAATTAACGATAAAACTGCATCTCAGTTTGGGCCTACGACCCTGCTCTGTCCATGTAAACGGCCAATAAAGTCTTTACAGGCTGAGTCGTCCGGTGCCTTTCACATGACATGACCAGCCCATCATTAACGAAGCATAATCTTACACTTAAGAAAAATTTCTTAAGAAGATTTTCCTGAAAGTTTCGTCACCAACCGGCTAGGACCATCGTTAATCGGCTAAGACTTAATCAAGAATGAGGTCAGATCGTTGTGATCGTTGGCGATCAGTTGCTACAGCTATTTCATCTAGTTCTAATTAACAAATTCTGTTAGTCGCTGCTGAGATTAGCCATTAGTTTGAGTCTAGTGGATGACTTTGTCTCCTACATGGACAAGGTGTTTAAGCTACCAATCTCTAGTATGTTCAGGCTATTGTTCACCATTTAGAAGGATACTCTGTCTTCTTAATATAAGTCTCACAACGATAGAGACAATAAAGACTAGGATTCTTCATGAGATTCTGCTCTGGTTGAAGGGTCCTACAATACAGATGGGCGGCCAGAATCTGTTTCCTATTAGTTTTTTTGTCTTTCACCAGAAGTGAGAAAGTGTTGAAAAACTTGAAGCAATTGTAAACTATCATCAGCAAGGAGATCATTATCAAGGATACAACACGTAGTATGAAAAACATCGTCAATTGCAACTCTTCAACCGGAAAGACTATAGGTGCTCCAAATTAACTGAATGGTTGGGTAGTACATTTGGACACAAGGCCACTGCATGTCTAAGTCCATTTAAAGGGCAGGGACCGGTATTCAAATCCCATCCAGACCGACCCCTCGGGCTGCCAGTCTTGATTTGTTTAAAATTAAGTGCCGGAAAGCCAGAAACGGCAGGTCGAGACCTTTCGAGGTTGCCAAGCAAGAAGAAAATTGCATTCATTACTTCATGATTTTAGACTTCAACTAATCAGGAGCAATAAGTTTAAGATTATTAACAAGTAATGGCAAATGCAGGTGACAAAGTTAGGACCCATATTACATCATTTTTAGGATAAAAACCCCACAAATTACCATTTACTTGGTTAAGTTATTTACTGTGCAGGCAAAAAACCTATCTGTAGTCCATCATCATTATACCAAATTGCTAAAACAATTTTCCAAATCGCTACAGCCTGAGCTGCGTTCATAACAATGGTGTAGGATCCCCCTAAAGATCCCCCCTCAAAAAATCAGTGTTGCAAAATGATATTCAATTTAAAACGTGTTACAACAGCTGACACCTTCACCCCACGGGGAGTTACAATAGAGTGGCACAAATCGTAAAACAAAAATATTTAAGCGTTATAGGGAAGACAATTTTCGCATGTGGCTTATACGCCTGGCTAATCGATTCCCGAGCAACACTTAACCGTGTGGTTCCCTTTATCTTTGATTGCTCCATCGGCAACGGTACGAACAGCCAGGCACGTAAGGGCATCGCTTATCAACATGCCAATGCTTTCATTCTGTCCTCCCATCATACGTGTGGCAATTAGCCATCTAAAAATCCAGTTAACACTATTCTTTTTTGCCCATTTTTTTGCACCCTGCAATAATTCTTCATAGAAAGCTAATGTATTTGAAAAAGGTGGCCAAAAATGTTCTACACTGCACGAACGATTCCTTGCCCGTTTTCGTGCTGCTTGCGCCTGCCGTGGCACAACAGACGCATTACGTCAGTGTGAACGATTCCTGACTCATGCCTGGCACCCATTATCACCATTAGCTAATTGATTGCCCGACACTGGCTCGAGTCACTGCCGTTAGTGACTTCGTTATCGAAGCGTCACGATCCAGCGACACCTGATCTGTCCGATTGGAAAAAAAACGGAAACGGATTTCGTACGACAATCCAATGAACCAATGAACTTAATTCTAGATCACTATATACAACTTGACCAAGATCTCTCTATATACAAGTCTTTCTTTAGATGAAGCGGCCAGTGAAGTACTTGGTAGAGGTACCAGGATCAGCTACCCAACTTGCGGGTATAAGCAAGTCATATGAAGCCAGCCAGTCATAAGAAGCCAATGATAGGGCAAGACCTCCAGAGGTTGTAGAGCCAAAAGGCGAGCCTTGACCGCAAAGCTCATAAATTCGTGACCCAGCCCCTAATGACCCAAGACACACCTTTGAAGGGCTGGTTGAATAAAAGAGCCCCCGACAAGCAATGCACCTCACATTACATTATCGTGCTCCACACACCCACTCCGGAAATTTGCAGTAAATGGGATGAAAGATGGTTTGCGCACCGGTTCCATGTGCTTCACCCATCGGTTTGCTAACGCGCTGACCATGAACAGCAGCACACTGTGCTGCTGCATCCAAGCGTGGCCCCAAAAACCGGTAAGGTGAAACACGTGAAACCCCAGAAATGCCCAACCACCGCAATCTGACACACGCACTCACACAGTCAACGCTGTCGAATAGACAATCGAAAAAAGCGCTATTACGATCGAGAGAAAAGAAGGCCTAGGCGAGAAGCGAACCGAAGACCGAAGGAGGAAGGAGGAGGAAAACACGTGAGAAGGTGCGATGACTACTGCAGAGCCGTTCCGGCCAAGGGTTGTTTGTTTGCTGCCGTCGACCGGATATGGTGACCGGAGTCCGGTGAAGCGCACCCGGATGGGACTACCAAATCGGTGCCGCCTACAGCAGCTAAATAGTGATGGTGTGCGTGGGTGCACCCAACTGCACAATTCGCCGCAATAAAACAAAAACCCGAAGTGCCCGTGCCGAGGGAAAGAACCATCATCAAACGGGCTGCGCCACCACACACCACACTAGGCGCAAGTAGCCGGGGATGGGGATGGATATAATGTTTATTAGCAGCGCTCGGTGAAAGCTCTGGCGCACTCGGACTGACTTGGTTGTTGATGGGGCAATTTTGACCCACTCGGACTACTCCACCCGCCGTTCCCCCGGGGACACGGCTCGGCTGAAGCTGAAATGTGCGGCCTACTGCGACCAGGCGCGCGCGCCTGTTTGTGTGTGCGTGCGGAGTATACGCAGAGGGGGGTGTTAGGGTAGGACGCGAGCCGATGGAGGCGCCCAATGAGCGAAGCGAAGCCAGCGAGACGAGCCCCAAAAAGCGCGTTGTTTTATCGAATATGTAAAGAAGGAAGCGAACTTTTGTGTGCATTGCGACATTTCTGCGCAGTAATACGAAGGCGAAACCCATCGCCATCGCCTGGATCTGTACGCATACAGGCGCATACCAGGAGCGACCGGACCCGGAGAGAGCGCCAACTCCGGGAGTCCGGTACTATGGCAGCAATTTTCCAACCATTTTCTCACTCTCGGCCTCGTAGGAGCAAAAAGGACCATCGGCAAATTGGTGAGCGGGAGATATCCTGCAAAGAGTAGTGCAGAAAACTGCGGCGTTCTTCTTGGAGCAGGAGAGCTTTTGCTTCCACGGCATACATCGCCATGGCAGCCAACCCCATGCACACACACACACGCACACAGCTTAGTAGGCAAGGAAAATGGTACGGTTGTTGCTCTGGCGAAAATGGATGACAGCAGCCGCAGGAGCAATCGCGCCGTACGCGGGTCTCTAGATCTAGTTGTTGAGGCGTTCGAACATTCCGAGAGCAGTTGAATTCGAGTCGTCGTGGAAAACGGTTCTGAAACCATACAGCACAGTTGTTGTCGTGAGTCCTTGATTCGAATACTTCGACATCGTTGTTGACGGCGTGCTTTGTATCTCCTTAAGTGCTGATGTAAAGCGAGTGATGTTTGCTGACGAAAATTTTTAAACCAATGCATGATTAATACGGACTTTATGTAAACGCAAACTTTCGGGAAAACGATTTCGGTCCGTCTGTTGAAGTTCTCCCAATGGAAACAGGTGGCCCAAAATTGGTCCTCGAATAACATCGTTTCAGCACAACTAGGGGAGATACAAAACGCCGTTGTCATCTCTAGCCCCCTCTCGAAAACATTCACAGCGTGTATTTACAAATTTGTAATGTGTGTGCTTTGTTTTCTTTACCCCCCTCCTCCCCCTACTGTTCATCTTCTAGTTATCCTCCACCCCCCACGGGCCAGGTAAAGCGTTCGCGAAAAATTGTAATCCACCACAGTGTTGTGTTTTTCCGCTCCCGTGTGTGCGGCATTTTATTAGCGTGTTTTTCTACACCACCACCGTGTTGAGTGTGCGTTTTGCGTGAAGAGCGCGCGCGCGTGTGTATTGTGTGTAAGTGTGCGTTAGTGTTGGTGGTGTATTGGGCGCTTTGCTCCCAAACCCCTTTCCCTGTGCATAACGTCGCGATAGTGCGTACGATTGACCTTCTCTTTCTCACTCTCTCTCTCTCCCCCTTCTCTCTGTCTCTCTCTCACATCCCAGTACGTTTGTGTGCGTATCGCGTCGTCAGCGTAACAGCAACAGCAAAAAAGCCGCGCTGCATCTTCGCGAAGCAAGAAGCAGCCCGTGAAGGAAGCGAAGAAACGAACCCGTCGTCATCAACCGACCGACCGTTTAGCGAGCGGAGAGCGTACGGAGAGCGTGTGAACGCGTTCGGGTTTTTTTTTGTGTGCGGTGTGTGCGCGCGCGTCTTTTGGAGTGTGCGTTCGCGAGCGGCGAGAGCAGGAGAGCGAGCACGGCAAGCGCAGAGAGCGTGCGAGAGCGAGAGCACGATCGGTCGGGGAATTTGGTCGCTCAGCAGAGCAGAGGCAGCAGCCGCAGCAGCAGTAAATTGTAAGCCGCAGTAGTTAGCAGTTGTCGCCGAGTTCGCAGCCAGCGTCGCCACACGGAAGAGCCGCAGCAGCAGCAAGAGTGTGCAAAAGCAACCAAGCAGCAGCAGCAGCACCAGCCTGTCTATTGTCAGCTAGTTTTTCGTGCAGCGAAAACCAACCCAGACACCAAGCCACCACCCTTTTTTTAGCAGCAAAGATGGTAATTATACACCGTGCAACAATTCCACTACATTTTACGGTTTCCTTTTCGCTACTTTTATCTTTCGGCGAGTGTGTGTATGTGTGTGCGTGTGTGTGCACACGCATCTGTTCATCGAATTTTATCAACCTTTCCCGGAATCCGGATGTGTCAAGTGTCGTGCCGCCGCGTACCTATGCAGAGTGTGGCCAATCCGCTCGATGGCGTCCCCCGTACAATTTTTCAGCCCTCCAGTGGGGACTCCATATAAGATGATGGAGTCGGTCCTTTTTTTTTTCTTTTCGTTGGTCGAAGCAAATGGTGGCGCTAAGTGAGTGAACTGCCGCCGAAGCCTCCTATTGGTAGTGTGTTGTGCAAATCGCCGCCATCGCGTAATTTGCGGTTTTTTTTTCATTTGGACCTAGAAAATACGAGAGGAGTGCGACTTTACACACCCGGTCGCCAACACTGTATAAGCTCTGTCAGTCACAGCATTTGCCCCAAAAAGACTTCTTTGCCAATATCTACACGCTCTTGGCGGAACTGCGTGTCTCGCTTGTGCTGCGGCATTGCGAATATGGCTCCCCATGGAAAGCCGATGAAACGCGTCAGCAAATGCCTTCGAAATCCGAGACTGAAAAGCTAGCGAAAGGGGGACTCTTGATGGAAGATGTGAAAAAGTGATATCATGTGGAGACGGGGTAAAGTAGCGACAGTAGTAGTAGTAGTAGTAGTAGTAATGGGTAGTAAGCTAGCACCGATGGCTCGGAGGGAACCCTCCTGCTGGAATGGAATCCGGGTCGGCCATCTACGCGCAGTGAACCGATTGTGTATGTGCGTGCGTTTGTGTGTGTATACCTGGTGCATGTGGCATGATTGGTGTGTGGTGACGTTTACTCTTGCCGGGGTCAGGATTTGTCACACAATCTAGCAGTAGCAGCAGCAACAGCAAAGAAAATGCAAATGTAGGCTGTGAATCATCAACTCGCGGGTTGCTGTGTCGCGCGAGGCTCCCTTTTGCGTGCATATCTAACCTCACTTTTTTGCGCACAATTCAACTCGTGAGTCAATCGAACTCCCCGTTCCGTTTATACTCATTCGTTAGACGATTCCGCGCGTGTGTGTGTGTGTGCTCGCGAAGCAAATAAAAAAAAACGTTGCTAATGATACGAGAATAAGATTGTGTGAAGAGTGGAAAGGAGGAAGGGGGGCCGAGGGTGGAGGATAACGTCCGGGTGGATTTTATTCTCTTGTCCTCGGTCGGAAGGTTCGATTTCGAGTTGCTTTTACTCCGACGCACTGGCGGAGAACACTATTGTACCGACCAGTGCTGTCATTTTGGGGTGCCGTTTAGCAGAAGAAGCAGACCATTCGTAAAAGCAGGCCTCCACCCGTAAAGGCGACGAGATGGAAAAAGATGGGGAGGTTTTTGAGACAAAATTCACTCAACTTCACCGTTTCTCGCGAGCACAGTCGCACAAACACACACACAGCTCTCTTCAGGAACCTGCTCCCCGTTGTGGGCGTGCGTGTGAGGTTGTACGTGCGCAATTTAGCTGGTTTCTCTTTCTGGCATACACACTACACTGTAGTGCACAAACATGATCCCGTTGCGACATTGAAGCCGAGAAAACACGCAACTCTCAACGCCCCAAGTTTTTGGTGCGCCCTCCCTGGTTCCACGGGGGTGTGTGTTGGGGGTTGTAGGAGGTGGTTGCGCGATGGAAAAGCGGAGAACGCGATTGGGGATAGAGCGTGAGAGCGTGTCCGGATTCGCGTAGTATCTCGCTCCGAGGAACCGTTTTACCGCAATGCGGGTTTTTTCTCGCGACTCTATTGCCCATACTCTGTGCTCTGGTAGGAGGGGTGCCCCATCATGTTGCTCTCGTCGGCTTGTACTTGCACGAGAAGGTGGTTGTACCGACGACCTGGCCCAGCAGTTTATGCTCAATTGATCATCATCTTGTTGATTAAAAAGAATAGGAAGCAAACATTTAAGGGAAAGGATGATAGAGAGAGATAGAGCGATTGGTAGTAAGACAACGTTGAATTTGTGAACATTGCGAAAAACGGACTGCTGCTGCTACTGCTAATGCACTTTTGTTTCCGGGCAACAATATTTGATTTTTTCACTCCACGGTTAACATTTTGGCAGCATGTGGCCGAGCATATGGCGTTGCGTGTGCGCCTTTTCGCGATCACAATAGGAACTCCAGAAATGGAAGAGATGAAACTGCCTACTTTGATGATACTGCCGTTTGCCTGGTGATGATGATGATGATGGTCGTATATGGGGCTCGTCTTCTTCGCACCGTAGCGAAAAGGGGTAAACTCTCGCGTGCAGCGAAGAGCAAAATAAGGGATGAGAATGACAGAGAGAGAGAGCGCGTTCAAAAACACACGCACACACTTGCAGCTGCACCACCGGAATGATCTCACATTCACGTGAAAATGTGTGGTTTACAGGGGGTAAAAAAAGGGGTTCGTTCGCTGTGGTGCCGTTCGGAAGGGTGAACAAAAAAGAAACCCGCGCTTCTCTTCGACCGTTTATGGCCGTTTGAATTAAATTTTCGAAATTACTTCCTTGCGGCTCATAGTTCGCGGCCGAAGAACTCGAGAGAGAGAGAGAGACCGAGTGAGAATAAAAGTCTTTTTTTTTTTACTACGATACGGTCAATAAGGTAAAGGAGGGGTTGATTATGGTGCTGTCTCTCTCTCTCACCCAACTTTTGCACCGCTATTTGCTAGAGACCGGTTGATAATATTGTCCTGGGGCTAGTGTTGATAAAAGAGGGTGGAGTGGGCTTTATCATGCTCGATAAGAAATGGAAATTTATCTCTATGAAACGATTATGGGTTACATCTATCTTTTACGATTGCCTGTTTATCGCCCAGCATGGAACAAAGGTACGATACGCGTGAACGACTGATTTTGCGTTACCAGCCCACTGTTGTTGTTGCTGGAGAACTGAGTGCATCGTGTACTGTATTACAGCACCAAACGTTTTCACCGTATTATGCAATGGGATTTTTTTTTAAATAATTCACCCCAATGCCCCCACCACCCCACACGAGCCTTCTGCCGACTGCCGACAACCCTATTGTGTCAAAATGTACGCAAAAGGGAAGCCTTTTCAAAATTTCTCCCCAAAGCTCTGCCCTTCTTTTGGGAGGGGCGCTGTGTGTCCTGGCAGGGTAGCAGCGGTTGGCAAAAAGGTTTCTGAACGGCGGTACTGTGTAAACAAGATTACAATTATGCCACATATTTCCTTCTGTGTGTGCCTGCTTTTCCAGCAGCGATCCTACCTTTCGCCTCGAAGTTGGCTCCCACAGGTTCACAGCAAAATGAACCCTCCCGAACCAGAAATCCGTCCACAACAGACGCATACATATGCCACCTGTGTGTGTGACAATTAACAGAATCGGGGGTTTTTGTTGCGCTCGGTCGACCGACCACTCCCCACCTACATGACCAGAGCCACCTCTCCCCCTCAGCTAGCCTTCTAAATCCAATTAGAACCTCAGCTTGTGAAGGAAGGATGTCACAAGGCATGCGTTGTTCCCAGCATGGGACGGTCGGCCACAGGAAGGCAATTTCCACAAACGAATTTCCCAAAAACTCCCCTTCCCTACCTCCTTACCTCTTCATTCTGTTTGACTGATTGGGTCGAAGAAATTCTGCCACCACCACCAGAAGCGCCCAATTTCTTAGCTTTAACCGTTCCAATTTTCCGTCGTCGTGTTTGAGGTGAAAGGATTGGAAGTTATGGAGCTTCAGAAAATGGTGAATTGTCTAATGAACTCCTCTACCCAAGGATGATAATGGTGGGTAGTAGTCCTCTTGATGGATATTTTTTTATGTCCTTGGAACTAAGCTAGCGTAAGTTAGACCGAGTAAGCTAGTCTTGCCTTCCTGTCCAGCAATCCTTGTAAGGCCTACTACGCCTTTACTATGGGGTCAATTTTATGGCCCCCTGGTACCGGCGCTCTGCTGCCGTATTCAAATGAGCCACCAAAGATCGATAAGTGGTGACCCATTTTCGGACCGAATGGGATTTCCTTCCCCTGTGAAATGAAGTAAAGTGTTCGTTAAATTATATTACCGAGTGTTTCTCAGGCCAGTTCAACATTGTAACACTTTTTTGTCAACAGCATAAAAGGCTAATCCGGCATCGTATATGCAATTGAAACTTGTTAACCTTTTTCCAACATGGGAAAACAGATTTTCTACGTCGTAAAATCCCAACTGGAATGGTCTGTGCTTCTAAGTTGATAGAATATTTTGGATTTTTTTCAAGAACAATTTTAAATTCTTTGAATTAACTTAATTGATGCTATTGAAATGTATTTTTAGGCGATAAATTTTAGAAGTTGGATAGCCAGTTTTAGGTAGTGGAGTTCCGATGGGATCCGATACTGACACAATTGGCCGATAGACCGAGACCGGAAATTGGCATATTTGAACACATAACCAACCGAATAAACGAACTCAGGGTTAAAAGCATACAGCGATCCACGCACAAATCAACTATTAGGAGCCCAATAATCCCATCTCAATCATCAAAAGACACACACGCCGCGCAGCAGTATTTTTCGCACTAGAACATAACACTGATTTGCCCTATGAGTTGCGTGTGAGATTCTGCTTTCCCGCACCCAACGTGGCACTCTTCCTCCCACTATGCATTGGCTTGGTGCGAACGCACAGAGACATGGCTTCTACCTTCTACCGGCTATCGGAGCTCAGCACGAGCATTCAAGCACAGCCGCAAACTTTACCGGGTTTTTGATTCATCCATTCGGGTGTTGCAGTTGCAGATGCGTGTTTTTTGCTGCTGCTGTTGCAGTTGTGCTGCGGAGATGTGTTTTTGTTGCATTCGTGGTGCTATGCGAGCGGCAACACAACACTGCCTACCTCGTCACCTCGTCTCGCACCCTATTGGTAGCAACAAAACAGCAGCAACACCAGCAGCAAACGCACCGGCCCCGGTGTGCGATGTGTTGGAATGTTATTTTTGGGACACCTTCTGCCGTCTGTTCGTTCGGGGGGTGTGTGTGTGTGTATGGTACGGTGGGGTGGTTTTTGGTATAACGGTGGGGTGGTTTTTGGTATAACGGTGTATGCGCCGGGTTCTTCCTCCGGAGCCGGTGTTAGGAGAGTGATGTAGGCCAGGTTCGTTGGTGTAGGTTTGCTCGGGTGGGCAAGTCCCCGTTACAGCAACCCACCCTCCCCCACCGGTGCGCCATGTTTTTACGGTGTGTCCGTGTTTTTGGGAAATGTATTTTCGATTTTCACCGGCTCGGGGTCCGCCGCACGGGTGTCTCTTTCGCGCACGGTCGGTCGGTTTGCGGGACCACCCCCTGTTGCTGCACCCGGTTCTTCGCTGACTCAGGCCGGGGTTTTTGTAAGGCGCTTTTGATGTGCGTTGCGGTTTTCGGTGCTATCCATGCATTTTGTTTGTTGGCCGAAGTTTTCGGCTCGCAAGAGAAGCAAACACCAACGGAGGCCAGGGTTTTTCTTGGCGCACACGTGGTGTTGCTTTTGTTCCGTCCAAGGATTTTGAATTGTTTTTGAATTGCCAATGGTTCCAGGCCTGTTGAACGGGGGGTGGGGGCAGAATGAAAAAAGAAACACATTATTCTTAAATTGATATTGATTGGAACTACCTCCTATAGATAATGCATTAGAGCCCTAGCAAATCGTATCAGATGCAACAGATTCTGTGTTTAGCTAAAGCAGGAAGCTATTGGTGGGGTCAGGAACAACCGGCTTGCGGTTTGTCTGTCTGTCTGTGTGTGTGTGTGTGTGTTATTGAAGTGTCAAAATAACATCACATGGGTGGTAAAAGCTTTGTGTGGTTCGTGTTTGGTTTGTAGCATGCTAATGAGCCTCCATGTTTTGACATCGAATGTCTAGCATTGGCACCGAAGGAAAAAGTGCGCTGCAAACTGGAAGGAAAGTAGAACAGCACATCACACCACACAACAAAAAAGCAATTGTTGCATTTGTCAATTGTTATTGGTCTCATTTGTAGATGTTGTAAATGATTGTGATTTAGAAAAATCTTATCGTCGTTATTACGTAGATTGCACCATAGTGCATGATCAGAAGCAGTTTAAATAAAGATCCTCCAGATCAGATTATGAGGTTAGTGGTTTTGTTAGGCCTAGTGTTTTCCTCAGTCACTCAAGCTTACTCCTATCGGATATCAGGAAGCAAAAAGGCTTACAGAATCAATTTTGACAATTATTGACTCAAGATAGCTGAATGTTGATATTATAGCTCGGGTATCTAGGTAGGGGGTCTCTATTTGAGCCGGTCGGGTGGCCGATGCGATAACGGCGCCAGTCTTCACACGACAGGACTGGGGTTCAAATCCTATCCAGCCCTCTTCACGGGTACGCAGGGCTGACTACCATGCTACGGGTAAAATCATGTCACAGAAAGCCAGAAATGGCAAGCCAAGATCTCTCGAGGTTGTAGTGCCAAGGAAAAAAAATCTAGGTGTAAGTCCGTCCGTATAAAACCATATATGTTTAAGTTATCATAAGGGTATCTAGCGTGACGTGGCCACAGAGGACCTCATTTTAAGGACATATGTATGGCCTTTAGCTGCCGGTCCATATCCAAAGAGGATCGTGTTCCACAATCGCGCAGTAGTGTTGAAGGGGGCCTAGGGAGTTGGACTTCCACACCGAACCGTGATATTTCCTCACAAAGTGAAGTAGAATAGGAAAATTCCCTTTTTGAAGTTCGTATAGTTGAGGACCGGGGTTCAAAATATTTTTAGCTGAGCCTTATCATTCAGATGTGCATTATCATTGAATTTTTTGACGCCTGTGTAATATCCAAATCACTCACCAAAGAAAACTTCACTTGTCAAAAAATGGTTCGGAATATAATATATGCTGCAAATGAGTCACAAGACGTGATATATCTCGTTATGCTACACTGAGACACCTTATCCAAGCTAGTTGCGAAAAGATGAGCTCTCCTAATGCTGTTGCATGTTGGAGCAGCACAGCAGTAATAGCAGTAGTAGTAACCGGTTTTTCTGCCGGTTTATGTCGCATGTTTAAGATGTGCAGAGCAGAGCGTCGTATCTCCAACACAGAGAGGAAGCTATGTTTGTTTGCGTTAGATGGACACCTCGTGTGTCTCACTAACCCGGTGGAAATCAAATGATCCACACAGTTTACGAATATGATCTAACTTTTTGTGCAAAGTTGTTCAAAGTATTTATTAAGTTTAAAAAAATTGTTGAAAATCTGTTTAAATTTCAACTTAGCAAACTTAAATTTTTGCTGAAAAAAATTAATAAAAACATCATGTTAGGGCGTGTTACAACACCGAAATGTACAAACTTGTCCCCAATTCCAATACTGCTCGTTGGTAAGCACCTCGAGCACACGGTGCGATAACTCGCACATTGCACAGTGTGAGGCACGTCAGTAGGGCATCATCAAGCCAGCCACGGGCGGCACACATTGATTCGCGCGAAGGTACGACATGCATATAAATAATGTTTAATGATTCTCGAATAACTTGTCACCATAACGGGTACACAACACCCCCAACCAATCCATCCCCCTCTCCGTCCCAGCACGATGGTCATTGGCATTTTGCATCTCTCCGTGATCAAGTGTCACGTGTCTCGGGTTACTCTAGTCTCTCGCTCTCTATCTCTTCTGTTTGGCTGTGTTACAGATACTAAATTGAACCCACTGTGGCTGGCTGGTGGAAAGTTTTATAGCACCTTTGATTTCTTTTTCCCACCGATTCTGGAGATAGATCTGGAAGAGCTTTGAACAGAGCAATGGAGGAGCAAAAAAAGGTGGCCCTGTTGAGGGTGGGGTAGTGTTGCTTG
This sequence comes from Anopheles stephensi, assembly GCF_013141755.1. Taxonomy (NCBI): domain Eukaryota; kingdom Metazoa; phylum Arthropoda; class Insecta; order Diptera; family Culicidae; genus Anopheles; species Anopheles stephensi. Next base: position 16,450,411 of record NC_050202.1, on the reverse strand, counting down.
ATTGATGACGTGGTTTGCTTGGAGCTTGTTGCTGGAAGATGCATGATTATTTTATGACCCTGAGCATAGCACTCCACCAAAAAAAAAAAAAAAACCCAACCAGACGGCAAACGGAAGGAACTCTCAGCAAAGGTGACTTCCGAGCGTGCTGGGAACAACTAATGGCTGTAGTTGTGAAAGGTTTCGGCCGCTTGAAATTAATCTTGTTCTCACGTTCTTGCAAGCGTGAGACAGTGCTACGTTGCCATTCACGTCCCGATCGACGATAATCGCATTTTTCATGGTTCGTATTTTATAGTTTTTGCGTTCATCTTTTTTTAGAGCGACCAACTGGGCAATAAGTTATGTGCCGTGGTTGTATACCTTACTAAGTAACGTTTCATTAGTCGAGGAAGAGATTAAAACATATTTCCAAAACATGTGTTGCGGTGCAACGTGTTCACCGGAGAAAGAAGCACATGGATTTGTGTGTTGTAAAAAAAAAAAAACGGAAAGGGGAGAGTAATAAACTTGCTCCAATCAATCAATCTCCACAGGTAGAGGGGTTGAAGTTAAACCCATCAATATCTTCTAGGCGAGCTATACGCGTGTGTGTGGTTGTATGGACATGCCAGTGATTGGTTGTGAACTTTCTACCGTCAGTTTAAAAAACAGATTGACTGGCAATCATTCGGCACGTACACTAGACGCATCCGGACAAATAATTATGGTTGAAAGAGTTGGAAATATTTACAACCCAGAGATGTGACAGGTGACGGCGATGTGTCCCTTTCTACTGCGTGATTTTAATTTCGCATGATTGTATTGTCCGTTTGTTTAACAGCAGCTGGATTAATATCGTTTCTATCTCTTCTTCTCTCTCTCCCCCTTTGTAACAGGCCGATCAACTTACGGAAGAACAGATCGCTGAATTCAAAGAAGCGTTCTCGCTGTTCGACAAGGACGGCGATGGCACAATCACGACCAAGGAATTAGGCACCGTTATGCGATCGCTAGGTCAGAACCCCACAGAAGCAGAACTGCAAGACATGATCAACGAGGTCGACGCGGACGGTAAGTGTTGAACGGTTGCAATTTAATTGGACATTCGTTAGAATTCCATTCTCTCTAATTTAATGGCCTGGCTAGCACACCACTGTGTGTATGTGTAACATGGTGGTTCTCCTCCACGCTTCACTGATCCATGGTACGGTTTCACTGAAGAAAGCGATGTATAAGGGGGAGGGAATTAGATGATTATTGGTAGATGTCCACTAATCATTGACAGAACTCCGGGTCCAGGAACAGCTGACCACCACGACGCGAACCACATGCTTTGCGTTGAGGGAGATTTATTCCCTTGTTTTTTTGCAACCTTTTTGCTACAATTTATTGCTTCGAGTTGAAATGATTTGAAAACTTTTTCGAACTTCCACGCGCGTCTAAAAGGAGCAGTGGATGGTGTGCTGTAATCGATTTTATAATGATCCAACTATCACATCTAGAAAGCATTATGCTAATCGGGTTTTCTGTGTATGTGTGTGTAGAGTACGTGTAAAAGAAACGTACAAAGAGAACACGGCGCTGTTCGATGTTCAAGGACCGAAAGTTGGATAGCTCATTAGAGGCTATGAACTCTCTCTTTTCTTCGGTACGGATTTGGTTGCATCGATGCTGCCTTGTGGTGGCTTTGGCTGGGCGGGCATCTCACGAGTCTTTATTGGAAAACTTACAGGCGATGATTGGGCGCTTCGTAAACTGGCACGCGATCGGCGCATTAATCACCACCTCACTCCTCGGAAAGGTTTCGCAATCAGATTCGAATTATTTTCCAGGACTTTGCTGGCCAAAGACGACGACTGGAGCTTTGGTTTGCACAGAACCACAACACGACCCTGGTGTACTGGTGATGGTCGTTCGTACTAATGGTCTCCTACCCCGTACGATGACTACGATGATGTTGATTTTGATTGTGACCTTCGATAATTCTTAGTACGGCAAGGTAGTGGATTATGTAGGCGGTCTGGCGGTACTATTTAGGAACAAATTTGGACGAGGCTTAGGACCAAAGGTCACATGTAAGGTTTCCGATTAGTAGCAGTAGCATGCCTTCTCTGTAAAGGTTTTGTGTTACGAAAAAGGGGTGATGTTGATGTGAACACACTGTGAAGGGGGGGAATTGCACAATTTCTGGAGAATTTTTTTTTCCGGTGGACGACAACAACGGCCTTCCACCATTATTACTTCGTCACATTGCTTGTGAGAACGGCTGGGTGGTACACACTCCCTGTTTTATGTGTGTGTGTGCCGGTGGAGTTTGTCCTTTTATGGCAAACGGAGAGAAAATGAGTTTCGGAAACTATCGATCCGGGTTTTGGGAGGGAGGGGGAGGGGGGCAGCTCTGAGACTAAGGAAGGCGAGCGAGCAGCACATTATGTGTGAAGCAAGCTCATTTGCAGCAGGACAAATGGACTCTGTGGAGAAGCATAAAAACCGGTCATTAATTGGATTTCCACCAAATGCTCTCTCTCTCTCTCTCTCGTACGGGAATGTCCTTCATGTTACATACACAAATCCACTTTCAGCCGGCTTTACTCTGTACACCACCCGAACGTATGTCGCTCTGGGGAGTATGAAACGATTATATACGAAACATCAAATATATGTAGCAGGAAATGAGATCATCCGTAACACTAGAGCGCAGTAGAAGCATAGCGCGCACGCCAGGGCTCTTGCTAAAACTCTGGGGTGTACTCTGTACATGCACAACGTCCTCGACGCCGAGAGCCTTCATATCCTGATTGAAATTATTCCGAAGACCGAGCTAAATGGATTTGAATAAAGCAAAAAACGGTCAAAAATAGAATTACACATTCCTTTTTGTGTGCCCACTGCACTGTAACTTTTCCGGGATGAAAGACATCATGAACAGCAGGGGACCGGGGAGGGGACTAAGCAAGTGGAAGGAAATAAGTTGTTTTATCGTAATGAATTATTCATCTGCTTCATCCGAGAGAACTTTTTCCCGCTGTATTAAAAATGTTTGCGACTTGTACCACATTTTGATGGGTTTTGTGGAACTTTTTTTTAAGCATATTTTATTACTTTCATTATAGAGGATAAAAAGGGATCGAAAATGTGTTTCCCTCCAAAAAAAAAAAAAAACTGGTTCATTCATTAAGCTTCATGTAATAGGCAACCTCGTTGATAACCAGCATATTATTGATTTGAAGTTGAAATTAATGAAGAAGCCATTTTTTAAAGGCTACTTCCTTTCGTGTCCCCCGTAATGAGAATATCATTATTCACTGTAAACTTTTCGGGAAATTGCTTCAAGCAAAACAAACAGGATGAGAGGGAGAGGTTTCGTTCCTCTTCTGTTCAGGCAGGCACGGGTTTTCCGTGATAATGATACACCCACCGTGATATTCGATCCTTTTAATACAAATACTGTGTATCATAATGAGCATTTCTTTCCTCACCATTGCGCGCCTTCTCCCCTTTGCCGCGGATCGTTTGCATGCGATATCAATAATTATCCAGTCCAACAATACCGGCCGGTGTTTCGGTTGCTCTATTTCCCTCATTAGTTTGACGGATCGGTGAAATTAATTGAGAGGCACCGACTTGAAAATATCTTCCGCGTTGGGGGCACACTACAATCATTTTTCTCTTGAATGAAATTTTGGTTTGTGGTAGAGTAATCTGTACACGCAGAGTAAATGGGTAATTATGAAATTAATTCCTATTTGGAGAGACTTTTGTGTTATATTCTACTAGAAGCCGGTATCGCGATAAAATTCGTTACATTTTTTAAAGTCGTTAAAAAAGGAAGCACAATCGTCAGAAACTGTTGGATTTGGCTGGCATTGCGAACGCATTGCATCGGGGTGGAAGGGTCCTTTTTCACCAGAATTTTCCTGAGGCTCTCAAGTCCATGTATGCCCCACAGGATCTCTGCATACATCGGTGGCAGATTATGTGGGATACAGATAATCTGGACAATTTTTATATTCAATCACTGCTTAAGTGGTGTCCTTCAATCCTTGGTGCATTGGGCACTGGGTGTGCGTCTTCAGTGTACAGAACAGGTTGACTCCGAGTGGCTGTTACCTCGGATAGCTTATACCTGATTATACCTTGATAGCTTATGGCCAATCCCTATCCATATTAACGGGGCCCTTTTTTGCTTCGGGCCCCAAACATTTGCTTAGTATTCTTAGACTATAAAGAGCTTCATGCGATTGTGCTATCGCAACTGGTGTAGAAAACTAGGCTGCACTTGTGAAAGAGGAAACTATACCAAAGAGAGCACGTTTCGTCGAGCTACACATACTACCAGATCAGGAACGTTTTTTTATGAGAAACTTGTCCGTTATAGTAATTTTCGTAGTAACCACCTCCTTCCCAAATAGAAACAGAGCGCACCGATGACCCTGATGAATTAGCTTGAAACCTGATGAAAACTGTATCAAAGATAGACAAAACAGAACATCCTCTAAGAACCATTAAGGGAATTTTGAATTAGAGGAATTTGATTTTTACAAAGATGAACTATTACCGACTGTTCAAATCTGTTAACTGCTAGGCGATACCGGCTAATGTTGCCTCTCTTAGCCGTAACCGTAGTACTACTACTGCTATGGCGGTGTATATGGTTGTGTAATAGTAATTGCAAAAGCGGGCAGAAAACCCCCTAGCGCGCGTGTGTGTGTCGCAAAACCATTGGCATAATTGAAATATGGGATGCTAATGGAAAACGGGTTAAAGCCACCGCCCTTGTTTATTGCGAAGCGCGTATATGGGTATGCAAATCCAGCACTGTTCCATCAAACCAGTGTAGCAGCAGCAGCTCGCCTGCGCGCTCTGACGGTCGTATAGGTATGTGTTGTTTTGTTTCAATTTTCGTAATAGGTAGAGAAGAAGGACCACCACCCTTCTGGTGGTTTTGGATCCAACATTCAGCTCCCTGTTTAGCTGCCCTGTACTGTACGCAGCCCATGTGTCGTAAATATGAAAAGAATTCCGAAAAGGAATCTGCTATTATGTGTGTCCACGGTTTTTTTGCGCTGCTTTGGAGCGGATTGCTTCGTAGCGGTGGCAGGAACGTTCTACCCAAAAATTATCAAATGGCAAGCTCGGGCGGTGGTGTGGTGTGTGGTGGCTTTGAGCCAAAAAGGTGCTTCTGTGAAGCAACAGTGTGTCATATCGTGTGCGGCCAGCAGAAGGCGGCATGGAAACGTGGGTGTTACGGGAGGCCAGATATCGATCGTTTTCCTCCAGTGGTGGTTTGGTAGTAGCATCGAGGAACAACAGCCACACAGTAGCAGCAGCACCAGAGCACGACAGTAGCTGGCTGTATAAAGCACACACACACACAAGCCACCAAACGGTAGAGCGCTTGTGCGCAAGCCCATCTGCTATTAACACATAAAAAACGGCCAACACAACACAGCTATAGAGCAAAGATTTCCAGAAAGATACCGCAACCACCAAACCCAAAGCCATGGTGGCGGAGCTGGGGAGAGAAAGCGTCCCAGGGAAGAGAGAGAGAGAGAGTGTGTGTGTGCTGCGGAAAAAGCTTTCCCATCCAACACACTACTACCACTAGCACTGCGGACTATTGAAAGTTTCTCTGTGTGTATAAAGGACAGAAGAGAGCAATGGCTTTTCCATGCCTGAGAAAATCAACACACACTACTCGCCTGCCTATCGCTGTATGTGTGTTTTGAATACAGCTTTTCATCTCGCTGAAAGTCGTACGTCTTCGTACGATAAGGCTGTGTGTGTGTAAACTCTTAAAAGGTAAAGCTCCGAGGTCTGCGTTGCATGCGGGACAGCAAGAGCAAGCATTGTACACCTGGAAATTCTTAAATCGCTTCCAGGATTGCTATTGCAAAACCCAGCAACACCACCCACGGTGTCCAATAATGCTATCTGACCCAACGGAGGGGAACAACGGTGAAGATATGGGTGGGGGAGGAGGGTGGAAATTGGTTCTGCGCATTAAAGTACGTGAAGAAACACTGTTGTGAAACCCACCCACCCTCTCGCTGCTGCCGTTCTGGTGCAGCAGTCACAGGAAAAATAAACAACAGGACTTTTGGACCGGGACTCTGGAAAGCTTTTGTAAATCAGGGAACAGGAAATGACTCGTCCGTTTGATTAATCAACGAGAAGCGAGGGGGGGACATTCATAATGTGATAAAACTGGGCAAGATTTGTCGCTCATTGGAAGAGGATGTACGGTGACCACCCTTCCAATGAGCGACAGAAATTGCTTGGGAACTTGACAAGAATAAAGGATGTGTGGTTAAGCTGGGTAACTAAACTAAACCCGATCAACGACTATGAGAAACGGCACGATCCTTATCGCAACAAATATAGTCTTCTACTCCACTAAAATGAGGATATCATAAAGTACTGGGCGCCTCCATCGCCTTGGAAGGAAAGGCGAGTTCTAAGAAATGTTAAGTAAAATATAAAATATGTTTTATATTTTAGATACGCATTGAAAACAAGAGGCCATAAATGTAATTAAAATAGCAAATGTATTACCATTCGAGAATTCGGACCATGTACCGACAGCGCAGAGGGAGAGTAGTGCACGAGGGAGTTTGTTTCCTCCCCTGTGGCTGAACTCCACATCAGCCTAGACTTCAGTGCTTCGTGCTGGTCCTGACAGTGATGATGGAGTGTTGGTGACGTCATTTTGTTGTTGTTGCTGCTTCCCCCCCCCCCCCTCGTCGTATCCATAATCCTGATGTGGGTGGGGGCCGCCTGGATGGCCTTATTCGTGGCGTCAAATTCCGGCTTTTCTGTTCCATTTTAGCTTTCTTCATTTTGGTTTTGGCGATGATGATGGCGAATGAGGAAATATTGGGCGTCGTCGTTGCCTTGATGTGTATCGCGTTGGCGTCTATCCATCGTCGTCGTCGTCGTCGTTCCATTAAACTCGTCCGCACCGAAGAAGTATGCTTGTTTGGGTCGATAAAAAAAGGAAGGAGTGCTGGAACTTGTTCCCGTGCCAGCAGCACCCTCTTCCTTCGGGTAGTGGTGGTGGTGCATCAACCTCAACCCGCGCCCCGCTCGGTTCGATAAATTTAGCATCCTTTGTAGAGGAAAGCTTTCAAGGAGTTGTCATTCTTCGAATTTCGTGTCAACAATCTCGTTGTGTTTTTGGAATCGTACCAAATTTTCAACTCTCACACAGGCAAACACACAGGCCAGGCTGGGAGGAATGGTCTGTGTGTGTGTATGTGGCGTAATGAGTTTTGAGACAAACACTCTGTCCGTGCCTTTGGATGTGCTCCTTTTTTTCATTTTCATCAGCCACTATGTAGTAGCTTCAGCAAATCGAGTTTCATCGTAATCTCGTGCGCGTGTTCTAATGCCGGCAGCTTATCGGAAGGTTAGCATGAAAAAACTGGCAGCTATTGATTTTCCGGCATTTTCTAGGAGTTTCCCGGTTGTGTGTCTAGCAGCAGCATAGCACACACACACACACAAAGCTCCGTTCCCGTTGTCTTAATGATTTACGGGAGGGTTCCTCAACCTCCGGAGGACTGTGTGTGTTTTTTTTTTCTTGAGTGTCAATTTTCGAAAGCCGATTTATTATGCTCTCCGCCTTTTTAGCCCGAGTGCGGTTTTACGAAAGCTGTCAAGCTGTTGTGTGTTGTGAGGGTGGACGAAAATGGCTTCATGATGTATACGTATAAATCATCCAGTGTAAATAGTTGTTTGCGATTTGAAAACAAGATGCGAAACACAGCATGCAGACACGGGGAAAGACATATTGGTTAAATGTAATTTTGTGAAACAGGAACAGGACGAGGATCCCTTCGAAGAGGAGGGTAGTGTTGTTGTTTCAGCAACGATGGATAGAAAGTCAATAGGTTAGTATATGGACGAAGGAAAAGACAATTCGATGTCGATGTGACGCAGTTGTGTGTACGTCAATTTATTTTTGGATGAACCTTTTTTTTTGTTGGACAATTCCCTTGGAAGATAGGACAACAACAAAAAACCTAAGTGGAAGAGTAGTTTATCAAGATCGTTTCTTTGTGTCTGAAGTTGAACGAAAAATGATGTTACCCCTGCCGTCGTCTGGATCGTGGTTTGCGGGTAACAAATTGTCGACTAGAGTAATTTACAACTTGTGTGATAAGAGCGGCAGGAAAAACGAGTTCTCATTTGTAAGAAGCTTTATAAGTAGGGCAGGCAAAAACAAAACTCTGGGGGGGAAAAAAACCCTTTTTCTCTCATGAGCAATTACGAATGCAAAGTACACACTCCCGCAACCGGATGTGGTTTGAAATAATAGTCCACCAAGCAGAAGGCGGTACAGATCTTTAGTACAGTAAAACATAAAAAAACAACATAGTTTTCTTGCATTGTGAAGCTTTTGTATTTTTCACCGGGAAGGGGACGATCTTGACGTCACCATGAGCCGGCAAAACCGCATGCTAAATTGCACCAAAAAACCATCGTCATCTGAATGAGCTGTGCTGTTTTATTACCGGCTAACAGTAATTATCCCGGAACAGTGTAATCTTGTGCCCTGTGATGGCAAGAAGTACTGGGCGCCTCCATGCAGTAGTGCCCGGGGAGAAGGTTTCATGTTCCGTATGCTGGTGCAGCAACACACAAACAGCCGGGGGAAGAGAACAATTAATTTAAAATGTAAATTATGATTTGCCATAACGGAGCGAATGGCCCGGGACTGTGTTATCTGATTATTATGTGCTGATACACAGGATACCGAAAGCTCGCCACCCGGTGGCCATATTACCCCGAGGTTGCATGATGGAATGGATACACCGTTATGCGGGTTGTTTTGAAATAGAGGGAAAAAAGCTTCTTAAGCTAATAAATAGTTAGGCGGACAATAACAAATACGTAACCCTGTGTGTGCGTGTGTGTATATCCCTTTCGGCCCTTTCTGCGCGCCTATATAGCGCGACGATTACCAGTTAACGTGCGTTTTGCACTCCAGGGAAAATGATACCCATTACGAAAGGCAACCAACACCACAGCCAATGGCAAAAGCTGTGTGCGTTATCCGGATATGTGTCCACGATAAGCGCGCAGTGTATCGCGCGTTCAGTATGCACAGTATGGTTGTGTATCCTGGGCGGCTTATAGACCTTCCCTGGAGGGATTGATTATGGCGTGTGTCCTGTGCCGTGTTCCGGCGCTCCTCCAGTGTCTTGCCTCTTGATCCAAACACTGACCAGTCGGGACGTGCTGTGTGGTGGTGGTGGTGTGTACGTAAAAAGGTGCACAGGTCACGTACTATAACGATCTGATAGTGAACCCCTTTCTCGTCTGGAGGCAATTGGGTCTATGTTTTCGTACGCTCCCAGTGCTGGTGTACGAGGATATTCTCGAGAACGGGGGAAACAAAAGAATTGTAGATGTGGAGGATGTGTTGGTGAAGTGTAAGAATAACAATTTACTTCTCTTTTCTTCGTTTATAGTTCGTAAATCTAGGAAGTTTGTGTGCTACAAGTAATATTCGTATTTCATCGTCTTTCAACATAACGATAATGTACGAAACGCAATTAGGCTTGTAATCTGTTAAAGCTACTGTTTATTCTTACCACCTACATAATGCGCTTGATGATTTATTGCATATTTAAAAAATATAATATAAAATTACTGTCCCTATCTCACCATGATAAGAAGTCATGGACGAGTAGTAGTTATTAAGACACTTAAGGAGCATCATCGATTTTGTTTCATGACGCCACAAATTGTCGATCGTTTTGCAGCCGTTCGTGGTGCTGCCATCGTTAGAAGCCTGGAAGGGTTGCAATTGTAACAACATGTACGCACGTCTGCTTCACACCTCGTTAAATTACGTCAATGTAACGTGGCCCGTAACCACCCGGGTTCGGTGGTGATAGCATCGTTCCACCGCTTCCCACACCATTGGTTGGGTTTGTGTGTGTATGTGAGACTGTTTGCAGTTATCTTTTGCGAGTGTGATTAAGATCCACCTGCTGCTGCTGCTGCTGCTCCAGCTCCTGGTGCCTTTTTGCTTATCAGTTTCGGCTTGTCTTATCTTCTAATATGTTCATTTGGTTCAGTTGTGGTATGCAGTTATGATGCATGTTTTCGCAAAGAATACGATACACATTTTGTATTTCACTGGGTGTGGTTTTTATGTTGAACCCCCAGGATTTCGTATGAAAATTTCGTGAAATTATTAGAAAAATTTAGAATAAAAAAACACATTTGAACATACATTTGTTGGCGCATAGACAAAATGGACGGCATCGCGAATGCTTTGAATGGGAATCACTTAAACGAGAAAAGGACATCATCATGCTCTTTTGGTTTTATGATGGCTTCGTCCATTGAAAACGTCTGCTGCGCAACTTCAAAGGAAATGCCACGAGCACAGTTTGTTGGATAGTTGAACTTTAGGAATTTCTTATCGGTTAAACGGCGACGTCGAGGCACTAAATAGCGCTCTGATGTTACTACGTGTCTCCTTGATTGCGCTGGTATGCGCAATGGGAAGTTTTGGCTTTTGGCCTTTTGCTTTGAAGCTATTTGCAACAGAGCATTCAATAGCGAAAATTGAACTGGGTTTCTCCTAGTGCTGTGGCGGTATTACGTCTGTGTGAAAATGCCTTGTTCTTTTGCATTGCATAGCTTTAGCAATGTTCCATATTTCAGCAATAAGCAGAACAATGGAGGAATTTCATTTTCTTTCCATACATCATCTTTATGGGTGTTAGGTTTGGATTCAATAGTGGCATCAAATATTGATCTAAGAAACAATTCTTTAGCTCTTGTGTCTTGTCTTCTGGTTCGCTTTCTTTATCCCTTGGGAGTTGGTTCATACTACACAAGTAACACACAATCCTTTTGGTAGAATGCTCCTCTATAACCCATTATTAGGTCGATGGTAATACGCGTGAAAAGATGGCAATTACCTAACCGCAGCCGCCGGTAGGTCGAGTAAGGAGGAGGATACACGCATGCTAGTAGTATGGGAGGGACATCGTAAAAAATGGGGTGGGCCCATAAATAATCCAAAAAGGAGCAGCGCAGTAAATATGATGAAAAAAAGGGATAACAATGAAATTTATTGTGATATTATACATTTTCTCGTCTGTTGCCCGGCCGGCCGTCCGGTAGCTTTGCCGTGTCCCCAAAAAGAAGGATATTTGGAGTGTTCTGTGTGTGGTGTGGTGGCATGGAAAAGCTTACGCTGAAAGAAATCCGCCAGTCAACAAGGATCAAAACAGTGAAAGGCACTTTGGCAATAGATAATGTATTTGGACTGGATTTTTTTGTTTTGTTTCGTCGCCCTGTTTATCAATGTGGCGCTGTCGTGAATAGCTTTGCTCCTTCCATGACACGTTCGTAAATCGTTCAAGTTTGTTTGGGGCTTATGCGTGTGTGATGTATGCTCACAAGGCTTTCGTTGCCGTGATTCCTTTCTGTTATACCTTGCACGAGGTCGGTTAATCTTCAGCACGAACTTTGGTGGTATCGTTTGCACGATGTCCTGTGGCTGTCCGATTACCATAGAGATACAATGAATAATATTTATTGGTCTCCTACACGTAGACATGTCGAGGTGAGGTTGAAGTTTTTCTTTTCTTTATCGTGTGTCCCTTATGGGGGAAACTATATTTTATGGAGCGTGTTCTCCTTAGCTCGCAACTTTTCTTTTGTAAATCCGTGGCTCTGCTGCTGCCTGTGTCTTGGGCTATATTTCTGTACTGTCAGCAGCGTTAGTTTATAGTCCGTTGAGCTCAATAGAATGTCGCCGAATGCCGAAGAGCTGCTATTCTACTGGAGAAGCTTCGCAGTAAACAAATTCTACAATGTTGTAGCTTCGATGATGCTCGACCGTGGAGTATTTCTTCCTTGTTGAAGACCGCTTTTGTAACAGTGCGACGCCTTAAATGAGCTTTTTTTCCCCTCTATCCATCTGTCAAATCGATATGCACAAGATAGGAAATGAACAAGCATAACAGAGGATATATACTGAAAAGCACCCCAAACACGCACAAGAACAACACCCGCCTGTGTCGGTGTGTGTGTGTGTGCGTTTGACGGCCACGACGTAGTAGCTAGGCCGTTACATAGCTGTTACCCACCCGTAAGCTCTCATTCGTAATCACGCTAGTTTGACATAAAAAGTTTTGTACCACCCACCATCATCGGGCGGGCCAACACAACGGCGTACGGTACAAAACACATTACAATAAATTTCCGTTCCCTTATTGTGGGCTACCGGCATTCCGGTCCCGGTGACGACGGCTACTACTCCTCCCAAATCCTGAGCTTCGGGTGGGCTGAAGTCATTACGATATTGCCCCGGCCCTGGGAAAACCAGTGCCCTTTCGGAATTCGGAGCGAACGAATCAATTCGACCCCCTCCTGCAATCCTCCACAGCACTTTTCCGTCCCCTCCTGGCGAGGCTGGGGGAGAGCAATGAGTCCACCAAAAGTATTATAAGCACACACACAGACACAGGATAACTCTTTGTTTGACGGCGGCTTGTGGTGGCGGCGGTCGTTTTGGGGTTTGGCCCGTTACCCAAACCCGGGGCCGTGCTTTTGGATTTTATGGATAATGGGTAAAGTTCGGGGTAAAAGCAGCACAGTGCAGCGTTGTCGTGTGGTTCACTATTTTAGGCAACCTATTTCACTTCGCCTCCGGGATAGTTACGGTTTGCGGTGGGAATGAGGTTTACCAGCAGGGGCCCCTCCTTATCTATGACCTCTATTGCCAATCATGTCGTCGTCGTCGTCAATGGGGCACTCCAATGAAAGGTTCTTTGCGCCGTTGTGTGTCCTTTGGGTTGTGTGTCCGCCTGATGGTCCTAGTCTTGGGTGCGCTGGTGGCAACCTATTTCGTGGTGTGATTGTGGTGTTCGGCTATTACGACGCAAGGGTTCGATAATAGTGGAAATACCAACAGTTTCCGAGATTAGAAATCAAATTGGATCCTATTCAATCCGGCGATCTCTGCTCGGGTTGCCATTTTTCCGTTCGGTTTTTTAAAAAGGTTCTTCCTTGGAATGTAATCGGTTGAAAGCAAATTTATAATAGACAATTACTTGTCTTGCTCATACGGCAGGACCGGGGTTCAAATCCCAACCGGACCGTTCCTCCGTAGTAAGGACTGACTATCCAAGTTCGTGGTGACATGACCCAAGAGTAAGAGGTCGTTTGGACAAGAAGAGACAGAGAGAGAGAGAGAGAGAACTTGTCTAGAGGGAATATAGCCTTAGGCATTATCATGGTATATAACGTTTTAATTTACTAGAATTAATATTCTCCAAATGGGGGGAAATTGTTTTTCAATTTATTCATTTCTACGATTTATTGAGACTGGACTCGGTCCTACCTTGGACTAAATAATTGAAACAGACGACGATACCATTACTCCCTCACCAACCAAACAACCAGAGTCAACATGGTAACTCCTCTCTCGCTCACCCGGACAAGGACATAGCCTGCCCATTCCTACGGGGCGAAATAAAATATTATAGGGGATGGTTCAATCTGTTTACCGTTCGCGTTCATTAATATTTCAAATCAGAAAACACCTTTTACCGACGCCCGAAAAATTGATCGTGTGCCACTGTGCCCTCTGTGCCGGGTAGGAATATGTAAGGTTTTTTTTTGGGGGGCCAAGGGAATTGTGATTTAGTCCCAGTTTGTTGTGAAACCATATTATGTAGGTGTGTATGCGGAGGGTAAGAAAATGTATTACTTTCCCCAAGTAAGGTAAAAATCGATACCGAAGGACCGTATATTATGCAAGAAAAAGATAGCTTCTTCCCTTCCCAGCTGCGTTAATACCGACGAAAGGGAACTTAAGGACTCTTTGACGATAGTCCGTTGGTGTAAGCTGTGTGTGCGTTTTTTTTTTCTCTTACAAGACGTTATTATATATTTATACACTGCTAGCACAAATGTGTGAGCGGCGGTGCGTTCCGTTGCGATATGTAGGATCTTTTGGCCTCACGAGACTCTTACAACTTTAATATATTTATGTGCGTATCAGCAAGAAAACCGTGGTGGAAACTTTAACACGCGTTCCCCACGTTGGTTTATCCGGAAGTTGCGTATAAGAATGTAAAATGGATGCGGAGCCACAGCATTAAATTGTTAATATCGTCAAAGTTTTTGAAAACTTATTATCTAATGAAGCCGGCCCATGCATGAGAGAGCTACAGCGAATGTAAGCTTGATTACTAATGAATGTTCCTTTCTACAACACCTTCTCCCTTCTTTTCCTCCAGGTAACGGCACGATCGATTTCCCCGAGTTTCTAACAATGATGGCTCGCAAAATGAAGGACACGGACAGTGAAGAGGAAATCCGGGAGGCGTTCCGAGTCTTCGACAAGGATGGCAACGGTTTTATTTCGGCAGCCGAGCTGCGCCACGTCATGACTAATCTGGGCGAGAAGCTAACAGACGAGGAGGTCGATGAGATGATCCGTGAAGCCGATATAGATGGCGATGGCCAGGTTAATTATGAAGGTACGTAGAATGTAAAGTTAAGAAGAAGAAGAAAAAGGATTGACAATGGAACTACTTGCGAGATTGTTGCAAGGAGCAAATTGTATATTCAGAGTTTCCCGGAAAACCCGGACGACAAAAAGTGGAGCCGCGCGCTGCATTTGGTGAAGGTGAAGATGGGGTGGGAGTTGGGGGTGCAAATCAATCGAACACGTTTGATCGATATGACGCGGTAATGTTGGTGGCAAGTAGCAGCAGCAGGCTTCAGAGTACGTCGTCTACCCTAAGGGAGAGAGGACCCAGTATTGGAACGGGTGGCAAAGAATAATACTGCGCCATCAGTGGTTGTCAGGGTCATGATTTGAATTTTGTTTTGTTTTTTTGTTGTTGCATTCCCAGAGGACGCCCTGTGTGCCGTGTTTACTGTTCATGGAGGTTGTCAAACCGCCGGATGCGCTTGTTTTTCGTGAACAGTTTTAACGCATTTAAAGCAGCGGTAGTAGTAGCAGTAGAAAACATACTTGCTTTATTTTAGGTTTGGCTTTTTTTTCTCGTTTTTGCTCGCTCCATTGGTCTTTTTTTTTGGCCACATTCAACGTGCCATTCTCCGTTCCACCGAACGATTGTTGAAAGTTGCATTTCAATCATTTGTTGACTTTCCCATTCACTTGCGTTTTAGAGCTCTCACACCCCCCCTTACCGACCTGGTTGGTTGGTGGGTGGGAACGGGTTCGAGAAGCTGCCCTTTTGCCCCTCGCAGTATGCCACCTACAGCAGCGCAAACGTCTTTGAAGTACACGATTGTTCATCACGAACTCCTCCTGCTCTCGGGTTGGTTGTTGGGCAGTGTGCACAAGCCTACCGGTTTTTCGAGCAGATTTTTTTTCTCCTCTGCTTCTTTTTGAAGAATTTAGTCAAGTGGAAGGAAAAGGGCTTTAGGAGAGTAAGTATATGCACATAAAGCAAAAGGGGGGCTTTTTAGTGTAACTTTGAAGATATCTTCAAAGCGTGGCTGCTGCTGCTGAATGAAAACCTTTTTTTCTTCTGTCTATGGGAGTCACAAAGCAAACCTTAAACGATGGCAGCGGCATATTGTGTGGTTAAAACGTATTATATTTAGTGTAGAAATACCTCTGGGGAAACTGCAGTGCCGTGTGGAATTTTTTGTTGTTGCATGTGTGGAAAAATGCACCTTTTCTCTCGGTTGCAATGGAACAAACCGCATCGTTACGCACCAGATTGTACAGATGTTGCAAGCTGATTCACAAACATTGCACTCTTGTGCGCCAGCAAGTTGATATTGGCATTGATGCAATGCACCACACACACACACATGGGGCGAAGGCTTCGCAAATATGATATCTTTATCAGCCTAAGAAGTAGACTAAGACCAAACCAGACTAAGGGCCCACAAATTACATGGAACACTTATGGGCCTATTCTACTGCCTTAACTCTTGATCATTTTTTTCCCCGATTGAACAGCAGAAAGTGAAGAGTTTTAATATTTTATAGATTCTTCACACCACCATCCGTATTATTATACGATCAGATGAATGATGATGACGGGGTGTGTTTCAGTTCAAATACGAACCGCTTATCGCGCGAATGTAGTGTAAAATTGCCTAGCACGAAAGTTGTTTCGAAACACGTAAACTCGATAAAGCAAAACCTTTAATCCTTTTGTGTTTTTTTACGCTGCCTGCCAGCCGCCTACGTCATTCAGAAGTAGATTAGTTGGGGTAGCGCAAACAAAAAAGGCCATTTCAATTTTTAATACATCCCTTGGTCGTCGGTACAGATTTAAGCGGTGCTATTTTTGTAACGCGGGTGTAGAATATAGTTTAAAGCACGTTTTCTTTAGAAAGTGTTTTTAAAAAATCTTTGCCAAAAAGTTGTTATTATGTAAATAAATATTTAAATTTCTCTCACGTCCGCTTGAACTGATGACTCCACAGCTATGATGAGTGTGTCTTTGAATGCTTCAAATTACACTTAATCAGATCCCACTAGTTGGTTGATTGTGAAGGTGTTGCCACTACTTCCACGCATCACATGTTTTATTTGCGCCTGAAAACGTCGTCATCTTGTTCGCAGTTTGCGGCTACAACAATCGCGGGAGTAGAGGAATGAATTACTCATGCGCACCACCCGGCTTACTCATCGCAAGAAGTTGCTACTCGTGACTCGCGTGTGATACGAGAAACAATCACTCTCTTCCTTCAATACCCACCAACCCTATGTGACGAATTACGAACGCGCCCTGCCTTAACAATGCAAAAACATAAGCAAAACGATCGTTGATCTTTGGCGAATCTGTGTTTCGTTTGACCTTGTTCGGTAAAAAAAACCTTGCAGCACGGTTAAAAGAAAGTAAAGATTGTTTCCTCGTGCTCTCGACATTGAGTCCGGGAGGGGAGGGTTGATGCCGCGGTGTTTTCATTCGAACAGATCGAACAACAAACTGTTAATATGCCTGCCCAAATGATGGTACCTAGATCGGGGGTGGAAGGGTGGTGTTCATAGAGATCTTTTTATAAACGAAATCACGGGACAACCCCGCCCGGTTTCTTAACGATCATCGGTAATGAGATCCTGTTTTGTTGTGCATGGTCAGGAACTGTTGAGTGTGATGTCGATCGTGTGACATGATAATTGGTCGTGTGGTAATTGGTTAGCTATTGAAGCTAAATTTTTCTTCAGTTTCTCCAACTTGGAAGAGAGATAGCTACTCAGAGTATTTAAAAAAAATGTCCGCTGTGGAAATTTGTAACCATACAAGGGAATCATACCTACAGCTAAGGGGAGGGGTGATTGGAGCAAAAGCATCCATTTAAAAATCGTTCGAGATAGCCTCGTATGCATTTTGGTGGATGGTGTGCAACATATGGTTCCGTTCGTAAGCACCTAAATAGATTTATGGCAAACTGTACTTGGCGCACTTCCGTCTTACGATTTGTTTATGACCCCAAATGTTGTGCTGTACAAATAGTCTTGTTAATACAACTCTCCCTACAACCATCGCACTCCCCCAAGGTGTACCAGCGACGTCATTTGTCGAATCTGCGCTCGGATAATTTCATCCCCGAATGGCGGCTGCACTGCTTTCGGGTTTGCTTTGTGGGGATGACAGAGTATGTGTGTGACACAGTAGTGGGCGAAGTTGGTTCCGTTGGGTACAATATGGATTTTATTTTGTTTACATGGGACCAGCAGTGAATGTGTGTGGTGGAGATTTATCTTCCCTGTGTGATCCTGCAGACTAGCTCAAAGTACACCCTCGGATGGGTTGTGTCTTGCTTTGTGGGTCGTAATGAGAATGCTCTCGCGAAGGCATCGCTCTACTCTATTACCTACGTCACAGGCGGGCGGCACACATGTGTCGTGGACACGTTGATGCATCTCGTATTCACTGCAAAGGTGATGGGGGAACGCTTAGCGAAAAACGATACACCAGCCCCAGGAGGAGAGGAGGGGGGGGGGGTGGCGCTGGTGGAATCTGTTGTGAGGAACCCAGGGACACAGGCAGGGCGCTTGATTATAACCAGAACCACGTTCAAAGAAGCTGTAAATAATCATCTAAACCATGGCGAAAAAGCACGAAAAAGCTGGCGCAAATACACAACCAAAAGAAATTCAGTTTTGTGTGTACGCTCGGTGCTTTTTTTAAATACTTCTAACGAGAAACCCGCTACTACCTATCATAAAGATAATAATGCGGTTATTTGGCGCTGGGTAGCAGAGTAGCAGTATTAATATTTGCCATGGACGCGAAGCGTGATGTGAGTGTGTTTTGTTGCCTCAGTTCCGCTTTGGTTGGCTGGAACTCTGGATGTGGCACACACTTGAGAAGGACGTGACGTGAAAATTACATCCCAAACGGTTTGTTGTTGTTCCGAAACGTCCAGCAATCATATTTCAACCGGTGGATATTGTACGGTCGAGCACAGGAGTTGATAGTCTGTTTTTTGAGCAATTTCTTACTTGCACTAATTTTTCAAATTAAAATTGAATGTAAAAATGACGATAAATTAAAATATTGCACCACAAACCACGTACTTTTTGCCCCGTTCGAACGGCTTTAGACCGAGCAGCGTCGGGTTTTCGCTTGCGATAGCTCGTTTTGCCACACTCCACCACACATTGCACATATGTTTGATGTTGGTGGAGTACTAGAACATGTTAATATATGCATCCAAGTGTGTAGCGCAAACAATTTCAGCCAACAAAGCGTATGTTTGTGGTGTCTCCTTAGTATAGCAGCTCGCTCTTTACTCGTAGAACTTGCGTCTCTCTGCCAGCGATGGTTTTTGTGAATACTTAATGTGCACCAGGCTGGATGTCTGAAAACTGTTCTTTATCTTCTCTTCAATTTGCTTACCTAAAAATTGTTCATGATTAAATAGCTCTTCGAATAGATAAAATCCTCCTTCAACACCTGGACTGTTAATACAAAAGCATGTATATATTTTTTTACTTTCCCCACTTTTTACCCGGTTTTGTTTTTTTTCTTTCTTCCCTCCATTGCAGAATTCGTAACAATGATGACATCGAAGTGAGCTACAGGTCGATACATTGCGCCTTTCTATTTGTTTATTAAGAAGACTGTAGCCACGCGCAACAACAGCTGCGCAACGCTATCGATTTGGATTTAAAAACCGGGGAAGAAGCAAATGAAGGAGAGATACAGCGTGGGATAATATTGTGGAGTGTGGAGACAAGCAAAGATGATGATGATGATGATGCAAATGAAAAGGAAGGAACAAAAAGGAGTAAACAGCAAAGCAAAGCAAAAGAGTACAGCAGCAAGTAAAGCTAAACGAGATAAACATTAAATTAAACTTCAAAAAGCATAACACAGAGAAAAATACCAAACAAGAGCAAGAAACAAACAACAGCAAGTAAACTCTCATGATGGCATCAGTGATGAAGCACATCAGCTTGATGAAGAACATCTACAAAAATTAAGCAAAGAAAAGAAAAAAATACTACAGCAACAGCAAACAACAGCAGCTCTTTTAACAACTATAACCGAAACGAAGAAGCAACAGCAACAACAGGCCATAACTATCCAACAAAACGACAACAGCTTCATCACCACCACCACCACTACCACCATCACAAGAGACACAACAACACACATCTCTCGCTCCCACGCAGATGAAAGAAAGAGAAGAAAACAGAAAAACAAGGTAAAATTCTCATTTCCAAACAAAAAAGAAGAAGAAAAACCGAAAATCCTTATTGCAAAATAAAAGTAAACAAATGGAAAGGAACAAAAGCGAGAGTCGGCAGAGAGAAGGAGGAGGAGGAGGAGGAGGAAGAAAAAAGGCAAAACATATATAACTTAAAAAATTTTAATTGTAACAACCACAATTATAAATAAGAAGATAAATAAAAATGGTAAAAGAAAGAAAAACAAAAACAAAAAACAAACAAAGGGGGCATACAATCAACTGCTAATTGTAATAATATGCAAGGGGGTGGGCGGAGGGTTGCAGTGGGGGCAAACACAAATTTTGACCACACCCAACCCTTCTCCCCCTCCTTGCCTATAAATACATATATAAAACAGCTATTTAACAAACAACCACCACCAACAGCAACAGCAACAACACCGCGCAATTCCACTCAAAAAAATTCTAGCGTGTCCACTATACTCTATTACAAACTACTTCTACTTCTATTACTACACAACACACTGTTCTACAGTAACACACACACACACGTTTAACTCTTCTGCATCACAAACAACAGCAACCTTCTCTTCGTGCAGCTTTGAAAGCGTTTTCCTTATTCAGCCTATAGAAGATGAACAAGAAATAGTGTGAGAGGTGAGCAAGCAAGGGGCCAGTAATGGGCACAAGGCAGGCAGGATAGAGAGAGAGAGAGAGAGCGCGCAGGAAGAAAGTACCGGAAACCAAGTTAAATTAAATTAAATTTAAAACACTATCCTTAATCTATTTGTGTACATTTTTTTGTAAAAATAAAACAAAAAACAACCAACAACTACTACTAAAGTCTACGAAATTGTGCGCATGTTTAGTTGCAACACAAATACACACATACGGTTCCTTCTTTTGTAGGGCAGTTTAAAAATGAAAAAAAAAATCATTCGCCGGAGAAAAAGTATCGAAGAAAGAAAACTAGAAAGATTGTGTTAGGGTCCTTTTGACCGGTTTTTTTCTTTCACAAACCAGGATAGTGAAGACATCAAATAGGTAGTTGAAGTGATGAGAGTGTGAGTGAGGAAAGGATTGCTTCTATTGGTGGGTAGGTTCATCTAGGGACGTAAAAACCAATGGCCAATAGGTAAAGCTATTCTTAGGACGATTTGCTTTCTTTTTTCCGTTTACAGAAGAATATTTAAAAAAAAAATTTTTTGTTTTGGAAAGAATATTCGAACCTCTCGAACAGCTGCAGGTAACAACAACATTCCCAACACACTACTATACTAACACCTATTCTACACCTGCACCTTTCTCTATACACAAAATTGACCCAAAATTGGACACGTGCGCGGAGTTTTGTTTTTTTTTTTGTTGGTTGTGAATATATTTAAATTCGATTAAGATTTTACTACTACTAGAGGTTGGAAAACGATTGTGAAAAAGAAGGTTTTTCTTTTTGGTTTTAGGCATCTTTGCGGAGAAGGATGCACGAGGGCTGTTTGTTGCTGAAAATTATAATAATTCTCCTCCGTTTCGTTTTTAAATATCGTTGTAAATAATGTTATTTCCCAATTCTAACATATAACCCCCTCGTTCGATTATTTTAGTGTGTCGCCATTGCTAACGTGTGTAAAGCAACAAGCACTAAGTTTTGTGGCAGCAGCAGCAGCAGCAGCAGTAGCAGCGGCAACAGCAGCAGAAACAGCAGTAGCAGCAGCAACAGCAACAGCGCGCAGGCAGCAGCTTATCTTTCTCATCCTGAACATCGCGCAGAGAACCTGGGCCGATTGATATCCTCTTTATGGCATGGAGCGCGCAAACCTAATTACATCTTGCGCAGCGCGGTAGTGTTTTTTGGCAGTTTGCTTGCAAATGGGAATTAAAGTATAAGAAGCTCGGTGAAGGCAAGAAGCTGTAGGCAAACAAATCATCGTTACGATTTGCAATATTATCCATTCACAATGATAACAACGAGTCTCACACACACACACACTGCTCTACAGGTGCAAGAAGAGTTAAGCGAGGCAACGCGCAGCTTAAAAGCACGTGGAAGATGTCAGTTAACACCGGGTTTAAAAGCACGGCAAGATAAATACTGTGTCCGGGTGCAGCACAATTGGATTGCAGCTAAACCGAACAGTGTAATCGTAGAACAGCAAACAAGAGAGATAGTAAATGCAGTAAAAACAACAAACAAAAAAACATTATTGATAAAAATAAGAGCTTTTCACTAAGAACTACTACTACTACTACCAAGGCAGTGTGTAAGAGAGAGAGAGAGAGGGAAGGCTAGCGCGAGAAGAGAATGTATTTAAAAGAAACTGTTTATGAACAAAACAACACACACGTACATAAGTGCAACACGAACAAATACAATCACAAACACACGTACACACATGAAACGGTAGGAAGATAGGTTCGAATGCCGTACGAACGGATCTTCGGACAGGGGTAAAACGAAGACGAAAAAAAATCCAAATGAAAGATCATTTCTTCCCTTTCTTCCTTTCTTTCCTTTCGTCGTCGTTGTCGTCGTCGTTGTCGCGTTTGTTAGCGTTGAGGTAAAATATTTGAAATGCAAATAAAAGCAACACACACACACAAACAGAAGAAACCCTTACGAATAAAAAAGCAAATAACACAAACTGATAAAACAGCTAAAACAAAAGCAAAAACAAACAACAACTAAGCACACACACATACACGAACATGCACACACACACACACATTGGGAAGCAGTCAAGAAGGGAGGTATTTGATAATAGCAGAAGACACAAAGATATAAAGGAATACACACACAGAGAAAAGCAAATAGCTGGGCGAAAGCGAAAGCGGCAGCGGGCACATATTTGTAAGAATTGTTGTGTTTGGTAATTATTGCACGAATAGCAAAGGCAAAGCCTGCAGAGCCAGCAGCGGCAGCAGCAGCAGCAGCAGCAGAAACAGCAGCCGCAGCGAGCAAAAGTGTGTGAAAGCAAAGGAGAAAAGCACTATCCCCGAGGTTTAAACAAAAAAAAAAAACAAACAAGCAAAAGCAAGTTAATAAAGAAGAGAAAAACAATACACTAATAGATAATACACAGAAGAAGAAAGCAAACAAGCGAACAAAGCAGAGAGATAACGAAGATATATTAAAATAAATATATATACCTTATATATATACACACACACAGCAAAACAAACAAACTCAAGCAACACAACAAAGAAGAACACCCAACAAAAACCAGACCCCATTTTGACTCAGTAATTCCCACCATCATCGCTACCACACACACACACACCACAAGGCGTGTAACTCCACCAACATCACCCCCCCACACACCCACCATCGTGCGTGAGTGTGCGTGTTTGTGTATGTGTGCGTATGCATTAGTGTGTGTGTGTGCGCACACGCATCCTTGTGCGTAAGTGCTTGAGCGCGCGTCCGAGCACACCACCACGTGTTGGTGATGATTAGAAGGCGGAAGTGGAAGCATTTCACACACACACAATCACACAGTCACACAGAAAACCGGAAACAATTGGAGGGAACGGAAAGGAACGGATGCGGCTGGATTGGAATGGTATATCCCGCCCGGGATCAGCTGGAAAGGGAATGCGCCGATGGAATGTGAGCCCGGTGTGGGGGTAGGCAGGGAAAAGGATGCTTGGCGTGTGTTGTTGGCCAGAGGAAGGACGGTCAATGTGCGCGTGTGTGTGTGTGTGTTGAAACGAATGGACGAGATGAGTAACAATATAATAATTAATAAACAGCTGAAGAGCACTCTCTACTACTACTCTTCTGTAGTTTGTTTCTTTAAATATTATTCGTTTTTTTGTCTTATCCTTCTTTTCCTACTTTGTCTTCTTCTTCTTGGCTTAAGGATCTGCTGGGTCAACTGGGCTATATAGGGAGACTTAATTATGTCACGTAGCCGGATAGTGAGTCCTTGTTAAGTCGGTCGAGGGCACGGTTTGCATTGGATTCGAAACTGCTTCTGTCGTGTGAAATTTCAAGCCGGAGAAAGTCCTTGCACGCTAAATAGCCTCTCTATGCGCTGTGTTTTCTCTTTCGAAGAAGTGGATTCGCTTACTGTCTTTCTAACTATACTAAAGACACACACACACACACACACACACACACACACACACACACACACACATTCACACTACTATTTCCAGTCCTTTTCTATGTATCAAAACAGTTTCTTCTTCTTGAAAAAAAAATCAAAATCGTAACAGCTGCTCTGCGCTAGTGCTATTCTAGCATAACATAATATCTACTGGCCAGCAAAAACAGACAGTCAGCTTGCAAACATAGTCCAGAAGCAACATGTTCGTGAAAGTATTAACTTAACAAAACAAACTAGTAAATACACTACTCGAAAAGCAAAACCACACACACACGTGAAGAAAAACTCCAGCTAAAGAAGGAAAAAATGGGATTGACGAAAACCAAACACGCGAGATAGCTTGGCTACAGTTGGCAATTATACTTTAGAACAGGTAGTAAGATGAGTATAAACTAACAGGAAAAAAAGCATTCCAAAATGGGGTAACTTTTGGGACGGAGAATGTAAAACACAAACACTTAAAACAGAAGCACACCTAATCACTTGGATGATCGTGTAGAAAACTACTCGGTGACTTGTACGAATACGAAAACACTATACTTGAAGAGAATCCGAGAGAAACAGAGAGAAGGAGAAAAAAATATGGAAAATTGAATTCACAATACAAAAAACCAACTCCCGGTGTCCGTTTCTCTTATGCTATTAATTAATATTTAAAAAAAGATTTATATTTTCTAAGTAAAAACCAGACACACCAGATCAAGATAGAAAGCGGCATGTTTGTTGGTCCTTTAAGTAACGACAGTGTTGTACCAGACAGACAAGAAGAACAAAGGTAGACAAGACAAACGTGCAAACAAGTTGTTTCTATTTTATTGTAAATTGTCTATTGTCATGTTTATTTGATAAAACTGTACTTTCCTTTGTGTGTTTATCCTTGGGAGTAAAGTTTTTTCTTTGGTGAACACTATGTATGGTATTTTAGAATTTTATTTATATTAATTTTTAAGGGTTGTACAACGGTAAGTTCTTATGCGAGAAAGGATTTTTCGGATGGTTGCTGCTGGTACTATTTATGGTTTTAGAAAGATAAAGAATGCCTCCAGTTCCTCCCAGTTCCTTCAGGCTTGGTGGATCGATAGCTGTGACCGTCCAAATCTCTTAGGATTGGATTGAGGACCAATGCGACGAAGACAACGTTCGTGCTTTCCGGTGGGGCCCGACTCTGATTGAGCTTGACTCGGAATGAATGTTTTTCGGTGGTGCAGATATCCTGAAGGTGGTCAAACATACACCTTACAATAGATACAATAGATGGAGCTCACGATGTGAAGAAAGGATGCTTGTCCAATCCGTTTGGTTGGTTTGTTTATTCATAGTTTTAATCTAAAGATCTGGTCATGTTTAATAAAAGTATTTTGAAAGTGTTGTTTCCAGCAACTAATATAAGTGAGCGGCCCGTAACGGATTTCACAATTACGTTATTGTTTAAATGCAAATTTTATTTTTATTATATTTATCAGCTCTCTGGTGTCAAAAATTATAATAACAACATCTCATCGATTTTTAAGAACATTTCTATTTAAATTTCACTTTAAATCAACGTGATATAATTTTACTTGTTTGAAACGTTCGAAATTTGAATAATTTCCAACAATTGCACTGTCCACGCCCACTGTGCAGGCTCGCAAAACTGGCATACACTTTTGCTGTCATACTGTTCTACGGCACAACTGTCAACTGTGTTTGGCTGGAAAACAATTGGACGCACAGACGCAATTTGGCAGCGGAAAGTGCTTGCAACAATATTTTAATATTTTTAGTAGTGTATCTATTGCATTTTACGTTAATACACGCTACAAAACATTGTGCCGTGAAGAACACGATCCAAGGAAAGTGCAGTGACGATAGCGTGAACGGTGCACTGGTATTATTACCGTTTGCCGCTGTACTAAACCAACCACAAACATGGATCAGATGCTGCCCAGTCCGGGATTTTCGATCCCGAGCATCGGTACGCCGCTGCACCAGCCGGAAGAGGACCAGCAGATTCTTCCGCACGCCTACCAGCAGCAGCAATCCATGCCGAACATGACACCGATGGGTGGCCTTAGCTCTAGCAACTACACAATGCCGGCTATCGGTTCGTCGTCCGGCAAGAGCATGCACACGTACGCTCCGAGCTTCTCCGCCCCACAGAACATGATCCAGCCACAGACACCGGTAAGCATGAAAATACGGTTTGATACATCTTCATTTCAATACTAACATTGCCGACTGAATTCGCCCTCACAGCAAAGTCTAATGTCTCCGATGGTACCGATGACGGAATCGAAGGCCGCTGCTACGCCCAGCCAAACACAGGGCAGCGGTGGCAGCGTCCGGGATCCGGAAAACATTGGCAGTGTAAATATCCACCAGACGATGGGCCCCGCCACACCGATGACGCCGATGACACCGAGCGAACCGGCCATCCTACCACAGCTACAAAACATCGTCTCGACGGTGAACTTAAGCTGCAAGCTCGATCTCAAGAAAATTGCCCTGCACGCTCGTAACGCCGAGTACAATCCGAAACGGTTCGCCGCGGTCATTATGCGCATTCGGGAACCGCGTACCACCGCACTGATTTTCTCCTCCGGCAAGATGGTGTGCACCGGGGCGAAAAGTGAGGACGATTCGCGGCTGGCAGCGCGCAAATACGCTCGCATCATTCAGAAGCTGGGCTTTACGGTGTGTACCGCAGAATGAAACGGTTTCGGTTTTAGACTAACTTGCAGTTTCCCTTTGCAGGCCAAATTCCTTGACTTCAAAGTACAAAACATGGTCGGCAGCTGTGACGTGCGGTTTCCGATTCGGCTCGAAGGGCTGGTGCTGACGCACGGACGGTTCAGCTCGTACGAGCCGGAACTGTTCCCCGGGCTCATCTACCGTATGGTGAAACCGCGTATCGTACTGCTGATCTTCGTGTCCGGTAAGGTTGTGCTAACGGGTGCCAAAGTGCGGCAGGAGATCTACGATGCGTTCGAGAACATCTACCCGATTCTGAAGAGCTTCAAAAAGCAGTAGTTTGCTCGTAAGGTCACTTTTGACAATCGTTGTGTTTTTTTTTTTAATTAATTATGATTAATCGCCGCGATTATCAGCAGCGTAAAGTGTAAGGAACGTACGAGGAGAAGTTTTCAAATAAAAAGACAAAGCTGCAAGCCACCATATCCACGGCTTAACGGTTGTCTGCTTGTTTGTAGCTAATAATTGACCGGTGTTAGTTTCAAACGATCGCCGGGACAATCAGGAAACTCCGTGCCGTGAGAACAGACTGTGTGCACCGATGAGGACAGCAGGAAGAGATACCGAAATCCCATGGTATGTACCGTTCAACATTATTAGCCTTCAGTGAACAATCTTGCTTGCTTGTCCACTCATTGCGGTATTCCAGGCAATGAAAGGGCAGACGAATAGACTAAAAAAGGGCGCTTCGAAAGGATTCGCTTTTTGATAGGCTTATCCTACCTCACCTCAATGATGTCGAGGCTTGGGTCTAACCATTCCGCATAGGGCGCGCATCTCCAGCGGACGGGACTGGTCAACTCCAAAGCATGTGGCTGTGGCCTCGGATACCATGACATAGATCGAGGCTGCTCGATCCTCCTTGTTGGACGCAGTTCGGGACATCGGCAGCACGCCTAAAGATCCTATACGAGATACCTCGGGATGATACCTACCTGAGGTCTACTTTTGATTTCTGCCGAGCGAATGGTGATGAATGACTGGATGAGTAAAGAGCATGTTACAACGTTACAAGGACGTGTTGCAACGGCTAACAACCGCAGACACGAGATTATTAGTTTTAATTAAATTTATTCCGTTATAATGTAGCGTACAATTGAATATTCTAGATCGATCATACCACTATTATCCTTCCCAAATTAACCTATCTTTGCACGCGGACACACGCATCCTGCGAATAAAACAGTACGGGTTCGTTAACATTCTTCCCTCGTCGATGGCCTTCGCTCTGCCTCAAACCAGCGCGACAAATCAACTATTACTATATTATTATCTTTTGCTTTCTCTATAACCCTGAAGCAGTAGCAGCCAACAACGGACAGCACAGGTATTGCGCGTGCGGATTCGCTTAACATGATGGTGCTACCGATTTCCCCTTTAGAAAAAAAGACTCTGCAAGCTGAACCGACCGTGAATGCCGCACAGCACATTCACCAATCAGTGTGGAATGATGATCAATAACCACACATATCCCGTGCGGAGCAATCCGGGATTGATGTGGTAGGCATAAAGCGCGTCATGGACCAGCCGGCTCTTTGTACGGCCCCACACACACACACAATACTGCTAGAAGCGGAACAAAGCTGTATGGCCCTGTGCTGTTGCTTAAGTCTGCAGGATAACGAGTAAGGAGGGGGGGAGAGAGAGAGAGTGTGCGGGGAATATATTTCGGATTCCACTGATCCTATCGGGTGATCCGGCTAACACTACACACTAACACAGCTCGCTTGAGGGTAACACCCGTGTGACAGGACAAAGGACAGAGTGGCCACACAAAAACAAACGCGCCCAAGAACGCCCTAAAGCTGGAATTATTATCCCCGCGGCCGGTCGGTAGCACAACCGAACCGAGGGGGAAAGAATACGGGTACGAAAGGAGCCTCCCCAGTCAGTTCTCCGCCTGTGTCTCCTTTCCGTCACCTTCCTAGCCCTTGACGGACAGGTTCTGTACCAGGTGTTCGGCCTGTGCCTTCATGTGGTCGGACGCATGCTTTGCCGCTTCGCGCAGCTTCTGTGCCTTGGAACCCTGGAAGTCTTTGGCGGCGGCGGCGGCCGCTGCCAGCGCGACCGGATTGTTCGGGAACATGTGCTGCAGCACGTAGTTGAAGCCGTTCACCGTTTTGGCGCAATTTTTCTTAAACCGATCCAACCCGAACGCACGGATGGCGGTGCCGAACCCGTACACGGACGAATCGATCCACGCCGAACGGATGGCAATGGTTTTGCCCGGTTGGTCCGGGAGCGATTTGTATACGACCTTCTCCACTACGCTCTGGAAGACAAAAGAATGGGCTTTAGAAGCAGATGCTGCTAAGGTTTCCGGTTGGCGCTTACCATTATTTTGTTGAAGCCAATGTTCCGCGTGTACGTGACAAGCGTCCGTTCGTTGGGATCCACCACCGATTCCTCGACAATATTCACCGACTTAGCCTTGAAGAAACGTTCCCCCCATTTCGGCACGTGGTTTGTCTTGGTCAGGAGCCGCTTGCTGTGCAGCTTACCGTTCCGCACCTCCCGGCTGACGGTGTCCTCCGACAGTACGTGTGCGCTGCAGCGTCGCGTGCGTATGTGTGGCGATGCATCACGCGTCCCGGCATTGCATGCAAGGCGCAGGAGGAATCATCGTCGGAGCACGGTGGGTGATGATGCATAAAAATAGAACAAAACGAGAGGACATTAAAACGTGTTGAACCGGCAAACACACACATACACATAGCTATGGGAAGGAAACATGATGTAGCGAATAACTCGCGGCTGATGTGTTGCGCGGCTACACGCATTACATAATGGGAATGGGATGGTGGTAGAGAGCGAGAGAATAAGCTGTGTGTCGGAAAAGCATACAGCATGCTGTGTGTGCGGATCGCAGTTGGCTACGGTCACCGATGGTGATGAGTGCCGCAACCTAAATTGCAGCTATTTTTTGACCGCGACGCTTCTGCTCTAGCATCATCCGAGACCGTTTCACAGAGCCAGCGCGCCGAGGCCTGTTCTTGAACTGTCGAAATCGAGCTGATGTGTGATGAAATGCCACACACAGGTTTGTGTGGCCACAGCCGCTGCTTACCTGAACGGGTTTGGGTAGCGGTTCCAGAAGCCTTGCGTGACCTGGTCCCAGGAGTAGTTGTAGATGGTAGCACTTTCATAATATTTTGCCATTTTTGTGTGTAGATTCGGATCGGTTTGGCTGGTGTGGACTTTGGATTGTTCGCTCTCGGAAGGAAAAATGTCTTATGTAAATTGCACCACGCTACTCAGGAGTCGGAACGCTAGGCTCGCTTCACCTTCTCCGATTGATTGCATGTGGCTGTGTACGAGTCAGCTAAAATTTATCAATTTTTCACCACCCCCCAAACACTATCACGGCCACCGTGCACTCGTCTTATCACTTTCGATAGCAACCAGCCGGGTTGAGCGGTATTCGATTGAGATTAGAACTCCCGACGCGTGCGATTGAACGCGGCTGGTTTGTTTTGTACGTACGAGAATGCACCTGTGTGTGCGCGATTATTACACGCCAATTACACACCAACTCAAAACATTTGCAGTCGCCGACAGACTCGGATTGCGGGATCGATTTTTCGATGCGGTTTGCGAAAAAGGAAAACACGCACTGATGAAAACACAACGACTGGGTGGAAACGGGGGTAGGAGCGATTTTGACAGTTCGTAATTTCTGGAACGTAGCACAGCTGTCAAAGCTGAGCGCAGGTGTAGCACAGTGCGTAAAGGTTGTTTTATTCGATTCTAAAACTAGTTTTCCTTTGTTAATAATTATATTAAAATAGTTAGTTTTCATTGCTTCATTTATTAAAGAATTTTGGATAATATTTTTGAGTGGAATTAAGGATATTTTAGTATCGAATGGCTGCGCTCATTTTCTTCCATGCTTTGCTCAGTTGTTTGACAGTTAGCTCTGTTTACGATTGATTTGTTTACATCTGCTCGCAACAGCATGCAATATCGCAAGGCTTCCGCGAGCGATTTCCACAATAAATTCCGTCGAAATAATGACGAGCGCTGCAAATAATCTGACCGGTGTCGAACAGGACGAACAGTGCACTGATATAAACGATGTGTTTGAGGACATCTTTCTAACCGAAGAACGTATCGTCGATGAACACTTCCACCAGGGAATCGAAGCCGGCCAGTACGAAGTGTCGAACCAGGAGATAGAAGACTACGGTTACCGGTCAGGATTAGAAATTGGACAAGAAATTGGCTTTTACCACGGCATTGTAACGACAATTGCATCCCAACCGGAGTCAACATCCAACGAGAAAGCATACACCATTTTGCAGGAACTGTTAACTGCCCTTGAAAAGTATCCACACGAGAACGATCAGAGCGTAGAGCTGTTGCACAGTTTGCAACAGATTCGGAACAAATTTCGACGCCTGTGTGCGCTGCTGAAAGTCCCCTTCAAGTATACGAAAACGAATGATCTTTCGTTTTAAACCGGTCGCGATGGAACGGATCAGGCAGCAGGTGGATACGATCGTACGCTTCCTAGCGCCGAACATGGAATTCGTCAACTGCCACATGGTGGATTATCTCACGGAGCAACACTGGAAGCGGTTTGTACCGGAGCCGATACAGCAGGTGCTACGAACGGGTGACGATTACCGGGAGGCAAAGGAACTGTTCTGGAGTCAGTTCGAACCGGGGTTCGAAAGCGATGGTCGTTATCCGAGCATAAAAGCATTCATCGACAACACGCGCCAATATCGACTGGGTGGAAGCAAAGTGCAAGATACTGCACTCACGCTGGATGAATTTAAAGAAGCGCTTTCGAATCATCGGAAGGACACGAGGCTGAAAATGACGGAACTGATGAATGTGAAAAAGTGCCACGAGGTAGAGGTAGCTGCTGCGGCCGTGGCTTCGCTCTGCACAGCTATGGTTTCGGGCACAGGCTCAGCAGCAAGGCTGGAAGATATTTTGGTGATTGATGCGGGCGATGGGAAAGGCTACCTGTCGTCGAGAATTGCCCTAGAGCACGGAATCAAGGTTCTTGGCGTGGATTGTAACGAGGAGAATACAAGCAATGCAGAAAAGCGCCTAGAGCGGCTTAAGGTAAATGAGTTCACAATCTCTATGCTTTGATTATATCATATTCTTAACATTTAACATTAATATATTACAGAACAAAATTCCCAAAGCGGTCCGCAAATCCAACCTGGAAGAGGACGAACATTTCACCAATCTAGTGAGGGAAAACAACCTAAACACGCTCTACCGAACGGCCACCCAGCTGATCGATTTCAACACGAACCTGATCGAGCTGGCAGCCGAATACTTTCCCACCGGCAATCACAGCACTTTCTGTCTGTGTGGTTTGCACACGTGCGGCAACCTGGGCCCAAACTGTCTCCGCCTTTTCCACGAAAACCCTACCATCGAGGGAATCTGTAACGTTGGCTGCTGTTACCATCTGATGCAGGAACAGTTCGTAGTGGATGAGTTTTACAACCCAACCAAAGCGGCGGACAATCCGGGCTACGGGTTCCCGATGAGCAGCTACCTACGGGAACGATCCTTTGCCCTGGGACGCAACGCCCGCAACCTGGCGGCCGAATCGATCGAACGGGCGTGTGCGAACCGTGAAAATCCTAGCGACAAGCTGGGCTACCGCGCCCTGCTGCAGGTAGTGTTTCTGGAGCGTGGCGAGAAAAAATCGCACCAGGTCGGACGGCTCAAGTGTGGCGGGTTTGTGGAGTACGTAAGAAAATCCGTCCGACGGTTAGGGCTGACGGAAAGTGTAACGATTGCGGACGAGTGTTTGTTGGAGCTGCAGGCCCGGTTTGCGGTGGAGCTGGAGCAGCTGAAAGTGTTCTACCTGTTACGGCAACAGTTTGCACCGGTCATCGAAACGTTAATCCTGCTCGATCGCTTGCTGTACCTGCGGGAGTGTGGGTACGAACGTAGCTTTCTGGTGAAACTGTTCGAACCGGTCGTATCGCCACGATGTTACGCTTTAATAGCACAGAAATAGAAACCTGCGGATGCGAAGATTTGTTTTTCATCAACCTGGTTTATTCCCACACTATTTCAAAACATCCTGGACAAGGTCGGCGTAAAGTCCTTCGTTGGAGTTCAGCGTGAAAGCGTTCTTGCGGTAGGTTAACCGTTCCGGCGTGGACGGCGATCGATCGATACGATAGTGGGAGAGCAGCTTCATGAGGGCTATCTTGATTTGCAACGTTCCGAAATGGGATCCGAGGCAGGTGCGTGGTCCAACGCCGAACGGCATGTACGTGCAGGGTTGTATTTGGTCCAGGTTCTCTTTCGCGAATCGTTCCGGATTGAACCGTTCCGGGTCGGGGAAATACTGATCGATGGATGGGGTTAGAATTTTAAAATTCCTAAAGGACAGTGGTATCCTACCTTTGGATCTCGATGGATTGCGTAGATGGGAATCAACACTGGCATGTGATTGGGGATAACGTAGTCGTGGAACGGTTCCAGCTTGTAGCCCGTACTACCCTCTGGCAGTGTACACTGTCGCTCGATGAATGGCAAAACGGGATAAAGGCGAGCCGTTTCCGAAATGACCATGCCTAGGTAGGGCATCTCATTCGCATACGCTTCGTAGGGAATGTCCTGTCCATATTTACGGACAATTAGACGAATTTCTTCCCTCAGTTGAGCTTGTATTTGTGGCTGGAATAGTAAGAGGATTATTAGTTGCTAAAAGAAGCTTTAAAAATTCGGGAAGCTTTGTCCGTAACTCACATTCTTCGTCAACTCGTACAGAGCAAACGACAGCACCGAAGAGGTCGTTTCGAAGCTGGCCATATAGAAGGTTGCCGCCTGCGCCACCAGTATGTCACCTTTCAGTGCTACAACGGAAGCGAATCAGTAGGAAATTCAATTAAACTGTCCCAACGGCGATCAAAACTCGCCCAATACTAACGTATCTTCTCCGTCACCCCAAGCGTGGCATTATTGTTTTTCAGCGCAATCATCGAATCGATGAAATCGCCCCGGCTTTCACCCGTCCGCTCACGCCTAGCGATCTCCTGCTCGATGATGGTCTTCAGAAATGCTTCCGTGTCGCGGGGGAACAGCTTCAAGCGCAGGTAGGGCACCAGCTCGGGCATAAAGAAGAACGATGCCATCGTCAAACCGCGGGCCGGTCCATAGTCAAAAATCTTCCGCCCATAGTACCGGAACTCGGAATGCTCATCCTTCAGACAGTTGGCCTGCATGCCGAAGAAGGTGCTCGCAATCACGTCGGTGGTGAACCGGGCGCACAGCTCTTTAAATTCCGTCTCACGAACGTTCCCCCGTACCGCTGGCAGTGCGTCGAGTGACGCCACCATGTCTGCACCGACCTGCAAATAGCCAGACACTGATTGATTAGATTCTGAAGCGCGCGGTGATGGAGTGTAAAGAGCACTGTTTGGGGACACCTGCTCGATAAGTGGTTGCATGCGCTTCAACTTCGCACTCGTAACGGACGGTGAAAGCAACCCACGCAGCTGCTTCCACAGCGGGTCCCGGATCATGATCAGATTGTAGTACCCGACCAGGTCGTGAAATCGATCCGCACACATCTGCCGATTGATGAACCGGTTCGCATCGGTACATGTTAACCGTTTGATGAGCTCCGGACTGCGCAACACCAGTGCCGGCCGGGTGAAGATGTTAACGCCGAAAAAATCGCTCGTCCGCGTACGGGCGTGATGGTAGATGTGCTCGATATACTCAAAGTTCGAGTGGCGCTGCAGGAAGATCGTGCTAAAGTTACCGATCACCGGGATCTCCGGTATGTACGGTACGCCAACCCTGTTCCAGTAGTTGTGCTTTCGCCAACCGACCAGAACGGTCAGCAGTATGGCGACCGTCCACAAGATATCGCCCACTTCCAGCTGCATGATTACCGTGACACTGGCCGGCCTGTCTAATGAACTGATCGACCTTACTCTGAAGCAGCGGCTGGGACCGATTAGGGTGGAACGCCACAACGAGATATGTGACGAATTATTGTCGATTGGGCTGATAACGTTAAACCGTGGCCCCGAAATTCACTGACAGCTCCATTGTATGCATGTGACTCTAACAGGACAATTAGGTTCCAAGTCTTTGCTGCTGTGAAACTCGTTAGTGCATTCAAGTACATCGGGGGTAAGTTATCGGGGCCTGATTGTTGAATGGCTTATCGGTGCTCCAATCTAATCCACCGTTGACGACATGACCGGATTCACCTTGTTTGGGTTTTAATTGCCTGCCTTTCCCAGCTGCTGCTGCTGCTACTACAGTGCTACGGATTGAACTTTAATCACTTCAATTCGTGATGCGTGATGGATGAATCACAGTTTGGATTGAAGCTCTATGCGAACTATTCAACGGTTTTGAAAGGCGATTGGCGAGGAAACTTCTCCAGTTTAAATACCAGTCGCGACGGACGAAGCTGGGACTGTAGAGAACATTTGTAGTCCCAGTACTCACATACGCTTCTGAGACATGGACTCTGTCCATAACTGACAAAGCTCTCTTAGCCGCGTTCGAGAGGAAGATGCTCTGAAGGATTTTTGGCCCCGTATGTGTGGAAGGACAATGGAAGAGCCATTATAATAACTTGCTCTAAGAACTGCACAGCCCGTAAAGTCATTTTAGGCCGTCCACACGGACAGCGGAGGCGTGGTAAGTCCAAATTGAGATGGAGCGATGGCGTTGATGCGTCCATCAGAACGGCCGGGATAATGGATTGGCAGACGACGGCGCTAAACCGTGAACGCGCCTGATAACTACAAGTAACCATTAACATGCTGTAAACCATAATACTCTTCGCAGTCTTTACCATCTTGTCTTAACCTATGTTTCTTTAATGAACATGGCGCGTGATCATGAGCATAAGCATGACGCAGAGCTGACTTTACAGCTAAGGGAAAAATCACATTAAAGAAGACTGAATTATCGGTGTTGAGCTTGATCTGTGTTCTAAATACATTCAGGAGCTCTGCCCACTTCTATAGTGTATCATGAAAGAACATGCAACCTAGGGGCGGAAGTAGCCGCTCGGGGCCTCGTCGATTAGGGGGGCCTCTTCGGCGAGGGAAATCATGTTGTTCAATATCACAATTAGAGGGGCCTCCAAATATCTTGACCCACCAATGTGCCGAGCCATACGAAAACTACAAACCACATATGACATAACTCGTCCAAGTTGCTGCTCCAAGTCCTCTTTTTCCTTCAAGAATTCGTAAGCAAGATACTTCTGCGTCTAATCTTATCCCAAGGCAAAATTCTTAGAGACTATGCCATATGTGGTGCCATGTGGAGGGCGTAAGATCTAACAATGCACAGGACTTCCAAAGATGACTCCATATCTAGAACGCCCAATATTGAGTGAAATAAAATTAAGGAGGTCATAGAGTCTAGGAAAGAGTTAGAAAATAATCCAGTCAAGCATATATACTACCTCGACAGGTCACGGCGGCCTACCACATAGTTGGATAGTCAGTCCTTACTTTGGGAGAACGACCCAGATGGGATTTGAACCCTGGATAGTCCAGCCGTGTGAAGATCTCCCAACGGACCTCATATATTCGATTGGTGTATTGACGAAATCATCCATTTTCCCCAATTTCATGATAGTCTAAGTATTATAATGATCATCAACATGAACTTTTTTGACTAGGCAAATCCAAGCTGTACCAAAAATAAGGCTTTTTTTGCTAAGTTAGTTGCCCTAGTTGGTTATGTTGGTGTGGAAGTTACAAAACACCAGGTGTCTCCATTGCCTATTTTAAACCAAATCACGTTTCGTATAGCACTAATTCAATCTACGATTATAGCAACGTTGTCAGAAATCAATAACCACCACCCTCTCTTGCACCCTCACGAGCTTACCTGATCGAGCAGCCGGTACATCTGTTTGATTTTGCTCAGGCTAAGCGACGGCGTTAGGTAGGACCGCAGCTGCTTCCAAGCTGGATTTTTAATCATCAGCAAGTTGTAGTACCCGATCGGATCACCATGTGGATCGGTACTCATCGCGCTGCAATTAACCCGGAATCGATCACAGTTCCACACCCGTCCACGCCGTCCACGTCTTCCCCCCCCATCTTACCGATTGCAAAAGAATGCTGCATCTTTAATGAGCACTTGTTTGATGAGCTCCGGATCGCGCAGCACCAGGGTGGGAGTGATCAGCTTGCTGATACCGAACAGTGCACTGTCCCGGACGCGCTCGTGCACGTACAGCTCGTCCATCAGGTCGAACATTGATTTTCGCATCAGCACCGCCTCGAAGAAGTTGCCGACCAGTGGACGTCCCTCGATGTATGGCACCCGGACGCACTGCCAGTATCGTGTTCCGGTAGTCGTTACGAACCACAGCAGATAGAGCACGGCACAGAGCAGCACCAGCCAGAGGTAGCTCTGGACGACATCCGCGCTGGGGAAGATCATGACGGGTGGCTTCGAATGTCACCGCTTGTCACTGGTTGGTAATGAAAACCGGTCCAGGTCTCACTAACTACACTGGCAAACGGGCGTTACGGTTTGCTGCCTCAAGCTGCCTCAAGTGTTAAAGGCCCCGAGCAGAGATGACGCACCACACCGAGCACGGACGGACGGACGGACACCTAGCACGGGTTAGTGCGCGGCTCGTACTAAATGTGTGCGAGCGCGCGCTACTGCTGCTGGAGCATCGAATCCAGGTCGATTGCTAGTTGCCGGTGCTGTTCGCGAAATGAATGTGAACGCTGGAGAATTGGTATTGCTCACTGGAATGATCCGTCAACATAGCCGTCAGCATGTAACATGATCATTCTGTTCTGAGGTTATGTTCCACTGTCACTGTGAAAGATTTGTTAGTTTTATTCGCCTTTTTTAATGTTTAATTCAAACACACACACCCATTTGTCTCAGTCAAGCTCTCACTATCGCTCTGGGAGGTTATGCTCCGGAGGCGTGCTTTTGTTTGTTGTGTGTGTGTGTGCAAATCGTTGCCTTTTTTATGATCGGTTATGTTACGCCTCACTTATAAGGCTTCCAGGTGGGTACGGGGGAGCATGGAATGGAGGGCTGGTAGTATGTGTAAGCAGATTAAATTTCTGCTGCTGCTGCTGCCTCCGAAGCATACGCATTTATAACAATGCGTAGAAGATCCGCGCGGTGTTTCTTCTCTCTCTCTCTCGCTTCTGACTGCTCTAATTCTGAATGAGTGACGAATTTTGCCACTCATTGAACGGCGCTTCAAGGTGAAGATCAGTTTTTGGCTTCAGATTTTTGGATGTGTAGGAGTAGAGGGTTGGGAGTGGTACGATGGTCAATTCCGTTGGTGGTTTAAATTGATGTTGATTAATGGGGAAGAAGCAGCAGGTATGACATAAGATTCATTAGAAGATGTTGATAAGATGTACATTTGGCTTATCATTGTTGTAATTAATTGATTAAGCTTAACTTTATTTTAAATAGTTTTTGTAGTTATTTGGTTTCTTGCGTTGATGTTTTCTATTAATATTAATTGTCGGAAGCAACAATGTAGCCAAGCCATTTCCTGAAACAAAAATACCATATACTTCAACCAAATAGATAAAAAGCATCAACGGACGACTCAGCGGAGGAAACGAGGACGGCACCGGTCGCCATACGGTAGGACCGGGGTTCAAATCCCATCCCCCAAGATAGATTCGAACTGCCTAGATAAAGTCGCCTTATCGAATCGAGGCGCCTAAGTTACCTTAGAGCATTCTTCAATTTCTACAGGCTTTGATTTGAGGCCCTTGGAAGCGACGTATTAGGAACGATGCATTAATGCTATTTTCAGACCTCTAGTGAAAAGGTCTGGATGTCTTCATAGTACCATGCTAAGTGTGTGGTCCGATATACCTGTCGCAGAGGGATCTTTAAGCCTTGAATGTTGTGGCTTTAAAACTCTAAAATTTAAAGCTGGAAAAATTAATTCTTTTACCAATTTTACCCATAATTGTTGAAAGTAATATAGTCTGAATTATATTCTGTGAGGAGTATATTAACATATTTTAATAATATTTAACATTGTCTTCAAACTCAGAAATATACGACTCATGGTGATATGTACAGTGATGGACAATAGAATAAGAGCACCTAATTTTTTAAAATCGTAAAAATGCAACTTTAGTCCCAATGTTAAACGAATCGACTTAGGATTTCGTTTTGTAAAATTTATTTAAAGATTACATTTAGAAGGCTTCGGCGTTTTTAGTGAGTCCGCCGAAGCATTTTTCAAATTGCGGGAGCCGTGTAGTGTCTACACCGCAGAACTAGCCGCAATCTTGTACGCACTATTGATTATAGCAGCGAGACCTTCGGATCAGTACTTCATCTTCACAGATAGCCTTAGCGCTATCGAAGCACTAAGATCCCCGAAGGCTGTTAAGAGTCAGGATTTCCTGGTCATTAAAATCATAGAATTGCTTGGCTCCATGTTGGACAAGGCGTTCAGGATTTCGCTAATTTGGGTACCTTCTCATTGTGGAATTCCCGGCAACGAGAAGGCAGACTCACTGGCCAAAACAGGCGTCCAACAAGGCGCATTTTACGACCGTCCGATCTCGGCCCGAGAGTTTCTTCGCCTACCACAGCAACTTTTCCTGTCTCGCTGGCAGAGCATGTGGGAGGCAGATGATCTCGGGCGATTCCTTTCCTCGATCTCTCCGCAAGTGTCCCTGCGGCCTTGGTTCGGTGGGCTCTCTGTAGACCGGGCGTTCATACGCATGATGTCTCGACTTATGTCGAATCATTTCGCGTTGAACGCTCATCTGCAGCGTATAACTCTGGCTCAGACGAAGGTGTGTGGCTGCGGTGACGGATTTCACGATGTGGATCACCTTCTGTGGTCCTGCGTGGAGTTTGAAACCGCAAGACCCTCCTTGTTGGGCGCAGTCGAGAGCATCGGCAGACGACCGGGCATAGAAATTAGAGAAGTGCTGGCGACCAGAGACCTCGCATACATGAGGCTCATCTACCAATTCGCCAGAGACAACGGCCTTATCCTTTGATCCCGCATCCCTATTATCCTTCCAATCCACATCCGCCACTCCTTTTGTTATATGTTGTGTTGTCTTTGTGGTAAGTGTTTTATGTAGTGCAACGGGTATTGCGTTGACGGGGCTATATAATTCGAGGGCGATGTCCATACTGCCGTAAAAGGAGGCAGGCTTTTTCGTTTGTAGCAGTGTGCTGCAAGTTAGCCCAGCTTTGATACGGCGGGTCCACCTGTGTTGGCGCTGGGCTCGGGAGTGGTCGGCGGGTACAGCCTCGTAAACAGTGGAATCACTCCAGCTGTTGCGAGATGGAATCCTCCGATCGCTTTTGAGTCCGATCTTGACTTGGTCGATCATAGGCTGTGTCATGGCTGGGCTACTTGGAGAACATTGCACGCAGAAAAATTCATGTTTGTACTGTCCAAATAACTGTGCTTGTTTGTTTCAGTCCAGACCCACATCACACACTTCAATAGTCAACCGGAGCGAACCAACCCCCATCGAATCCATAGCCACAGCAATAGAACCGGACCAAAAAACCTACAACACACACACACCCACCCAATAGAAATGGACAACAACCACCCATCTTCCGTCACAACCGAGCATGCCCGGGATATGGCAAATAACTAGAAGGAAATGCCTAGTTAATTTTGTTAATTGTTTTTTGCGTGAATGTAATTCACAGTCACCACATGCGGTGGTGACAATACGGCATCGGACCGTCATAATAAATAAATAATAATAATTACATTTAGAAAAAAAAGTTCCTCTCCTTGGATTGACTAAGCATTTGATTCTGAGTATTTTATTATTATTATCATGAAAATATAGCCAAATCTTTTAATACAATAAAGTAAGACTATTAACAAAATTAAAAATTTGAAGAATTCTATTTTTTTGGTTTCTATAGGTCCAAAATTTTCAGTTTTTACAGTCATAAAGAAAAATCGACTCTAAATAATCCTCCATGACACTGAACCCATTTTTATCACAGATAAACTCAGCTTTCTTTACTCGAAAATCCATTGGCTGCTCAACGGCCTGCTTATTTTCATTAAAATTATGCAAAATCAGCATTGTTGTACCTCCTTCCTTAGCGTAGTTAACCAAGACGAATTGAAGAACCTTAGCGTGATCTTTAACCGATCGTATCGACGATCAAACGATGTGGTATTGTCATGCTTCTTCGTTATGCTGCATTCAATATTTACTTTAAATCCATCCATC
Organism: Anopheles stephensi; assembly: GCF_013141755.1. Lineage (NCBI taxonomy): Eukaryota > Metazoa > Arthropoda > Insecta > Diptera > Culicidae > Anopheles > Anopheles stephensi. The sequence goes on along the minus strand of NC_050202.1, from coordinate 16,409,709 downwards.
CGGTGTTTTGGTTGGCCATCAAGTGCCGTCGTCCTCAGTCAGTCGCTAGAGTTCATGGTTTTCTTCACGTGATCGCAATTTCTTTTATTTCCTTAATGCGTAATAAAAACAATTGCATTGAACGAGGCAAGTGCATCGGAACGCATTGGTGGTTTCTGCAGTGAAGAATAAACTTTCACTTGCTAGAAATAGGCCATCAACTTGAAATTCAACAATAACTCGAATGAAATAAACAGTGGAAGAGTTTGAATCAGAGCGCTGGTTTTTTGGTAGAAACCAAACCTTGAAGAGATAACCTTTAAAAATACATTAAACCACCGGTCTCAACTGCAACGATGATACGAGTTGGTCGAATTTCTGAACACAACACGCCAAGAAAAAAAGAAGAAGCAAGAACTCACCGTGCACGTACGACGGTGGCGTTGCTGGTCGGCGAACGGGCCACCGGGCGGAATGTGGCTGTGTTTATTGACGTTATAACTTTCAACACGTCATATCGCAGGAATGTGCCAATGGATGATGATGTTGAGGTAGCAGCAAATGATTTTTTATTTCCTCCCCTGGTGAGAATATGAGGTTCGGTGCGGCAGAGAGTGGCCTCGTGCGGGCAATATTTATGCTCGCCGTTGGCATGTCGGTTTCGGATTTTGAGGATAGAAAAAGATGGTGGAAAACTGGGACGACGAAAAGAAAGGGGAAAGGGTCTCCCGGATCTTGAAATTTTCTTCAAGGAACAATGTTTTCATAGTAATGATTGACTTAGTAACGTGCACTAATAGACATTTGTTTTGGTCCATTCGCAGACGTTCGGGAGAGAATGGCTGAAGGCAGCCATTATGAAGGTCACGCGGCATCGAACAATTCACCATCTGTTCCTACACAAATGACGCAAACCCGGGGTAAGTAACTGATCAAGTTATTTGTCAAACTCTATACTATCGTTAACGCCACCCAAAGACGCCATCCTTCCACGCAAGGTCATTCTCAGCCTGGTAGCGTGGCTGTTGGAGTTTTACTTTTATCGATCACGTCACCAGGCCACAGCTGTGTCCCGACGTTATCCGGACAGTCGATCGGAGCATTCTAAAAATGAATAGTTTTGTGCTCCATGGTGCTCCCAAAGCATTATTGGAGATCGGTGTTTGACGTTTTTGGCGAAGATCGTCTACATTAGCCCGTGGCCCTCGGTAGAACCACACTTTTGGCACGATTTTAACAGATTTTCCGATTAGAAGGGCTTGCTATATACATAGGCCACCACACATACTCTACCATTTTGCCATTGACTTTGACATTGGAGGAAGAATTGAGGGAGCATCCGTTCGGATCCGTTGCCTCCGGCCGTTGTCCTTGTCCTCGCAAGGGAATGCCAAACGGAGTCGATTTTTATTTTGAGACATCACACGAGGTACCAGGCTGCTCCATCGGGGTGCCAGGCCACCGTTAATAGGCAGATGGAACGAAGAGGAAGTTTGACACGATTTTTTGGCACTCTGACAACAGAGAGAGAGAACAAGAGAGAGAGAGAGAGAAATAGGCAGCTGATCTCATCGTTTTTAATACAGTGTGTTCACATGGCACCGTTCCTTTTGCCTTGGTTCTATTCCTAGGGCCATATTTTCCCGCTTCCCCCGCTGGTTTGCACGGTTGTTTTCTTGCGATATGATGTCACCGTCGTGGTGGAAAGATTTTTTGCTGCTATCTAGATGGATGCTGTGTTTGTTGTAAGCGGTTCGGGAAAGTAAATATCAGCTTTATTTAGGGCTGTTAAGCAATGGATGATGGGTGTCATCGGTGAGCCGGACTGTTGCGATGGCGTTATTTAGCGATGGAATTAACCGACCTATTTAACCTGTCTCAACGGATGATCAGGCAGTAAAGAGCGAGATTGGCCTTTAAATGGATCGGTTCATCAGGGGATTGATTGAAGGAAATTCGGATGAGACAATATGTTCTCTCTCCAATAAGTTGGATTGATTGAAGATAACTGTTGATCTCCTACAAATTATTAAAACTGGAACTTTTAGGTTAGTCTAAGGTAACGAGGTAACGAATTTTAATGTCAAGAATATTTTTTCCAAGTAGATGATGAGCATCGTGTCGATTCAGGTATATTTCTACAACGACACATCAAAATCACCGGTATATAAGTTGACTCCTTGCCTGTACGATATGTAATTGTATAGCAGAGTGGACCTGGCGCGATGTGATTATTTTTTTCTTCAAGCATAAGGCAGTAAGAATCACTACATTTATGCAATTACTTTTAAAATGGGTCCAAATTATAAAAAAAAATTACTTCGAGGCTATCTCGTGTCTTCGATCTCTTCCTTTTGCGAGTTGCGTTGTTCGGTGTCACTCCAATGACAATTCCTTTGGAGCTTCGAGTCTAGGATTATTAGCCTCACCAAATTATGAAGTCATTGCGCGGCTCATCTTCTTCTTGGCACTACAACTTCGAAAGTTCTCTCGGCCTGCCGTTCCTGGCCTTCTGAGGCTTGATTGTACCATTAGCAGAATACCCAGACCGTTTGCAGCTCCTAGAGTTCATGTATTGTTCACTCACATATACTGAGCTATTTCTTTCACTGCATTGTTTCTTGGAAATTTTCAGGTCCAAGCTTTTGGCAGAGTGTTGAGGGCTGGAAGTATATAATTTATGAATAGCTTTGATGGAGTCCGTAGCGATATATGGAGACAGATTTCCAATTTAAGCTCATGCGGTCTTGTGATAAACACTGCAAAATAAGTTGTAATGGGTTTACAGACCTCAAACGGGAAAGAGAATTTGAATTACTGCGTCTGCCACGTTCTCCAGTATCTGTAGCAGTTTGAAGATATGAAGAAGGATGATCTTTCGTCTTGGAATCTTCTATGGTAGTTCCAACTTTTGCCAAATATATTTTAAGTTTCTTCTTTCTCTTGTTCAATGACACTACAATCTTGAAAGGTCTCAACCTGCCTTGTGACTTGATTTTACCCCTAACAAAGTAGTCAGCTCTGTGTGCGGGGAGGCCGTCTGCGGGATGGTATTTGAACCCCGGTCCTGCCTTGTGAAGACCGGCGCCGCCGTCGCCCTGGTTTTAAGTCTGCGGCTTCCTATTGACTAAATTTTTTGGCAGCCCTTGACCTCAGTCATGTGAACCTCCGTCGGTCGAGGAAAGTCAGTAGGGAAAAATGAATCAATCTCGTTCTCTGTTTACTTGGCTTGACGACTTAATTGATTGTTCGTATACGTCCACGGGCGAAGCTCCTTGGATGGGACTTATATGTTGAGCCCGGAGAGCGTTGGGGAGTCGATCCGGTAGTGCAAAATTTCCGCAACAAATAGTTTCTGGGCGTTGCAATTAAGCTGGCTCAGCGACTCGATCGAACCGGGTCCGTGAATTCGCGAGCAAGTTGCTTAAGTTAACCCATCAGCTCTGGTTGCCCTTGGTGACGACGTGTTCAAGCTGTTCGTGGAAGCTTAACTTCTCATCGAGGAGCACTTTTAACTCCCTGACACAGCTTTTGCGGACAATGGTAGAACTTTTTTAATGTGTAGCCGTACAGTATAGGGGCGGTACGGTGGCTGAGGCGACAGCGGCGCCGGTCTTCACACGGCAGGGCCGGGGTTCAAATCTCATCCAGACCGCCTCCCCGTACGTAAGGCTGACTACTTTACTACGGGTAAAACTAAGTCACAGAAAGCCAGAAATGGCAGGCCGAGACCTCTCGAGGTTGTAGTGCTAAGAAAGAAGAAGAAGTACAGTATAGGGCAGTTAATCTAAAGCACTAAAGCATAACGACTTGCTTGATCATTCCGACCATGCCGCTAATAGGACGACCCAGTCTAGGAGTTGGTTCGATGATGATGGCGATAGCAGCTCCGATCTTCATATGGAAGGACTGAGATTCAAATACTATCCTCCCTAGAATTGGACTGCACTGAATAAGGAGTAGGACTGACCAAGAAAAGTCAGTCCTGCGTGCGGGGAGGCAGTCTTCTCCGGCTGTTCAAATACGTGGTTAGATGGCTGGCATGACCTAGCAAATCGTTAAGTCAAAAACATGAACGACACAGCCCATAAAGTCATCTTAAATCGTCCACATAGACAGAGAAGGCGTAGTGAGGCTTTGAATGGCCGGGATAATGCATTGGCATGAAAGGCATGACTACCGTCTGTGACGAAGATTCCTTCAGCAGGCCAAGCCAGCAAAGCAGTTGTAGCGCCTGATAAGAAAAAAAGGATGCTTATTTATATCATGTAACCGGACAGATGGTTCATTCCTGGTAAGGGTCGAACAGTCCAGATGGGGCATCCAAAAAATAGTTTACTTCAGTAAGCCTCAATCTCTGGGACATGGAATTACAATTAATTCTTCTCATCTGATTTACATTACTGCCCTCACCTTACACCTAACTTTCCAACATCATAGCAACATTTAAATTCTAGAGAAATCTGGATCTCCAGCCTCCACTGCCGACCGTTTCATCAACATTTCTCTAAACCGCTCAATAAAATGATGAAAGATAGACATCGATCACTCGCTCCGAACATGCCGATTTGTTTATTTGACGTGCCGCCGTCACGAATGGAGTTTCATCACGCATCATCACGCACAAATAAATGCTATGAAATTTTCCCGGATGGGTTCGAAATCAATGCGTTTGTTGTGCTGGTGATGAAATCATTTCAATTTCATCACTATTGCTTCCCAAAAACAAACTGCTTCCCTCGGGGAATAGTTTTTTGTTTGCTATTCAAAATCTGTATGCTCAGTGAGTTTGCTGAAGCACAAATGTGGAATGGATCGATTATGGAGTGTGGTGGACAAGACGATGACCGTCATGCTGGGGTTATGAATTAATTATGAGGACAGATGCGATCCGTCTGTTTGCGTGGTCTAAGCAAAGAATGACCACAAACCACAGAAGCGGTAGAGAGGTGACATAATTTAAACACCTTGACACTTCGCCTCTCCAGTCTCTTATCCAACGCAGTGGTTTTTTAGCACCCTTGAAATCAATTCTCTCCTTCGCGAGCTCATTACACAGATGACGTCACGCGAAGTACTGTTCCTAACCACTTACGGCTCGGTAGTATTTGCTTACCAATTGTTTCGTTAATGCGCACGTCCCTTCGACCGGCGAGTCGCGTGTTCTCGCGGAAATGTGATGCTTCCGTGTGTGAGCTACCACCATCAGTGGGATGACCGTCCAGCCGGTCTGAGCGTCAGTCTTCTCCGTTGGAAAGCGACTGCCCGACAGGGGGGCGCGAGCATGTCCAGGGCTAGGGCGACGGCGCGTATCGTATCGTTCAGCCTTAGTTTATACGGGGGTTACGGTTTTTCGCTTACGGATCGAATGCATCACTGATTTCAAAAGACTTTTCTCGCGTTGCCCCCCCGCCCCTTCCCCCACGTAGAGCGGGTAGATCACCTCCATCATCATCTTCACCCTGTTGTGCTTTGTGTACTAGCGCTGCGCTCACAGCAACAGGTTTCGTTTTTCCGGAATAATTTATCTTGCGGCGTTTTCTTTTCGGTATCGGTTCCATTCTGAGACTAAGAGATTAAATGAGTGTGTTTGTTTTTGCGCGTGTATGCGAGTGTTAAGAATAATAGTCACATAGAAGGAAGGGGCTTGGGGGATTTGTTTGTAGAGATTGACTTTGAGTTTGATTTTTTTTAATGGTAGAAAAAGAATGGGCAACTTTTTTTAAACTTTTTGTAAAATTTTATCAAGATTTATTTATATAAAAATTGAACTAGTTTTAATTATTAAATCCGATTAAAATGAATAATCAATCAATACATTTGAACTGCCTTGATTTTTACAAATTCGTTTCGTTTTTTAACTTTTAGTATAATCAAGATTAGTTAAAAAATCTTAAAAAAATATAATAAATAAATAAATAAATATTCTCTTTTAAAATATTGCGGTTAAAGCACTAAATAAAACCGTTAAATCTCAATCATGACAACAGTTAAAATAACTTTTTACTGTTTAAAATACTTTCAAAACTCTTCTCCGACGCTCATAACAGCTCCTATACCTCCACTGGACAAGATCATTTATACATGGCGATAGCCGATCTCGTCACGGTTCGATCAAGCGCTGTCGAATGTTTGCCGGTTGCATTCGCGCCTTACTCCTCGCACGCTTCGGGCGAGCAGGGGGATCAGTGTGTTTGTTTTCATTACTTTTCTTGCGCGAGTTTTGTTTTGGTAATGGGTCGAAATGCAAAGGCGTACCGGACCGGACCAGAACACAACAGCGATCCAGCGATTAATTCTTCTTCCCTGCCCGAAAATTACATTCTCAAACGACGGCACGTGCTCGAACGTGTAACGCGACGGGCTGGAAACGCACAAGGGCACCATTCAATCTCGGCAACAAGTGGGCCTGTCGATCGTGTGTATTTGTTGCAAGTGGCTTGGGGTTTGGGGCGCTAGGCATTCAGTGTGTGTGTGTGGTACGGTTATCAGACCGTATCGGGCGGGCTAATCGAAATATTTCGTGACTACCGTAATGGACAGCATTGCTGACGCAGGAAAGTCGAGAGATGATCGTTTTGAATGGAAACAAATCTCTCCATGAGCAGTGAGCATATGGAGGGGGATGGTAGCTATAAATGATAGTTATTATTTTTATTTATCTTATCAAAAAAATATTTAAAATTAATTAAAAATTATTAAATCATCAAAATAAGCAAAAATTATTCAGTCAACAATTTGAAAAAAAAACTTTGCAGCATGAAAATAAATTGAGCTAAGCCGTCCAGAAAACTGAGTACCGAAATTCAAGAACTTAAATGTAATGTTAACTTTTTCACAAAATTTTTTGGGCTGATTTGATTGTCAGTCATTTTTTATTTAATTTAGAAGTCTTCTGAGATTAATCTTTTTTTAAAAATTTGTTTGCCTTATTTAATTGCCCATCACTGTATATACATTTTTTTAAGGATTATGCAGCGAATTAGACTCGCCAGGCTCCGGTGGGCTGGTCACGTCATGAGAATGACACCGGACGACACAGCCCGTAAAGTCCTTTTAGACCGTCCACACGGACAGAGGAGGCTTGGTAGGCCGAAATTGAGATAGAGTGATGACGTTGTTGCATCCGCCAGGGCCGGCCGGGATAACAGATTGGCAGACGACGGCGCTTAACCGTGAGCGGTATCGAGGATTGTTGCAGCAGGCCAAGACCGCAAAGCGGTTATAGCGCCTGATAAGTAAGTAAGTAAATTTAATTTTGCAAATCTTCTTGGATTAATCACTTCTATAACGAATTTTCTTTATCATACTAAACTGGAACTTTTGACTCTCAGGGACACTCAGGGAAACATTAAAGAACGTTTCAATCATATAATGGAATCTTGCAAACAGTGAGTGGAGATTTGTACCGACAATATTGAGCTATGCTACAAGCTGTGAAGTTTCTGCAAAGCTTTTTTTTCTAATAAATTCAAACTGTCTTTTGCAATAATAATCTCATTTATTTGTTTGTTTAAATCATTAATCATTGTGCTGGATCATTAACATTTGAACGGATTTGAGTGCTTTTAGAATCGCTTCCTTTCTCTGCAGCTAGCTGAAAATTTCCACAGGCCAATTGCAAATTTCCCCTCACGGTTTGCAAGATTCCACTATATGGTTGCAAACATTTGATCGTAAAACTCTTTTCAAATATTCTCCTGAGTGATTCAAAAGTTCGATTGTATGGATCAAAACCTTTTATTATTTTAAATGTTATTTTTGACTTGATTCTTGCAATGTTTTAATAATTATACTTTTTCTTCAATCCAAATTAAATTACACAATATTTAGAACTGTTTTTATTTCGTGTGTATAAATCTTACGTCAACATCAGATCCACACGTAAGGAACTGTACATGTATGCATGTGCAAGCTTAAAAAACCCTCGGGTAAGGAAAAAGCACAACCCATTTTCCCCACCGAAGCAAGGAAAATAAAATAGAAGCAAAAATTGTTACCATTCTGGCCCATTCCATCGCCATAAAGCAGGGCAGGAAGAAAACCAGAGTACGAGAAAAAAAAAGTGATTAAAATATATTTCATTTGAATTACAGCGGACTCTCTCTTTCTCTCTACCTTGGTCTTTCGCATTCGCTCATTCTCTCTAAAAATATCCTTTTGGCCATTTGTTGCCACCGTTTTTCCACTCGATCACCCTCCCCCCTCCCTTCGACCGATTCCGATTGGATATGTGTCATCTTTAATTTGCTGATTTTCCGTGAGTTTTTCCCGTGGCTCGTTTCGTCTCTTCGGCCCTCCTACCTTGCTACCTACCCAAGGGTGGCTAACAGCAGGTGTCTGTGATGATGTGAGATGTTGGGGGGAAATTTTTTACATTCCCATCTCCCCCCCCACTTCATACCTTTTTTCGCCTCCCCCTCTCACACACATATAAAAAATCGCTTCAAGCAAGAAGATAGTAAGACTCGCACACACTACTCAAAAAAACAAGCGTCCTACTACTACTGCTAGGCCTTCGGTGGGTGAAAGCAATAGAGCGAGAGAGAGACAAAGAAAAGGAGACAGCGAAGCGAAGCATATTGTGTACAATTTTTTTTTTCCCTGTAAAGCAAAAGCAACAAAAGGAAAATAAAAGAAAAGCGCTGAACCGCACGGCGGCTCCCGCCAGTACATATGATTAGTGCGACCATCCACCATCGTCATCATCCACCGTAACCGCGTTGGGGAAGGTTGGTGGGGAAAAGCGGAAGGCGATCTCCCGGAAGGAAGTGAAGGGGGGGGGGGGTGCGAGGGAGCAAGGGAAGAAGCGCTCAAGTGGTGTGTGCGCTACCGGTGCCGTCTTTATCTGTCTCTCCGCTGAGGATGGTGACGGTGAGGGTGGGAACGGGACTGCCTTCACGGCTGAGCTCGTACGGTTTGGAGGCTTGGGAGGTATGATTTCCTTGTGGGGAGAGCGACAGCGAAACACCCATATACTTCACCGAGCGAGCGAACGAAACAAGAGAGGGCGAACACTCCGGGCGCGACGTTTCAGCGGTTGGTTCCTGCGCCAGCCGACAGTTTCTTGGCGGAGTTCAAACGGATCGGATCTAACCGTTAACCGTGCGTGTTTATGTGGGTGTGCTTGGATGTGTGTGTGCGAGGAAAGGGGGCTATAATTTTCATGGGTTGTGATCGTGTTAAAATTTTGAAATCTTGACCAGTTGAAAGTGCCCGGTAACATCTAGAGAGCTCTAGTGTCTTAAGTCTGAAGGAGAGTCTCCTTCAGAGATCAGAGCCACGATCTGAAGATCTTCCGGAAATTCTAAACCGGCACAACAAAAACCTTGGTAGTTCGCGATCCGCTCGAATCTCGTGTGTGCTTTTCTGCGCGACACATCGGAGATCACGATCGTGTTCGCCGATCGTTCCACGGTTTGCAGTTTTGCAATTTCGCAACCTACTCGGAATATTAACCTCAATTTTCGCACAACAAGTGGTGTCTACAGGCAAGAACAGCCCCACAGCTGCGCGTGTGTGTGTGTGTGATGAAAATTTTCCGAGTTTGTGTACTAAAAATATCGGACAGCCCGATGGTGAATCATTAAACGCTGCACTCGGGGACCTTTATTATCATCGAGCGCCGTGATTTCATCTTCCCGACCACGCTTCCGTACGCGGATTGTTTGTACAGTGGGGGGAGAGTTCGTTTTTTCGGTGTCTAGGAGATAGTGAGGGTGTCGCAAGGTTTACCAAGGTTGCAAGGGAAAGGGAACTCTGTCTTGATAGTCAGGACTCTGTCGCCTTGCCTTCTTCCAAGACATTGCCTCTGCTTTCAAAGCCACTTGAGACGGTGAAGTGAAGTCATCGAGTAGTCCTCATTTTGCTTCCCAATTCTCGATTTTGATTTACAACCAGAATTTCTACATCCTGAACCGGTGAATTCCAAGTTTGTGTGACCTTGATTCTTGTATCTCAGCGTCCGTGTATGTGTGTGTGTGCTTCTCTTGGTAGTGCCAACAAGGAAAAGTGATACCAACCTCCCTACCGGTGCACCGAACATTAGCTCAGTGTTTGGTGCAAAGTAAACTCGGGACGAAGATTGAACGGATAGTAAATAACCGTTTCACATTACATCGCTGCCAACGTGGGACGACCCCCGAATAAAATCCGGATCCGGCACACCGGCGGCCGATCATAATGCCACACGACTGCATCAAGCTGATGCTTTATTGATGTGTGTGCGTGTTATTTTCGGGCACATGACACCCGGCCCCGTTTTACCGGACGTGAAAATTCAATAAAACCGTTCGCTCGCTAGACGTGCCCGAGGAAGATATCGGGAGGGCTCACACGCATAATTGGCCTTCGATGAGATCAGGACGGTGACAGAGAAGAGTGCCTATCCCGTGCCTTCGGTTGGGGCCAACCGAAAACAATAAAACCCATCAACCGTCAAAGCATCGAGTGTAAACACGCACGCAGTGGTTGTCGCTTTCGGCCACACGTTACGAAGCGTGACGCCCGTCTAATTGAGTAAACAAATGCTAGCAAACCAAGAAAACGGTAAAAGGTAAAGAAAAGTAAACGAGTGAAATAGGCTTGTGGATTATTCGTGTGTCCCTAGTGTGTGTGTGAAAACGGCTTACAGCTCGGATTAACCGTGTTGCGTTACGTTCTACTAGTGCGCGCGTGTGTGCGTAACTCCTTGTAACGTTTCGAACGAGCTCATCGTTGACGGTTGCGGTCATCGGTGGAAAAGGCGAAAAGGAAAGACCGTCTCGTCTACCAGGACGTCCAATAATCGTTTCGTAAAGGCCCCGACACCGAGAATGGATCAGCCGCGTGGACTTATTTTTAAAACCGGATTAATACTCCTGTTGGTGCTGCAAGGTAATTGTGAATAGTTTTTCATCACTATTAGCTGGTGTACGTTACGGCTTTTCACGAATTTGTACCACAGCTTGTATAGGGCGGGGAGTTAATCTGTAGGGTCAGGTACGGTGGGAAAACCTTCATTGGGGTTTTCAAGTTCGCTGAACCGTTTTTTTTCGAGAAAGGTTAATGTGCTCCGGTGAGGTTCGGTTGGAAGAAGGACACATATTTTGAAATTTACGATGTTTTGAGTGTTTTAAGGGTAGAAAATATACGAATATTTCTGATTAATCCTCGCAGGGTCATTTGGTTTTAATAAGCTATTAAATCTGGTTTAGAACCTTGAAGAAAGGGAATGTATTTTTGAACGGACTTTTAAATCATCTGATGATCCCTGATCATAAATATTACTGTGTAACCTTCATAATTGTGGCGCATCAAGGATCTATTAGTTTATTTTGGAACAGTTGTTTAAACATTTGAGAATAATTTATCCAGTCCAAAGTCTGTTAGAGGTCTGTTTGATGTATTCTAAACAAATCCACCAGGAGGCATTAAAGTATAAGAAGTTCAATTAAAAAAAACTATACACCAACAAACCCATAGTTATGCTAATGATATTTTAGTAAACTAAGATTCTCTGGAAAACATTTTGTTTTTATTTGACGTTTGAATAGGACTTGTGCCTGCAAGCATACATGTGGGGGAATATAAACCATTCCTGTTAAAGAATGCAACTGAAGGTCGTAAGCAATAGGCAAAGCATGACCTTCATCTCGAGTGGATGCCAAACCCTAAGTTTGGCGTTCAGTGTAATGGGGGAAAATTGGTAAGCCTTTTGTATTTTATGTTATGACCTGATTTTACAGGATGATGCTACGAAAAGCAAAAAAAAAAATGCTGGAGCAATATTAAAACTATGTAGACTATGTCGCTAACAATTCTGGTAATAATCTTATTTAGAATTCCAGAAGCGTTTTTTGAAATATGGTACAAAAGTTTTTAGCCAAATTCTGTAAGCCTGAAGCGCAAACAATCTGTAACTATCAGGAAGCTAAATTTAAGGGCAGCTGATTATTTTATCGTGCTTCCAATAATGTTTATTTCAACAAATATGATCCTCCTATAGCAATATTCAAAACACTTTGGCCAATGAAATGTCAGTTCTAGCTTCCTTGACTTAGTTTTTACTTGTAGTTGGATACGCAGTCCTGTTCACGGGCAGATGAGTCAGAAGCCAATACTTATTCCCCAAGAATACAAGCGCCGTCGTCTGCCAATCCGTTATCCCTGCCGGCCCTAGAGGACGCAACAACGTCATCACTCTATCTGAATTTGGGCCTACCACGCCTCCTCTGTCCGTGTGGACCGCCTAAAGGGACTTTTCGGGCTGGGTCGTCTGGTGTCATTCTCGTGACATGACCAGCCCACCGGAGCCTGGAGAATCTTTTTTTTTTCGTTTATTTATAGAGGCTTTGGGTCTTTGAGACTTGATTCGCCTCTTCGAGCCAGGAGAATCTATTTCGCTGCACAATGGTGAGCGGTGTAGAGCTCTTCATTGTAGCGGCACCTCCATTGTACGTCAACACATTACTGTTATATAGGTAGCTGTAATATATGCTGGTCGTCTCCCTCGTAGGCGGTATTGACTATCCGACCAAGGGTAAAATTAAGTCAAGGTAGCCAACAATGGCAGGCCTTTAGAACCTTTACAATCCAGTCCATGAGGCGACAGCGGCGTCTGTCTTCATACGGCAAGACCGGGGTTCAGATCCCATCCAGATCGCCCTCCCGTGCGCAGGGCTGACTACTTTGTTACGGGTAAAATCAAGTCACAGAAAGTCAGAAATGGCAGGCTGAGACCTCTCTAGGTAGTAGTGCCAATACAAGAGCCAGTAAAGGAAAAAGTGTAGATCCTTCCCTGGCTCTCAACCCTGACTCAGGTGTGTTTCTGAGGACTAGTTTGATGTGGCTTATGTTTCAAGCATTAATTGTCCCAAATTTTACAACTTTTTTTTACAGACTATACATTTATGTACAGTCGTTTGTGATGATTTTTTTTTCAAGGAAAGATTGTTCAAATAACAACAACTTATAGCCACTTAAAATGGACACAAACAATTCTGCTGTACTTGTGATATCACCTCAAATCAACACAAAGGTGTCAGAATAATCATTCATATTCCATCGCTAATTACTGTCGATACAAAGTCAAGGTAACGAGAATACTGTTAGCAGATAAATACTGGCAGCATGTGTAGCAAAAACAGTGATCAAGATTGAATGTTGTCGGTTTGGCACTCTGTCCAAGAGCAAGACGAGGCTACCGATAGGTAACATCTACATGAGATCATCTTGCCCGACCAGTGCAACAAGCCAAAGCACATCGAAAAGCAAACATGCCGTGGCGATTTTGTTGTTCAAAAATACAAAAACAATATCTCAAAAATCAACGCCGCATATACGCGGGCCACTATTTTTAAATACCACTCGGGGGGTGCCGGAGTGCTGTCCAAGCGGTTTATTTCCACTGCCATTCAGAAAGCTGGCAACCCGGTTAGGAAAATAAACGACCCGAGTGCGCATATCGGCGGTCTGGAACGGAGATGCGGTGATGTGCTGAATTTTGGCACACACACGACGGGAGCAGGGACAGTCGAGCGAGTGTCTTTGACCGGAAGATGGTTTGGAGCGACCAGGCGGCGGTCCACACTGTCATCTGTGGGAGGGATATTTTTAGAAACGCAAAAACCACACAGTTTGTTGGGTTAGGAAGATTCTGCATTGGAAAGAGCGACACATTTTATTCAACGAATCTGCATAATGCTTCAGGCAGGCGAGATCACTCGATCGTCGATAGTAGATTAAGATCGTGGCGTTGCATTATTTGATGCAGTGTGGCCTCCAATAGCTCGAGGCGCATTGAAGTGCAACGAAATTGCACCTTGGCGAACACTAGACAAGCGGCGTGATAAATGGCACGGTTGGTCGATCCAGCGCCGACAGTTCCCTTAAGTTATGGTGATCTAATTGCAGTGGCCAATCCCCTGGATTTTTCCGTACATTCTTGAGCGGGCGTTACGTTACTTGCACGTGGAAATCGATTACCCTGTGAACAAACGGCGGCTCAGAAGCAACAGTTTTCCCTGCGCCAAACGAGCAGCTCCACATCCCTCCATTTCGTCCGGTCCGGATCCGATGCGCATCGCGTCAATCATGTTGTTGAAATTAGATTTATGACGCCTCTCAAATGTGCCAGCTGGTTTTTGCCACCGCTAACTAGGAACGCTGGTTGTCTGTGGTCTTGGTCTGTGGCGCGTTTTGCGTGACCTTAATTTATTGTGGGTTTGGCTCACCCACGTTCGCGTTAAGGAGGAAGAAGCTTCCGGTAGCTCTTTTCAGTCGGGCTAGTCTTTCCGACTCAGCTACGAGTTTTCCGGTTTTACCATCGACGGCCTTTAAAGCGCCTGAAGTAGGGCAGCAGGCTGTTCTATTTTTGTGCTACAATTGAAGCTTTATGATGGTTGGATGTGATAGGAAAATTTATTTATTGCTGCTGACGTCGATGTGTTTAGGTGATATGTATCGATAGTCGTTGATGGTTTAAATTATTGCTGGGGAAAAATGGTAAGGCACGGTTTCGGCCGATGGAGTTGCCTGGTGTTTCATGTAACGTCCTGAGGAAAGAATATTTTCCTTATGTACGGTTGGGTTTATTTAGTTTTCTTATTTTTTTGTTCTGTTTGGCGAAATTATACATCAAATATTTAAAAAGAAACTAATATTCCTAGTATTTCATATTAGCAATAGCTATTGAGAGCTATCAAATTAATATACAGTGATGAACATAATAATATGACTTCACTTTTTTCTTTCCATTTTATAATATTTTTCATCAAAATTCAAAATCAAACCGCATAAAACCTCCAATTATTGCATGCTTGGGTTCAATTACTGTTTGAAAAATAATGTAAAATAATTGTTGCAACAATATTTGGAAGCCTCTTTTAAAACGATGGATTGAAAAGATGGATTTTCGCAAGTGGCTTTATAGTAATTGTACATAGTTTAGCTTTATAGTAAGTAAGTTTATAGTACGTTTTATAGTAAGTGGCTTTATAGTTTCAGTGTGATCGATCAATCTATCGGCGCTTCAAGTCTTAGGAACAAATGAGCAAATCACCATGATCTACAGACGATTATTTTATATATTCGAGCTCAACAGAACAGCTGACAGCTTAGGGATCCCGGAGTCCTGATTTTGGGACCCCGAAACAAGCTTCAAATCAGGGATGCGGAGTCCGAAAGCAGCTTTTCTGGCATAAAAAATATTGCCCCACGATAGTCTCAAAAATTCCAGGCTCCTAAAGCAGAGATCCAACGATCCTAAATCCAGGATTTGAGATCCCAAATCAGTAGGCAGTGTTCTGGGATCCAAAAGAATCTCTAAAACCCGAGATCTCAGGGCCTTTTGTAAGGGATTTAGGATCCGTCATACCGAAGCAGGGTTACGTGATTCTATGTCAGGGATCCGGGACCCAGACAAAAAAATCGAATCTTGGGAACCGATTGACCTATTATTCAAGCAAGCAGAGAACTGGGATCCGGAATCCCAAATCTGGACACAGGGACTCTAAACACAAGGGAGCCCTTATGATGTGAAATCAGGATCTAGCGATAGGGATTCTCTTCTTGTCTTAACGACCTCTAAAGTCATGAATGCCATTTCTGACCCACAAGACTTAATGATAACAACGTTGATGGTTAGTCAGTCCTCGCTACGGGAGAACGGTCCAGATGGTAATCGAAACCCGGTGCTGCCGTATAAAAATCGGCGGCATTGTCGTCTTAGCCCTAAATCGCTCCGGTCTAGGGATCTAGATTTTAAATATGATTTAAATATGATTATTAAGTAAAACAATATTGTTGTTTTTATGTTGAGGTTATGTTTTTCATTAAAACATGGAGCAAACAATCAAGTACAATGAACGTAACCGGTTTAAGCATTATGGATTTATCTATTTTTCATAAGCGAAAATGCTCTCAGTAATAACCAATAGCTCTTGCTCCCCCTGCGCCACCGACTCGTTGACGTCCGATGACGTTTGATTTATGCCTGCGCTGTTCGCGTTTTTCCCTAACGCTATTTGCCCATCCATTAGCGCCCTTTCCCAGCCCGGATGTTGTTGGACCGATAAATGTTACTACTTTGACTACAGACCGAGCACCAGTTGTCTGCTCGCGTAGTAGCGCGAAAGGAGTGGTTCTGTTCCTTTTCTGTTTCTGCATCGTTTCATGGTGAAAACTGGTGTGTGTGTGTGTGTGGTGGTAGTTAGAGGGTATTATCAAAATACCCAGCTGAGATGTTCGGCTAAGCGTTGGACAGTTTATTTTCCAAACGTGACGGGTTAGGTGGTTCAATTTTCATTTGCTCCACCGTAGACATCAAGTGGATGGATGGCTCGCTACAAGAAGGGAGGTTTGCCGGGGTTGGAAATGGCATGCAAGAGCGTGTTTTGCTAGTGTTTGTGAACGCGCGAAACGGTCCGTTGATTGTTGGCACGGATTTCAAACGTTCTGTAGTGTGTCGGGAAGACGGGACGGCAATGAAGACGTTGGCGGTTAAACGCACTCGACCGTACCTTTTAACTGAAAGCCAGTGAGCGTTTGTTGTTCGTCTAAGGTTGATTATTTGTAAGCTTATTGCTTGAAAGATGCTGGCAATAGTTCAAAGTTGATTGTTTTTTTTTTTTGTTAAATGTGACTTGTCTTTTTGCCCAAAGAAAATAAACACTATACGTAAATACGATGTTCTTTGAAGTTAGCGAGCATAGCGAATATAATCTCGAAGTAATTTTAGCAATATAGTTTAGCACGTATGGGAAATGTTAGGTTCTAGGAGGTAATTCTAAAATCCATGATTGGCCCTAATGGGATTTGAACCAATAATTTTCCCGGTCTTGCCGTGTGATGCTCCACGTGCTCTATTCCACATTAGAGCCTAGATTATTCTTGTGGCTTTTATAAGTGAACCGGTTTATTCGACAGCCTGTCAAGTAGTTAAGCTGATGTAAGTTTTTGAGTTGTTAAAAATTATATTAAATTCTTTTCAAAATTTATTTTGAACCATAAAAGAACGGAAATAAAATTCAGTTGCAACAGTTTTAACATTTTTGTCGAATTTTTGGAACAAATCTCTACAAGTGGATTCTTTCCGTTCGTTAAGTATCGAACACGGAGTAAAGAGTCTTATAATTGCGATCATTTACGCTTAAGATTGTATTCTCCAAGGTCCTAGATAATTGCCGCAAGGACGCTCAGCTTAAATTTGTTCGAAGAATGTTTCTTGAAGTTAAATTTGAACAAAACAAGTTGTCTGTTGTATTTGCTACACTATAGTATTAATATAGCTTAATATACTCTTGCATAAAAATTCTGGAGCTCTGGAATACAATTTTAATTGTCTCAATGGAAATTTAGAATTATTAATTAGAAAATTCCATAAAATAAATACTATAAACGAAAGCCCTAATGAAATAATTGATGGTCTTATATCACATCCAATCATTTTCCCGTACTCAGAACTGTCTATAGAGCTACGGATAAATCCCAGGGAAAGTCAGGGAACCCAGAATAATCGCTCTAAGAACCTCTCGAGGCTGTGGAGACAACAAAGATGATCAAAGATTGTTTCTAATTTCTAAAATAAATTTAAATTCTCTCTTGACTCAAATTAAATTTGAAACCGGCATTAATTGTACCGTTCAATATTTTCCTATTCCGATTTCCAGCTACCACCTGTATGAAAATCAACCGTGTCCGTGTACCGGCCTCGTACAACATATCGCGGGACGAGACCGAAAGCAATCCGCTCATTCTCGGCTGCGATTACGAGATCGACGAAAACGAATCGAAGGGATTTGTGCTGAAATGGAAGCACAACGATCTGCAGTTCTACCAGTGGATACCGTCAAGAAATCCGATCGTGTTTGTAAGTAGAGCTGAATAATGCGCTAACAAATCGTTTCTCTCTAACCAAGGTGTTATTTCCCCCCCAAAAAACTTCCAGAGCTCCTTCAAGGGACAGATCGATGTGGACTATTCCGAGTCGGAGGACCGGCTACACAAGCACAGTGCCTTAAAGTTTATCAATCCGATGTCGAACTACACCGGCAACTACACGTGCCAGATATCGACGTTCGACGATTTGGCAAGCGCTACCGCACACCTGCAGATGATTGTGCCGGAGTCGAATTTTACGTTGGGCTTGCAACGGGAAACGAACGGCAGCACGGTGGTGTTTTGTAATGTGGGAGAAATTTTCCCACTGCCGGAGGTTTCCCTTAGGTAAGTTGGGTGAAAAAAACTCAAAAAGCAACCGTTGGGATTATTTAGTACACGATGCCGCGTGTGGCGCCATCTATTGGAGAATAGCGGTACTAAAGCTGGGGTTGTTGGTACTAAACCGTCATCTTGCGGGGTTTTGTTTTTGCGTTTAAATATTATTAACGATAATTTATGTAAATAAAAAAAACTTTTTGCTTTAGTATTGACAATGAAAAGGTGTCCGACAACGTGATGTCCAAGGAGGTACTGGAGTTTAGCGGCTATTACAACGTCTCCGTACAGTACATCCTACCGGACCAGAACAGGAACATGAAGCTGGAGTGTGAGTTCTCGATCCCGTCGACGGACTACACGCGGCGTACCTCAACGACTTACAATGGTGAGGCGGTTATTGTTGTGTGAAGCATTTCATCTACATTTTTCTAACAGCTTTTCAATGATTTTCCTTAGGTTCCGCGTTCCGAGCAAACGGCGCTTCAGTGCAGGTGTTTCTGGGCTTCATCGTAACCGCAACGGTGGCAAGGATGCTGACCATGTTTTAAGCTCAGTGAGTTGGTATTGGCTTCCCACAAAAACGACCTGCAGTCTTAAATCCTGGTCTTCCCAACCGTTTTTCTCCACCAGAGTGTCAACACGTGCCACACGGCTGGCTTCCCTAACCCCTCATTCATCATCCTTCCATCCGTTCGCAGGATCAAGTGCAATTAATGTAGCTATACCACCCGGACGAGCTGGAGGTTCTGTTGTAAATAATTGTTTGTTTCTGCTTTAGAATTGCGCCTATTTATGTACACCACCGAATCGAAGTACGGTAGTACCACCACACACACACACAGAGACACGCGGTTTGTAATGTTTCGTCAAACGAAATACGTTGTGCCTTTTTGGGAGCAGAGAGAGAGAGAGAGAGAGGGAGTTACTTGTCGCAGCAAATCGCATTAAACGAATCACGATGTATCTATGTATAGGAAAAAATATATTTAAAATATATTTTTAAATGTTTAACTTATTAACTTCGTGGCGCTTCGTGGAATGCGGGCACGCGGTTTCCGTTGTTGTTGTTGATTGTTTAGTGTGGAACATGTCCACACCAGGAACAATTCTATGCGCTTCTCACATCAGCTGCCACCGAGGAAGAATGGCGCTTGTGCGTGTGTGTGTGTATGTGTTGTCCGTGTCCGTGATTAATTTAAATGTGTGGTTTTAGTCAAACGATGTGCGTGGTGGTGATGATCGTAACGATACTTACGTTGTTATAACAAAAACGTTGTCGAATAAAATTAGTCCGCTCTTTACGAATAAAGAGCTTCAACTCTTCTGCTTTACTTGGACGCGATGCGAGTAAAATATCACCAATCTTAAATAGCTTAAGAACTTATCGGAATTTCAATTAATCGTTGAACAGCACAGATATTTCTTATCACTTGGATTACCGTGATGACTTGTTATTCATCTCTTAATCGGAATTGCTCTGCAATTTGATATGGGTAATATATATCAATCAATGAAGGGGAAGCCCTCACACGGCTCCGGTCCTCACACGGCAGGAACGGGGATCAAATCTCATCCGGAGCGTCAGACCGCAGCGAGGACTGACTAACCATCTACAAGGTATCATTAGGTCTAGTTAACCAGACATGGCAGGCATGACCTTAACAGGTCATAAGGCCAAGAAGAGAGAGTAGAGAGAGAGTTATATCAAATCAAGCATTAAGTCCATATGATCATATTTCTGTAGTGTAGATTTAGTCGGCCCCTCCGAACGACTCTGAGTTTAGGTTGCTGTGCCTAACATAACTCCCTACAAGCTAAGCCCTTTGAACGTTAAAGGTAAATCCATTGGTAGATGAGGCACCCTCTAAAACATGATTTATGAACATATCGAGTACGAGGCATCCTTGACATTAGACTAAGTAGTAAAGACTAAGCAAACCTTAATCTTTTAGCAGGTAAGTTCAATCGGAAGCAAAAGGCCTTTTCGATTACGAGGATCGTTGACAGATGAAGCTTGGACGACGAAGCTTGAGGACGATGAACTTTGAGGTTTCATGTTCTCCTTTTGGGAGATAATGAATGGTGTAAGCCACGGCACGCACGAGACAGAGAGAGAGAAGTCCCTGGTCCTTGGGGTCCCTGTCCCGACGAGACTTAACCCCTAATTTGCCACACTAAATAGAACTGCTGATTGAACAAATTTAAAATGTCATCATCTAAGAACATAGGTCTCTAAAGCTCTACCACGAACAAAACCCATCCTCCTAATGGAACATACTTAAATTCATTTATTTGTTTGTTAAATAGCTTTGCAATCACTGCATAGTGTTCAATACCGAGCAAAGGGAAATTTGCTTTACAGCACATTGATCCGTCCGTCCGGGTATGGTTGTCGACATCCGGAGGTCCATTTTTTCCAACCTATCTATTTTCCAGCTATGGAAAAGTTAGACGAACCATAGATAAAGCACCCCCTTTTGCTCACAGTTTGCGGTGTGTTTGTGTGTGTGTTTTTTTTAGCTAAAGTCCTTCTAAACAATCCGGCATGCGAAACAGGAGCCGTTGTGAGCAAACAGAACCAAATCGGCACCTTAACTTAATTATCCAAATCCAAGAAAGTAGAGTAAACGTAACGTAACAAATTGTTGGAATAATATAGACAAATAACGATGCTAGGCCACGCTCCGCAAAACATATTGGCACAGGACAGTTTTGTTGATAAATATCGGAAGCAAGAAGGGTCCTAATTTTTGTTTTGGGCCCTTTTAAATGGGGTCGGAAGATGAACGAAATCGAACTACTAGTCATTTGTGGCCTAAAGACACACGACGCGAAGGTGTATCGTCAAAGTCGAAGAAATGTCGAAAGAAGAAGCAGCCAGCCTGTTTAATATCGTACCGGCGCCCAGCAACCTGTCGTTTCGTCCCGCCGGAAATAGTGTGGATTGTTGTTGCGAAACACGGTAACTGCCGGAAACTGATTGTCCTGTATGTATCTAAGTGTGGCACGAACCTGCGGACGAATGGTTTGGACGGATTTTAGTATTGCAGTTTGAAGTCAGAGCTTCTGGCGGTTTCACTCACCTGCATGGCAAAGTGTGGCGGTTCCACATCCGGACTGGTGGAAAGATGCTTCAGTATAAACTCATCGCTCTGCGCCAGCCAAAGATCAACCCCACGCAGTGGATCGTAATTGAATGGTCCGATCCGTAGCATTCCTACCGCAGCATCGTATATGTCTAGCACCTGGAAGAGAGAGAGAGAGTGGATTCCATTAACATCGAATCGAATAAGTACGTGAGAGGTGGGTCTTACACACCTGATGGCTACCAGTGAAATGGCGGGCCAATCGTAGCGGAAGATCAGGGCCCTTGTCCGGGAAGGTGGCGGGAAAGATTTCACCCGTCTTAATGTTCACGCCGACACCGTATATGATCGGCCAGTTAATGTCGTCGCGCACGATCGTGTTCAGCTCGCCGACGCACGACTGTGTCAAATCAATCTCCAGCGGATGTTTGTGGAATGATTCTGGAAGGAGAAGTAGAGATGGAAGCGGTGAGTTAAGATTTAAATAATGTATACAAAGTAGATAAGTGACTGATGGTCAAGATTCACAAAGTGCTTCAAAAATTTGCTAGTCGATCAATTCGGACCTTTTTTAGCCGTGTTCGAGAGAAACATGCTTAGAAGGATTTTTGGCCCCGTATGTGTGAAAGGACAATGGAGGAATCGTAACGTTACTTAGGAATGCGAGGTAGTCTTCTTCTTCTTTTTTCTTGGCTTAACGACTGCTTAGGTCATGCCCGCCTAAGATGAAATTTGAACCCTGGTTCTGCCGTGTGAAGACCACCTAACCAGTCTAACCATCTAACAGTCTAACGTAACAGTCTAACAGAGGCAGTCTAACCATCAACTATTAGACTACCCGTTAGGCAGGTGGGATAGTCATGTCATGAGAAAGGAACCGAACGATGCAGCCCGTAAAGTACTTTAAGATCGTCCACATGGACGGAGGAAGCGTGATAGACTAAAAAATTAGATATAGTGATGGCGTTGATGCTTCTGACAGAATAACTAGGATCCATAATTGTTGCAGCAGTCAGTTATCGAGCGATATCGAAGATTGCAGCTAGCGGTCCGGTGGCCGAAGCGATAATGCGCGCCGGTTTTCGCACGGAAGAACCGGAGTTCAAATCCCATCCCAGACCGCCATCCCCGTACGTATGACTGACTACCTTGCAACCAAGGCCAAGTCACGGAAAGCCGATAATGGCAGGCCGAGAGACCTCTCGAAGTTGTAGTGCGAAGGAAGATACTTCGTCGCCATATTATGTTGCTACCTTGGCGGAGTTGAAGCAAATCCAGATATTACCATGAACAATCTCATCTCAGTCCATTCTGGGAAGCTTTCCTAAACTTCTTCTTCATCTTCTTTGGCCTAACGACCTCTTAGGTCATGCCTGCTACTTCAGGCTTAATGATACCACATAGCTGGATAGTTGGTCAGTCCTCACTACGGAACGGTCCGGATTGGATTGGTAACCCTGATCCTGCCGTATGAAGCGCCCCATTTATCGGGCGCTTATGTTGCCATTTTGTATTCCTTCAACAAACAAACCATATTCTTGGATAGGTCTCGCTAGACTCCATCAAAAGTTGATCAGCTCTGTAAATGCGTCCTGTAACCCAGTTGGCTCGATTCATATACTTTCTTAACGCAAACGGAATGTCGGACGGACACATCAATTACCAAATTCCTTCGCGATCAAACATATTGGGAACCTCAATTGGGACAAGGATTGGGGAGGATCTCAAGAACAAGTCATCCATCCCTTTGCGTGAAGAGACAGAATAATTTGTTAGGCGAGTAATGTAAAGAATATTTTTGCTCTAAACGAGCTTAAATTATTGCCTCTCAGTTATAGTACAAAAATTGACACAATTTACACTCATAATTTCATCTCACTTATTCTATCAAGCTTCCTGTTCAGCTCTATATGGAACCAATCTTTCTTTGCATCTCTTCTCGGCGAGACGGGTAACGATCGTCTCACTAAACAAATGACAGGGCAGCAAGTTCCGCACCGAGAGAGAACCGCCGCTTGATTGGTGTCAATTTTTTGATTTAATTATTTTCTAATTGACCTTTTCGCTGACCGAACCGCCGGCCAACTACTGTAGGGAGCGTCCAACCCTTGCTGATGGTGGTAGTTGGCACTTGATTGAATTAAGTGGCCATTAGAATAAGGAGTGCTATCACTCCGTGAAGAAGAATGATCGCGGAGTGAGGCAGCCCGTGTGTTTGTTCATTCATATTTGTGATCGAACCGAGAAACGGTGACTTTTGTTTTCGCTCGTACTCGGAACGCGATGGATCTTCGATGTACTTGAACGAATCTAAAATACGTTGGCTGTTCATTCTTCCATTGTGATCTCTCTTACACAGCCCGACCGGAGGGGTTGTTTCAATTAAATGCATTATTCTTCATTCAATTAAACCTTGGTAGGACACCCGAGGCAAACATGGAGCAAAGCACACACCAGCAAAAGCAAAAGTGCGGACTAATGTACTTGAAGTGGGGATTACAAGCAATTCAACCAGTTCGTGGGTGATTAACACTTCTTAAGACCATCTTCATCCCTGCTCACCCATCGCAGGGTTCCATTTATGCACCCCTATGGTTGTCACAATTAGCCTGCCGGGACCGGTTTTCGGTGTCCTAGAACCCCCCTCCCCCTCCATCGCCAGCATACGCGTGTGGTGCCATCCTCGCCGTGGGTGATATAGCTGGCCCACCCACTGCCAGCTGGTCGTCCCGCTGTTCCGGTGGTGGTCAATTATAATTTACGAGATGTTACAATCACTATAATTAAATTTCTTACACCAAGCACCCGAGCTCGGAGGCTGGCTGCTGGGTGGACAGTCTAGAGTTGGTGTTGCGTTACGGAACGATCGTGTGTGTGTGTGTGTGTTCGGCAAGATCCGTCGAGATGAATGATGAATGAGTATCAAGAATCATGCGAACCGCTTGGGGGCTGTTGCTCGATTCGTGCAATAAATATCGTGTCCGGGAGAGGACCTTAATAGCGCATTAAGCTGCATGTAAAGTTGGGTGATTAGCGTGTCCGTGTACCATTAGGTGCAGAAATTGATCAATAGCGAAACACCTCCAGATAGATCATGCTGATGGGGAAACAATATTTGCATAATTGTGGTAATTCCTGTAATATAAGTGTTTCCAAAGGAGTTAATCGATAATCACTGACATAGAGTGGTGAAATAATTAATAGAATAAAGCAGGTATTGCTCTAGCTCCCCGACATCGATTATTCAATAGCTCTTTACTTGGGGTACATATGATATTATCAGTAAAAATGCCCAATTATTTAACCAAAAAAGTCAGCCCCATCTCACGAGACGAGCAATTCGATAGGGTTGTTTATCCGAAAAAACCATCAACACCGAAGCTAGGAGAGAAAGTTGGGACATTAGACAATTTGTCTAGCGCTTTTCGGAGGGGCAGATGAGAGAGAGAGAGAGAGAGAGAGAAAGAGTGAAAATGGTCAGTACTTGCAATCTAATATCAGATACTGTTACCCAAACACACATCGCCCACCACCCCCTGGCGATATCCGGAGAACTCATGCTGCAACCACACACGAGAAGGCTGGGCACCACACACGCTGGACAGCACAGGCAAATACTGCTAATGGTGTTGTTACCTAATCTTTTTCTATCATCAATTTTAGAAAAGCATCTTGCTGCTGACTTCCCGCCCCTATCGTTTGGGGATTTATCGGTCGATGTGACGATACAGATTTGTATGGTGGTGATTTGGGCGAGGTGTGGTTTTGGGTTTTAGCGTAAACCGTATTCGATGTGATCGTCTTGCTTCATTAAATTTTGACTAAGCTTTATTGGGGATTGATTTTGCCTGCAGTAGGATGGTGTGTAGTTAGCATGGGATATTCATTATTTGGTGTAGGT
The DNA here is from genome assembly GCF_013141755.1 of Anopheles stephensi. Classification (NCBI taxonomy): domain Eukaryota; kingdom Metazoa; phylum Arthropoda; class Insecta; order Diptera; family Culicidae; genus Anopheles; species Anopheles stephensi. Next base: position 16,384,545 of record NC_050202.1, on the reverse strand, counting down.
TCTTTTTTAACGGAAGAAATAAGAATATTGAAATACTTAAGCATAATCAAAGTGTGCTTAATACTAGCATTAATCAAAGTGTAGTCTGATGGTAGGACCCACTGTGGACTGCAAAATCGGGTTTAAATTTAATGTTTTGAATAAGTAAGTACTATCGAAATGATTTTTGAAGAAGAAATTTACGACTCCTCAATATCCTAAGACACCAAATGACTCATTGAAGTCTGTGATAAATACGAGTTCTCATTTATTTTCATAAGCCATCTATCTCTAAAAAAGCGTTGTCTGTGCTCTAGATATTTATAAGAGATATTGGTTAAGTAATTTCCAGGAGACAATAGATTTTTCCACAGAGAACTCTACTGCGTATCTATTTTTGATATTAGTACACTAATATCACTACCTTTCAGAACGCAGGGACCTGGTATCTTCTCATTCTTTCCTGGCACTACAGCATCTAAAGATTTCGGCCTGCCATTTCTGGCTTCTGGCTGGTAGTCATTCCTACGTGCGGCGAGGCAATCTGGATAAATGTCCTGCCGTTATCGCCGCGGTCACCGGACCGCCCCAGAGACCTAGTATATCGCTCAATAGTAGACGAGTATCCTGGTCTCTGAAAAGACCTTTCCAAATCGCTTCAATTTGATTCATTTTAAAAACATACTCTGTATGCATAATTTCAAATGCAATTCAAGCATAACATTTTTAATGGAAACGCCGGAACTAAAGTATATTACGTTGAAAAAGTTTAATGGACATTTATAGAGCAACAATATTTGATACTTATGGGTCCTATTGTCCCATGGCTGGTGTCATTTTTCTTCCTTGGCACTACAAACTCGAAAGATATCGGCCTGCCACATTTCTTACTTTCTGTGGCTTTATATTACCTGTAGCAAGTTAATCCCTGCTTTAGTCCAGACCCAGGAAGACAGTCTGGGTGCGGCGCCGGTATCGCCTCGGCCACTAGACCGCCCCTCGATGTTAAGACATCCAAAATCCAATCAATTTTCACTCTAAGATATCAAGACTGACTTGAAAAACGATTCTCTGGCATCTATTGATATATTACGAGCTTGTCGCCAACGAGTCAGGTTGATGGAGCATTCAGACGAGATCCTAAAACACAATAGTGATATAGTTTTAAAAGTGGGGTAGGTAAGTTGTATAGGTTGACCTTCTGTATAAGAAAAGATTAACTCATCTTACTTATCAATGTTGAGCCTTTTTAGTTTGACTCCTCTTCATCAATATGAGCCTCAAATATCAGGCTTTAAACCTTGTACAACCCCAACAATTATTCTGAGGTTTCACAGGTCCCAAAATGATATTGCACTATTATTTTCCTTCAAAGTCGCTCCCATATACTGGAGTTGAAATTCATTGACATATTCTTGCCATTTAAACACATATCTTCAGGTGAAAATGACTAAGTCGTCAGGAAAGAGGTCACAAAAACTTCAAAGTCCTGCCTAAAGTCACTGATGTACTGTGTGATTAAAACAATATTTTATAGCCATAAAAGGGTTCATTTCAATGCTTTCAATTACAGGAGAAAGATCCTCTACAAACACGAAGGTATGAAACACCTCACCCGACTAGGCATTGCAAATCAATAGTACGATGATTTATAGACGGTCCCTCTCGTAGCGCAACCCTTCCGCGATGAAAGAAATATAATCCACCCATTTGCAGAACACATCACATTTATGGCTCGTATCCAGCTTTACGTTGTCCCGCCGATCGTGGTTTGCACGTTTAGAGCAAAAAAAAAACCGTGAAAGGCAATCGAAGAGAAACCTTCTCGTTGATGGTCGGTTGGTCGCGATCGGTTTCAAATAGATTTCGATTCCATAATTATAGCTAAACCCCAACCTGGCTGGCTGGTATGTATCAAAGCGACGCTGAATCATTGAGCAAGTGAATCAAAGAGTTGTGTGTGTGTGCTTTGCCGACCCTTTTTCTGCTTGCTTTAAGCGTTTTTATGGACACTAAACGCCAAAACCATTCGCAACCTCTGACCGTGAAGACGAGTCACGAAGGAGGTATGCACTTGCGGATTTGTATTCCGTTTTCCCGAGGTGAAAGATTGCACACCTTCGAGCGAATCGAAGAACAAATTCCACACCTTTCCATCTAAATGCCTTGCCGCTTTGCCGCTTTGACCGCGATCGCAGGGCAATCGTGTGTCATTCGGCGGTGACGTTTGGCTTAGGCTAATGGTTAGGCCGGACATTCGGTGCTGGTTGTAAAACACTGTAAAACACTTTATGGCACTTAGGTAGGTGGGCAGATATGTAGAATCACAACACTTACGCATAATGTTACTGAACAGATCCTCCGCGTAGCCTTGCGGGTCACTGAAGCCTCCAATAAGCTGTAGCTCGATGCGGCCTTCGGGATATCCGAAGGCGAGTTCCTGTACGCGGGCCACCATTGCCGATACGGCTTCATCCGTACCGTTTCCGTCCAGATGTGCCAACGCGATCGCTCCAGATCCTGTGGCGAAAAGCGAAAGAACAAGAATCAGCGTAAGAGAGACTTTAAATAAATTAAATTGCCAATCTCAAAAAAGGGATCCTCACCTGAGTGTCTAACGACTACAATGATGCACGTGGTTGCGTCATCGGATCCAATAATATTGACGTTACGATCGTGTGGAGCAACTGCGGCCATCTCACGCTGACAAACGTACAGTAGTCCTGGAGCTCCAACCTTTGAAGATATTGAAGAGAATTTCCAATCAGTCACACAACAGTTGGAGGTCCTCCAACTCCAACCCACTACTTACCGTTTTTGTCGGTATGGAGAGAAGCTGTGTGGCTGTTTCTCGATAGACTGGATGCTCCAGAAACAGAGCATGGGTATTAATAGGACGCTCATCCTGTATCACACCGTTCAGCACCAGCACCATGCTTGGACGAAGGTTGGTAATGTCTTCGGGAACAAAGCTTTCTTCCTTCTTGCGCTGGAGTTACTTCCGGTGTTGTGATGAGGAAGATATCTGGAAACGAAGACAGAGAGAAAGTCCTTTTTCAGAGATTGTGATCTTGACGAATGGGTGACGCTTTTATTTCTAATCTATCGCAACAATCGCACGCGGCAGAATGACATTGGAGTGGGAAGGAACCGATAGTACACACGGTGTTCGCGCACAGTTGTTTTGGATGGTTTTGATTTGATGTTTTGATTAATCATTCATGCTGTTGGACATTATGGAGTGGAGTATGGTAAACCACACATTGAACGCCGATGATGATGATGATGATGCAAACGGAGTCACCTGCGAGGTCGTCGTCGCATCAATCGACCCCGCGTTTCGTGTGGCGAGGCGACGACATACCGCGCACAACTTCCAGTCTCCAGTCATCGGATCGGGTTTGACATTTTATGCTACGACGCATGCGACCCAGAGCGTTCGTGTCCTGGAGCGGACCTCAACATTGATGGTTCAGTCTTCGACGCGCACACACCGGCGGCGCACCCTTTTCGAGACGATCCAAGCTGTCATATTGCGTTTTGATGGTTGATTAAATTATAGAGATTATACGCTGGATGTACGGCCGGGCGGGATACCACAATTCAGTGATTTCTACCGCCGCCGGGTAGCTAGCTTTCCCTTGCGTCTCTCCAATCATTCCATGCCGCATGCATCTTTGTCCGGTACAGTACCGTGGCGGAATGTGTCTCTTCACCCTGGGACTCCTGTCGATCGGAAAGCTGGCCCTCGCCAACTCCGTATGATGATGGATGATTAATGATAAACCAACTTCATGCCAGGCCCGAGCATCCGACGCATACGCTTTGGTGAGCTGATTTGAAGCACGGTTCCCAAGCGATCACATCCAATTTTCTAAAGACGGGCGTCTTCGGATCTTTGGAACTTCCCGCAATAGTCGCGATCGTAACTACGGCACAGTAGTGTGCGACTATCTACCCTCCTTCAATGGACATCTTCTCAATGGTGTGTAGCCAGGAATCATAATTCACCAGAGATTGGAGGACTCATCTGTAGGCCGGCTCTTTTTCAATTTCCCCCTCTCCCGCATAACAACACATACAGTGCCGTTTGTTTGGTTTCGTCAAAAGAGGCTGCCTTCCCGTTGCCGGTGTTGCTGGCAAGCATGATCGATGCAGCGATTCCGTATCCGATCGGCAGTGGAAAAAGAAGGTGCGTCTAATGGTTGTTTTCTTCCTCGCTATGTTGCTGTGTTGCGATGCCGGCAAAGCACACCACGGCAAAGCAACGTCAGTCACAATGCAAACAGTACACATCATTACGTCCGAGTCGTCCTTCGGTCTTCACCGTTCAGGTACACGATCAAATGCAGTGCATTGTTGGGTTGCCGACGCAATCAACATTCTCTAGGTTTTTGTTGAACGAACCTCCCCCGGGTAATTGCATTGCCTGCTGTCCCGGAAGTAATGGGGGAAAAACTGCAACAATGTTATGAGGCATTTGAAAGAATTTTCTTTTTCCCCAGCGAGCCCATACGCCGATTGATTGTTTTCATCAGTAGGCAATATGACGTTTGGATGCATGTGTGAAGATGATTAACAAGGGGTTAGGACGTCGGGCAATGTGTCATTTGCTGGTAGAATTGAGCAATGTACATATGCAAATGAGCGTTTTGTTATGGATGCAGTTGGATAAATGTCTTTAGTTTATAAAGGTGGAGTTAGCTGGAAGCTATATTTCATTCTGAGATGCTATACGGTACTGTGCGTCCATGGATATCTCGACGACGTTGGTTTTGTATAATATTACTATACTAAAGGCTCTTGTAATATAAATAAGCATTATACTAAAGGCTCTTGTAATATAAATAAGGATTGTTCACTATATTTGGATTGAATTGCATTCTCATCTAGTACAGGCACATTTTTGAATATCCAATTCTCCTCCAATTAGTGTCATGGAGGCAAATTCATCCTACAGTTCATTTCATCCTACAGTTCAGCAAATTCATGGAGGCATTCAACAGTTACCACAGCCAGAAGGATACGCTGGTAAGGACACGTGATGAGGAAGCCGAACTCATGCCCTGCCAGGAAGGTGCTCGTCAGCGACCCGTTTGGCACGAGGCTTAGAGGAGCACAGCGAGCTCGTTGACTGGATTAAGTGGAGTCAGACCTGAGGGAGATCGGATGCAGCCAGGGATGCAGCTATGGACCGAATTTCCTGGAAACGGATTGGACACCAGGCCATGTCTTTAAGACATGCTCCAGAGCAGCAGGCCAAAAAAGAAGAGAGAAGGCAAATTATGATCCCCGCAACTCAAGAAAAGACATGAGCATGAAGTGACTCCTCAAATATTTTCCAGACACAGGCTCAGAACTAATGGAACAGATCAATCTGTACAACCACATTGATTACACCAAAAGCATTCAATTTTATAGGAAAGAACTAAAGAATTGGGGCGGGAGAAGTGACAATGGTCTTCAAACCGAGCAGGACCGGGGTTCAAATCCCATCCGGAGCGTTACCCCGTAGTGAGGACTGACTTATCCAACTACGTGGTATTATTAAGTCTAGTAAACTAGAAATGCTAGACATGACCTAAGAGGTCGTTAGCCCAAGAAGACAGAAAGATTGAACTTAAGACCTCAGTAACGGTGTCGGTGACAGTTCCATATTCTTCAAAAAATATGTAATAACAGTGGAGAAAAGCCTTTTCTATTTTCTTCTTTTCTAAAATTAAATGATTATCGACAAGTACAATTTAGCGTGTGCAACTAATACGTGATGATGAGTATATATTTTAGCAGTCCACCAGCACATCATAAAAATTCTTCTGCCACGATCGTAAGACACAAAAAACTCGATCAAGAAAGAAAGATGATCAACGCAACCAGAATTGCAGAGGAAGATGTTACAGTAAATGTTTCACACACAAGAATTTGCCGTCACCAGTTTTTTTTTTTTAGAGTATCTAGCAACCGAACTGCCATCATTCCAGCACAGTACAGAGCTCGGAAGCTACCGAGCGGTTGGAAAGATCGCAAGCAATTAAGACTATATTTGATTAACGGCTGCCATTTATTTCATCATCATGATCATCATCATCTGCCGAAACGATCGTACCATTCCGCAAGAAATTGGCAGAGCATGGCTAAGTATAGCCACCGCGGTAATTGAATCACTTTTTTGTTTTCGCGATATGCTGGCGACATTTGGAATTGGATGGGATGTGCCGTTAAAAGATGCTTTAATTGTTTAATAACATTCAGACTGAGAGAGAGAGGGAGAGGGATAGCTTTCAATTAGGTTTTTTTTTAAGGTAGGAAGTAACATCCTGAAGATTCACTGTGTTTGAACGATGCCGTTTCCAATAAAATAGGCTTATGTGAGTACGTGGAACCAATCGTCTCATCAGCGTCCATAATACTTCTCAGAAATAGTGCCGTCGCAATTACAGTTTATCCTGATCGTCGTGCATGTTGTAATTGACGTGCACTCGTAAAATCTCCCAATGATGGACAGGCGGGTGTCGGGTGACACATAAAAGTCTGCCCAAGCTCGTAAAACTGATCCAGACAGGGAAAATCCCCTCCGTTTGACAAGCAATTTGTACATTGCGATCGAAGATTAATAACTGTTTTGCATATCAATTTCCCGGTCAGCTTCGTATGTAGCCACACTTTACGAGAGTGGGTGTGTGCCGAATGTTAAATTTAATACCCCGAAGAATCCTTCCGGACATTGTGCCTTCAATCAGATCAGGGACGATTGAAGAACGTCCGGTTGGCCGGCGGGCTAATCATGGCCGCCATGTCGTCATAAAGTATCAATCGTACAAAATGCTAATTACAGACGGCGGAGCACTGAGTAAGTCATTATCTAAATCTTCACCGCAGTCGTTACCACACGCCGCCTCAGCTTTCCACGAGCTGCTCGCTTGCGAATGGAGCATGGCGGCGGGTGGCTGGCAATAAGGTAAGGTGCAGTTGCATTAATTCTCTGTCATCTCAGCATTCTCTTGGCGGTGTGCGCGTGGAAACTGTTGTGTAAATTTGCCCACTGACCCCATACCTGTCGAAGGCATTGTGTGTGTGGCGCAAGAGTGTACTGCCCTGCTGGGGAAGATGCTGGCGCGGTGGTAATGAAACGTGCTCATGTCAAATGGCGCACCAGAGGGCTACGATTGAGTAGGGTGGGCCGGCTGAGAGGGCGCACTGTTATCATTAATTCATTCCTCCTTCCACGAGGGGCTTGGGTAGAGTTTCCGTGCTATTTGCAACTCGAAGAACCGTACCTGAAGTGGTGTGTCGATCAAGCTCATAACTAATCGGTTGATGTGGGCAGGCTTTTTTACAGTATCGCCCGGTATGTCGCCCGGTGACAGCTAGACGACAATAGGAGCTAGAACAAATAGTTTTCATTCGAAATCGGCATGGGAGGAAACGATTGTACTGTGGTGGAAAACGAAACACGTAATGAGGTGTGGAAATTATAGGTTGTTTGGTTGAAAGACAGGCCTCTTCTACCTCTTCTGCTGTACGGTGGGGCGCCTCAGACTTGTGTTGAAAGTGAGACGAAAATGATATGAAAGGCATATTGTCTGTCTAAACCAGGGACTAATGGTGTCTTATACTGGAGATGAGCGGCATGCTGGTAGGATTGGTAAGGGCAGTGATGGAGTCCTATTGTGATGGATGGAATTAGAATGGAAAGGAATGTTTGTTCGCCTGAATGCACTTGAACTCACTGAGTGCATTACAAAACGTTATTTCCAAATAATGTTTTAAGTTAAGATAAATAAAAAAGGGAATCAGAGATATATTATCAAAATGAGTTTTAGCTTTATCTATAGTTCAAAAATTAATTATATTTTTGCTAACCTCAGAAATGGGATGTAAAGTATTCTTTCATCAAGTAATATGAAAATTTCTATAGAAATAAGCCAATTTATACAAAAAAAAGTTAGATAAACTATTATACATTTGCATTTATAAAACAATAGCTACTAAAAAGAAAATGAAAAAACGTTTGAAAAAAAGAAACAAAACAGTGAGTAACACAACTATAGCAACACTTATTTTTGAGGAAAGATATAAATTATATTTGTAACAGATTTACCCATCAGCTATGATGATTAACAGAGTTTAAAAAACTTCAAATAATATTCATTTTTTTTAAATTTTGGTAACTTTTCGATTTTTTATATCACCAAAAAACTTATTAAAATATTACAGACCATTACAGTCAGATTTCGTTCAAAAGCAAATATACCGGATATTGTAAAAATAATTTAATAAATTCTAATTTCTTTGTGATATGAAATAAGTGAAGTGAATCTAAATGCATTAGCATATTGCATAATTATATTGCATATACTGGATTAAAAACACCGAGAAAAACCTGAAGCATTTAGGATATAAAACCCATAAATTTGTGGCCCAGCAGTAAAATTTAAGATTTAAAAATTAAAGTTTTTTACATAAATCCTCCTAAGCCATCAAGTTTACTGAGAAAAAAACGAAGTAATTTAATAACATCTAAACATATTGATATCAAGTGTCAAGAGGGGCAATCTGGTAGACAAGGCAATAAGCCAATAAGTAATAAGTGTGTAGACACGGCACAACCGGGGTTGTTTTAGTTGGATCACTGTCTGCATATTTTGTTTAATTCTATATAAAACATCACTATCAACTTGCGTTTATAGATCTCTTCCAAAGTTTTAACTAGAACTTCAAAATCCAAACGATCACATATTTATGGTACGGACTGTTCACAATGGTTATGGAATGAAGTGTAGAATTGCAATCTGCCGCCACATTCGACAAAGACAAATATGCGATGAGGAATGTATTGTCACGCGAAACTTGCCAAGAACAATAATTAATACCGGCTGCCGCGTCTCGGTGTTGTTAATGAGTGGTTACAAATCGCATTATTAATTACCCACTACAGTGGCGACCGATTCGTGCCACCGACGGCTTTCCTATAATTACTTTAATTGTGTGAAAAATTTCATACCGAAAAAAACAAAACGATCTGTTTCATCACAACACTGACAGATTAAATAAAAAAAAACTTAGAAGAAATATTACTGAATTTAAATTCAATAATAAAAAACTACAACAATTTAAAAGTGTCCATATTGTACTCTACAGTCATGCTTGGGGATGGGCACTAAATCCACAAAGTGAGAAATGATTCCGTTGTAGATCGTAAACTGTTGTGACCACCTGTAGAGCAGCAGTAGGTGTATGATGTAAGAAAAATGATGCTCGGCAGGTTCATCTGCCGGCGGCCACCTTCGTCTACCAACCTAGAAGGCGCGTCAAATGGGAACAACCAATCCATAAATCATAAATTCGAATCAAATGACAAACGCGTTTGAAGGTGTTGAGCAATGAGCTGCAGAGAGGCATTTACACAGAGTTGTAGGTTAGAGTGTTGCAATGGAAGAGTTATTTAACTAGCATTTTCTTAGAATAAGTCGAGAAAGTTGTAAACACCGTCGAAAAAGTTGTTTTAATTTCAAACAAAGCATTCTAACTCGTCAAGGAGGGACTCTCATCCAGGGTTGAAGATTTATCGACAGAACCTGCGAACCGACGGTCACCATTATTTAAATTGATGGAACCGAACTTCTACCGGGGGTACTTCCTAAGGGGTTTAGGTCCCGCTGAGCATTACCACCACCTCCACTCAAGCATTTCTCCGGCAGGCGTTGGGCTGGAACATTAGATTAGACATACAAAATCAACATCCGACAAAACCACACGGCACGGCACGATGAGCCCGCACGGCCATCATCAGATCTTCGCTTGAATCCGCATTTCATCGGTGAAGCGATTCGTTAAGATAACTATTTTTCGCACACCCGGTATGGTAATTATTCATTTCCTGAATATCTTCCAAACTAGCAATATCGCCCCGGAGGCGAACTTCATCAATCTGGCTTTACGATCGCGCCGCGTCGAGGGGGCTTCGTCGGGAAATCCCCCGTTCAGACGAGAGCGGATCCTCCTCAGGACGCTGTTGGGATAAACGGTTCGACCTAGATTTTTGTTTCGCTTGCAAAGCGAAACTAATTAAACGGTACGAATTGAACGGTTTCAATCTATTTCATTAATCAGTCGCCCGCCTGTACTACACTTTTTTCGTGAGCCAAGCGGGATGGTCTGGTGTCTGAGGTCAGCGCAATTGAGCGTGTCTGCTTCTTGTGCACTACGGGTAACTAGTTACACCGGGAAGTTCGAGGGAATTTGGACACGAACCAATCGTACGGGGTTGGTATGGGATGGGCCGGATTTGGATCCCCTTTACCTGTACATCTCGGTGGTGATATATCGGTCCGATGGTCCGGACTCGAACGATCACGATCCCGGAAGAGTTCGCGAAAGCTAGGCAAGAAAGTAGTGCGGATGTGAGATAAAAACCCCGATTCTTGGCAAACTTTGCCTGTGGTCTTGGGTGGTTTGGCGGTGGAGATCATGCTAGCCCTGATCATGAGCTTAGAGATTCCGATAAAATGTTGGCATGAGCTTGAGGTATCACAGACCTACTCCGATGCGGTGTAACGCCACAGTGAGTTTGCGGGCATTTGATTGCTCGAAAGAATTTGAATTTAAGAAACTATTAAGAGGAGGGATTTAAATGTGTGGTCTGAAATCATCTCCAAGTCGAAGTTACACAAGCTACACGCTATAGAGAAAGTATTACAAAAATGCTTACATTCGCTAAATCAATCGGAGTGCTTGCACGTTGCAAACAAAGCTGCTGCAGCACCCACGTCTGTACCGTACCGGCAGGAAAAAAAACTAAATCAACGCAATCGAACGATCGCAATCGGTACCAGGAAACGGTTCACTTCCCTCACAGTATTACACACTGACTCACAAACACTCACGATGCTGTGCAACGCCTTTTTCCTCTTTTTGCATACAAAACACTTTGCAATCGCCGCTAATCTCAGTTCACTATCATCATCAGCTTAATGATAAGCGCACAGGAAGATATCATAAACAATAATAGTAGTAGCTACTACCCTTCTGTCAGAGTCTGTTTAGAGTAAATTGTACAAACAGAGTCGGCTTAATCGACCGTAGAAAGGCAGTCGCGTTATCTGCACGGGATCATCACTTCACTTTCCTCATTTGGGGAGAATTTATGATGAAAGTATCAATCTTTTCTAAATATCTTTTAACACACTTTTCCAAACGCACAAAGCACTTCACTCACATTCAGCCGAGTACACTTCACACCGGGTCTTTACAGAGGAACTATTTCTTGCTCGACTCTTCTAACGAAAGCAAAGCGGGACGAGCGCGAGTCTTAGATGTGAACCCGAGCGATGTTGTGGGATGACTGAGCGAATGGTTGGAAGAGTAACAGTTCGCTCTACGGGCGGACAGATGTGATGCTGCTTTGAACGTTGACGTTGCTTCGGTCGATTCACCACTCTCGGTGGTTCTCGGGTGAGCGCTACAGTACAGGCTCAGCTGACTGACGACCTGTTACGGCCCGGGGAAGGGATGATCAGCGTTTAACGGTACGGTACGATGGATGTCAGTAGGTAGGAAGCATGATTGGTCTGTAAGAAATAGGAAAGAAATATACTTATTAATACTTTTATAATAATTTTAAATTAAATTTTCATCAGTGAGAATTTTGGTATCGAGAATTGTTATGGAGCTTTTTAATAGCTAAACGTTAAAAAATTAATTGCTAAACGTTCAATATATTTGAAAAACTGTTAGCGCATGAGGCTAATCCAAGAATACTAGTAAAATTTGAATAGAATCAGTACAATACGATTTTTAAATTGAATAAATGATTTTGTTGTGATATTCAACACAGTCTTAGGTCTTGGTATGAGACCTAATACACTAAGAGTCGTGCATCAAAACTTATCTGTAACAGTCTCCAGCAATAAGGCTAGTAGTAGACTGTGTGTAAGTTTAGTAACCTATTATCTAGTCGGATAATACTTTAAAAAGGGAGCATAATTAAAAATTTTAAACCCTTAGATTCTGTTCATAGTCTTCTTTGCACTACAAAACTTCAATCTTGAAGAGTAAATTATCTTCATACAATGGGATCGTCTCAGAATCTTCTACTTTGACCAGGCTCTTTTTAATAGAAACTTTGACACGCTGAGACCCCATTTACCTCTTTCTTTGAGCAGACGAGACCTACGCAGATGAGAACAATTAACGAGAACCACATAAACCAATTTCCAGCGAGTAAACGATGTATCGATTTTGTATTGTCAAAATCCGGATAAAAGATTGCACGATACTCCAGAGATTAACTAGCAACATCAGTGGCAGATCAACCTAGGAACGGAAGGTGCGGCCGCTCGGAGCCTCGTCGGTTAGAGGGCCTGTCCTCTTCCTATTCTTCCCTCTAATATCAACATTTGAGGGGCCTCAACTGCCATTCCGCTCGGGGCCTCCAAATATCTTGACTCGCCACTGAGTAACATTCCAGCCATTTCTGGACTATACTCAAGAGGAAATGGTCTGCTGGCCAGGCCATCCATAGTAGGGTAGAGATACTGTGACAGAGTCCAGTTTTATCTGTGAATTGCCCACTAAGTAGAGTCCAGTAATGAGTAATGGAAAATTACAAGAACATTTGAGGCCCTTGCAAAACCAGATTAGAATTATTTTCTCACGTGGCTTTTACGTAAGTGTCAGTTTCAAGAAAAAATTATGTAGTGAATTATTACTAAACGCACATTCCTCATTGCTTCCATATTACAGGCTACCAATAAATAGTAGAAGACCATTAATCAAAATTGATGTTTGGATTTTCCCCCTGATTGGGGTAGCCATGATTTGTTTACTTGCCGTCCGATGGTCAATAATAGTAAAAAAAAGAATTTAAATTTTTATTTCACCTTACGCTGTATTGTTATACCGGTATGCTGTACAAGACATACGCACACTATCAATGTGTGTTTCTCCCCCCACCCGTGGGGAGATTAAGAATTCGTCTGATCGTAACCTTCCCGCGGTGCCTTAAAATCCATCCCCTCAATGGCTGGAACCTTTTTCCACGAAATTATTGATAAGCGACGATGAGCACATGCGGACCCACGTTATCAAAGACGCAAGCGAGCAGCAGTAGAACACTGGCTCAGAACAGTGCCTGTGTGCGCTAATGAAACGATCAGCGTCAGTGCTCGTCCCTCGCATGCTCATATCGCGGCCGTCCTGTTTATGTTTTGAGCAATCCCGAAACGGCGGAGGAGCTGTCAAACATTCCTGTTGCGACTAATCTCCACGTGCCTCCCGGAGACCGTTGGCAGCCGACTGTGTGTACGTGTGTGAGCACATGTGCGCCTGTTATCTTATCGCCGTGCAGGGATGTGATTGGACCGAACGGGGTTGGCCAATCATGCTAGGTGTCCGAATGGAACCGGGCAGCGGGGAGGACATAACGAAAAAAAAAAAAAAAACAAACGCTGGCGCCATCACTCGATCAATTCAGGAAGCTGGACGATTCTGCACCGAATCGGGATTGGTCCGAAATGATAAAGCTGAGCGATAACAGCTCCCATCCGGACGAGCGAAAGTTGTCCGGTGATAGTAGCAATGTGTTATTTTGTCTAATTCGCAACCGTTTTATCAACGTCCTGTATGTATGTTCTAGCAGATTGCTGGCCGTCTAAGGTCCTCTCAGACTTCAAGCATGCGTTCCCTCGCAAGTGCAGATGTTCTCGTCCCCGACTTGTCCCAATAGGCATGGACATGAAGCTCTTGTCCAGTTCAGAATCGTCGTGTCCATTAACAGAGCGCCAGAGTGTGGAGTGACCACAGTCGATGTACGAAGACGAGTCGACTGGGGCGGGCAGACGAGCACGGGCTCTACATATTTGATTAATATATTCGTTCCGTTTTGCGAAGGGCGGTGGTAAGCGAGCGTCTTAAGTTACACAGTCCCGGCTTGCACCAGAGTTAATTAAACATTACGGCGGTGAAATTGAAAATGGAATTCATTAGAATACATTATCGGGTTACGACGACGACGGCGGCTAGGATATGTCGATTGATGCCGGATTTTCGATTTTGGAAGCGGACACCAACGACGGTCAGCTAGCAGCAAGCACTGCACCGGACGAAGGTCCTTCTACCGTCGTAGCGTTCGCAGTGTTCTGAGGGGCTGAAGAAAAATCGAACCGAGGAACTGGTGCTGAAGAAGGTAGGACAGTCAACCAGCGCACCGAAGCACACGGTTTGCATGTCATTTGCAAAATCATGTGTGCTCGTGTGGGGATTCGTGATTGTTCTATGTTTGCTGTCAGCCTGTTGTCAGCTTGACGGTGGTCAGCACGATTTGGGGGCATGGTTAAAAATCACAATATAATGACTTATGGACAGACTACTGACCTGGTGGACATGATGATGCCGCCGTGGGAGACACTGGCTGTGGACGAGCGCGAGTAGCGGCTTATCGCTTTTGTTTGTTTGGCAAAAGAAAAAAAATCGTACATATGCTTTCCATTTTGTGGTTGATTTTCTTTACGTAAGGTGCAAAAATGATGATAACGCTTTCTTAATTTTTGAATGCCGATTCTACATTGCGTAACATAATTATAAAACAGCCTGCATTTTCTATCTCTACTATTGATCAATGTTTTAGAGAGATTTTTTCAACTTCAAATTCGTTCATAAAGTTTAAGAATATTTTTACAAACAGTGAGGTCCATGATAACTTCAAGTGGGAAATCTGAGGTTTTAAACCAGCTTTTGTTGAAGATTCGAACTAGGTGTTCGGCAAAGTGATGTAGCTGGCGGATCGATTCGATTTCACGAGCAACTGGAGTCGACTCCGAATCGATCGGGGGGGGTGGGAAGGGGAGGGGGGATAAACCAATGTTTGGAGAGTTGAATGGACTAATCATTCGGAGCATTCCGGCGTTAAAAGAAGCAACTGGTGTCGATCGGAGTGGACTCCGGAGTGGAAGGAGCTCCGGAGTCGGGTCCGGAATTCTTTCGGAGTCGATGGTGGTTTTTAGAATGCACGATCGATGGCAGATTCGTCAATCCACTCCGGAGTTATCATTACCAATTCAAACAGACAAACTACAGTTAAGGCCAAACAAGGAAACTCATCCCACATTTGGACCCTTCCAAGATTGGTCGTTTTAAATTAGGCGTCACAAATTCGAAACATTTTTAATGTAACGAGCTTGTACATAAAGCTACATATTTTCATTTTATAATATTCGAAGTTGAAGAAAACGTAATTGCTAAACTTTCGTATAGTTACGATACACACTGTGTGTAGGTCAAAATGTTTTTAATTTTTTAAAGATTAAGTAAAGCGTATTAGTAGCAGTATTGAATAACTGTAACGACGTAAGAAAAAGCTATGAAAAACATATTCCTCAGCATCGCTACACAATTGCTCAGCAACTCTTCTCCAGTTATTCATAGGTTAGTACGGTTCCCATCTCGTCAAACCGTGCCCGTACTTCGGAATGCAATAAAAATGCATCTAACTGTACTGCTTGTTGTGCGAGGGTGATAAAAATCGATGCATTCCACGCTGTTTCTCCTAATTCCGCACAAGATTGGATCTGCTCGGTCCAAACCTCGGCCCGGTGCTATAATGATTCATCCGAACACATCCACCGAACAATTCGAAAACAAAAAAAGAAAATAAAAGACACACGGCACGGGCATGCATCACATTTACCACGCCGGTAAGGTTACACCTCACTACACCCAATTACGGCTATGACGACGGCAAAATCCCGATCCTGCCGAAGGTATCACAGGTACCGTGCGCACGTTGGTTGTTTGCTTCTCATGTTTATAATTTTATGATTTCACGTAATAATAGTAATGATTATAAAAAATGATTCCAACAGGCAAGCAGGGCGAAGGAATCGGGGGGACAAAAAAAAAACCTGTGCGCGACCTGTCTACTACTACGGAGCGTAGCACTGTGG
Source organism: Anopheles stephensi (assembly GCF_013141755.1). NCBI lineage: Eukaryota > Metazoa > Arthropoda > Insecta > Diptera > Culicidae > Anopheles > Anopheles stephensi. Next base: position 16,368,625 of record NC_050202.1, on the reverse strand, counting down.
TTACCACCGATTCCTTCAGCTTAAAACCCTACCGAGATGAGGTACATATAAAAAAAAAACTACTTCTTCCTTGTTTCCCTTCTTCGTTTTCTGTTTTCGCAAGATGTTTTACACTCCCAAGCGTCCCTATGACAGCCATGTTTTATGACCATGCGAAATGTGAGCCACGGCCCATAGTGGGGTCCCCGGGAACGGGCAATGAAATATCATTTACTTTGCGCGCATTATTATCGTCTGCGCGCGAGTGCTTTTTTGCTTCATCTCCTCCATTTCCTTCCTTAGCATCCCTCCCAACCCCCCTTCCAGTGGCCTTCCCCATCGTATCCAGCTAAATGAGTTCCCCTTTGCTTGGTGTGAAGTGCATGCGAATGCGCTGTGGATCGCTCGGTTGGGTCGTTCGGTTTTATGCGCATCGCCGTAATCTTCTGCCAGCCGGCCGGCCAGCCGAGTACGCGGTTTTTTGTTTCTGTCCGTGGGATAGATACGTCCGCGAATCGGCGCTCTGTGTGTCCCATCCATTGCACCGGAAGGGTAAAACCACGTGCGCACGCGGAATGGCTACAGTGCATCGCGGCACAGCGATCTCGCGCTGATCGGCTTTTGTGCTTTTGAGCGAAAATAACCGTCAAAAACACAAAGCTCCAGAGATAGCTTTACACGCCCTGCCGTGGGTACGGTAAATTGGACGGGAAGGATGCCACGTAAGCACGTACAGCTCTGGATGCTATGTACGTCATCATCGTCCGTCTTTTGGAGGGAAGTTGATGGTTACTTCCTTTTTTTTATCCACTAAAGCTGCATTGGAAAGGCGCTTCAGATAGGGTTTAACAGTGAGCGTAATTTTTTACAAACCACATTAATCATTGCATAAACATACTGTACTGTGTGTTTAACATCATAAATTTATCACAGCCTAAGGAAGAAAATAGTAAAGGACCGGGATATAACGACTCATAAATTAAGAACTTTTAGAGCAACGTTTACTACCGATTTTTGGACAAAAAATACTAAAATTAATAAAAAAAGCAATTTAGCCAGGCAGGCGTCTCTCATGAAAAAGAGAAAAAATAAAGAAATTAAAACATAAAATGAGAATCAAAATTGAATAAATAACTAACAAAGTCAAAATTGAAAAAAAGAAACCCGAAGTAAGCAAACGAAGGAATAAATAATGAAATACACAAAAGGAAAAATCATAAAAAAAGAATTATAAAAAATATATGAAAAATGAAATTAAGAAAAAAGAAAACAATAAATCAAAATTGAACACATAATCAATATATTGAACATTGAAAAGTAGTATGAAAACACATAAAAAAATAAGAAAGCTAAATAAAATAAATAGAAGAAAATTATTTAAAAAAATCCAAATATAAAAAAATTCATCGAAAAAATATCAAAAAATAGAAGATAAGGGTATCAAATAAGGTAAGGTATTAAATATTTAAATTTTTATATTAAAATGGGTTGAAAAAAGTGAATAAAACAAAGGAAATAACTGCAAAACTAACATAAATAACAGCAAAAAACGTAGAAAAAATATAAAAAAGTAAAATACAATAACATTGAATAACAAACGCTAAAACACATTAAAACTAAAGCAAACTACTAACACAAAGAATAGTTAAATAAAAATTATTCAATTCAATTGGAAAACATTTTCATTACACACTGTCAAAGTATGCTCGCATAGGCTCACATTAGCACCATTGCATAATGAATAAGTCGCCGCGAATCAACAATAAAGCAGAAAAGAAAACATTTTGTAAACAAACTTCCCAACAACATTGATGACTTTTTCAAGGGCGAACGCATCAGTTGGCAGGATCTGCCCGGTACAGCCATGGGTTTCCGATTTCATTACTCTCATCGGTTGTTTCGCTTCCATGTTCGCACTCGCCCCAAGCAGCAACGAATGAGTTCAAAAATCAAAACAAACCCCGTCAGAGATAACTGCACGAGTCCCGCAGAATGAGTTCGGCTTGTTTGCTGCGGAAAAAGAAAAACTGCCATAAATCCACCAAACCATTCTGCCGGGAACCATTGGTGCTTCGGATGGCGCATGGACAAGAGAGAGAGCAGAAGAAAAAAATTAACAAACTAATTATATGATACTCGTCGCCGGCCTTTCGAAAGCATAACCGTAAAGAACGAAAAAAAGAAGGAACCCATTTCCTATCGTATTGCACCAGGTCAGCAAATGGGCTTTGCGGTCTGCCACGGAGATCGCTTTCACACGCCTTCCTGACGGAATGAAAGCGGATCAGATGGTTAGAAGTTATAGTTCACACCATTTTCACGCTGCCACCGGACAAGGATCGGCATACTGTTCGGGCTAGATGGAGCTTGGCAGTCACTCCACAACGTATGATACTATCGGTAAGGATTTTTTCCTGCCAAACATTTCCCTGCTTAGGCTAGAAAGTCTGTGAGAACGCTCGCTCGACTGCGGCAAAGCAAGATAAATCTACCGAGACGTAAACCCCGCTTTCCAACAGCCTGCATCTTTTTATGCACAATTTGTTCGTGTCGTGAGAAATGTCGCAAATTTTAATCAACCGTAACATCACGTACATCGAATCCTTGGCGACATCTTCAGCGCCAACTGACACTTGCCGATGTGCTCGCTTATACTTCGGGTACGCTTTCACGAGCTGGGAGGGTCCGAACCGTACGGTAAACGGTGCATGACAGCACGCCGGCACTATAATGTGGTCGATTTTGTCATTGGGAATGATTCAATTTAAATAATGGTCACATTTGTTCGACAACATCTACCAGTGGTTTAGGGAATGGTTCACTAGCGTCGAATGGTATGTGTCTTTTTCCGTGGTCAAATTTAAATTCTACCATCAATATCGAGATAATGTCCGGGAAAACATGACCAAGAACGAAGACACATGCTTTTATTTTTAACAACTAGCATATTTCGTAAATGTATTTGGGTACATCACCAACCTACACTTATCTTCGAGCTTTTTAAACTTTAATTTTATTTTTGAAATATGTACATACTTGGAGCTAATATAAAAATAGTAGAAAATACTGGGAAGAGGCAACATTGAAAGATAGACTGGATCAAGCCTTCATACCCATCCTTAGGTCTTTGGCGGGTTAGGTTTATTCCCCAGTATGGATAGACCAAATTTCTCAGAATTGATAAGCTAGCGTAGGAATCTAATGGCAAATAATAGAGCCAAAGTTTGAGACCTAGATTATTACAGGTTACAGATTACCAAATTTGGGGCAGCTATTTCAGAACTGATATGGGCAATAACATAATAAACTATTATACTCTACCTTATGTTCTCAGGCTCAGGGCTCCAGAGTTCTATATTCAAGATCATCATGGTCTCGAGCATCGATGTTTGGTCGAGTACAACAATGTCGTGTCTTCACACAAGAAGATGCAAGCTACCATATTGATTCTGGAATTGATTTTTCCATCTTCTAAATCTGTAAATTCCAAAGGTGATGTTCCGCTGGTAATCTGTGTTTGCCATATTGCTAAAACTAGATTACAAAAACTAATACAATTCACATCGCTTTTCCTTCTCCAACATTTCCTTCTCCAAACTGTGAAAGGGCACCTTAGCTTGGGTGAGCTCGGCCGGGGTTGGTGTTAGTGCATATCAAATGAGCTTTGTATGGAATACGTCCGGTACTAAGTCTTCTTCCTTTTCCTAGGTACAAACAACCTCCAAAGGTCTCTGACTTCCATTTCTGGCTTTCTGTGACTTGATTTTACCCGTAGTAAAGTAATCAGTCTTGCGTACGGGGAGGCGGTCCAGATGGGATTTGAGCCACGGTCCTGCCGTGTGAAGACCGGCGTCGATGTCGCCTCGGCCACCGAGCCGAACCCGATATTAATTGAAGGTTAGTTAATTTCTTAAAAATATCAACCATAAGCTCATGAACCGCCTTAAAGCTGAAAGAACGGGTTGAGATCGGAACTCCAACGAGATGCTTCCAAAAAACCTGGAATCAACCTCTTTCTTTGATCGATTTAAAAAGGCTTGATGCTGGAATCGAAAGACTTTGATCAACGTTTAAACTGAGGACCCATGTTACACCAAGACACGATCAGGATTCTAAAATCTGAGGAGTCCTGAGATGGGATCAGGATTTGAAAATGTGAGAGGTCCAGAGACAGGATCGGGATTCGAAGACTTATTAAGACTGCAAACGGTATGCGCGTGTGTTGCTGCTATTGAGGGGTCGCAAAAAATGTAGAGCGAAAAAAAATAGTGACTTCCCATCTAAGACATCTAAGCTAACTAAGGTCATATTTCCAGATTTTCGTCGAGGATTCGGAGTGAAGCGAGATTTCAAATGAAATCTTCATTGCAATAATAACGAAGCAATCACTAGATAAGGAAGTTCAATTTTGCCTGATATCTAGTCAAAGTCCCATGCTGTTTCTATACTCCTGAGCGGTGAACCCCTCGCCTTTGAACCATAAACTTCAAATGCAATAAAACAAAAATTGCAAATGCAATAAAAGACATATAAAATGTGACAGATAAACCTTCTTCGTCGTCAAATCAGGTGGCTCTGTATCTACTTGATATGGATTGGTCAACACCACCATCAACATGGATCTCTGTCATCCGCGCTACTTTTACAACTCCCAGTATGATCCGTAGATGATAGAATACCGTAACATACTCCTCACAAGTCTAGCAAATAAGTTACTACCCCAATAGAGGGATGTGTCGTAAATGTGTTCTACCAAAGTAGGGAACATAAATGCACTTCACGCCAACAATGCAATGCACTGTTACCGGATCACATCACCGGTGGCCATAAGCAGGGCACAACAGCAACGTTAAAAAAAAGGTCAGTTCGGTTCGATTTCGCTACGCTATTGCGCTTGAACTGGGGGGGGGGGGGGGAGATCTACCTTCCCCGACCAGGAAGTCGAGAAAACGATCGCCAGAGGATCGAACCGTGGCAGGTTCGCGCACGGGCACATAAACCATTAAATGGAACGGAACGACGATCCAAACAGGGTAGTTGAAGCTGTGGGTGAAACATCTTCTTGTGGCGCTTGCTACGGATCATCTGGTACGGCAGCGTATGGAGAGCAAGAATTAAATCCCTCGCCATTAAAATCCCCCCCCCCCACCCTCTGCATCGGCGGTAGAGGTCTCACGTCGGGCTTTAAAGTTGCTGGAGTAGTGAGCTCCGGACTGATCTGGCGTCGATAGCACGGCCCAACACAGAACGGGAACCTCGAACTCGATCCAACACAATAAGAAGCACGTCGGTCGCGATAAAGTATCGCACCCGTCCCTGCCACCATGGGTCCGTCGTCTAGGAATTAGGTTCTTGTGGTCCTGCAGCTGGATCATCTATGGGAGCTGTTGTGCTGCAGTTCGCCCTCCCAACCCTGCACACGGTTCATCGTACGGTTTGGAGGCTCAAGGCTCCAGTAGGCAAAAGTAGGAGCTGGATGTTTTGTGTTTCTTGCCTTTGGGTTTTGTCTTATCGCAGCGCACTGCGAAGATGCTGTGTGCACAGAAACCCCCAGGCCGGAGCACATCGTTCCAAACCGGCGAACGACGCCAAAACGGTAACCGTGGTTTTGTGTTGCGGTGGTACAAGATTGCCAGCCTAAGATTAATTGCGAATATATATTTCACTGCACCGTCGAGGCTTTATTGCACCGCGCGCAGGGCTAGTGAGCAGCGCAGCGAACCTGGGCGCGAGCGGGTGAGCTTGACTAATTTTTATAATACTATTAGTTACTTTCCATTACTTTGCTTTTGCGAAGCCGTCTTGCTGTCCCGTTTTTTGTTCGTGTTCTGCCGGTTTTTGCTATTATAAATTATCAAATTAAGCAAAAACAGAGTGGGGTGCCGTTTGAAGTGTTTAATCAAACAAGGGTCGACTGTAGTTGGGCCGGTTTTTCGTGAGGGTTTTAGAAAATCCTCCGACTAATGTTACACGCAGGCAGCACGTCTAACCTCACATAAATCTTGGGATGTGGACGAAACTACAAGAGATGGGACAAACCGGGCGCATTGAGATTAGAAAAAAGGAAGCATTGAAATTCAAATGCTCATCCATTGTGGTCACCGGTTTGTCACTGTACTTCAGTTTAGTAGCGGCGTTTCCCGTGCTAGCTCACCGATGGCGTCGTCCGCTTCTCGAGCATGCGTCCATCGGTGGTGCATAATTTTCGGTACAACCAGAGCCCCACCACTTGGGAGCTTTGGGGACGACAACAACAAGACGGTGCACATTACACATTCTCGCCGGTGCGGTTAAGAGATGCACGGTGATGTGTTTTATTTTATGATCCCCCATATTCCCGGCCGGAATGGATAACACAACCAAACAACCGACGCTCAAGTGTCTTCAGCGTTCCATAATGGTACTTACCGGCGAAGGGCGAATGGGCAAAAGAAGGCAACAGCAAAACGAAAATCACAACATACGAAGATGAATATACCTTTGGCAAGTGTCGCGCTGGTGTAGATAAACAACGGAGGAGTAAGAGCCGACAAAAAAAAGGAGATGGATATGGAAAAGAAGTCCAAAATGGATGCCTTTTCTCGCTTGGCGCCGCATTGAAATTTCCTGCAACGGGCGTATTGAAGGCAGTGCATAGTGGACTCGAAGCGGTATTGTATAAATTATGAAGAGATGGTAAACAAATCAAAAAGAAGTGTAAATAAAAACATGTTTAATCATAACTAAAAAAGCAACAAAGTTAGACAAATGATTTGAAATTTTTAAATGATGATGGGAAATAGCTAGAAGATATGTAATGAGAAGAAGATGTGGATATTTAAATTAAATGCTTAATGGTTCGATATAAACAATAAATGCGGAAATATTTTTCTGAATTATATCAGTGATAATGAACTAAAAATACTATTTAAAAATATGAGAAAACAATGACACATTGCTAAGAATAATGTTTGATTGACTATGTAAGATGTGGAAACCAATTGCAACATGTTTAAAGGAATCTTTATTGTCCAGTTCATTTATATAATCCTTTAAGTACATAATGAATTATTTGAAAGTTTTAAAAAAATTGCCGTTTTATTGTTGTTTTACGTCGAATGGCACATTGTGATAAACATGTGAACAGTTGTTTTATGAAAAAAATCAAATCATAAAACAACTAAATAACTAAATAACAACAACTAACACATAAATCAGTGATTTTATGTGGAAATCAAATTCCACATAGCAGGTCTCACAAGTCTGTTTCGAGTAAAATCCAGTTACAGTAAGCCAAATCAAAATCGGTCGGGGTAGACTAGTGATGAGCGTTCCGGAATGAACCTGGTAGGTTCGTTCTGTTTCTCAAAAGAAACGATCGGAACTAGGTTAGAAATTTTGAACCTGGCAGGTTCATGAAAAAGGAACGAATCTAGCGGAAGGAACGAACCTAACAAATGGAACGAATCCGACAAAAACTAACGAACCTGGCAAAATAAGAACGAACTGGTCCATTAGAACCCAGTTCCGTTCCTTTCCTTTTTTCGGAACTAATCGATCACCAACTGAGACCTTTCGAGGTTGTAGTGCCAAACAAGTAGAAGAAAAATGTCACAAAGGTTTAGTTCGTTTTTAATAAAAGTATTAAGTTAAAATTCCATTAGACTGTGCTCGTATCTAGAAAGTAATTAAGTAGTACTAAAAATTTAAACATGTATTTTTTCGATTTCACAAACATCTTCAAAGAAAAAAATAACGAAATGCAGTGAGACTCGAAAGAAGTTGTTATGTTTTTGTTAAAAGATATAATTATCACATTTTTGTGATTTTTGACAATTAAATCATCATTGCCTTCGATTAAAATCTCTAATAGAAATGAAATTAAGATACCTTAAAAAACCCCAATTTTTTTTAATGATTTTTATAAAATTTATAATCCGAGCTAGTTTGTTATCAAATTTAAAAAGTAGGCATAAGACTGTCCAACAAAAAAACGCCTCAAAAAAAAAATTGAATATGATAGATGACGTTATTTCAAGGACCTAGGTATATCTTCTTCCTTGGCACTACAACCTCGAGAGGTCTCGGCCTGCCATTTCTGGTTTTCTGTTACTTAATTTTATCCGTAGCAAAGTAGTCAAACCCTACGTACGGGGAGGCGTAAAGTAAATTAGACGTTTTCGAGGAAATTCTTCTACCAAGACCTTGTATCTAAATCTGTAATTATCTTGTTGTTAATCTTGATCTGTTTTCATCTCTCTTTGCTATTGTGTAACTCATTCCATTCCATCACAATGCTGCTGCTGCTGCACATTCTTGCTGCTTGCATAACACACCCGCGAAAGAAGCTACCCTCCTGTAATGCAATTAGCTCAAAGAATTTTCGCCGAAGTGCTGTCAAAAGTGATCGGCTATTAACTTCACACACAAATCATCTGCACTGCACTCGGTGGACTCTCGCTCGCTCATCATCAAAGCCAATGCTCCCACAGCCCTGGTTTTTAAGTTGTTGTTGGTGTTTCTTGGGGGGATACAAACAGACCAACCGAGGAGACTGATTCGCCTCCAGGGTGATAGACGGCGCAGACCTCATCCACCTCATTCCCGCAAACGCAATTGCAATGGAGGCGATTTAATGTTTCCGCGCCCTCGAATGGGAGTTTCATTTTGCTTCGACCGATGCCGCGGTTACCGGAGAGGTGTGTGTGTGTGTGTGTTTGCTGTGTTGTCTTGTGTGCTTCAACTCTTCTTCTCCGGCGGGCTGTTCTGTAAGCTGGGCAGAACGAAGCGTGGCGTACGACGGCAAACTTGTTACTTCTTCAGCTGTTCTGCTGTACCATGCGGTCTTACCCCGGCTCCCTACTCAAACTCCATTCCTCTTGGCGGTGAACCCATCCATTGCTTCAGAGATCTTTAAACCGACGGAACGTTAGCTTCGCGCACGCTGGAATAGTAGCAATACGGTGCAGCTTCCTAGAGCTTTTCTTCCCTACAAAGACGACAAATAGCAGTTACCGGGACGCGCCAGATCAGACGACGCAGCTCGCAGATCAGCGTAAGCCACCGACACCACAACAACCACACAAACTCCTCAAGAGTAGTCGGCAGCGACTTGGAATATGTTAAATATTATTTACTCTTGCCTTCTTCGCCAGGGCAAAACACGGCACAGAAAGGAAGATTATTATCGTTCACCGGTCGGGACGGAGGCTTTTGTATACAGCTTGTTCCCCCTAGCCCACTGGTTTGTAAGGGGGTTTTGGTTCCTTCGTGCACGGTTCGTTCAGCCGGATTCCATCGTCCAACAAGAGTGGCGGAGTTTAATTTTTCATCTCCAGTTGGTACGCGCCCTTGTTTTTGTCCGTTCATTTCCGCAACATCGCGCGCGGTCGAAGGAGGAATAGTAACGACGTATCTAGAATGCACGGGAAGGTTTTGCTAGGAGTTGCCAATGAGCAGCTAAATGTGATGAGGAACACAACCTTCTACTCGGGAATGATTCATTGCAATGCAGCACTAAGTATATGGTGCCTGGAGAGGCATGTTACAGCCAAGAGCATGTCAGCTTCAAGCTGATCTATTTGAATGCATTGTTGCAAATTCACGGACATACTTCAAATTGAAGATATTGCTCAACGATAATTTCAAAAATTTCGTATAATATTCTAGGGAAAATGATGACCAAATGGACATCACAATAGGATCTAGCATGTTCGTCATATACGAGTCTTTAGTTAATATGACACCGTCCAGTACTCTGTTTAACTTCAAGAAACCATGCGGTTAGCCTTTAAATAAATTACTAATAGTTATAAATACCATAAACACTCACTAAAAGATGTCTCCAGAAGATGTCCCCCGACAGCGTAAACTGCGTGCACGATTAACTAGCGCTGTTCGGAAGTTACCGGCACTTGGCAACAAAGTATGCAAATCACCATCACGCGCAATGCTTTATGCCCTACTTTGTTTCGGTTGGACACGCACTGCACGACACCCGCGAAGAACTGACGACAAACAACGGCCGAGACGTTCGATGCGATCTCACCACCGGACACGTAAACCACGATCCTTGCCTGCTAACCGGTGTAACGCGAACCACGGAACGCGAGCAGCGACCAACCTCCGGATCGGTACAATATCGGACTGCGACTGAGCGGAGCGAAAGCTTCCACCATTGGAAGTACGCTCCGGTTTTTGTTGCCGCCACAGCTCCAGATTGCTACACACACAGGCGCACAACGATGTCGGTCTTTCGGAACTGTTCCGAGTGTACGACGAACCCGAACCGCTTTTGGGATGTGGTATACGAACATACAACCACACGCAAGCAGTCGGATTAATGGACATTTTAGCCGGCGGGTTCGGGCCGGTGAGCCGGAGCTTATCGCGGTGGAACTGGGTTGAGGAATTGGGATAGCGCGAAAGTTCGTTCGATTTTTAACGAGAATATGAAGTAACTTTAACAGAAGGTTCAGTTTACTGTTTTGAATTTTTTATAAAACCCGACACAACGCCAACACATTGATGCAGTGAATTATGGTGACAAAGAAGACACATTTCAATTTTCATATAAAATAGTTTCAGAAAGATTTTTCTGGTAAAACATACAAGCAAGTAGTAAAACACCAGCATTAAAAAGTAAAAAAGAAAACAGACTGTAAATAAATAAAACATTTAAACAGAAATTTATGACATGAAATTCACGATGAAATTTATAATGGAAATATTTACGATACACCATAAAAAATTAAAAGCAATAAAATCTCAACTTCATTCAAAACAACCTTTGAAAAGAATAGAATTTGTTTAACAAAACATGTTTAGCAAAAACAATAATTTTCTTTGGCTCTAAAACCTCAAGAAATTTTGCCTGTCATTGTCATTTCTTGCCTTTATTTACCCGTCACAGGATAGCTAGTCCTGCGCACAGGAATTTGAATTAAAAAACTTTAGTAGAAGAGTATATCATTGGGAGAACATTATAATCCAAAATAACAAATAATTTAATAACAATTAAATGAGCAACATAGCATGTGCAAATAAAGATAAACATAATAAAATTAAAATAATAATAAAATATTTCATAGAACGATCGGAAATACATTTTAATCTAACGAGCCAGTATAATAAGTAATTGAAAAGAAACAAAATTCTAAACGGATTCTTCAATATCTAAATCCGATTATTAGGGTTGAAAAATGTATATAAACATAACATCATGTAGGTCACTATAATTTCAAATCTTTTCAATAATGTTTCAAATTAAATATAAAAAGATAAAATATTTAATTAAATAATTAAAGAAAGATAATATATCTATATCATTAACCAACTCTATAGGGTATAAAAAAAATTGTTTGTCTATAAAAATATAATTTATGCGATTATTACATCATAACCATAGGACACAGTTAATATAACTCAAAAGAAGAAATAGAACTGGGCATATAAAAAATCCAATTTTCCTCAGAAAATACGGCTAATAGCCAAAAAAGATAAATTGACCAATAAATAAATGATATTTTTTGCATATCAACATTTTAAACTATTTTTTTACCATTTGAAAATCCAAACGCTCCCAATCAAATTTTAAAGGTTACAGATGATTCACCAGGCAGGATTTCAACTCGAAAATCATCAAACACGTCGTTAAAATACTTCCATACGTAAAACAAGATAAACTAAAAAAAGCAACAATCTATGGTCTATTGCTTTGTTTAAACAGCAGGAACACACGCTTGCCACTGTATTAGCTGCTCATCCAGCAATCACATGACAAATGTTGTCTCTACACTCAGCACCCTGCTTGTGGTTGCTCGTTAAGACCTCATAGGCTCAAGTATGCTACACTGGAGCACTGTTTAAAAATCCTCCTCGAAAAACGATGCTTGCAATTCAAACAGGAAAAAAAAACCGGTCGTTCTTGACCGAACTACTAAATGAGCTGCAGTATTTCCCCGATGTTTGTAGGAGTAGAGTATTCCAGCGTTCAAATTTCAAACCTCAGAAATCGCGGACTCTTGCTCCGAAAGTGGTAAAAGAAAATGCAAATTGCACTTCAATGAGGTGAATGAGGTGATAATTTCATGTCCAAGGCACCTTTGTGCGCGGTGGTTCGTGGCGGTATAATTTACCATCCAGAGACGCTCCAGATGATCTCTGATCGGTGGCCAAATGATTTACATTCGCGTATCGATCACACCGAAACAAGAAGAGATGCACGTTGAAGAACGTATTTTCGCTGGCAGTCAGACAGTGCAAATCCTTACCCTTTTGGTGGCCTTGATTGTTCGTTCGTAGGGGTAGATTGCCTGCCCGGACGGATTATTATGTGGTAGGAAAACGATTCCACATCCAGTCCAGAAATGTCTGGGGGATTTTTTTTTGTGTAAGCGTGCGCTATCGTATTGAACAATCATCAGGAACATAATTCAAAGTTCGGAGCTCACCGAGAAGTTGAAGTGTTCCGTTCACGTTACCGAAAGTGGCTTACTGGAAGAGTGGAAGGTTCGAGTGATATCTTGAACTCATCATCGTGAAAGCTTCCACAGCAGTGATGGCGATGATGCTGCCGGTACCGTCTCCCCGTTCTACGGCACGCAAGGTGCACAAGGTCGTCCAGGGCCAACCTGACCAACGAGCTCGATCAGGCACAATGATGACCACGTCATCGGCCACAACAAATTACCCACAATCGATTCGAGCCCCAGTCGGATCGTCGTGCTGCATCATCTCGGCTACTATTTGCTTACCGAGAAGGACCGCAGCGAATTGCATTGGCGATGGCGACGGTATAGCGGAATCGGAGCCGTACCGTCAATATCGTGACAGTTAAATTGTGGTTTGCGCAGTTGTGATAATTTGGCCTAATGGGATCGGGTGCCGTTATTCTGATTATCTGCAGCAAGGTGTTACTGGTGGTGCTCAAATGGCCTGGATTAACCTCGTTCCAACTAGAAGACTGGCCTCATGCATGTGGCATCGTATAGGATATAAATTCTTACTACAAACATAAAATAAAATAATTATCTGAAGATGTTTTTAGAACAAAAACTGTATCGAATGACCTCAAAACGGATCCCTCGTAAGTAACGTCGCCATCGCGTCACGTCTGCAAACTGCACTTCCGGTGCACCGATGTCCCAAAAATAAAATACATTTATCGTACGTTTCAAATTTTATTGACCGTTCATTTCCTGTCCGCTGAAGGCAGACGAACGAACATTTGGTGCGTCTCGAAGAAGAACGAACAACATTAAGGACAGCAACTTAAAAAGAAACCGGTGAGCCGCTTCCGATCGATGCACTTTTTGATCCCTTTCTTCTTTATTTTCTGGCGGGTTTTTCCTCCCGTTTTGCTGCCAACGATCGCAAACGCTGCAGACAATGGAAGACAGTGGAAGAAGAGTGAAAGAAATTCCGGGTTTGCACAACCCGTCATCGATAAGGGTTGATCGTGGTGGATTGGATGATGTGAGACATTCAAAGAAAGGGGACAAAAAGTAAAATGCCGATCGAAGGATAAACGTGGACAAAAAGGATAAGGTTATTAAAGCTCTGATAAGAGTGCTTTATGCTTTCCTTTATGAGGGTAGTTTCGGACTCGATTGTCGCGTTCCAACGATCGAAGCGGGTTCGGGGGTTTTTGCTTATCAGACCGAGCTCACGCAGTTGAAGCTGCTGCATCACACTTTTTCTTCAATTGGTTTTGCCTCAGCGCCTTTAGTGAGCAAGGTTGCTTTCACGTGAATATAGCAAATTGATTGTGGAAGTATTGTAAGATAAAGTTTACTTACCTTTCTTTAAGCAACGTTTTCAGCAAACAACACACTTCTCTGGATGTATTTTCTACGACTAAACTTATATGAAGTTAAGCTCTTTAGCACTGGTCACTGGTTAGGATATACTTTCACATGGCCTAAAACACACTTTGAACCGAAAAAAGACGAAACTCCAGAAATTTAATTACTCACGAACCGATCAGCTGGCAGGCACGAAAACATTTGCTTGACGAGAAATCATAACAAAACGCGTCCACAGTGGTTCGTCCGGCGGACAGGAGTGTTTGACAATTTTTGGTTTTGAAATGCTACTTTTTGAATATTTTAGCATATTTATGAACGTTTGTGAAAAATAAAATAAAATTGAATGAAAACAACTAAATTTGTTTAAGTAATTTATTTAATCATCCAAAAATAGAAACAGCTCGTGTTTAAATTTTAAATACCATGGTGAAGATAGCGCTGGTTCTGCATGACGTTTACAAAAGCAGGTTGAGTGCTTGGAAAATAGAGAGCTTGCATTGCATTTGAAAAACCCGTTCACAATGTTCATTATCACGATTTTGTATTGAATAATAAACAAGTTTGATGTGTTTTGCGGTGTTGAATAAATATTTTCCTTTGTTTTTTTTATTATTCAACACTTCAGGACGATTTTGATCGTAAAAATAATACTTGAAAACAATATCATATCAATAGCTCATATTGCACGCAAATTGCACAAGAACTTGTGCACAACCAGCCCTTTTTTAAATATAAACAAAAACGGCCTAGATAACGTAATTCGTCTCAAGCCTTTATTTCCCCTTTTCTTATCAATAATTGCAATTCATCGATTACGTAAAGATAATTCGATATTCGAATTAAAAAGAATGTTATCGTTTGTTTTATTTTTAATCGCACGGAATGCTTTACCTTCCAGTATCTTATCGTGTCTACGCTAGTCAACTGGAAAAGTTAGGCGAATACGAATCCGGAGCTCAGTCTGTGTTTAGCCATCGGGGCACGATGTTGGTTTCTGGTTTTCTGCTAGCGGGGTTGTTTTACCACAATCCGCTACTGGCGGTGCCGGTTTTTGGTCTTGTGTGGCTTCTCTACTGGTTGGTGAGGCACAACTACCAATTTTGGGAAATCGATGGAGTGCCACATCCAAAGCCGTCCCTATTTACGGGAAACTTGGGTCCTACGCTAACGCTGAAGAAACACATCTGCGAGCTGGCAAGCGATTGGTATAAGTAAGTATACAGACAAATAGTTTCTAACCGGAATAGTATCACGATCGCGTTTTCCAGTGCCTTTCCAGACAAGCCGTTTGTGGGATACTTTAAGATTTTCACGCCCGCCATTATGGTGAAAGATCCGGTGCTGGTGAAGAACATACTGACGCGCGATTTCGAATGCTTTGCGGCCAACGATTTCCTGCTGGACGTTACGCACGATCCACTGCTGGCGCACGAACCGTTCATGGTGTCCGGTGATCGGTGGAAGCGTGCCCGGAGTCTGCTGACGCCATCGTTCACCGGGGCAAAGATTAAGCAACTGTTCCCGGTCATGCAGTCGGTGACCGATGCGTTTGTGGCATTTATCGGCCGTCATGTGGCGCACGAGTTCGAGGCTAAAGAGGTAAGCCTTGGGCGGATAAAGTTATCAGCTCGTTAGGATGTATCCTAATCTAGCCCGTGGTGTTGTTTGAAGGTGGCAGCACGCTTCACGACTCAAAATGTAGTCGCCTGTACGTTCAGCATCGATGGCGATTGTTTCTCGGAGCGGGAAAGTGAATTCCGGCGCATGGGAAGGCGTGTGTTCGAGACGTCGCACATGGCCACGATCAAGACGATGATGGCCGTGTTTCTTCCAACCATTGCGAAGTGGATCCCGGTGCCGTGAGTAGCTAGCTAGAATCAATTGGAATCTTTACCTCATGAAGAACCTGTTTTTGTCTATACATTGCAGCTTTCTTCTGAAGGAGGTAGACCAATGGATAAGATCGCTGGTAGCTAACCTCATCATCCAACGATCGGCTACACAGCAAAAAGACTCCGAACCGGAGGACTTCCTGCAATCGTTCCTCAAGAGCAGAGACAAGAACAGTGAGTTTGACTTGCTCTGGAGCCTCTTGGTGTATCTATCGCAATCACCAATTTGTACTTTTTGTAGACACAACTCAAACGGAAATCACTGCCCAAGCACTGACAGTGTTTCTCGAGGGCTTCGAAACATCCAGCGTGGTTCTAGGATTTGCCCTATACAGAGTAAGTTTTAAATGCCTACCGGAATCACTTACGAAATCCATTTAATTAGCGAATCTTTTTAGCTAGCCAAGAGTTCCGAAGTACAGCAAAAGCTGCACGACGAAGTTAAGAAGCATATCGACGCCAACGATGGCAACCTGGACTTTGATGTGCTGCTGCAAATGGAATATCTGGAGTGGGTAATGCTCGAAACGCTACGCATGCATCCACCGGCAGCGACGATGCACAAGGTCTGCACCAAGAAGTACATCATGCGTAAAGGATTTCGGGACGCGACTGGGCACGATATGAGCATCTACGTACGGGAAGGAACACCAATCCTAATTCCCGTGCTAGCGATACATATGTGAGTGTTGCTGGCTGTTTACCTACTGAAAGCATGACTAGTAAACCTTCCCTTGAACTTCCCTTTCAGGGACCCGAAGTACTATCCAGAACCGCAAACGTTCGATCCCGAACGGTTCAGCCCGGACCGGAAAGTGACGCACGAGGGAGCAATATTTTTACCCTTCGGTGAAGGGCCACGCATGTGTTTGGGAATGCGATTCGCTCAGGCACAGGTGAAGCTAGCGCTGGCGAAGCTCGTACTAAACTATCGTGTTACGGTTGGTCCGACCGATAAACCGTTCGCTATTGATTCGCGATCCTTCGTTTATCAGGCCCGGGATGGGTTGCGAATTGTGTTTGAAAAGCGATAATGGGTAAGCTGTTTGGCGCGGTAAGTTAGTCATGTCGGTGGTAGTGTTAATTGAAATGTTGCTTTTGGCAAGAATAAACGTTTATAAGAAATAGTGTGAAATGGATTTAAAAACAATCATAATACCAGAATAGTTTTGACTGCAGAAAATATTGGACCTAATCTACTGCACAGGTGTTTTGTCGGATGATTACTCGTGGTTTATAATTTTTTATGATCTAGAAGTTTATTAGAATAAAAAGTCTTATGAATATCTAGACACTTAATATATCGCCTGCAAAGTCTTCCAAAGGCTGTTGAGATCTCAAACATGCAGAGAAAATTTCCAGTTTCTGTACAGAAGCGCGATCAACCGATACACTTCGGCAAGCCATCTGCGGCATGGACATCTTCCAGTCTTCCTTACTCAGAATACAATTGTCATGGGCATATCGAGCACATTGTGTGGGAAAAAGGAATCTATATTGCAGAACTGCTTTCTATGCTATTCATGGATTAGACCAAGTTAAGATCTCTTACTATGACTCTTACTATTTCAGAAGATCTTATGCCGGAGTACTTCGGTGGCTGAGCCGATAGTGGCACCGGTATCACTCGACAGGACCAAGGTTCTACGTAGGACTGAGTATCCAGCTACGAGTCAAATCAAGTCACAGGAAGCCAGACATGGCAGTCCGAGACCTTGTGAGGTTATAGTGGAACAAGAAGACTGCGGCTCTTGTAAATGATCTTGCTCCTGAAACAAGAAACCGAGGAGGACGATGATGATTGACAGTCCAGCGCTCTTAACTAAGACCAGAAAGTTGTCCGAAGAGTCCTCGTGTCATCTAGAATTAAGTCCTCATTAACGAAAAAACCTATCGACTTTTCTGTTGTACAACCCTGGAGGAAATGCTGAGGCATCATTTTTAGACATAAACGCATGACATAAACTCCCAAGCCGACAAGTTGTCCCCTTAAAAGTTCTTGGAAGGGAAGATGCTCAAGACTCAAGAGAAGGAACCACTGTAAAGCACTAGTATAAAGCTGTATGCCGATGATAAAGACAGAGATATTCAAAAGGCTCAAATTGTTAGACGAAGTAGTTCAGAGGGTCTCTTGTAGTTGAAGATTACTAGCTTAAAAGTAGGTTAGCCATAATTCAAATACTATTCTTCCTTTTTGTACAGAGCTGGTGTTGTACATGACTAAATTAAAAAAGACCTTAGCTAAAGATTGATGATATTTTAACTTTTAAAGCGTTATTCACTTGCCTGATGACATGAATTCATTGTAATGGGACTTCGAATTATACAATAACTAAACGTCTTCATTCAACCTTGGTAACAACGGCAAGCAAAGAATTGTGGACCTCGTTCGGCAGACGCTGCTCCGCTATCCGTATCTTCCTCCGGACCGAAAATGGTCTGATTGTGAGAAAGTAAAAGATCTCCAACAAGCTCAGTATGCTCACGCCCATAAACAGTCCGAACAATCCGCCACAGTTGGCGAGAAAGTCAACCCATCCGTACAGCTCCGATCGTTTCGAGGTGATGAAGTACGATTCCTTGAAGTAGATCGCAAGCGTCGTTATGTAGTATCTAAAAGGGAGTTAGTACATTTAGCTAGATATTCTTATTTTCGACGTTATCTCCATTTACTTGTCCATTTTGTAACTCTTTAGCTCGTTGTTTGCCCTCAAAAAGTTCTCGATATCGAGTGATGTCTGCGTTATTTCCACATCGTAATGTACCGAACTGCAACCCGGCAAACAGTTACATCCCTCCACCAGTTCAACCAGATTGTCATGCCACGGTTCCTCCTCTTCCAGAGTGTGCGATGGTCCAAGTAGCCGTTGCGCTCGAAACATACACTCCCATTGCGACAGTTTACACACCTTCGTACCGTTCGCTCGTGGCATAGAAAAGCGTACGCATCCGCACAATTCCAGCGTCAGGTTTGCCAAACATTCTAGCTCACAGTTTTGCTGGTTGTAAATCTGGAAGAAGCGCAGATGACGCTCGTGGTTGAAGAAACACTGCCGCTTTTGCCAGCTGTAGTCGGCCGCCGATTGGGCCGTGGTGATCATTTGGGGTTTGAGCGCGATCGAGATTTCGTGGTTGAATGGGAGGCGTACGTTACGGAGCGAGACCTGCGGATATTCGTCCGGGTCGTGTATCATCAGCTTGTAGCCTTGGGAGAAGCCCTGCAGGAGAAGCCCAGAAAGAGGATAACACATACGACACCTGGACATTGGAAGGATACATACTGTGCAGAGATAGTCGGTGTCCTCCTGCGAATGCTTGAGATAGATTGTTAGCCCAGCGTGAAGTCCCGCTCCTACCGCGTACAGGGGATACGTCGTCAGCTGCTCAAAGTATCCCCAATAATCGGTCCACTTCTCGGTGTAGTTGTACTCGGTGTGTAGGGCAGTTTTGCGAAAAATTTCATCCTCAGGCAACATGTTGAAGGTGTAGCAGATACCCTCTTCCGTGATCGTTTCCCTCAGATGCGGTTCACACCGGGTGTACTGATTGCCATAAATACACACCGCCAGAGTATCATCTCGGTCGAGGGACATGTTCTTCATCACATCAACCACATTATCTTCGGTGGCGTTCACGCGCCGGAGCCAACGATTGCCCGAATGAAATATCATATTACACAGTTGCGATATAGCTTTCAGTTGTTCGATTCTAGCAGAAACAACGATAGAACTTTGCTTAAAACTCGCTCAAGCGTAATGCTTCAACCGAAAATGCTTACACATCATCATCCGGTGTGCTGTTGGTGGCGTACGAATGGAACGATTCAAGCAGCCCGTTCAGTTCACCGGTAAAGTTAAGCTTCGCCGCCGGTACCTTCGTCTCGGGACAGATAGTGATGGCGGGAAACTGCATATCCCACACGGGTGTGGTTTTCTCGGAAAAGGTAACAATGATTGGGGCCTGGTTCCATTTCACGTACGTCTTGTAAATCATGATGCCGCACCCGGCCATCGAGAGCAGAAAGGCCACTGCCCACCAGAATCTGCGTGAATGAAACCGGCGTAGAACCGGAAGAAGGATGCAGTTAAAGACGCTGTAATACTACACCACCGCACGGACGGAATGCACCTTTCGCAGGACGTGCGCCCATCACGGTCGAAGTAACGCACACCGTGGACGGAACTGTTGGCACAGTACTCTTGGAACACTTCCGCCCGGACGGATCGACGGCTTCGTTGGCCGGGGCCCATTTTCATCGGGACGCTTGGAACACGCACGGAACACTTGCACCGGTGTAATGCTACGAGTAAACTAACCAGCCTTCTGTATCTGTATCGATTCGCTGCAAGTCCTTTCATTCGTCCGTCTGTATCGTGATGTCCTTCCGCGTACCATGGGGATAGCCTTAACAGGTAACAATTATTTTGCGGCAGTAAACATTATACGGGGAGATGTAGTCCCCTGGGCGAGTTGTACGGGTTGATTTTTGCATAAAATTTGCATACAAAACTATGAAAGCTTCAATATGAGTTTTTTTGTCTTCTTCTTAATTAAAGTGCGTTGCGTTAAGCGGTCCTCGATTACGGCTAAAGCTTGCATGACTTCGATAGTTTTTTTTGCTCCATTTGCTAAAACATCCTAATCATGTCGTGGAAGGTAAAACAAATTAAATGCGTAACAAATAATTCTCTTAACAAATTTCATGAGTTTCTCCTGTGTTTGGTTTTCGCTTTCTTAAGAACATTGGACAAACTGCAAGGTAGTAAATTGCTTCGACGATGCTCAGCAAGCTAACGCCAATAAACAATCCCAACAGACCGCCACAGTTTGCCAGGAAGTCTACCAGTCCGTGTAGCTCGGATCGTTGGGCCGGTATGAAGTGTGTGTCCTGATAGTACACCTGCAGGACTGAGTATACTGGACTGTAAATAAAAATAACAAACGGTTTATAATGAAACTTGACACCGTTGGATTTTATGGAGAGTTGCTGTAATGATATAATTTTGAGTAAGAAAAAAAATGTGAAAAAATCTCCTGATTGTTAAGATAAGGAGTAAAGAGATTCCTATTTGCATTCAGAGCCCCCAGTTCTGGGATCACTTTCCCAGTTCCTAGCGAAAGAGAAATGAGAGAAAAATGCGAGAGATTCCTAAGATGCGTATCCCGGATCCCAGTTCATGGATCCCGTATCCCAAATTATTCCAGATCTCAAGAGAACAGATATCAAGTTTCCAAGGTCTCAGATCCCAAGATCTAGCATTCGAGCGAGAGAGAAATGAGAAAGAGTCCCAAATCCCGGATCCTAGATTTCGGGTTCCAGATTCCAAATTCCAAGATCCCGGATCCCAAGATCCCAACAGCCAGGATTTCAACGAGAGAGAAGTGAGAGAGAATACCAGATTCTGGATCCGGATCCCAAGATGTAGGAACCCTGCGAGAGAGAAATGAGTGAAAAATAGGACAAACTCAATATCCGTATCCCGCATCCCAGATAGTGGTTCTCAGAACCTGACTACCAGATCCCGGATCCTGCATCCACGAATCCTGGATCCCAAGATCCAGGATTTCAAGGAGAGAGGAATGATAGAAAACTGAGAGAGAATACCAGATTCCAGATCCGTATATCGGATCCCAGATTATTCCAGATTCAAAGATACTGGATACTAAAGTCCTAAGAACCCAAGATCCCAACATCCGAATATCCATGATTCCAGCGAAAGTTATCGAGATAATAAAATACCGGATCCTACACTGTAGGAGGCTACAGGATTCCTAAGATTCCAGGAAATATTAGAGAAAAATTAGAGAGAATTCCAGATCCCAAGATCTCTGATTCGAATCACAAGATTCAGGACACCAGTGAGAGAAAATCCAAAGATTTCCCGCATCCCTTATCCCGCATCCCAGATGCTGGATCCCTGATCCCTAGATCCCAAGATCGTAGATTGCAATGAGAGAGAAATTAGAGAAAAAGAGAGATCCTAAGATCCAGAATATCAGCGAGAAAGAAACGAGAGAAAATTTATAGACTCCCTCAAGGTTCGTATTCAGCGTTCCATATGCCGAGTACCAGATTACGTATGCCAAGATCCCAAGATCCAGGATTCCAATGAGAGAGAAATGAGAGAAAACATGAGAGACAATCCCAGATTTCTAGATCAATAACCGGAATCCCAGATGCTTGATCCCGGATCCCAAAACTCCAAATCCCAGATCTGGATCCCAAGATCCAAGAGTCCCAGATCCCTATCCCCCTGTATCTTGGATATGAATCTCACGATTCTCTTTTTCAATTCTCTAAACAACAGTCGTAGAGAGTAAACCAGCCATCGTAGAGCACTTCAGCAGCTACCACGATTAATGGGATAGAATACAAGCGTACGGTTGCAACATTCCCAAAACCCACCTGCTAATATTTCAATACCCGACGTGTAATTAATTTACTTACAGCTGAAGCCGGGCCTGCAGTTCCTGCTCCGTCTCGATCGACGTTCGCACCTCCCGCTCTTCCGTGTGCGAATCTTGCGTAATCTGCAGATCGAACCGTACTGAGGAACAGGCCGGCAAACAGTCGCACTGCTGCAGGTAATCTTCCGTGCTGTTGCGATGCTGTTTGCGTATAAACAGCACTCCACGAGCGGTCGAAGGACAGTGTGCTTCCTGCAGCTTGCACACACGCGTCTCGTTCGCTCGTGGCATGGAGAAGTGTACGCAACCGCACCGCTGCAGCGTGTAGTTCGTCAGACACTCCAGCTCACAGTTGTCCTGGTTGTACTGGCGAAAGAAGCGTAGCGGATGTTCGTGCGTGAAGTAGCACTGGCGCTTCTGGGCACTGTACTTGGCTAGCTCCGGTGAGGTCATCATAATGTTCGGCTTCAGCGCGACGGTAAGCGTTTGCGACACGGACAACCGTATGTTGCGCTTGGACAGGTCGGGATAGACGGTCGGTTCGTGGATGAGCACTTTGTAACCACGGCCACGCTGGACGAGAAGTTGGCAAAGAAGCAATTCGTGGGGATGCACGCTCGAGAAAAAGGGGCCGATATTACTTACCACACAAGAGGTATCAATTTTGAGCGGATAATGGATTAGGTTGAATCCGATGGCAGCATCCAAACCGGACCCGGCCACCTTCAGAAGTGGTTCGCTCAGCGGCTCTCCGTCTCCACCGTCATCCCAGCGGTCCAAATATCGGTACTCGTGGTGCAGCACGTCCGGTTGAAACATTTGCTCCTGGGGGATCATGTTGAAGGAGTAGCAAATGCCTTCGTTCGTAAGTGTCACCTGCATGTAGTTGGTGCAACGGGCATCGCTGGTCGAACTGCACATGGTAAATACGCCCCAGCGGTCGAGCGAAACGTTCTTCAGGAAGTCCACGAGCCGCTCGGGTTCGGGCACGTGGTTGAAGTTAAATATGAAGTTATTCTCGTGCTTGTACACACCCGGGCAGTGATGGATGATGGCTTTCAGCTTTCCAATACTGATTTTTGTTGTTGTTGGTTCGAAACATTATGATGATTAGATTTTTTTTTCCTCGCGAGGCGAACTTTATTCGGTGCTAAAATACAAACCTTTCGTCGCTGACTGAGAACGTGAAGTTCTTGGGCCGTCTCATCTGGTACCACTCGCTTTGAAGGGTTTCAAACGCGTGCGTAAAGTTGAACCGTGTGTTCAGCACCTTTATCTCGGGACAGATTGTAACGGCTGGGAAGGTCATGTCCCACACGGGCGTTGGGACCTCCGACAGGGTAACGATGACGGGCGTACGGTCCCATTTATTGTACGCCTGCTGTATCATCACACCACACCCGCCCAGCGAGAGGATGAATACAGTCAGCCAAGTTAGTCTAAGACATGGCGAGCGCAGTTACAAAAAAAAAAAGTTACAACAAATCTATTAACACCGAAACTTATCAAACTCACTTGACACAAGCACTTCTTTGGCTGCCGACAAAAAACCGCACACCGTGAACCGAACTTTCGGAACAGTACTCTTCAAACAATGCACCCACTGGGATAGACTTTAGCTTGGTGCGAATTGTCATTCTGTGGCCGTGTCGAACACCGTGCCACAGTTCACAGACAACTTTCGCATTAGACTGACCGTGGGTAAAGCGTGGTGAGTTAGTTTTAACATCCTCAGCAAAAGGTTAATGTTCGTGACTTGGGCGAGGTGTTTTCTACCAGGTTTTAGGTGCGGCATATCAGCTGTTTTGCGACGGGGTTTTTGTTTTAAATCCGGCGAGAAAAGGTGGGAATAAGTTATTGATTTTTTGTACTGTCATACTCATAAACTGTGAGGATGTAAAATGGGAGGAAGGTTCTTTATTGTACACAGTAGAATTATACTAGTTGTACGAAGGTATTAGTTAATAGGTTCATCATAAGGATTATGAGCGCTTTCTCGGTGCAAAGCTGTGGAATACTTTTTGAATTTATGCGCCTAAAAGTATGCAATGCCGCAATTCAAAGGACAGGTTCCATGTTGATGCAGCCATGGAAGAATAAGACCACTTTGATATCCGATGATACTCATACACGATTTCTTGATTGGTCCAATCATGGGAAAGTTTCTGCAGAATTTACAATATTATTATTAAAAAAAACTATATCAATCCGTTGGAAATTGGCATCATATTAATTTTACTATTTAAAAAAGAGATCCTGTTCTATTGCCCGACACTGTAAATAGGAGTTGGAACAACTCATTTTTGGGTTGAACAATTTGACGAATACCTCATAAATAATCCTTTAGAAGATGACAGAAAAGCTATAAGGAAATAGATACTTAAATAGTGATCAGTGATTTTTTGGAACAAACCATTCAGAATGTCAAGACAGCCAGCGATCTGCATACGACGTCCAAGCTGATATTACATTCAAACCTCCACACCCAAAAGGATATCCCAGGATCAGTCCCCGCTGTTTTGGTTGCTCTTCACTGTCAGCCAGTACCACAAACATATTAAGCTAAGAAGAAAGGATAATTACCAACCAGGTACACAAGCGAAAGGGAGTTACAATGACAGAAGGTTTATGATAGAGAAGTGATTTATCAAACAAGGAAGAGCAAAAAGAATGGTTTGATTTGAGTTGAGCGATGAAAGATGTCAACGGAAAGATGACAAGGACATAGAGAAGACAAAAAGGTCCAGCATAGCAATTAGACTAGCGAAAATAAGCGTAGGTATCCATAGAACCAAGCAGCTTACTGACGATGAAAGTAGCTTGAGACTGGGAAGTTTATATTGTTTATAAATATATTATATGAGGAGAACTTACCCACCTGAAGGTATCCTCAACCTCGCTGTCCTCAACTCGGTTCAACTGCCTGCTCCTTAGCAGTGTTTCTCGCTTCCTGGGTTGCAATTGTACCTTAATAATAGAGATGTTTATACGGACCTCCGAAGCCCACATAAAAAGAGGGAATTTCTGATAATGATGCTACAATCACCAGTACAGTAGACATTCTTTACAAAAAATCTGATTGTTCAACATCCTGTACTGAGACCACACCGCATCACAGAGTCGCTCACACCTGCCAGTAGTTGATGTTTGGGATACTTACCAGATAGGTAGGGGTCCAGGGCGAGTAGAGGACGTCCCAGAAGGCTAGCGGTCGGAGGAAACATTCGTATTTCATAGTAGCTTCCTGTATCCTTAAGCTATCGTCATCAAGGTGTCCAGTGACTGCAATTCTATAGGTTCCTTACATTAAGAATATAGTTTCGTAACGATGAGGTCCAGGTACGCTTGTAAAGGATCGTTGACCATTGAGAATTACTGTAAAATCTTCCTGCAGTAAAATCTTCCTGCCTACCAACAGTAGCCATATTATGCGGCTGCTACAACTCATCCTACCAAGGATGCTGATTACCAAGACTTGCCATTGAACCCTCAGGCAACCCTGAATCGCGCTTAATGAATAAATCCGACATGACATTCATTTTACACATTCTATCAGCATATCAAAGTTAGCATTCGTCCTGGAATTCATGCAATAATAACAATACCTTCTGCTGGGAGTATTTGAATAACAATGGAAAACCTAGCGCTATTTTCCGTAAAAGTTTTCTCTTCCAACGCATTTCCTTGGTTGTGTAACTATCTCATTGCGCTTGATTGCAACTTTGGAAGCACACATTACCTGACAGCCACGTTACAGATTGCACCGTCGACTTAGCGGGCGTGATCTATTATTGCACCGGGCACGTCTACACGAATTCTGTTCTAGTGCTCCCGCGAGGCATTACCGAAAATGGAGTGTTTAAATCTTAAATTGTGTAAAACTGAAAGAAGAGGAGCAATAACAAAAAACACGGGCAAACATTACGCTCTCGAAACCTCCACCCCTGATAGACACCTCGCCCACCACGGGCAAAACCTCAGTAACGCGAGCTGCGAATATAAGTGAAATGAATTCTACCCAGCCCCGGCTGACGTGAATGCGGGAGCTAATTGTGTTCAGGTAATTTATTGCCAATCTCACGGTTCCGTAGTTTTGGTGCTCTCCCCCATTTGGCAGAGCTTTCTTTCTGTTCTTGTGCTATTTTTTCTGTAGGTTTCCGCACATATAGCCCGCTTGAAGGTTTGAGTGGGAAAGTCACGGGAAAGGGTGACGTGGGGAGGGTTTTTGGAATGTAATATTGCATCCCTGGATCGTGCTCCTGGAGGCTTCCTGGGTGTGCGCTTTGTAGCCAGCGCGAGATGCATCCCGGTAAGGTACCGACGGGCGATAAAGGTACTTCAAATTTATAGCTTCGGTAGATTGAGTGCGCAACCGTTTGCAACAATTATTTTCTCCATCAGCAGAAATTAAAAATTATCGAACGTTCATGTGGGACTTCCATAGACTGTACGACCAGTAGAAGGTTATTGTTGACGCTAGGTGGTTTTTATCTCCTTTTGGAACGTTTTAGACGGGTTAGTTAAAATATGGATCTACAGGGGTAATATTTTATGGCAAGTATATGGACCTTAGATAATGGAGATCTCTAGAAAATTTAAATAGCTTTACAGTAATACTTAAGGACCAAAGATCAGTTTCCTCTACAAATAATGCCATGACCTCAGTAATGTCAGTTTAAATTTTAATAATCACCCTTTATTGTTTACTCTAATCCTATTCCATCCGCCCAGACCAAAATGAAGCCTCTTCTCCACAATTTATGCGCAATCAAATTGCTTTAGACACAACCCGAAAGCAGAGGACCGCACCACAACACAGCAGCAATCAAAGAACCAAAGCATCACACACAACAAACACTGTACGACGTGAGAATGCGCCAAAGATTTTGTAATTTAATAATATGCCCACCGTGCTCCGGATGCTAGCTGTCGGTAAAGTTATGCCTTCTGTGGAGGAAAATCCAAAGTTTCCACCACTCAGAAACAACACAATTTCTTTCTTTTCTCCCCTCCTTCGGAGATAATCTAGTGGAAGGTGCGCCAGCTCCCGGATACGGATTCAACTACCATTTTTCGATGGCAGTGTATGAAGGTTTGAGTGTGTGGAGTAGGAAACTCCCAGGAGCATTCAAACATTTGCCAGGAAGGAGAACTCTTCCACTAGAAAGGTGCACGTTCGGTACAATGGCATCAGTAGGTGGTAGGTGGATTCATAATAAGCTGGGAAATGGAAGTTTTAGTTGACGTGCCAAAGTTAGATGATTGCCGTTTTTTGAATGGAAAATTAGTTCATAAACGGCTGTGCGTGCATCAGTGTGTTGATGTGTGGTAAAAAGGTAAGTACAGTGAATAAATGTTTTGGGCTGGAGGGTATCTTCGTAGCGTATTTTGGCATTTCAAGTTTGCCTAAGGGGATAGTGTTTAGTTCGACGAGACTTAGCTAGATCTTTCAGACTCTATGTTTCAGACATTGACATAGAGTTACTCAGGATGAGTTTTATGCATCAACGAAGAATCTATAGTTTTTCTTTGCTTGACGAAACCTCTTGCAAAAGACTCATGCTAACACAGTGTCTCATATTCAATGTTTTTCCTAAAACTTCCTCTATAATATTGATAGTAATGATTTACTGCCGAGATCTCTTCTCCGTATGAAGTACTCTTGAGTCTAGTGACGGATCAAACAGTCGGTGGAATAGTCGGTGGCTTAGGACCTCATAGTCTATCACGTATATGTGGTCTCGTAAATGGGTCCTCAAGTTGGGGGCCTAACATAAGTGGCCACATAAAAGGGACATTGTGTGCCTCGTGTTATGGGCCTCGTATTATGGGCCTCGTGTTATGGGCCTCCTGTAATCGGCCTTATGTAAAGAGTCTGCTGCAAGGGGTTTCGTAGAAGGGGGCTCATGTATGACCAGGAACAGGATTCATCGCTGGTCCTCCCAGAGTCACCGAACGGTCAGCAGCCCTCAGAACTCGCGCTGAAAAGTGCCCCAAACATCTAGCTCCTCCAAGGTGCTTGATACATCTTCTTCTTCCTTGGCACTACAACCTCGAGAGGTCTCGGCCTGCCATTTCTGGCATTCTGTGACTTGATTTTAAGTGTTGTAAAATAGTCAGCCCTGTAAACGGGGAGGCGGTCTGGATGGGATTTGAGCCCCGGCCCTGCTGTGTGAAGACCGGCGCCGCTGTCGCCTCGGCCTAAATACCGGACCGCCCTAAATACACCTGATACACCCCTGCTCTCAAAAATGTCCTTAATACGCCTATCTGGTATAACAATTACTTGCTCATTTGTTGGGCCAAAAGATTTATAATTTCGATGACCAGATCATAACAGATCCCATACAAGACTCTATATTAACCTCGTCCTAGGAACAGTAACTCTCGTTAGAATCTTGGAATTAAAGCCATCGTCTGGTTCTCATCAGTTGAGACTTTCTTTCTACTACTGACTTCCTTACGCCGTTTGGTTATACATGAAGATAAATTTAGAACCTTGAGACATTGTCTCGGTCTCAGACACTTGAACCAGATCCTGTAGAAACTTGATATAGCATCAAGAGCTCATTTACTTTGAAGATAATCCTTTATCGAATCAGCGAGCTCCGTTAAAGTTATCGATCTTCTCAAGGATCAGATTGAGCCGAGTGTTTGCTTATCCGAATCTACTATCATCTATAATCGCAGGATATCCGTATGTTTGGTGCCCTTTACAGACTTTAAATTCCCTGGAGTTTTGCTAAGGATTCTAAACAACTTCAAGATACTGCAATACCATAATTCGGATCAAGCCTTTCATTACTGTTATAATCCCTAATACCAGCTAATCAGAAAGATAGTGACTATTCTGGGTGATCTGTTATGACTTGAATATTTAAAGTTCTTTGTTTGACAGAAAACCAGGGAGTCTTTTGATGCTGGAATAGCAAATTTCCATTGCTACTTTCCAAAATATTCTAGTACAAGCCTACCAGAATTGCATGTGATCAGACTTTGCTCCCCAAGAATGAGCCCTGGACATCACTAGACCTGTTCGTACGACAATTATCCTGCATAAATTAAAGCGCAGATTTCATGCATATGATCCGTAAATGACAAGTAGCTAAATACCCGTCTATAGCATAAAGCTTAGCATGCATCTAACTCAGTGCCATAGTTTCTCTATCCGTGTCGAGTCTAGTCCTCTATTCAACTATTTACTAATTAAATAATCAAATAAACTAGATATCTAGATATGGAGAAGGTAAAAATAATTCTAGGAAAGTCAGTGTGATGAAAGTTCAATTCTCACTCAGGTTCGTCATTTGATCTGATGCATCGTGATTCAATCAAAGTGAATCAGGAGCATGATTCATCATTAGGAGCACACTCATGTCTATACTTAAAGTGGCTATTACTTATCAACGTAATGAACATAGCTCTGGTAAGCTTATACGTCGACCAGAAAAGTCAATACGCCGAAAAGCGCTAGAATTATTCCTTCGGCAATACATCACTACAATTTTGTTACAATTGCGCAATGTAATCCAACCCATCAGCTGCAAAGCGAAGAGCAAAAAAAACGCCCAAAACTTTTACTTCCAAGCTCCCGTTGCCTGTTGTATTCAATTAATAAATCTAATTTACGCCTCGGAACGTGCCGCCCGAGCAACAAATCAACCTTCTCTGGCCGCCCGCTATCAGATTTCTGTTTGTGAAGGATCGAATGGTTCGTTTTGTTTTACGGCATGCCGATAATTATGTTTGCTTTTGATTAACGAACTTCATTTTTCCGGCCTGTGGAATTGTGCAGCTTTTACCAGGCGCGTCGATGTAAATACCACGCGAATATTGCGCAAACGCTCGGGCCTTTGCATGGAAAATGTGGCCACGTTTGGCACCGATACTGAAGCACCGAGCTTCAGAAGTTTTCCGGCATGCTAAGTCGGCCCGCGTGTGGTGGGTGCCATAACGGAGTCGTGTGGTGCGCGATGCTTAATTAAGCAGATTGTGATTGATGGAAATGTTGTGGCTAATTGATGGAACGGGGCAGAGATGATGGCGTCCTATCGATATTGGGGCCCTGGAACGGAAATGATTGGTACGGTGCAGATGAGCATATCGCGAAAGCTTATTAGAATGTAAATTTTCAAAATCTCACCACCGTTGTTTGCTGGTGGTGGTATTAAATGCTGGAGCGTCAGGGTTGGTTGCTTAGCTGGCAGTGGGTGTTGAAACGGTGGGGGAGGTAAGATGGGGTAGGTGAAACAGTGGGGGTGGGAAGGAATTTAATTAATTAATCGAGTTTAAAGACTTTGCAAATATATCTTGGTGTAATCTCGGCCAACTGAAAACTCGGCCAAAATTGATACATAATAGATTTGTTTGCAAAGTTTATCGACTCAACTGCCTCAACAATGTTTCTTTATCAAGTTCAGGATTTCTGAAGTTTTAAGAGTTTTATTTTAATTTATTATACTATTTTGAATAAATCAATGTTTTGTTGTTTTTAATAGTTTCAGTTGAAGAATATACTTAGAAGATATTATTATCTTTAAGGCTTTGAGGTTACTTCTAGCAACCGAATAGTAAGATATTCCGTAGACAAATTGTTGTAGCATCCATATGATTTACCGAAATTTGGATTAGTCCGGGCGATTTGACTCCCGGAGACATAATTTCAACAACTATATTCCAAAATCCAAAGATTTATGCAGAAAACCGGGTACATCATATTACATCGAGCTGATAAGAGATGAATGAAGCCAAATGACTCAAATTCTTTATATACTAACTTTTCAATTTTGAACTAGTTTTTCTAGTAGTTAGGAAGTAGAAGTAGGAATAGTCTATTACAATGTGCTCCTGTAAAGGACATCAACATGTGATGTTTTCATACGCTTATCAATTGAAGTCTCAAATTACTCAGGTGAGCTAATCAGATCGCTAAACATTACTATCATTTATTTTTGAATAATTTGATAGCATCTGACCAAATTGCTAGCAATGGATTCTTCTAGTGTCTTTTTTCGATTCGAAAGAGAAGTCAGATTCGAATGTCTGATTAGCAATAACCTTTCCAAAGTACTGACTAATGTAGAAGTCTTTGGTATAGCTTACGATCTAGCAAAGTCGTCTGCATATCAATTATCACGGCCATGGCCTTGTACTACACTTTGCCTTTCAATCCATGTTTAAAAACAAACAATTGTACTGCTCCGAAGCGGTCCGGCGCCGGTCTTTACATGGCAGGACCGGGGTTCAAATCCAATCCAGACTGCCTCTTAGTGCGTAAGGCTCTGACTACTTTACTAAGGGTAAAATAAAGTCACAGAAAGCCAGAAATGGTAGGCCGAAAGCTTTCTAGGTTGTAGTGCCACGGAAGAAGAAGAAATTAGACTGCTCATCTTCCTCATTAGTTTAGTTGAAAAACCTGCACACGTTCGATTGACCTACCATGAGTAGTAATGATATCTTCTGCTTCTGGCTTGATCAACTGAAGACAGAGATTCGAGAGACAGAGGTAGTTGGTAGTGGATGTCTTTGGAGCTTAAATTTATCTAAGCATATTAAGAGTATTCTAAAAGCTGACGTCTTTTGGAAGTTTAGATCAAAAGTAGTCAATATACCGTGCGCTTTCGCGGTATTGTCCAAGCTCTTTTCGCCACTCTCTAACCGGTCTTCATACTGGTTAAACCATTTAGCAAAAATGATATCGTTATCCGGATAATGGTTGTATGAGTTATGCCCTCAATAATGTGTGAGGCATTACTTTACTCTGGGTAACATGAAGTGGACTATGGATAAGTCGAACATTAATCGGTTGGCTAACTAGACTATATTAAGCATGAAGACCGTAGATATACCATACCGATTGATACTTTCATGGTTACAAAATGGTGAATCCAACGTATGAATAGATAAATATGAAATGAATGACAATTCCCTTGAATCTTTTCTAATATCTAGAGAATTTAAAATAAAATATTAAACCACTTACTATGAATCTGCTATATTCGTAAACTATACTTTCGCAAATCCCGATAAATTCTAACGGATTACCCTAACCCGAACGAACCCAACACGCAAAAGTGTTATCTCTGCCCCATGTCAACACTACCGGTAGCAGCATAATTGTCAAATACGCGCCAAAACTTTCATCGTTAAACTCGGGCGAATGAAAAAGGTTAGGCACAAATTCATTACGGTGCTAATCTGTTGAAACGGACCCGGCTTAAGCGCGTATTTAGAAAAGCTAATCTCTTGTCTCATGTTTGTCATACGGGGCCGGTCGGTCTCCATTCATCAGCATTAGCACTACGGGAACATGTTGAAAATGTTGAGCTTGTCTGTTGGTAATCTCAGTTGCGGAAAGTGTGAGATGTAGAAGCTTTTTCTAATACTTTTTGTGCGATAAAGCAGGTAGGTAGAATGTTATTCGAAATTAATGAGGGCTGACGATGATGTTCTGAGAGAGAGAGAGCTTTAAATTGATTTAAAAATTGTCGGAAGGATTTCCTGTTCCTGCTAAGCCTGTGAGCACTGTAACAAGTCACGAACAATCGAACCATAGTTCAACGAAGAAGAAAAACTACTCTCCAGGCCAGTTGAGATTGGCCCGGTTAGCAAGACAAACAATCTTCGGCTGGTCGAAAGAATGAAAAGCAAACGAAACGTGTGTGTCGACTGTTCAAATATTGACGACCACCTGGGACGTTCAGACATCGTTCAGACCATGAAGGGTTATGAAGATGCTAATATTTGCCCAGAGTGTAAGGTTACGAACTAGTTACGAAATCAAACAAAACTCGTCGAGCAACTAGTCCCGGATTGGACCCGGCTAGACAGACTGGTACGAAATAGGAGAAAGATAGAGAAAAAATGATCGTTCTCTATCACATCGCAACTAAATCTCACCGACTGAAACGCATTCCCAAAAAAAAAACAAGGCAAGTTTTACGGTTGTTTTATACGTGAAAATTACGATTACGGATCGCCTAAAAGATAAATGTCTTTATTCGTCTCACCGGGAATCTACCCAGCCCGACCGGGGGGAGAAGCTAACAAAACGTACAGTTCTCCTGGTCGACAAATAAATCTAAGTGCGAAACAAGGAGAAAAAAATGGAACTCCAAATCATTAGCATAATCTCAAAAGGGGTGCGTTCGGGTGTGGGGTAAGTAATGAGTCCTATTAATTAACAGCAGGAATAAAATTTATGCTCTCGATTTTATTCTTTTCGGTGTGTGCTTTGCAAATCACATAAAAAGCTTCTCTCTGGTCGGTTCTTTCGACCGGTTCAGTAATAGTGTTTCGTTCGGTGTGCGCAAATTATACGGAAGCCAATCGAGGTTAACTACAGAACACCAGAGCACCAAACGGTACACCAGCAAGATGGAACGTTAGTGCGGACAAATCAATATTAATTAATTAGCATAAACAAACCATTTACTTGGCGGAGAGCAGATTGGTGAGCTTGGCGAGTGCCAGTCATTTACATAGAGAAAAAAGTTATCTTTTAAGATATACTATCGCATGATGAGCGAATTATTTACTTATCAGGTCAAGAATTCGCTAATCCTTGCGGTTTGACCGTGTTGAGTGTTGTTGTGGAATAGGATACCTATTCTTGCTTTAACGATTTGAATACCTTTACGGACTTTAACGGTCAGGTGGATAGTTATAGTTAAAAGTTCTTTGGCGATATCATAATTGACAAGGCAGCTAGACTTCAACTAGATGTTACCGGTTAAATTTATATTTTGAAAGTATTATACCACGACAAAAAAAAATGTTTTAGATAAAAAAAATAACTAGGATAATGCTACTCGATTGACAATACGGATTCAGTCCGTAATACTTTATAAATAAATAAATAAAAATAATGCTACTCGGCTTTTAATGCATGAGCTTTGCACTTGACGTAATCATGACTCACTCATGAACCTTTTACGAGTGAATTCTTAATAAACAGAACTCTTAATAAACCATATGACGTCGCTGAATTCCTTGCAACCACCCCCTTTCAAAGTGAATTATCTCACAAGGACGATTACACGATTACATCATAAATTGATTCTTGTTGAGGATGTTTGGGCCTTCAAATGCAAAATTTAATTTGTCACCGCTTGCCAATAATACTACTTATCAAAACTAATCCTTTAGCTTTTTTCACATGTATAATCCTCAGATAATGCTGAAGATAAAAAGCACTCAGCATCTGTCATGCCCCAATAATGTCTATTTTCTACAAAGTTCTATGATAAGACACCCAGTTGATCCCTTGACCCTAAAGACCCTTTCTCTTGAGGTGCAACCCCACTATGTGAAATTCTCTCAATCCATTGTCATGTCCGGGTGTCCTCAAGAACAGTGTTCTAGTATATTTTCAGAGTCTAGTAAATTTGTGGCGGTCTGGTAGTCGAGGCGGTAGCGAGGCCGGGGAGATAGAGGTTCAAATCCCAACCAGACCACCCAGCACTGTCTTATTTAGCCTAACTTAGTGAAATCAAGTCACAGGAAGCAAGAAATGGCAGGCAGAGACCTCTAGAGGTTGAAGTGTCAAGTAGTCGCGGATCAACTTAGCAGCGGAAGGAGCGACCGCACGGGGACTCGTCGCTAGGGGGAAGTCCTGGTGGTCTTACTAACAAACGAGTCACAATTAGAGGGGCCTCAACTACCATTCCAATCGGGCAATGCGTTCCGCCACTGGTGCCAAGAAAGAAGAAGATATTTAAAGATGTAGACACTTGTTGTGTGACCTGAGAAACACTTTATGCTCAGGAAAATTTGAGATGATTAGCACTCATATGCTAATATTCTTTTACTTAAAATAAATCCAACCAAGAGACAATACATGATACCATGGAAAATGAGCCTAATAGAAATCCTTGCTATGAGTACCATTAATAATAAAAAACAACCAAAATTATTATTTTAATAAGCTTTCTTATTAAATGTCCTTCACCAATGAATAGATTTCAGAGCAGTATTCGGAGTGAATAGATTGACCTATTACAAAGAAAGAGATAAAGCATACCTTAAAAGTAATCAAAGTAAAGGTGGTAAAATTGAATAATTTAAGTGAAATTAAAATTGTGATTATACCAATACACCTTTTTTAAATGTCCATTAACATAAAATAAAAAATTGCTTTGTGTACTGCAATCTCAAACAGTTGTAGAGGTATATTGGTGCCTAAAATTGTATTTTAAACAGCGTTTTGCTTAAAACATTCATCATGTCTTACTTTTCATATATTGTATATTAGGTTATTTTCACTCAACTTTAATCATTTCCCATGCGGGACCGGAAGCAGAATAATAATATAAATAGTAGAAAAAAACTCACATGGAAGACAATAAATTTTCCGCTTGCCATCCTACGCGCGTTTTCAATTATGAAAATTGTCCGAAATCGTTAATGATAATGAGTGATAGCGTGGGGCGGTTTTTTTTATAAATATTATCGGAAACACATTCCGAATCGACATATCGAGCTCGGCTCTGAGTCCTGTGGAGTGCCGGATGAATTAACACCTTTCGTCCGTCGGTTTTATGATTGAAGTGAGCAGCGTTGGTGAGGGGGATGAAAAGCGAGCCAGCGCACAGTTGTGATTGGTCTGTATGATATATGTATGCGCGTTCGAAATTGTTCCATACTTTATGACCCGCTGTCAAATGGAGCACAGCGAGCGGATAATTGTTGGAATTGGGTGCATAATACATCGTCCTGGCACAGTAGAATCGTCTGAGTAATGTATTTTTTAAAACTTCGGGATATTATTGCAAATTCCTAACGTGCTTGCCTATATTATTCTTACTTCTTGTAGAAAAAAAAATGAAGCGAAAAGTAGTCACCACAACATGGATAAGCCAAAGATTGGGGCTGGTTTTAGGATGATGATGCTAAAATTCACATCAACTGCGATAGGCTTTTTTGGGGGTCGCCTTTTTTCCAACGATTCCAATGTGAAAACACGTCACGGGCAGGGCTACAGAAAGCACATACGATAGCTCCGGCACTCACGGCAGGCAGGCAACATTTTGTATCGCCGAGCCGCCCAAAACCGATAGGGAGGCTCATTAATCAGTGGCAGAAAAATGACAGACTCATGAATAACGGAAGCGGAAACGTGAAAGTGCTGAATAATTTATCAGCCCCATCGGAGCCCTTGGACGGGTCGGGCGTTCCGGGCACGGTAAGTCCCAGGGTGACTGGGACATGGATGGGCTTTTTCCTACCCAAAGCAAGTTAAAAAAAAGGAAACGGCGAAACATCCAATCCTGTGCACAAGGAGATGTTTGGAATGCTGTGTGACAAAATCAAAACCTGCTGACGGCGACGAATTTATGTTTTACTTGATTTTCCGTTTATCCGGATTCACGGATTCACTCGAAGTTACTCAAAACACGTGATCCACACGCGGCCACACTGCTGCTGGCGGAATAGCTCAATCGAACAGCTGTGCCGGATGAATTCATTTCCTGTGGTGTGGTGTTCCGTGAGCGCAGTCCTTTCGGGCATCGAATGTTTAGTCAACGGATCGAAGTCGAATATCTGTGTGTCCCAATGACGATGGGACATTTCGAAGCGTGAAAAAAGTTTGCCATTTTCAATGCAAAGTTTTATTATTAATCAAGCTGTCCGATCGATGGTCGGTTGGTGCGTACTTGGAGGAGCAGGAGCGATTTTAATTAAATTTTTACAACGCACAGACATGGACAAAGGTTGCATGAATAAATGAACTCTACGGGGGTTTGTAGGAATTTTAGAATTGATTCATTTAAATCAAAATAAGTTCATTTGTTTGGATTGAGTTTTTGGATTCATTCAATGAAAGTTTCATGTTTAAAAAAATAGTTTGCCAACTATGAAGAATAAGATTATCCCCTTAAATATGAGAAGGTCTCACATTACTCGTGAAGAAAGATGGCTACTCTAGAAAGGACTCTACTTTAGCTATTGCAATAAATTTGTAGAAAATATGCCAAGAATAATCTTCAGACTTGTAAGGAATGCTAAAGAATGAAGCAAGGACTCATTCTCCAAGTCTGTTCGGCGTTTGAATTTGAAAACTCAGGATATACAACCTATAATGCATCATCAAATCTGAACTCAACTAACAATTTTTCGGGCTCGACTTGCTGATAACCATAATCTTCAAGTGGTTGATTCCATCGTTCTTTTATCTAAATATCTATTAGACGCCATTCTGCAAGTCCTACTGAAAGTCAGGTACTTTTCAAGCAGGAGTACGTACTTTGTCTACACAATCAGGTGCAGCTTTCGTCTAGACTTTCAGCATCTTTAGCTTCATCTGATACTGGTGTGTAAGAAGCGAGAGGTGGAATAAGCTTGCTATTACAAAGCTTAAGACTAAAATCTTTGAGAGTTGCTCAATAACTAGGTGTTCAGGATATTAGAGCAACTTCTCGAAATCCAAGGCAACGAAGCAGATGCTTGGAGCGCCGAATTTTTAGTGCCACCGTAAGCTGGCTGTAGGGTCCTGGGATCATCATCATAAAGCGGGACTCCATAAGGGCCACATAAAAATGTCTCCAAGTGATTACTGACACTGGTCCAGTTAGCAGATTAGCCGTGTTAGGAGCCTTCAACTTTCATTCTGATTAAGGACTTCCAAGGGACTTGCTCCACCACTGTATACCAGAGGAGGTCCCGGTAAATTTATATACAGATACAGAATGTCCTTACATTAGATACATATCAGTGAGATACCTCCGTTGTTTAGAAGTCAGTTACGGCACACCAGGGCTAAAAAAAACTTGTTACGCCTAAAATAGGTAAAAAATGGATCTGAATGTAAAACACTTCTGAAGGATCTTGGCTTGGCTTTTGAGCTTCATGAGGGAGTGTGTTAAGCAGCCATTTGCTTCCAATATGGTGGACTGATCAAGAACTTGAGAAGAGCTTCTTTGTCCGCCAGAACGGCCGGGATAACGGATTGGCAGACTACGGCACTAAACAGTGACCGCTATCGAGGATTGTTGCAGCAGGCCAAGATCGCAAAGCGGTTGTAGCGTCTGATAAGTAAGTAAGTAAAAATTCAATCTATTGAATAGAACCGATCAAAATTCTTACAAGAAAATATTATCAGCTAATCATTGGAAGATGTTTGTATATTGGTTACTGTGCGGTAAACAAGACCGTCTGCTTAAAATTCTAAACACTCCATCATGTCGCACATTCCAAAATACAACCGTTCGCGCTGTAATGGAGCGAACGCACCAAGGTGTGTGAAAATTGATCATTTATCATAAATTTGCATCTGGGGAGGGAACGAAAATGATGAGCTGGTCCTGTTTAATCCAGTGGTACCGATAGCGTCAAGGATAATGTAGACTCCCCCGCAATAGCCTAGCCACGCTACTTCGCCACCCACTTTGTAGCCATTTTGCTGCGTAATGTTGTACAAACACGTACATATTCCCAACACGGTGGCGTTTCCCGGCGAGTTTTCCCGAAACAACAATTTAATTTCCATACGAGCCTTGGTGTAGGCGGCAAGTCCCCGAAAGATCTCCGGCCCATTGCAGAGTTAGCGACGCTTCGTCGATACGCTTATCGACACCATCGATAAATTGACTACTCTTTCCATGGCACGGTACCAGGATGCTGCTTAATTGGAATTTATTCGGGTTTGCTTTTAACGCCACGACTGTTTTTGCCGTTCGCTCTCGTGGTAGTCAATTCCGCTGATCGAGAGGTGATGAGCATGGTATTCTGGTATTCTTAATTTAATTACAAGTTTTGAGGCCGCGTTTCGACCGCATCCGACGGTGTTTCGGTGTGCTTTTTCCGGGCAAGCAACGCGACAACTTCCCGGCCTATGTGAGCGATGAGTTCTGGCGTTGCGTTTAGGAATCGTGGCGGAGATGAGGAATGATAAATCAATTAACAAAATTGAACGTTGTTCCGTTGCTGAGGTGTTTGGGGGTGTCCGTGTTCCCTTGCAAGCGAATTAGTGAGCACGACACAAGCGCAGACCATCGTCAATATGTTTGGTGCCGAAACAAGCAAGCAAGAAGGCTTGTTTTTGGGTAATTGTTTAATGAATCATTAAACACCACCGAAAAGGAATGCAATTGCGGCCGATCGAAAGTTTCAAATTGGTGTGTAATTCAATTCGGTGATTCGAGGTGGTGAAAATCATCAACAAGCGACGGAGACAGTTGTTAAAAATAAAATAAAAACTACCTCTCAAAATAAGTCTCTTCAGGAAGACAAACTTTTGCTAGAAACGAACGGCTTCTGCCGCAGAATACCAAAAAGGAAGCATAAATAAGCCCAACCGAAACGATTGGCACGTGGAAGATTTAGCTTTCTGCTGCTGCTTGCTTTCTTCCTCGATCTTGGCTGCCTGGCGAGAGACCACTGTGACCACGCTTATGTTCAGCATCATTTAGCAGTGGCACGATTTATGTCATTTTAATTCAGTCTAATTCGGAGGGGGGCTTGAGCTTGGTACAGCACAAGATAAATTATGCTCGTTAGCATACGTTGAGGGTGACAATGGGGGCGAAAAACAAAATGGCAAATGGTCGAAGAATAGATGATGTTTGAACGTGTGTCTTTTCCTCTGGTAGAGGACAATTTTATGGACCAAAGAAATTCTATTGGAATATTTGGTTCATTCTATAAGAAGGCTTATAAAATAGAGAGTGAAGTATTTTAAATGCTGATGTTCGGAGCAGGGCCTAATAGAGAAATATTTCTTTGATTAACGAT
This sequence comes from Anopheles stephensi, assembly GCF_013141755.1. Classification (NCBI taxonomy): domain Eukaryota; kingdom Metazoa; phylum Arthropoda; class Insecta; order Diptera; family Culicidae; genus Anopheles; species Anopheles stephensi. The sequence continues at coordinate 16,328,829 of NC_050202.1, read as the reverse complement.
ACCTCGTTGTTGTTATGATTATAAAATTACTAAGGCCAGAGGTCCATGAGGTCGGATGTGTGCCGTCACAAAGTAGTACAAGGGTAGAATCACTAGGTCCTAGGACCTCTGCCATCACAAGGTAACCCTGCCCTCACTGCACCTTAGACCTCACAAAATAGCTCTGCCCTCACTAGGGACCTTTGTTCTCACTGGTCAGTTTTGGCGATCCAAAGCAACTAAACGTCCTCTTCGAGCTTGTCGCCCTCATCGGACACCGACGAAATAGTAGCCAAACTGATCAAAAAATTGAGTGAAATATTCGAACGGGAATTTTATCAAATTATTGTTGAGGTATGGGATCGTGAATAGGTTGATCGCGTTGTGATTGGAATCTTGGCATTACCTTTCTCATATACAATAAGATAGATCGGCTACAATAAGATAGATCGGGGTATTACGGTGTTGAATAGCCCCTATTATTGCTAAATCTAGCCACATTGGTTGAAGAGATAGTTGGATACTATCAAAGAAGTTTTCGAAACGGAAGATCAACCACCGACCAGATCTTCACGATGCTGCAAATCTTGGAGAAGATAACAAAGCAACAACTTCACTCCTACTATCTCTTCATTTACTTTGAAGTCTCATAGGACATCTTAGTCAGATTTGAAATCCTTGGCTTTTGGAATCTGGGTCAAGCTTACCAGGCTTGTCAGAATGATAATGGCCAACACCATGTATCAGATAAAGGTGGATGGAAAACTCACAGGACCTCCCACGGCTGCCATCTGACTATGGCATTAACCAACCCCTCTTAGGCGCTTTCTTGAAGAAGATTTTCAGATGGATTTTTGGTCTCCCTATCCGGGAAAGGACAACGAGAAGCTCTGCGAGCTGTATGGAGAGCTTAATATTGAACAGCAAATTAAGTACGGGGCTGGTCATGTTATGAAAACGACACCAGACGAACCAGCACAATATGGCCCAGGGACAATTGGAACAAGGAGGCAAGCTGAGACAAAGCGAAGGTGTTGATGCGTCGGCCAAAAAGGACGAAATAATGGATTGGCAGACGACGGTGCTAAACCGTAAGCTATGTCGAGGACTGTTGGAGCAGGCCAAGACCCCCAATGCGGTCTGTAACGCCTGCTAAGCTGGACACGATGCTCAGTACTAGATGGATGAAAATCTCCAAGAATCTAGAAAATATCTAGGAAAGGAGATAGACAAAGCTTGTCAACCCTTTAATTGAAGTTTTGTCCTCCTCCGAAAGTTGATCTTCTGTTCAGAAAATTTTTTGGACAGCACTGGTTTAAACTCATGGCTCCGGTTCATATTTCCTATGCATAGGTCTCACAGCCGCATTGATCGCACTAGAACGTAAATAAAGTCATCAATGTTGCATGTACTTTCTTGTATTCAGTCGTGATGGATGCAGTTATGATTCACAATGTAAATAAACATTTTTAATCGCACGAGTGCATCTCACCACTAGTGTTATCATCTACAACCAGCATCGAGCGATGTGATTTGATAAGCGATTTTGAGCAAGTGCAGTTTAGTTTTACTTCAACCGGCATCGCATCCAGTACTGTGTGCTAGGATGTATTTTCTAACTGTTATCACTTTGCTGGTCGTAGCCCTATACAACACGGAAGCTAACGTCATAAAGCAACTACCAGAAGTATAGCTATATTAATAAAGTTGCCAGAAAGATACAGTTCATGTAGCTAATTTTTCTAAATTGCTCTTTTTAGGCGTGCGATGGGGGTTACTGTTTGCCGAAGCATTTATGCCCGTCGGGAACAATCGAAGATGTGCCTACCATGGAACGAAACAATCGTTTGACGCTGCAAGTTGATGGGCCGAACGAATGTGGAGATTTCATGAAGATATGCTGCAAAGGGCCGTCCAGTTCGTTTGAAAACATTCCGGTAAGCAACTTCAACAATTCTTCGTTGAAGATCATCCATAAAACTAACCGTGAGACTTTGATCAACATTCTAGACCTCAATGTATGAAGTAACACAGGGCGATTACAAGTGCGGCATGTCCAACCCGGAAGGTTTGGTGTACGATGTGGAATCGAACCTTACGTACGCGAAGTACGCCGAGTTCCCGTGGACTGTAGCCATTTTCAAGATGTCTTTCTCCTCCAACAACATCGAGCTGACGTACGTTGGTGGAGGAACTCTTATACATCCAAAGTTTGTGGTGACCGCAGCTCATACGCTGGAGAAACCTCATCGATACGTAGCTCGGTTTGGTGAGTGGAACATTCAGTCCGATGCAGAAATCTATCCATCGCAGGTACGTAAGATCTTCAAGAGTAGACATGGGTCCATTCTTCATATGTCTTATTTTCCTCTCTATAAAGGATATTGGAATAGAGGAACACATTCTTCACCCATCGTTCGGTAACACATGCACACCCACCAACGACATAGCACTGGCTGTGCTGAAACAGAGCGTAATCTACACGGACCACATCCGTCCAATATGTCTGCCAACAGCGCAGGATGCACTAGATGCTGAGCGGTGTATCGCTACCGGGTGGGGTACAGACTCAAGGACCAAACAGTTGCCACCCATTATGAAGCGCGTAGAGTTGAACGTTGTGCCGCGTGGCCTTTGTCAGATGCTGTACCGGTTGGCGGATGGAGACCAATATTTCGATCTTCATCGTAGTTCTTTGTGTGCGGGTGCGGTGGCCGGGCAGGATACGTGCGATAAAGATGGAGGTACACCGATGGCTTGTCCAAGGGAGGATGGATCTTACGCGTTGGTGGGCATAACTTCCTGGGGCCTTGAATGTGGCCGAACGGATGCACCGGGCGTGTATGTGGACGTGTCGAAATTTGTCTGTTGGATAAACAATACGATAGAGGGGTACGAGGAGTTACATGCTGAGGAATAGTTATTTAGCTATTTGTCTTTGTCATGTTCGAAGTGCTCGATGGTAATAAAATTGTAGACGAAATAAATGTGGAAGGATACTTCAAATATGCTATAAAATTTAAGATAAGATGAATTTTAGCATGCGTTAATTTTATAGCATCTGAGGAAATGTAGAAACATCCGTAATTTACCTTTCCACACATCATTACTTAGATTAGTCAGAAAAAACTAAAGACTTGTCGTTAGATCTGCCACTCGAGGGTTTTGCGCCTGACAGTAGGCAATCAGCAGAACACGATTTGGGATTAGGAAATCGATCGTGTACGGAACTAGACTGATGTAGAATCAGCGGTCAGAACCAATACTACTCTCCATCGAAAAAGAATAAAGCTAAAGAAGCACTAGACTTTATCTTTCTAGGGAGATAATGTTGGACACCCATAGTTAATAAATAATAACTGGTAATAACCAGTTTATCTTAGTGTCATTATGACTCTGAACCAAGATTCGTCGAATGGACTGGGCAACGATAGTATTTAAGTTGTGTTAAGTTAAGTTAAGTTGAAGTTGTATGCATTATGGCTCATCTGGACACAGTTTATTATTGGAAAAATCAGACTAAGAATGCCAGTAATTCAAAGAAAAGTTATAATAGGAGTAGAAGCTACTACTTATTTGCTATGTGTGAAAACCAAGTCACAGAAAACCAGAAATGGCAGCCCGAGACCTCTCGAGGTTTTAGTGCCAAAGAAGAAGAAGAAGAAGAAGAAGCTACCATTAGGATGTAGACAAGCTATAGATGTACTATATCAACTTTTAGAACAACAAAACGTATGCCCCGGGAATTAGAGGATCAGAAGATAAGTTTGAGTCTAATAATGCACAGGATGTTTTTCAAGAGTCCAGACCGTCTCTCCGTACGTTGGGTTGACTATTCAGGTGTGGGTTTAACTTCATCAAGAAAGCTATGAACGGCAGGCTCAGATCTCATGAGGTTAAACTATCAAAAAAGAAGAAGAAGTAGAATATAGTAGATTAATTACCAAATCAAAGAACCGCCGCAGGAAATTAGGAGCCCCAATCAAGCGGCAGATATCGTGTAAAACTATTCGTCCTGAGGCTTGTTGTTCAAGACCATGAGAATGTCCTCGAGAAGCTCTATGAAGAAGCGCGTGAAAATGGCCGTAGAAAATAAACGTCTCAGCAAAGCCGGGACTAAAGGAAACTCGAATGACTTAAAAGTGATGGTGACGCATTTCTCTAAGCAGATGGCTAAAGTTTTATGGTTGCACCAGGATTAATTATCAATTTTGTATATTCAATTATGAACTCACTGAGCTTTTGATTACGTTTGGATGTCCTAACTGTCTGACTTGGACAACATGAGATTATGATATATACAAGCCGAAGTTTAACATAAGTTAGCAAAAATATATTACAATGAAGCTATAGTAAATGAGGTACAATACTGCTCCCATATTGTTCTATTAAAGCATCACAGAAGTTATTCAGTTCAAGGAAATAACTGATTATAATAGAACCCGCGCACAGGTGTAACGTGGCACGCGAAATCATCAAACCTTCGCGCAATTTACGGGCGTCCTATTTATCCACCCATTAACGGTTGGTGTGAGAAATGCGTCAAACACCATCGTAACATCGTGCTGCCCATGTATCGCAAAATTGAAATTTTATGAGCCTTCGCGACAAGTCACCAAGTGTTGGCAGACGCGGCGCCCCGAATCGCTCAACTCTTATCGTGTGTCCCCATCATTGACATTCCAAGCTGGCTCTGCATCTACTACACCTGTCTTATTGATATTCCACAAAGCGACTCCCGCTTCAAGGATGCCCTTCAACTGAATGGATTCTTTTTTTGGGGCGGGATGCCAGGAGATGCCGCCAGGGAGAAAGGGCCTTTGTGCCGGTAATTCCATCACAGGGTACAGTGCAGAACGGCAGATTTACAGCTTCCCGGGCAGATTTACGACAGCGCCAGTCGTTCCCTTGTCAAGCAGTTGATGCCTTCCACGGGTGACATCAAGATGCGACACTGTGCGACACTGGAGATGTTACTTTTTTTGTTCATTTTTCGGCAACCCTCAGAAATCGTTGACGGTACGGGTTTCTTTCATTGGACCAAAAGTGGAAAAGCTGCCGTTTGTCACAATCTTACGGAAGGAGCTTATTAAAAATTATACACCATCCCGGTGTGTACCTCGGGGTATGGGGTTGTAATGTCTTGGTTCCGCAAACCGTCAACCGGCTGGAACGTGTCACGGGAGGATGAATAATAGGAAAGAATGTTAAATTTTTACACAGCAATATTTAAACGCTTCCCTTTTGTGGGGACTTTTTTCTTTTCTCGTTTGCTCGCTGTTGGGCCCTTCTGTGGAGATCAAGGTTGCTTTTTGTGTGAAAGGTGGGCCTGACACTAAAACCGGAGGGCAAGTTGGGTCCTTTGGTGAGGGAAAGGATGACGCAATATATAAAACTTTAGGTGAAAGTAACTTTTTTTGATTAAATTTTCTTTCATCAGACGAAGGGCCTACCAATGTTTCACAAAATGATGCACATTATATTAGCTTATCTATTTTCAAGGTTAAAAGCCTTGAAGTTGAAGAAGCTATAAAATTATAGCAAACCCCTCTCAATTAAATTGTTCTCAGACGCTTTCTTTTCAAAGCAGACCGAAACAAAACTGATGTTCATGACCTAAATTCTAGCCATCGTAGTCAGCCTCTGTGGCGTCAGATTTTCCGCTGCGTCGTGTGAAAAAAAAACCCACAAGGGAAAACCCTACATTGAGCTAAACGTACTAGTTTACATACTATGCGGCATGTATCTCTTAGCATACTTCACTTTTTTCATTTCTCCCAAACTCCAAGCGAAAGGAAGTGTTGGATAAAAATATCGTTTTTGGCACTGGCATCACCATTTCCGGTAACCTCGTTCCGGCACTCAGCCTCGTTACACTGGATCGCACCAGCCGGTCGCATTGGAGGGCAACGACGAGCCGGCATGTGTTGTATTAAAATGCAATCATCATCAGGGCATTAGTAAGCTCGCAGCGTGTGTGTGTGTCTGAGCTTTCTACGTTTGAAACCCGGAAAGCATCTAGTGCTAGGTGGTGAAATATATTATCGCATGACGGATGCTGCAGGCTTTGGGTTTCCAACATCCGGAAATGGATTTTTCATTGCGGTTGTATAGTGAAGGTTTAGGGTATAAAAATAATTTAAACTGAAAATAACATACGATAATGGATGGAATCTTTAAACTTCTCTGGGGATTTATGTGAAGTTTTTATGTCCTTTTTTGTAAAATGACTGCTTACATGTAGTGAGAAAATATTTATTTAAATATATCCATAATTTTGCAATTCAAATTTATTGGTTTATTTTTTGTTAGTTTATTTTTAATGCTTTAATTAGATTTAATTATTTGAATATTTTTGACGTTAAAGAAATGTTATACATTTAACACTTAACTTTCATTATTAGGAAACATATGGTTCAGTTACTTAAAGGGCCTCTAAGCGTCAAGAAAAAACAAAGAAAAATCATGTTCAGAACAAGTCCTGCTTGATGCAGATCAAAGACCAAATTCATTATTTAGAAGGCATGGGCAGAACCGACCGTTTGCCGGATCGAGTCTGGTCTGAGTGCTCCGATCGCGGAGTCGAGTCCGGATCACGATTCCAACTCCGGAATGACACATTTTCCTCCAATGACCGGAGTGGTGTAGTCTGGATGGGAATTGATACTCCTTGTCGAGTGATCGCCGGACTTGTCGAGAGACCGAAACAAAAAGGGAAAATTCAGTAGATTAAATATGAATCCGGAATCAAAAATGAGTCTGAAATCGAAACGAGTCCGGAATCAAAAACGATTCGGGAATCCAGAACGGGTCCGGGTCTGGCCGGAATTTTTATTTTTTTGTGGATCGGATCGGACTCATTATTATGTTGGAATTATTAGAGTTATATCGAAATCGTGATTCCAATCCAAAGCGGCCATCTCTACTATCTTGCATCAAAGCCGTTTTTATTGAATATTATGGTTCTATTTCTAATGGTTTTATTTACCAACATTTTATCAATTTTTTTTAAAGTTCAAAAGCTGGTTATAGGTGGTCTTATTCAAGAAACTGGAGAAACATTTTCCTTTTTAAAGACATCTATCTTTACGGGCTGAGTCGTACGGTGCCTTTTTCCTGACATCATCAACCCGACGTAGATAGAACTTGTCATTAAAAAGGTTCCTCCATATTATCTCTACACAAACGGGACCAATTCTCCTGAGCATCTTCCTATCGGCTAGGTGAGTTTCGTCAATTGCTTAAGCCTCAGAGACGTATGGAAATACTAAGAAATATTAATGTTCTATACAGTCCTTTGTTGCAGATACTTTGAGTGAAGAAGTTTCCTCGGCCTTTAGTACGAAAACTGATGAAACCGTCCAAGTCGCGTTCGAGAGGAGCATCATAAGGATTATTGATCTCGTATGAGCGGAAGGACAATGGAGGAGCCGATACAATGACGAGCTCTATGAGCTGTACGGTTACATTACCATTGTGCAGCGAATTAGACTTGCTAGTCACGTCATGAGAATGGCACTGAACGATCCAAAAGTCCACAAAGTCGGCCGTCTACATGGACAGAAGAGGTGTGGTAGGCCCAAAGTGATAAGTAAATAAGCAATTAAGCAGTATGTTAAGTGTAATTCCAATTTAATATTCTAGTCGGTGATGGTAAAGCATTGTAAGCCATCTATGATTTGGTGTTATTATTCCCAACTACGAATTGTTCTCTAACTCTCTCTCCAGCGTGAATATTCTTAGCTAAAGCCTAAAATAAGTCATGAAATATAGCTTTATGTTTTGACAGTAACCAACGTCATTTTAACACGGCAACACATCCCGTCTTGTATTCTGAGAATCTTTTTTTTATTTCGCATCAAAAGCAGTAAGAACCGGCTAAAAATTCTGCATAAAAATATTAACTTGAGACTTACATTAAATGTAAAATTATTTAATAAATATTAACTTCAAATAGTACTAAATCTCGACATTTGTGAAATTAAGTGCACGATGTCTCACATATCTTACCCAAAACTTGATTGCTCCCAACAAAGTATTCGATGATTGGTTCTAAGTAAGAGAAGGTACTCCAAGATGTCCATTACCCCTGCCCGGCCGAAACTTATGAAATAATAGTGTTGTGCAGAATGCTTTTTCCACCAACAATTTTGGCTATTTTGACCCTTTTTGTTAACGAGGACCTTTCGCACGGAACACTCTCGAGGGAAATAAATCGCTGGCACAACTTCTAACGAGCCATTTAACAACTTGTTTCGGCAAACGGAAACTTTGTCCAACTGTTTTTGGGAATTTCTAAACTTGGCAGAACGTAGTAACGGTTTGTGAGCAAGAAGGAAGCGATAAGCGTGTTCCGTTGGGAATAGGAAATCGTTCTAGAGCCTTCTAGGGGATTCTACCGCTTTGGAACTTTTATAATAAAATTGGAACTGAAATAAATATTTCGAATAGTGTAAAATAATTGTCAAAGTTACGTTAAAGTACAAAACACTAGCCACCACCTAGCACAATCGATGCGGAAGTTTATATCTCGTCCAGCGTGGCCACGTTTGAAGTAATTCGCAAAAATAACACACCCATTCACAGCGGTCCCTTTTTTCCATCATGTTCCGTCGATGGCAGACTCAGACAAAGAACACCATTTCCACGCCACGCTGTATAATTGAACGCGACTGCCGGGAAATACGCTTTTCCCGGGACTCGATCATCAGTCGCTCGGAACGACTTCGTTCTCCCCAGTTCGTTGTTCGGGGGTTTTCCACGGATGGGAATGGGAATTCTAACACACACACAAAAACAACTCCCAAAATCCGCTCAATGAAAGCTTAACGACTCCTCAACCCGAGTCCGGTGGAAAATGTGTGGTGTGTGAAAACTCCACAAACCCGATTGCCATTTTTTCCACCGGACCGGGCTGCTCTCCGGTACGGCACTCGCACCAAGCACATTGTGTTTGTATAATTTATTGAATGTCGAAATCCTCCCGAAGGAAAACCTCCCCCCCCCGCAATTTCGTCCTTTTTTGCCCGGCCAAATAAAACATTGTGTAAAAACAATGCAAAAGCGAATTTTATTCCTTCCGCTAGTTTGTGCACTGTTCTTGCCGCCAGTCAGCCAGGTTGTTTGGATCACCTTCCTGTGTTGCGCCGGAAGCTGTATAGAGGAGCCGAGAGGACCGCCCAGCGAGTGCATCGCCCATTCATTCCTTTTTTTGCTCTTGTGGCAAGCGATAAATGGTGAACCTTCTTTACCAACCGGGTGTTTTTGTTTGTTCGGCTAGAGGAGATGCTGGGTCGTAGAATGGTTGTGGATAGTATCGTTAGAAGTCTCGGGAGAGCTTTGTCACGGAAGTGATAGGAGAGAGCATGATTTCAGTTTGATTTTTTAACCCGGCGTTGTGGAAGAGGGCAGAAAGCAAACATTTGTTTCTCGGTGAGATTCGTTCATTCAGGCGTGTTGAATTTACGATAGAGTACGTCTTTAAAGATGTGAATGGAAGTCCGACTGACAGAATCATTCTGAGTGAGTTTTTACCAGTTATGGAACCTGAGTGTTAGATTTGATAGCGAACATGCTTTCAATAGTTAGTAGGTAAAAATGATATTTTTTTAAAAATTGGTGCCAGAATCATACTTCACTTTTTAAGCTGATCATAAGTCGTTTAGACCAAAACATTTCACACGGTTGTCTTTATTAGTCAAAATACGTATAAAACTTTTGTCATATATCACATACAGTTAAATGTTGCCTTATGACTTGAACTATCAAAGAAATATTCCTATCCTCAATTCTGCAAAACTTCCAGACTATAAGGTTTTTTTTTCCAGGCAATAAGGTAAACATACTGTTATGATATGAGATGTGGAAAGGCTCATCTTTGAACGTCTCAATGGTGTTTTGTTCATGCCATATCTACAGTAACAGATAATAAAATAAATCCTCTTTTATATCAGATTTTAAAACAATTGATTTCTATACTTCTACTAGCAACACGATACATTTAGGGGGCGGCACGGTGGAAGATGCTAGAGCGGTGCTGGATTTAACACGCAGGACTGGGGTTCGAACCTCTTCTTGGCCGTTTCCTTAAAAGGTAATTAGGCAAAGAAAGAAGAAGATTAGCAATACGGCAGTTTTACTAGAAACAAAATAAGAAAAAAAACTTCTACTTAGTATTATCAAAACAATATTTGGAAAAAAAACCTAAACTTAGTAGCTTTCTAAATCAATCCTTAATATAAAAAGTTTATTTTCGATTTAAAAATTAAAAAATCGTATAATCTAATCTAATCTTATCTAATATAAAATCAAATATATAATCAAAATATCAATAGAACGTCTTAATAAAAGTCGCTCAATTTTGTGCAAAAAAAGCTATACATACAATAATAACAAAACTAGTCTGTGTCACAGTTGAAACATAGAAATAGAGAATACCCTTGGTTTAATAAAAAAAAACTAGTTAGAATTGTAAATTCATGAATAAAAAAATTAGTGAATAGAATTGTTTTACTCTACAATATATTTAGATTATAAAAAAATAGAATAAAAAAAATACTTTAAATTGATACTAAAAAATAGATACTAAAGAAGATTTGTTAAAAATTGGGATCAGAACCTCAATTTTACGATTTAAAAAAATTAGATGCTCTTATTCGTTTGTCAGTCACTGTATATCTTGTGGCTCTAGCTTGTTGTTGTTGTTTAAATATTATAGAGATTTTGGACCACTTGGGTCTCTTTCGTCTCTTTTACTGGGATTGTGGATGTTGAAGGAATTGGAATGTTGGATAGGTTGTGTGAGAGGGTTGCTGAGACGTTAAGGTGTCCCATTCCTTTCGACTTTAGAAGTATCAGACTATTTTCAATAGTTGAATCTTTTTCTAAGTTTGTACTTGAGTTGTTGAGGTAACTCAGTCCTTTTTTGTGTTGTGGACGACAGACTACTGCAGTAGTCGAATTCACCACATTGTTTAGTTTTCCTCTCTAATGTTGAGTGTGTTTCTTTATTATTGTTATTATATTTTTTTCCCCCTTTTTTTACCGGCTTAATTATATTTGGTTGTATAAGTTTGTTTTTCTTAAAAATTTCAATACTTTTTTCTCTTCTTTAGAATCTGGTCCTAAAATGCAGTCAATATTGGAATTTAACTTAAGGTGGTGTCGCTCCCTTTCATATCCTCGGCATTCCGTTAGGATATGATGTATAGTGACTTGGGTTCCACAATACTGGCAAAGTGGCGCTGGTGCTTTAGCTAATAGGTGGCTATGGGTTAGATTTGTGTGTCCAATCCGTAATCTGGATAATATCTTTTGATCTTTGTTGTTATCTGGGTCTTTCCAAGGTTGGATTGTTACTTTTACTGATCTCAACAGGTTGTCTATTTCCTTATTCCAAGCTCTCTGCCATGATTTTTCTATTAAATATTTGCATTGTTTTAGTGCATCCCTCTTAGAGATAGGAGGGGAGTTGTCAGTTGGTAATTGTCGACCTTCATTTGCCAGTCTATCTGCTTTTTCATTGCCTATTATACCAGTATGGCTTGGGATCCAACAGAAGGAAATGTTTTTAGCATGGTCTATTGCATCTATTGCCTGAATATGGGGATCTTTTGAACGACCATGTTCTACTGCAGCTAATACACTTGCACTGTCGGAGAAAATTACGGTAGGTCTGTCTGGATCAATGTTTTCATCTGCTGCTATATAAATAGCAGTGGCCTCAGCTGAAAAAATTGATGAGTAGTCAGGAAGTTTTATCGCGCAACTAGAATTATCAGAGTAAATGCCACACCCTGCGGAGTTCATATAGATTGACCCGTCGGTGTAAATTTTGTGATGGTTGAAATATTTACTGTTGATATGCTCTATTGAAATTTGGTATGCTTGTTTATTGTTTTGTCTAAGTTGATCGTAAATAGTCCAGTCTATTTTATGTGAGTTCTGGAACCATGGGCGTTCCGAATTTCTAGTTATTTTTAGAATATCTGGTAGGAGATGATTAGTGGTCCTTTTAAACATGTCTTTTGCTCTCTGAATTAAATTCGGGCATTCTACTCTTTTCTCTAAATTGCGTAAAGCCGTGCCTATCAAACGGAGTGTTATTATCTGTGGAAAAGGAAGAAGACCACTTTCACATATAAGTGATTTTATAGGGCTAGTAATGAATGCACCGGTGGCGCATCTTATAGCTGAATGGTAGATAGGAGCTAAAATATTATTAATACCGTCAAACTCTAAACTAATAAGTTCTATTCCGAACAAAATTTTTGGGAGAAGCCATCCATTAATCAATCGAATCATTATGAGACGAGATGCCCTGATTTTTCCATATCCTATCATTTTGAAGACATTTATGTACGATGTAGAGGATGTTTTGATATTTTTTAGATGTGGTTTGAATGATAGTTTTGAGTCGAGAGTAATTCCTAAGATTTTAGCTTGATTAACGTTCGGAATAATGCTGTTTTCTATTGAAATCTTCTTAAGATTTTTTGTCTTCTGGGTTTTACAAATTCGTAAGATTTTGCATTTTTCTGGTGCTATTTGGAAACCTGTTGAATCACACCATTTTTTTAGATTATTTATGCCAGTTTGGAGAGCCTTTCTCGATTTACTGGAAGAGACATCCGAGGAAATTAATAGAATGTCGTCTGCATATATGAGGGGGGTGATATTATTAGGGACATGTGTGAAAAGGGACTCGATACTAATAAGGAAAAGGGTGGGAGAAAGGATAGCACCTTGCGGAACTCCATTTTCTAAGTGTTTGATTTGCGAAAATGTATTGCCAATACTAATCCTAAAGGTACGGTTTTCTAAAAAGTTTTGTATAAAGATAGGTAAATTTCCTTGGAAGCCCCATCTTTCCAATTGATGTAAAATGCCATGTCGCCAAGTCAAGTCATAAGCCTTGGCAAGGTCAACAATGGCTAGGTCTATGTGTTTATTATTGTTCTTTGCGGTTGTCAATATGTTTTCTAGTGTGGCGAAATATGTTTCCGTACCGTGACCGCTGCGGAAAGCGTGTTGGTTTTTATGGAGTAAGTTTTTAGATTCTAGTTCATGACAGAGTCTTCTGTTAACTATACGTTCGAGAATTTTAGAAATACAGTTTAATAAAGAGATTGGCCGGTAGCTGTCAACGTTAAAAGGTGATTTAAGTGGTTTGGGAATAGGAATTATATAACTGTTTTTCCAGTGCAGCGGGATTTTACCTGTGCACCATATGTTGTTATAAATTTGGAGGAGATATTCTAAAGCACCACTGGGTAGATGTTGAAGTAATGGGTATCCCACTCCATCTGGTCCGGCAGACTTTCCATTACATTTGCTAAGTGCATGAGAAAGTTCTTTTATTGAAAATAGTTTGTTGTATTGTAAATCTTGGGATGTTTGAAAGGATGTTTTTTTCCGTTCCATAGCTCTTTTGTGCTTTAAAAACTTGTCGGAATAACTATGACTCGAAGATATGGATTGAAAATGTTTTGAGAATTCTTCCGCTATGGCAACTGAGTCATTAATAGGATTTTCAGGGTTGAGTAGGGAAGGGAAATTTGTGTTGGATTTCTTGCCGTTCAAAATGTTTATTCGCCGCCACATTTCCTTTGAGGATATGGACGGATCGATTTCTTGTATGAATTTTTCCCAGCTATTTTGTTTTGATTTAGCTATTAATAATTTGGCTTGTTTATTTGCTTCTTTGTATTTTTGTAATATTGCTGGTTGGATATGGTCGTTAGTGATCGAGGTTGACAATTTCCTGAGCTTTCTTAGGTACTTCCTACGAGTTTTTATTGCTTCAGCAACTTCCTCATTCCACCAGGGAACGTATTTTTTGGGAATTTTCCCACTGCTTTTAGGAATGCTTTGGGAAGCAGCCTCTAGGATTATATCAATGAATCTATGTTCATTTACCTTCATCCTGCTCCACGGAATATTGTTCAATATTTGTTTATATTTTGACCAATCCGCCATGTCGTACTTCCAACGAGGACGGAAGGAAGGAAAATTGTTGTATAGATTAGTAGGATTAAGTTTAACTGTAAGTGGGAAGTGGTCACTGCCATAGAGGTCATTTTCAACAGTGAGAACAAACCTCGATGCTATGTTATCCGATGTAGCACAATGATCTATAGAGCTCATTTGACCGGTCGAAGGATCGATACGGGTAGGTAGGTTATTATGGAGAGGAAATATTTGATTTTGTTGTAAAATGTTATGGATGTCTGTGCCCCGTTTGTTGGTTTGGGAACAACCCCACTGTGTGTTTTGTGCGTTTAAATCTCCAATAATGAGGATAGGATTTGGAATTTTTGCAAGGAGGTTGTTCAGCTCTGTTACAATGTTATTATTATAATTTGGCGATAAGTAAACACTTAGGATATTTAACTCTATTGGGCTTCTAATGTGAATGCATACTGAAGGTATGGAAGTTTTAATGCGAATTCTTGTGTAAGGTATGCTTTTGTGGATTCCCATGCAGGTGCTGTGGGATGTGATAGGGGAATTGTTAGTTATCCAATGATAACTGCTTAGTGGTGTTCTATTGAGCAGAATAGGGTTTGTGTAGGCTTCTTGTAATGTTATTATTTTCGGCTCATGTTTGTTTATTAATATTTTTAATTCATCTAAATTTTTTGAGAAGCTACGTATATTCCAATTCAAAACAAGTTTAGTTTCACCTGGAAAAATTGTCCTGATAGAATTATTTGTAGATTGTGCTGTCATGATTAAAATTTTAGGCTAAAAAAGATTTGCTGATGCGATGATTAGGTTAATGAATTGTTTTTTTTTTTTTGTTTCTATTTACGATGTCCTTTCCTTGTCTTTTTGGCCGAGAGTTCTTCGCTAGAGGATGTCAATGGATGCTTGAAGGTGGATGGTTTGTTATTTTTATTTGTGATAATTGTGTTACCTGCGGTGTCTTCTGTATCTGAGTCCGAGATGAGGTTTTGGCATTCAGTTTTGTTCTGTTTTGTTTGAGTGAATTTTTCAATGGTTTTTGTGAGAACAGCAATCTGGTCTTTCAGTAGGTTAACAGTTTGAGTGAGATTTTCTATAATTTTATCTTTCGGGTCTATTGCTTGGGCTGCAGCGATTCTTTGTTGAGCAAAACTGTTTGACATTTGCTTATGCGTGTTTTGTTCGTATGCTAATATAGCCTCGCGGAAGGAGCAGTTGTTGTCGGTTTTAATTTTTATAATCTCCGCTTCTTTGGTGTAGTGTGGACATTTTTTGTCAAAAGTGTTGTGATGTTCGTTACAATTAACGCACGTTGGTGACACTGTGCAGTGACCGTGGGCATCTTGTCCGCAATTTGCACAGATTTCTTTGTTTGCGCAGTTTTTCGTAGTATGGCCAAATCGGAGGCATCTGTTGCAGCGCATAGGTCGGGGATAATAAACCCTTGTTTTTATCTTCTCTAGCCCGATGTACACATATTCCGGAATTGCCACTGCTTGCATAGTCACCACATATGCATTTGTTTGCACAATTTGGCCATTCACTCTTTTTGTGAATCTGTATACGTCGGTGATACCTTCTGCTCCCATATGTTCTATTATCTCTTCTGATTTTAATGCGCCAATCGAGCTGCACGTAAACACAAACTTTACGGCGTTCAGTGTAGGATGTGGTGTGATTGAGATCTTGTCGCCGTTCATCAAGGAATTGATCTTCTGCAGTTCGGTAAACACTTTTTCTGATCGTGTTTCCAGCAGGAATGTTTTGGAATCCAACGGTCGGCCAGTAACAATTTTACCAATTGCACGTTTAATCGTGTCGCTCAGTATCCATGGATTCGCGGGAAGGGTTTTTTCCCCCACTGTACGTAACAGCAAAAACCGTTTTTCTCCGTACTCGCCGTTTCTATCCATATACAATGGCAACGTTCTCCCCCTCTGCTCTATAGTAGAGAGTGGGGGGAACATAGCTGCGGCCGCCGACGGGCCCGTCATTGGGATTGTTTGACTTTCTCAGAATCTGTCGTTTTGCGTGCACTGTGACGTTAAAAAAAAAAAAAAAAAAAAAAAAAGGGGGATTTCGCTAGGAATAGAGGAGTAGCAATATCGCTAACTAACACACACAAACACACACAATATCACTCGTGAGTCGCGCGCGCAAGAGAAAACACGTCCGATTACATCAACGTTTCGACAGCAACTGGTGGCTCTAGCTTGACATTTGATAGAGACTATCAATGAGAAATGCAATTATGCACATGATGGACTTATTAGAGAGCTTTGCTCCAGACTGAAACCTTTCGAAGTTGAAGTGCCAAAGAAGAAGAATAATTTATCAATAAAAGTGTATTTGCTTGCAGAAATTGTAGTCAAATCTGTATCACAATCATCCAGGATGTTCCGGTAACAAGAGCTTCATTGAGGACTTCTGAAACTATATCATATAGGTAATACGGTATACCAAGATAGAGAAGAGTCGTCATCTTTTTTCTTTGCGCCATGCGGGAGACCAGAGATCTCCATATCGATGGAAGGACCAAGAAAATCCACAGAAGATGTTGAAGTTCCACAGCAATAAGGAGTATGGGCATTCAAGGAGCATTATTGTCAATGTATTTAACTGCTTGATTACAATCAGCGCTACAAATGTAATTTCTGGCAGAAGGAATTTCTGACAGAGGACCTCTGGGTTATGGCTACTCGAAACTGCCTGTTCTGTAGCAAACTATAATATGACATTCTACTACATAAGTGGCATGTAATTCTTCAGGCATTCTTGCATTCTCACCTAGCTAGAGCTCATCGAGGAGAAGGAAAAAACCCTGAACGAATGCTCCACTGTCTGAGATTTGACACCAACCGCCATCAAGTGTGCCCAGAAGCACGGTCACGGGTCGATAATATTATCGAATGTATGTGTGTCACAGCCACCTCAACTGACAGAATATCGTCAGAGCAATAGGCATTCTATTGTCACATATGTAACAAGGACTTGGTTCACGTGGCGAGCGAAAGACATCAAGATAATGAGCCTTGTCAAGATGTCTAGCGACGTTTGCCGGCCTACGATTCTAACCAAACCACACAGAGGCTTCCAGAGTATTCCATTTCCAAAACTATACTCTGCTTGACATCCTGGGAATGATTAATGAAAGCTCGTAAAGGTTTATTCGGCCCAACAAATAATCTGACAGCACGCTCAGTACGGCCCATCATTCTCAATAGCCTTCTTTTCTTAGAAAATGAACTATACGATGCTCCAAGCGATAAAATAAATAGAAAGATAAACAGGACTCCCTTCGATTAGATGTTGAAGCAGCCAGCAATTTAGCATCCCATTCATGCATCCTTTAACGGTCTGATATAACACTACATCCTTCTCCTAACGATAGTTAAATTACATAAAGCACCACTCCTTCTCTCGCTCTGTCTCATTTTGCAAACATACCTGCGATACCGTTTAATTACCTCACCGAAAAACCCTGAAGCCCTGCAGCCGTACCGGGTACGTGTAGTAACGCGGCGAAGCAGATTGTGTGCACTAATTAAATTCCTTCCAGTGTGTTCTCCCGCTCACCGTTCAAGCGATAAGTGGATCTAACTAACAGATCTACCGGCCCTCCTGCTCGACGGTCGTCTTTGGTCATTTTCTAATTGGACCTAGCAATCTCTGTTTCGAAGCATGAAGCCCATGGTCGCGGGGGTGGATGAAGCCATGGTACCGGAAACTGGGCTGGTGGGCTTTGTTTGCGACCCCTTGCGTTTGAGTTTGAGAACAAAACCCCTAAAACTACGCTCCAGCCGTTGGGTCTTTTGTAGAGAGATCGCAAGTACAGAGGGACGAAGAATGCGCCAGTAGTGTAGTTTCTAGCCCTGCTCTGGAACCCTCGTTCAGACCAGAACATCTTACTAAAACTATTATCCTTGTCTAAAGCTAAAACCTGGGTTGGTAAGAAGTCCCGCCCCCGCCCGTTTGCCCTGCCGACGATCGTTCCTTTGCTGGTAAATATTTATTTAATCACACCGTACCCGGGAATGGAAAGCTCTCGGTGAAAAGCGCTGCCTCGACTCCCATCGCTTTCGAACGTCTTGAAGGAAAACGTGCAAATTCCTCACGTGTCTGCAAGCCGAGCAAAACTATCGTTACACTACCCCGAAACAACATTGCGCAATACCGGGAGCGCAACACTCTGTGCCCCGGAAGACCCGCACCAAGGGTGGCGTAGTTAAACGAGCTCCATTAAACATATGTCGCATTGGTTCGAACCAAGTGTTGCGAGCGCGCTCGTACTGTGCTCACCATGAATTCCAAGTACATAATAAATTGTAACGTTTTTCCCTCGACAATGCCTTGACGCGCCATCTTTTGGCGCAGCGCATCGATGGGGTAGGAAAAGTTTTCTCCTCCCCCAGTCTGAACACCCAGTCCAGCCACTGCCACCGTGTGGAAGATTGTCGCCCTTCGGCAGGATTGTCGTAGCTTTGAACTTTTCACGTGATAACACTTCCTCTTGGTTGGTTGGGTGAGAGACGGGGAAGATTGAGGAAAGGAAATGGGAGGAAAATGGGAGGAACATTACCACCCCTCAGTCTCACATCGCTCCGGACGTGCAGAAGATGAATGTTTACTGATATAAAAAAGGGAAACTAAACTGTAACCGAACGACGATTGCCAAAGACATGTGACAGGCGGAATGAAACTAACGCAACAAAAGGTTGGTCCTTTTCTTTCCAAGAAGGACCCAGGACGGACGACGGATGGATGATTGAGCGAAGGAGTAGTTGGGCAGTGTCCAAGCAAGGCAAACCAAGTCTTCCCTTCCGGTGCTTCAATCCGGATGACCATGCTGACTTCTTGTTGGACATTCTGTCCTGTGGCTGTAATGTGGGAAGCAAGCAAGGGAAAAGAACACTGCGCCATCGCTTCTTCAAGTCATTTGCCCTTCGACACGGTGAAGATGAATTTCTTCGTTATTTTTCTTTGCTTGCTAGTTGCAATTGCCGCACGAGTAAAGGGAACGGTAAGGTACAAAACGACTGTACCGAGTGTCACGTACTAGCGTAGCGACAACCTCGTAGCGCACGGAGGGCGAACGAATATGACTGGATGCCCGGTAGTACAAGCAAATGTCCCCATTAGCTATTAGATTATTGTTATAGTTTGGACGTGCCAGTAACGTTAATATGGGATGACAGTTTCTTTCTTTCCAGCCGGGCAGGTATTAAACGGGACGACGAGCTGGCAGGTTCCTTGGATGGAATGTGTGTGTGTGTATGTGGCCTTGTGATTGGATCGAATTGGGGTGGTATGACAGGCGTTTGGAGAAATGGCCGGTATGCTGACACATGCACATCTTTAATCTGGATAGCGCGGCGTGTCTTTGCCAAAGGTTCTTTTTTGGTATTTTAGCGGCACTACGGCAAGCATTGTTTGTTCTAGATGTGGTGCCACAAGAATGTTGCTCTCGCACGGTGAATGAGTTAGGGAAAATGTAGGAAAAATGCTGAATCACTGAAAAAAGTAATTGTTGGTACAACCAGTGCAAGGTGACCGATAGGGGAATATGTGCAGTAAAAATGTATGATTACGAGTTAAAGGAAATAACTTAGGAAACCAAACCTTTAACATCATAGCTGTCAGATAAATATTCGCTCAGATAAGCAAATATTAGAAGCGGTCAGGGCGCCGAGGCGATAGTAGCCGAGACCAAGGATCAAATCCCATCCAGATCGCCTTTTTGTACGCACTGACTATCCAGCTACGCTATGGGTAAAATCAAGTTACAGAATGGAAGATAGGCTAAGACCTTTCTGGGCTGTTGTGACAAGGAAGGAAGGAAGCAAGTATTGAGACAAGAAGAGATAGATTGACATTATTTGACCATCTGAATTCAACTAGGTTTCAAGTTCAAAATTTTCCCGCATGTGGTATAAATAAGTCCAGTAAGCTAAGAATGGCAGGCATGACCTGAGAGGTCGTTAGGCTAAGTAGAAGGAAGAGATGTTGGATTAAGCTTTAGAGGCCGTAATATTCCCCGACTTTAAAATTCGTAGGTATCGTATCAAAACCCTATCTTATTTTTTTCTCAGTAAAAGCTTATGACCAAAACCTACGTTGAAGTAATGAATCCAGAATATCTGAATTTCTGTACCAGTTCGAGAGCTTCTCCGTTTAAAGCTACTCTGTCAGGTATTATCTAGAATAGAATCTCGTTGAGGCATACACTTTGTTGCATTAATCCTAAATTCTACCCATTTATTACCCAAGACATTTAAGATATCTGGAAGGAATCGGAATTTAGGGTTCTTATTGGGTTTCTAGCGCGTAACTATACTAGGCTGTACACTAATCGCATGAAGTGCAGTTTCCTCTACTTCATTAGTTATATTACAACATCTTCACAATGGATCGTTAATTGGTAGCTTTAACCCCCGTTTATTCGATCTTCACGAGATTCTGACGTTGGCAGGATTACCTTCAATGCTACTTAAGCTAGCTACGCATTCTTGTCACAGGCAGGACAAAACAATTATACCATCTAATTTTGTTGCATAAAAAGTAGAATAAAGTGGATAATCTCAAAATCGCCTAAAAAATCTGGACTAAATATTCAAAACTAAATCATGATAAAATTAGAAAATTAATTTATTAAGCAGAAGTATTATTTTGGGGAGTTATTTTTCAACAAGACAAAAGAAGTATTGCTTCAGAACTCTTAGTGCATGATAATGAAATTATGACGACATAAAGAACACAAAACTCGAGTTCTAAGCCCAATATTTATTCTATTATAGTTCCCAATTAAGTGTACATAAAGTTAAAGAAACCAGAACTATGTAACCACGGTTTGGGTTTTGCGATAGACTGATGGTCGAGGTGATAGTAGCGCTGTCTTGAATGATATTCGTATCCCATCTGGGTTGTTCACCCATGTTGAGGACTGTTTATCCAGCAGAGCCATGAGATGATCACCATGATCTAGAATGTCGTTAAGCCAATAAGAAGAAGTTCGTCTCAAGTTGATATGCTAAAGCAGAAGCAGAATAAGAAGAGGAGATCCGGTTCATGTTTCAGTTAGGAAAATTCGAAAATCTCAGTAAGTGTAATTTAGGGGCAATTATACTCCTCAAAAAAATTTATTTAGTGTTATCAGTTATCAGTGTTTTATTAGTGTTATCAGTTATATTATGCTTACAGTCCTATTATACTTATTTTTAAATCATCAGTAATCCGTTGCAGTTGTTGCTTTCTCCATAATTTATCCTAGTCGTATTTGAATATCTCTAAGCAAAATATGAAAACAAATTATGCATATAATTTGATTCTCTCATTTTTCTTCTTCAAGTAGACGGAAGACTAGGGATTAATTTTGCTATTTCTCCGTCTGGTTATTCGAAGCTAGTTTTATAAGCCTTTCTTCGACACCAACAAAAAACACTAGCTCGTTCATTTAACGACAACGAGCTTAAAGTTTTGTCACTCAAGCTTTCAATCCCATTCAAACTCACTTCCCGCACAATCCACGCACCGCCAGTTCTCGAACGCTCCATCCAGCGTACCTGTCACTCACTGGAGATAAATCTTCACTTCTTTAGCTGTCAGCCAGCCACCGTGGCTGGGAAGAAAAATTGTCACCCCGACCGTAATTCGATTCGTCAGTTCTGGTGAATTATCGACCCGCAAATCGAATTCACGCCTTCACGAACCAGCTCCAGCTGCCAACGGAGGTTTTGCGGACATGGACTGAAGAATGGTTCGTTTTGCGGTTCCAAATGACGAATGCTAAATCGTTGTATTTCTCTTTTTTGCGCCGCTCCTTTTGCGATCAAATTCACTCTCGCTAACGCTCGTTCGGTGAAATAAAGGGCTTTTCTTATCCGTCCCCACTCCCCCCCGAACGCACACAAACACACCCGCTGATTGAAAGCATGTCAGATCGGAAAATTAAATTCGAAAATGAGTCTCTTCCCGCTTCCCCAGACCGTTTCGGGCTGGCCCCCAAGAAGACCCGGTGCATTAAGACGCTTGGTACGGCATCGAGAAGCGATGGAATTCAAATCAACGCATGCCGACCGACCGACCGACCGACCGATGTCAACCCCGGGGCGAGAGCCCGGGATCCACTTCGCCTTTGCCCATTGTCTTGATGAGCGGAAGAGTGCCACCGGACCCCGGCTGCCGTGGATGGGATCCTAGGAAGGACTAACTATTTTTGCATTTGGCTGCTGCGCCCGGCTAGTGCCTGTGCCGGGAGCAAGCAAAAGAAGCGAGCGCCACGCCGGCGAAACGTGAACTCGAATCAAACCGGCGAACCAAAGCTTGAGTGGAATGCTAAGCAGCAGCAGCAGCAGCAGCTCCAGCTCCAATTCAACGGATGTAGAAAATTCAATTGATTGATTGAGAGGATTTTGAGGTCGTTTCCGGGCTTAATGGTAATGCTGGTGTGCGTTTTTTTATTCTTCTCCTTTCTTTCTTGTCTTACGGGATTGACAAAGAGGAAGGAAATGCTTTTAGAGAATGAATGTTTTTTTCTTTCTTCTCGTTGGATCAATCCGTCGGTTTTCGTACGGTTATGCTGGGTTTTGTTATTTATCCTTTTAGAATTATCATCTCTGAGTAGACATTATGCTTTGATCAACTAGCTTCCTGACTTTCACAAAATTTCATTCTTTATCTTCAATATTTTCCTTGAAGTTTTTAATAAGGAATGATGATAATAATGTCATGCAAATTAATTTCACGCCTATAGTACGTAACAAAATTGTAGGAACAATCGTGTTTCAGCATTCAAAGCAACATTCACCGAGAGGCAAATATAAAACCATCGAAAGTGTCAGAAAAATAATAAAATCAATTCATTTTTGTAAGGGCGTAAAAGTGATGAATTGATGAAGTGATGGTTCAAGAAATGATGATAACCGTAGTTCGTGAGCGTCTTCCAGTACTGATTATTTTTAATTCCAAGAGTAAGACTAATTCACGACTGAAAAAAGATTTGTTGCTGATAACTTCGTCACAGGTATTTTTCAACGAATTGAAATATAAATAAAATTTCGATCTAAATTATTTAGTTTAAATTTAATTTGAAAGTACACTTTTGAAAAGAGAAAACTAATTTGTATCTATATCTTCATGCAAATATTTTATTTTCAAAAGCAAATGTTCATATAGGTTCGCAACCCACTGTCCTACGATCACGTTACGCCTGAAGGTATGCAATCTGTGCCACATCGCATTGAACGCTCGTTCGTTTCCTTATTCCAGTGCGCAAAAAATTGTCATTTCTTGACTAGCACTTAACTGCTACAAGTTTTTCTAATCAATCCACGTTCAGGCACACAAACCCGAAATCTACATGCCTCAACCCTTTGCCTTTCCTGGCAAGTGACCCAGAACGGCAACAGTTGCGAACGCCGCAAGTCAATCCCCAATCCGTACGCTCGTGTCAATTTGCATAAACGATTGCAAAATCGACGGGGTGTTGGATGGAAATTTTAATCAGTTTAACTGCAATCGGAAAACAAATCACTCGTCAATTACCGGCCTGTCGATTGATTCGGAAACACAATTATGACGAAAACCGCGAAGGCTTTACGGAGCGCTCAAGGAGTAGGAGCGTTCCTCACTCACAGTCGGCATTGGCGAGTGAAATGAACCGACCCACCACACCTTGTCGGCCACCCTCGTGCAGATGAGCCTTCGATTTCGTTCGATTATCTTAGAGCACAAACTGTCGATAAATCAATCGATTTTCCTCACCACGAGCGAGCCTACTTTCCTGCAGGGAAGCGGATTATTCACTGTCCGGTGTTCTAAGCGGTACCGGAATCGCTGGAGGCCGGGACCACAATGGTGCATCGAGCGGTAACAGTGGAAATCGATGAAAATCAATTTTCAGCCAACATGTCGCGCATAAAAGCCGATGCCGCCCTGATCGGTGCAAAGCCCTATTTTGCTGCCTACTGCACTCAGCAGCTTGCACTTGCAGCAAAATGGCTCCAAGTGGATGGCAAGGGCCAGGAAAGTGGAGGGCACACCGAGAAGTGAAACTCTACTTTCTTACCCATTCACTGTCGGTATTAGTTGAACCGGTGTGGTGGTGCAGTTTTGTAGTCCGACATGAGTCTTCTGTTCCCGGTCGTGTAGATATCCGCTCTACTAGCGTACCGGCGTAGCAGCTGTGCGACTGTGCGGCAAAAACCCGACCAGCAAGTGGCGCTTTAACTGATGTCACTATAAATCTTGTCTCGGTAGGAAACTGTCTTCCTTTGTCACGATAAATTAAACTAAATGACCTTAAATACCTTCGTCTCCGGGCGGGTTACTCTTCCCTACTGCCACTGCCATCACACACCGCTCGTTGCTCTTCTAGGGTAAGTTAAAGGCAAAGGCGAAAAAACAGACAAACCAAATACCAGGGAGCAAGCGAAACGGTTCAGCAAAGAGTGAAATTAATTTCAATAATCAGGGTAACGAACTACTTGAGGTGATGAATCTCTTACAGACTTCAGAACAATTTATGTCCAGGGCAATAACAATTTCCGCTTTTGAAGATTTGTTCTAGCAATCCATCCAACTGCCCGTCTTCGTAAAATATCAGATGATCTGAAGCAATTTAAAGCACAGAACTCCTATGCAATAACACATTTTTATGTTTATTTTTAATAGTAGTTTTTAGTTTAGAAGTTCGTTACCATTTCCTTCGCAGGGATGATGCGCTTCTGCGATGGTGCTGTCATCGATCCAAAACCTAGTGTCAGGAACCTCAGAATTTTTCCTCATGATAAGTTAAGGTTTCATGACGAGTTGAATCATATCATTACTAGAGGCAATCAAGTCATATGCCTGCTGATGCATCTGACGAGGGATCAAATGTTCCACCAGAGTCAACCGCATCCCCTGGCGCGTCCGGAGTGCATCCAACGAAAGGATCACGAAGATTGCTCTGCGTTCTTGGAGAGCTGTATTATAGCACACATTGTGCGCTCTTTGGTATGGTAACGCTGCGGTTAAGTTTGTTGTAATCGTCCATTTATAGAGGCTTTGAGTCTCTGAGACCTCATTTTCCACTTAGTGCTTACAGTATACAGAGTTTCTTCGATTTATTGGGAATCGTATTAACTCGCGACTCTGCTATCCGCGATCAACCTGAAGGTTCCTGCAAGGTTACTCTCATCCTAGGAGGTTACTTGACGTAGAGGAAAGTAATTTCCGTTTCGATTCCTCTAACACGTTGCAATGTCTAACTCTTATAAATATATTTTCCGATAGTCCTTGTACTAGTCAGCGTCTCATTCTTAGCCTTTACCTAAGTAAGGTTTAAAACATTCCAACAGGGCCATGTGAGCCGTTGAAGTTTTGCGGCGGAATGAAGATAACGGCGCCGATATTCACACGGCAGGACCCGGGGCTCAAACCCGCCAGGACCAGGGTAAAAATGGTGTCCAGAAGTGGTAAGCCCGAGATCTTTTGAGGTTATAGTGCTAAGGAAGAAGGAAGTACTGTACATTTTTTATCCTGGTGAGATCATCAGAGTATTCGACTACTAGATGTAGATATTATCCTGGACATGAAGGTAATTACTATACAACTCTCGCCGTTCTATGGTAACTTCGTCATCGATCGAAAAGTTTGTGAACTGACCTCAACAGAAGCAAATAGATTTTTATGCCCCTAAATTTATGCTTGTTCTTAGCGTATGATTACTACAGGATAGGACCATAAGGAAATGTATTGCTATAATGATAAGAGTCCAATTCAATCCATGCGGTATAGTCCACTCGAACTAGGAGTAGAATTTTTATGACAAACTTCTCTCAGAGGACTTTCATTTTAATAACCAATACTGACCAGTAATCGATTGTCAATAATTGTAAAAGCTCTTGGAATTAATTGAAGTTGCCATTCGTACCTAATCTAATCTAACAGTTGGGACAGTTTCTGATTTCTATTAGTTTAGACTGTAAAATACACCCACAGTGAAGCATTTGAATACATTTTAATCTTCAGTTGTTCGTTATTCGGAAGCATGCAATCATTTAAAGCAACCTTGTAGAACTCTAATTCACTAGAATTTGCAGAGCCTGATTGGACTCTCGTCTAACTGCCACGTTGTCCAATGGTTCAAAGTTAATGAATTGTTGGGAAAATTAAAGGAAATGCCATCACAACTGAGTACCTCGAATGCAATTTCTCCAAAGTGTCCCAAAGGCAATTGGTTTTAAACCAGCTGATTCCAAACGACGAAATACTTCAACATACATTTCAAACGAACGAAGCCACGAAGCTCAGTCTACTGGAACGTAGGCTTATTAATTTTTACTATTTGTCGGCTTTTCATGCGAATAAGGCACATAGTAACATGAAACCTTATAATTGATTTGTTGATATAGATCAAAGCCTTATAAATGAATTCTTCTAAAATTGTACATGCAGAACTATGTTCGTTTGAAATTTTAATGTTATTTAAGTTCTTGGAAACGCCGTGCGCTTCATTCGTCATTGAAACTTATTGGCTACAATTAGCTTTACATGCATTATGGAATACTTACAATGGCTGAGAGAGATCTAAGGACAGCGTGGTCCATTAGACAACTTGTCTGGAATTGATTAAATTATTCCACATCCACTTCCGATACCGAAGTCAATGTGCGCTGCCCTGTACCCGAGTGCGCTCAAACCGAGCACCAACTTGCATAATTTTATTGTTGAATCTGATCACATCTCTTCAATTAAACATGCAATTTTCCACACAACTTTCGATGCGTATCTGTGCACACCAGGGATGCCAGAACTTACATCCACTCGATACCAGATCCATCGGGTCGCAGGGAAGGTCAAGGGAAACCACACGACCGGATCTCTTTCCACACGCTGGCTGGTAGACTGGCTGGAAGAAGCGTGCCAAGGAAACAAATAAGCGATAAATTAATCCATGGGACTCCGGGGACACTCCGCAAGAGGAGGCCCCCTACCGGGGTTCTTCCGTTTGCCATCATTCTTCCACAATTGACCGACCGTCCTTTTCTGTGCGGTGCGAAGTCCTTCACACGGTCGCACGTTCCGGAACAGGAAAAGGATTTTGGTTACCCTCCGCTCCAAGGCCCCCAAGCGCTCTGGGGAAAACTTTAATTACCCGTTTCAGAACTCATGTGAGGATGTTTTATGTGCGGTGTTGTCTGCCCCCCCTCCTGAAACCTGCAAGACACATAGTGCCTTTTGTCATTTTGTCTTGGACGAGATCTCTCCTGAAGGCCTTGGAAGCCAAGATGCTACTCGAAATGGCTGCAAAGGCTTAGGAAACTTTGGTTCTGATGGTGGAGTTTTGTTGATTGAGCACCAAGCAGCGTTCGGTTTGGTGGAGCTGTGCCAAGAAATTTCCTATCCTATTGGCATAATGCTGGGGTGTGTGTGTGTGTGTGTGTGCTCATGCACGTGGTTTTCCGGTTTGAGGACCGGGGAAAGTGTGACCAGGTTTGCTCTGTCCAATTGGATCTGAAACGGTACCTCTTTCGATGGATAATTTTCAAAGCAAACAAGCTGAGCTTTGTGTTTTCTACTTGGGAAATTGAAGGAAGTATAACGTATTAGTAACAATTAGTGGTTTGTCCTGGTTTCATGTAGTTTGCGTTGTTTGGCAAATAATTCAATTAAATGATTAAATTCAGAGGATTCAAAACAACGGAATAGAGGACTCAACTATCCAATCCGAATCCAAACAGCTATTATCATCTTCTTGCATGACATGGCCAATAATATCATGTAACATACGTGAATAAAGCAAGAATAGGCGGTAATTGCATCACAATACACCTTGCACGTGGCCATCTAATTGACTCTTATACGTATGGGAATCAGGTCCATGTTTATTATCCTATCTTATTACCGAAATGAATGGTGCGATGATGGGTTGCATGTTAGCTAACGCGTTTGATGTAATAAGCTATTAACCCTCACTACGGGGAGACGGTCCGGATGGGATTTGAGGTCCAGTCTTGTAAAGATTACATCGCATCGCTTATCGAACTATTACTTTCTGCTACAGACAAGATCCTTGTAAGTCTTATTTGTTGCCAATTGTTGAGACCACTAAATAGGCCGTCCTTGATTTCATGACGGTCTTTGCATACATTTACTAATTTTGATTTGACGCTGTAGCCTTTGTTATTGTTCATAGTCAAAACACAAAGTCGTGCGTATAAGTTGCAAGGTCCTGTCGGGATTTCAATCCAGGACACATTTTCTTCTTCTGCTGTCGAGGTATACCACGATTCGACACAAGAATCCAGCTTCCTGAGCTTTCCTACACTGCTTCAAAGGTTTGTAAGCACAAGAACCTCTATGGTTGAGAACCAAAAACTTTGACCAAAAGTATGTCCCAATCCAGAACTTCTTCTTCATTGGCACTACAACCTCGAGAGGTCTCGGCCTGCCATTTCCGGCTTTCTGTGACTTGATTTTACCCGCAGCAAAGTAGTCAGCCCTGCGTACGGGGAGGCGGTCTGGATGGGATTTGAATCCCGGTCCTGTCGTGTAAAGACATGCGCCGTTATCGCCTCTGCCACCCGACCAATCCAGGACACCTTCTCAGAATTCTGCACTCGAATTTGAATAAGAACAGTTTTAGAAGAGATAGTACATTCCCTGCAGACTTAAGATTCGGTTTCACTTGGCAGATCTTTAACTCCTGCCTGAAGACGGTGTATGTAACCATCAGACCAGATTATGCCATCGATAATATACATGGCTAAACGATATGACTAGGCCGTTCCTGGGTAATAACAAAAGTCATGATAATATTTGTTGCGAATTTAATAGCTTGGCTACGAAAAAGAACTCAAATAGGCTGATAGAATGGATAGAGAAATGAACACTGTAGGAAAAAATTTAGGTTGAAATAAATATTTAAATGACGCGACTAGAGGATGACGGATTCTTGTTTGCCGGAATCCGAACCACTTCATCGTGAAATTGTCTCAGGGCTGATTACTTTGCTACGGGTAAAGTCAAGTCACAGGAAGCCAAAGATGGTGGGCCGAGATCTTTCGAGGTTGTAATGCTAGTGCCAACCATAAACAGATGAACAGATGAAAGATTCTTTTTCGCCGGCAAGCTCTGTGAATACGGACAACTTTATCGAGAACTAGTCTCACCTATATATTCAGCAAACGCCAGGATCTCCATTTAATTGTAGTACATTGTTGGCAATTTTTTTACCAAGTGGTTGATCTCTGGAGACCAACCATCCTTCTACTAATTTACTTATGATCCTTCCGATATTCCTGGCATGTTCGTTTAGGGCTTTAAAAGAGTCTCATCATAAGCTTGAGTAATTGAAATATTTCTTTTCAAATTAGACAACGCACTATACTTGATATACTCTAACTTAGCTCTCTTACTTAGGTTGTATGATGCCAAGATTCCAAGCAAATTACATCGCATCGATTTATTTTATTGGGTTTTTGAGTCAACTGACACTTCTCGCACCGTGCACATCGTAAGTTGACGTTATTGGAGACTCTTGTACCTGTGAAAAGAGACGAATGAAGTATCAGAGACCTAAAGGCTCTATAACTTCTGCTTCTTCTTCTTTTTTGTTGGCCTAATGACCTCTTATTCGATCATGCCTGTCATTTCTGGCTTACAAGAATAATGGAAACCGCAAAGTATAATAGCCAGTCCTCACTAAGGGAGAACGGCCAGGGTGGGATTAGAATCCTGGTGCTGCCATGTGAAGACTGGCACCGTTTTCGCACTTACTACCCGTCCACTCCCTGGCTCTATAAATAAACAATAAAAAAAGAACTTGTGGAAGAAACATTGACATTAATGATTGAATAGATTTTAAAAATAATTATATTATAGAGTTTATTGTAAAAAACTTCTATAAAATATTCTAACAAATACATTACTAAACAAAACCACGTACAAAAATCAATTACCATCCCCAAAACAAACCTACCAAATGGGCAGAAAAGAAAAGCTTGCCATTTATTTTTCCCTAACTCTTCACGTGCCATAAATTTATTCTGGAATCAGTTCAGCCCAACCAGTTCAGCAACACACACACACCCACTAGGACCCAAACACACACACACACACACAAACACAATCCGACAGTGGTCAACAGCCGTGTGTTTTCTTCTGCCTGCCTACCAGGAGCGCTGGGAATTTGTACGTAGCCAAACCACAGCGGTGTTTGAGTGTAGCCGCAAAGTTTACCATCCTTACGCCCAGTGTGTCCCGGAGCCATTATTTTTCAATTTAGTTTTTTTCTATCTTGACCTTTTCTCACCCAAACACACACACACACAGGGGGAGAAATGGTCGCCTCAAACCCCCAGGACCAGGCCCAAGGATAAAATGCTGACATCGGCCTCGCGCAAAGTGTGGTAAAGTGTGGGCTACTGCGGCTGCTATCTCGGTCCTAGGCAAAGTGTACGGAGAGTGTGGCATACATTTTCACCAAAAATCCTTCCTTTTCCACTGCTGGCAAGAAGCTGGCAGAAGCTTTTTAGTAGCGTCCCCAACCGAACACGCTGTGCAATAAAAGTGCAACTTTTAAATTGAATTTGGAAACAGAATAAATAGCAAGTATCGTTCGTCGGGAGGTTTGGGGAGTTTTTTTTTTTCGTTGGTGTCATTCTCCTCGTAAGTTACGTACTTTTGGGTCGAACGAAAAAGGTCGGCGTCATCAAGGGGTATATTAGTGTTGGTTGATTATTTTGTCGCTTTTAAATGTAAAATTTTTGGCTAATATTAATAGCCTCAAAATCCTGAAGACCTCTCGTTAAGAGTTCTACACTTCCTTGAAGCTAACAATAACTGACTAATTTTCATGATTTTTCCGGACAATATTTTTAGTACAACCTCACAGAGTTGCAATCGAAAAATGCAATGCTTTTCTCCCAACAAAAAACCTGCTGCATTGCTGCTGCTTCAACCAGGGAAATCGAGTCAGGGCGGGGGGGGAAGACATTTTTAGCACTCAAGAGTGTCCAATTTAAATTTCGCACGTAAGTAGGTACTTCCTGGCAGGAATGCGGAGATTTCCAGCCCAAATCTGCTTAAGTGAAATTACTTATTTTTCGTCTCTTCCCTTTTCTCGTTTTTTTTCGGGTCTGTTCGCGGGTTTTTTGCCACACCGAAGCTGGATAAATTATTTCTTGTGGTGACTTTTGGTGAAACTTTGGAAATTGCTTTCGCCGCTGAGAATACATGGCAAAACTGGAGAAAGAATAGTGGATTCGTAAGCCTTTGTTTTTTTGTTTTGCTCCCCCAAGATACGGTATGAGACCGTAAACAAGTGTCACACTAGCAACAAACGAGGTTGGGCGAGAAAATAGTATGCTGGGAAAAAATTTAAGATGTGTCATCAGGGACTTGGTCGGAACAGCTCCAGCCAATAGACATTGGACGAGAATGACTATGCAACTGTATGTAATTGAATGCCCCAATGGACAAAACTGTTTAACGAGTTGTCGATGCAGATAAAATTGATTTATTGCACTTTAAACGATTGAATGAGCGCTCTCATTGTGCATGTCTTCATTCACACGATTCACCCAATAAATGTTCTGGGATGGACGGCATCCAATGTCAAAGCTAGGTAGTGTAAATAATTATAGTTGGTCCTATGATGGATGGTTGCTTGCCCCTTTTTCCCATGCTAATTACTCACCCTTTCAACACACGAAAGGTCGAACAAGGGGCAGGCAATTGTAAATGGGTTTCCAATGATTGAAACTGTGCTGAGTGACGGACGCACTGAACGCACTGAAATGGTGTAAATGGTTGTCCATCTCACCTGGTCCAATAGTAAAAGGGGGACCTGACCCCAGCACTGCACAAGACCGTTAATCATGGTGCGTCATGGTACAATCGACAGTTGAAGCTGATGCCTATGTTAGCTCGCTGACCCCATGTGAAACAGCCTACAAATGAAGTACATTGTAAGGGTCGTAGAAGGCAATTAGGATTTTGTGGTACAGATTAATGGATTTTAAAGGATGAATGGATTTTTTGACAAAGATTGTTAAAATATTTAATATTTTTGGGATATTATTTTTGAATTTTGTTTAATTATTTTATGTTGGAAAACGAAAAACATATTTAAAAAAAAATCTGTCAGTATGGATGACTGGACTGGTTGGAACGAACTGGAACTGGTTGGAAAACGAAAAACATATTTAAAAAAAAATCTGTCAGTATGGATGACTGGTTGGTTTGGGATGAGATTTGAACCTACCGTGTGACGGCTGCCTCTGTCACCGAACCCTTCCACAAATGTCAAAATTGTACAATTAGGCAATTTGACTGTTGATTGAGAGGCAAATATTCGGCTAAAGTCTGAATAGATGCAACCCCCACCCCCCCCTCCCCCCCCCCACTCACGGAAACTCATTTTTGCAACTGAGTTACCCAAAAGGGTATATTTTTCAGACTTTTTACTGTAAGTATTTATTTATTTATTATTTATTTACTATTTTTAATTGTTATAAATAATGATTACAACGATTTCTCTCATTTTTGCTTAACTTTTACCTAAATTTATGGTAACTCAGTAGCGAAAAGTGAGTGCCGTGAGTGGGGGGCATCTATTCAGACTTTACTCGCCACAATGTGTTACATGGGTATTGAAAGGACATAATCAGGATCATGCTTCATTTCTTGTTTTCCTTTCGATCGTCATTCTCATCTGTCATTTTGTTGGCATCCGTGTTTGCGTTCAGAGCGCAAAATTTGAAGTGATAATATCTTTACCGGAGAATATATTTAGTTTTCGTAGCAATGCCTGGAAAATCTTTGAAATTTAGCAGAAGAGTAATTGCTCGACAAAATAAAAAACCAGCAGCTTTAGAGATGGGGTACGATCAGCAGCTTCTTCTGGAACGAGAAGCACTGCAAATGAGCCGGACGGCGTATCAAACATATGGTGAGTAAAGTGTGTAATTTGTTGCTTCATGCTGTTTAAAGGTATTTCATTTTATTAACAAAACGTTATCTTTCTATCATAGATCAATCCTCTCAACAAGATGACGATGTACAATGTGTGGAATATTCATCGCCACCAATCAACCCGAGTAACATCAGCTTTGACATCAACGATCTTGATGTTATAATTCAGGATATGGAAAATCAGGAGCCAATAGAAATGACATCGGAAAACTCGAAACAAAAGAATGGGAAATTTACGTTGCACTCGTTGAGGGAAAGGTTTCCTCAGCTTACGATCAAATCTGTACCCTCTTCCTTACCAAACACAACTCTCGCTGACGGAAAGTACAACACAAATTCGGGGTTTAACAATGCGGAATAGCTCGTCCGATTTTTCCTTACGAACGTATGAAGAAACACTCATGACGGATTAATAAACAAATAATAAACAAATGCAAAAAATATCTATTCTTTAATGATTAAAAATTTATTAAAGTATAGTTAATAAAGTAAGTCTGCCTGGATAAATACTGTTTGGGAGTTTAGCATTAAAATTCACAAATTCACAATAGCTTCATCCAATATTTGCTGTAAATGCCAGCTAAGGGACCCCAGCAAATAGAGAAGAGATAAATAATTAAAATGAAAAGAGGTAGAACTTGTAGCGGATCTGCCTTCACGCACCTGGACCGGGTATGGAATAATCATCAGGTAGGTACAAATGACCATCCTGCCATACGGGTACAATCAAGTAAAGAGAGCCTAAATTGGCAGGCCGATACCTCTTGAGGTTGTAAGCAGAAGAAGGAGATGGCGGTTCAAGGTACCGGTTTTTCAAGGTACTAATATTGCAAAGATTTTGTTAATAATTAAAATAGTACATTTTCTATACTGGAATCGCATCGAGGACTGAAGCAAGGGGACGGACTCTTCTGTTAGCTGTTCAACATATCTCTGGAAGGTGTCATTCGAAGCGCGGGCTTTGACATCAGGTGCACGATTTTCACCCGGTGTCTCCAATTCCTTCGCTTCGCGGATGACATTGACATCATCTGAAGGACATTTGCGGCGGTTTGCGAGGCGCACACCCGACTGAAACGCGAGGCCAATATGATTGGATGGAGGCTCTGACCGTGATAGAGCACGACTCGGAAGCAGAGTATTAGTTGACGGTGGCGATCTTGAGGTAGTAGAGGAGTTCTGCTATCTTGGCATGATCGTAGTTTCGGACAACATCGTAAGCGGTGAAATCCGAAGGCGCATTGTTCAGCGGGAATCGTGCCTGCTCCACAGTCTCCTGAGATCCAGAAGACTCCTACAACGCACGAAATGCGCCTTATAGAACACGTTGATAAGGCCGGTAGTCCTTTAAGGGCACGAGTCCTGGACTATGCTGGCGGTTGACACCAATGCACTCACTTGAAGAAGGAGCGAGAAGGAGAATGATCCACGAGCTAGCTATGCTGTTTGGTGATGCAGACATCCTGACGGTTGCCAAAGCTGGAAGGATACGCTGGTTAGGGCACGTGATGGGGATGCCGGACTCATGCCCTACTTGGAAGCTGCTCGTCAGCGGTCCGTTCAACACGAAGCTTAGAAGAGCACAGCGAGCTCGTTGGCTGGATCAAGTGGAGCCGGACCTGAGGGAGATCGGATGCAGCCGGGGAGTTTGAAAGCCTAGTTGAGCTATATGACATGATGATAGTAGTCAGAAAAGGTATAGAGAACCTAGAGTCAATTGCCATTGGCCAACCAATCATTGCTAAATCAACTACACTTACTGCAATATTCAAATACAAATGTTCCTGAAGGCCTATTTTTAAGCCTGATTAAGGTTACTTGCTCACTCTCAATCATATGGTTGTAATATTACGTATCAAAATCCCATCTGTTTCATGCTTGATCGTAAAAGCAGTGAGTCATGTGATGCAAAAATGTTTCCTACGCTGAAGATCAACAGATACAGATCACCAAAACCCAAAACCTCCCTATCAAGCTACATCGCACCCTTGTAACTTAATACGGACTGCCTTTCTTCGGTTTGCAGTACACCGAGTAAAGTAAAGCCAACATCTTCCCGCTGGTGGATCATTCGTTCTGCAGTGCGCGAGGTCGCTAAAACATCTGTGATCATTTGCGATCAGTGGCCGCGAGCACGCTTCTTACTTTGCATTAAAAGAAGAAGAGAATCAAGTTTCACGCGCTTGGACTCAACTTGCCTTGGTTTGTCGGTGCGGTTTGAGCTTAACCTTCTTACCCGAAGGGCCTTTTCCAGCAACTACCGTCCGCCGATTCGCAGACCGTCCTTCGTGATAGAGTTTTGTGACCCTTCCTGAGTCTACTTGCCCACCCAACCATCGACTGGAGCCGACCCACATGGACGATTGTGCTCCCTTTTTTCTTGCTGCGCTTTGGAAAGGGTTCGGAACGAATTTGGAATAGATCTTCGCCACAATCCACATTCCACCGTGTGCGACTTCTGCGGGCGGTTTTCCACGGTGGAATGTGCCCCGTGTACGACCACGCGAAGATGTCGACCACCGTTGAGTTAGGTGGACCCGTGGGCTCACGCGAACTTCTCCCGTGGACCGTGGTGAGTGCAACGCAAAGTTTCAAAGTTGTAATTTAGATACAAATCTTGATATCATGAAACTTGGTTGCTGTGGAGCAACAATCCTGGCCATTTGCATCTACCGTCCACGGCCCGGCGGATTCCGGGGTTTCCTTTGCGAACTCCCGTTGCTGTGGCGCTATTACATATCTTCTCATTTCCTCGTGGGTTCTCGTGGGTTTGAGAGCATTGAAATGTCAGCCGGACGCACCCCGAGATGCACTCGGACGCTTGCATCTGCGGATCTTGTTGCGAAGGCCACCAGCAACTGGTAGCGCACCCGGCAAACGTGCCGCTACAGATAGAGATGTTGGGCAGATCTCTTAAGGGTAGGAGGTAGTTCCGGTTGCAGCAAAGCGCCAACCACCCCGAATGAACCAATTGTCGATTTATTTTTTTGCTCGCCATAGACCAACGCTACTACTGTCGGTTTCAAGGGGTGTTTCGGGAGAGAAAAATTCCGCGACCGTGAGTGCTTTTCCAACGGCAACCACACACGTACACGTGGTGGGATGTCATTCCGTGGCCATACGTTTTAAATGGAATCACTGGGCACGTTGCACGTTGA
Organism: Anopheles stephensi; assembly: GCF_013141755.1. NCBI lineage: Eukaryota > Metazoa > Arthropoda > Insecta > Diptera > Culicidae > Anopheles > Anopheles stephensi. Next base: position 16,292,770 of record NC_050202.1, on the reverse strand, counting down.
ATTGTTGTTTGCCGGAAGCCGTGCGCTAGATGCTAGATTTTGGATCGGCTGAATCGCAGGAAGATGTCGGTATCATATATTTTAATCTAGAAATCTTTCGAGAATTGTATTTGAATTTATGATCACCGACGGGCGTGTGGGAAGGGCGGGCGGTACAATGCGATGCATAAGAAATGGCACAGTCGTTTACGAACATTACGCTACGCATTACGATATATTTTAAAATAAATAAATAAAATAAATGTAAATGAATGAACAGAACCATTTTGCTGGAAGAACAGAACTATTTTGCACGCGAGGCATAGTTGCACCAAGAATGCACTTTGTAACTGTTGAAAGAATAAAATTATACAGGAAGGAGTTTTGAACCTGTTTAACAGGCACACGAAGCATAACGATACTCAGGCTTGTAGCACAGCTCCGTCTTGTGGTTTTTTCGTCGTAAGGCTCTTTTACATTTTGCATGGGATTTGACAGGTGTGAGGTGGCCATAGAACTCGCCATAGAGACCATTTCACTTTGGATGAATTCTTTTACAATAAGCACCGAATTTATTCTAATGCCTTGACTCTTTTTTTGAGGCATGATTTGTCTATTCACTTTTTTTTGACGCACTGCCAGTAAAAGTTTAATTAATAATATAAAAGAATTTTTATTAATAATTTCGACTTCTACAATGAGGCGGTCCTTCACACGATAGGACCGGGGTTCAAATCCCGTCCAGACCGCCTCGCTCCGTACGCAGGGCTGACTACTTTGCTACGGGTAAAATCAAGTCACAGAAATCCAGAAATGACAGGCCGAGACCTTTCAGGGTTGTAGTGCCAATAAGAGGCGAATGATGTCTCTAAGACTATCTAGGCCTCTATAAATAAAAAAAAGTTGCAGTGCCAAGGAAGAAGAATTTCGGCTTAAAATCATTCTAAAACTAAAAGGTAAGCAGACACGATTGACTTAACAGTCTTTTTAAAAGAAAAAAAAAAACATAGAAAACAATAGTTCATGTTCAGGATTACATTAAAGATCAACATTCAAGCTTGAAAAGTACAACGAAAAAAGAACTACTTTTACCTGTGTAGAATGCTGCTTATAACAAGCACAGATTGTTTATAATCTTACTTACTTACTTTATTTGCTGTGCTAAGATTAAAATTATTCCAAAGATTAATGTTCAAACTAGGAAAAAAACAAACGGAGCATTATTAAGTTTGAAAGCTGCTTAAGTGCTGTTTAAAGGTCTCCTCACCCCTACGTAGAAGCTGTTGCTAAAGAGTGATTAATCAGTTAAAACTAGTTGTTTAAAAGGTAAAAATTAATAATCAAACCAGAAAAACAAACAGTTTGGTTGGCAGTTTGCAAGCTGCTTAAAAGCTGTTTAAAGGATCCCTCAACGTAGAAGCTTTGAATCTATATTGCTAATGAGTAATTAACCAGTTGTGTTTTTTTCTATTCAATGATAATGAATTATTGTGGTATTTACTACAAAGTCCATCAATTGTGTCAGTGTATTAGTTTCATCATTAGACTTAAAAATTGAAATATTTTTTTTTAACTTTTAGCAACTTAATTCTAAATATAGCTACGGCTCAGTTTTAAATCTAGAGCACAATAATTTGGAGTTGCAGCCACATCAAGCAGTTTCCAAACAATGTTAAATTGTATCACAACAATTTGTACAAGAACTGCCCCTTGTTTTGCCAAGATCTGTACCACGGGGGTGCATAAAACATGCAAAGCTTTTGGCGCCGCCATCACATTTCGTACTTTCGCGATGCCGCTCGCCGTAACGCGCGCTACTCGTACCTTCCGAACCCCTCCAAGCGCATCGTTAAGCTGCTGCTGCTGCTGCTGGAAAATACATACTGTTTCAATAAATCAGCTGAAACGCCGTCGCTGGTAGCAACTGGCTGCCGCGAAAGAACATCACGCGACGTGTACACTGTGGCATCGACGGGGGGTCGGCAAGTTTTGCGGTCCCCGTTGTGGTAGGCGCGTCTTTTAACCATGGGGCTCAGTAGTCAGAACATGACGACATACATGGGTTCCCTCCTGTGTGTCTGTGACTGTGTACTTTTTGCACATCCGACATGTAAAGCGTGCAGCTCGTACGTATCGCCGACTAATCTCGTATGGTGAGCTGATAAACTGGGAGGATAAACTGTTTCTAGCTGGTGGGCAAGCTATTAGAGAGAGGTTTGAGAGTGTTTTAATATTTTTTTTTACCATACAAAAATTTGCCCAAAAATGTGAAGACCAATTTTAAAACTTATTTTAATAAAATTCAAAACGACCGTTTGGCCACATGAAGCTCCTGCCAAGTGAACCGATTGAAGACACTCACTCATACCAACCGCTGTTTACGCATCTTCAGCTATTAAAGTTTTGCGACAAATCATGCTATTCGCACTATTCCAACGGGGATCCACTGCAGTGATTAAACTTTATTGGCAGTGTAATCATGTCGCGACGAAGTACTGCGAATCTTCACTCCCCAGAAACAAATGGCCACCATTTAAGATGCTATAAAAGCAGATGAATCTATGTCGGGTTTAAATTCTACTGCTGGTAAAACAAGTCCCAACCAAGTAGCCTTGTTAGCGTTACCGAGCGTAGCTTTTATCGACGGATTTTGACGCTTGGCGTCCGTATGATACCGGCACAACCGGAACTTTACGACGCCCTTTGCGTATAGCAAAACTTCCCCGAGCGTAGCATTTTTATGCTCCAATAAACAACCCCTTCCATCGGTGTGTGTGTGTGTGCTCATGAGTTCCGCAACTACTGGTGTAACTCTTTCTTTTTTTTTCGACACTAATTACAAGACGCTGATCGGGGGTTAAATGGGAACGACTGCTGCAACACGGCTAGTCGTGCAGTGATTGCTGCCGAGGAGTCTTCATAAAATTAAGCTTAATGATCAATGGTCTGGTAGAGGTCTCCGAACGGAACGGTGGAAAGTGTCACTTATTAACTTGCGATCGGGGGAAATGTAATCGATTTGTAATCCCAGCCGGAGCAGACGGATGGTGCTGACAGACGGTAACGGAATCGTAAAGTTACGAGAGACTCTTCCAGCGCAGTTTCACGATAGCGTGGATAGTCGGGCGTCAAAAATCAATTAAGTTTCGATTAATTCCAGCTACTTACGCCGTAACGATACGGAATGCCGGCAGAAGAATGATTTTATTTCTCAGAATATTGACTCTATGTCTGCTTGCTCGGTGAGTGCACTCTGCTTTATATCGGGAACACCATCGAAAATTGTTTGGTTAACATAATAAATGAAAGAATAGTGTCTTCTTTTTTGACTCTATTTTAAGAGTTAACTTATCCTTGATCGGTTGAATGTCTAGCAATCGATTCCGAGGAGCTATCGGGCATTACCAATTTTTTTTCTAAATTCGGTGGAAAAGAATGTCTTCGTTCTGCATACTTTCGTGCTGGCAGCCAACCGGTCAAACAAGAGGCTGACCAATCTTCTCCACTCTAATTACCTGTCGCGACGGACGAAGCTGGGACTGTACAGAACATTTGTAGTCCCAGTACTCACATACGCCACTTGAGACATGGACTCTATCCAAATCTGACGAACCCCTCTTAGCCGCGTTCGAGAGGAAGATGCTCAAAAGGATTTTTGGCCTCCTTATGTGTGGAAGGACAATGGAGGAGCCGATACAATGACGAGCTTTACGAGCTGTACGATAGTCTCACCATCGAGCAGCGCATTAGAATCGTCAGGCTCAGATGGGCTGGTCATGTCATGAGAAAGACACCGGACGACCTGGCTCGTAAAGTCCTTATAGGCCGTCCTCACGGACAGAGGGAGAGATGGAGTGATGAAGCAATTGTAGCAGCGGAGGAAAATATGGCCCGTACTTGTTCGTATAATTAGGCTATATGGAGGAATATTTCATGTGCTAACGCACACAGAACTGACTAGCCAGCTACGGCTAATATCAAGTCTCTGGAAGCCAGAAATGACAAGCCGAACCCTTTTGAGGTTGTAGTGCCAAATAAAATGTGAAATATAAGTGTGTAAAATAACTGTTAGCTTTCCCAAATGTGTGCCTAATCATTCTTTTCAATTTACTTTATCTTAATTTTTAGTTGCTTTAGATTAGTATATTATTATATTCTAAAAGAAAGTATTCGTATAGTTCTGTTAACTATTGTATAAGTATGTGAAGCGAAACTACCAGTTTAATGCCTGCCAAGAGTTATTATTTATAGTGTAAAGTATTTTTAAAACATCTTGATTCTAATATTTGCTTTATTCGATGCATATGTTGGCTGCAGCGTGACGATTTATTGTGGGCCAACAGCTAGAGTAACGTGCAATGTTGGCCTAAATCCTTTCTCACAGTTTTGGCAAACCTGCTTTAATATTATCTTAGTCTTTAGTATACGATCACACCAATACTGTCAAATGTTTCTGCACATATACCTTTTCAAATTGAAGCGATTTGCAGAAATTTTCAACAAGAAATAACACCTTGAGTGAGGTCCTGCAATGGATACCTTAATCTGAATATCAACAGCTTTATACCGAAATACATTTTATGTTCTTTGCGTGAAAAGGTTCATCTATGGAAATTTTCTTAATACGGAAGAAAAAAAACGCATACCTAAGAAAGAACATCAATTCGTAATAATTAGAGCAACAAAAAGTTACCCGCTCGTTGCATGTTCTCCTGTTACCCGAGAAACTGACAGGGAAACTATAAAATATCATGCCATAAGTAAATAATGTAGAAAATGCAATAAATAGCATTCCATAAACGAAAACGCTCTAATTAAGCATCCTATAAAACACTTAAATAGTCTACCATAATTATTGTAGTAAAGACATGAACACCATTCTATGCAGATAGTATACCTGTAGGCGCATATCAAAATCATAAGTGCAACGAGTGGAAGTAACCTGCTTGCCGCATGGTCTCCTGTTACTCAAACAGCTGGTAGCGCAGAAAATTTCTTAAATTTCTTGTATCGGTTAGCGAAGTTATAAAATAGCATGCCATAGTTAAAATGTGCAAAATACTATAAATAGCATGCCATAAATAAAAATTGCCAAATACTATAAACAACATTCTATAATCAAAACCGATCTAATTTAGCGTACTATAAAGATACTAAATGAGCATACTATAAAGATCGTAGCTAAGTCACAAACACCACGTCGTGCGGGTAGTATACTTGTAGGCGTATATTGAAATAATTATGGGATTCAGAGGTTACCTGCTCGCTGCATGTTCTCCTGTTACTGAAACAGCTGGTAGGGCAGAAATTTCTTAAATTTCTCGGATGGATCGGACAATTTTTTAAACCAGATCGGGGGAAAAATTAAATATATCTCGAAGTGAGCAAATAAAAATCGGAAACCAAAAGAAGTATTGTTTTTGTTTCTTTCGTTATTTTATATTTTCAATACTGAATTTGAATTTGAAACCGCGTTTTTCGGATTCCATAAATTGCAGATGCTAGCAAACAAACACTACCAACCTCCTTCTTGGATGTTCTCCTGGTACCGGAAACTCATATTGCTACGGATTTTGGAAGCTGAATTTCTCGAAATCTACGAAACGAAAGGATAATTTTTTTCCCAAATGCAAACCGCATATTGCATACCTACCAGACGCGTGCGTATCGGCAACAGCAGCGAGAGCTATAAACATCTTTTTTCTCATGCGTTTTCTTTCTTCAGGTTAAGAGCCTTAAAAGGATGGCTTGCAATTTTATATTTTAGTAAGAGATTCATGTTTAACGAAAATAGTAAAAATCAATAGCTTTCTGATTACTGCTTTAAAATATGTTTTTATTGTCTCAATGCATAATACAATTAATTTCCATACTTTAAAAGTGATTTCCGGAGGTTTAACCATTGTTGTTCGGCTCTTTTCAGGCTTCTCAGGCTACTAAGCGTTGTCCCTAAGGTATTTTATTCAAAACAAAAAAACTTTCGGTACTTAAAATCGTTGTCCATGATTTACTTTCCTTGAGCTGACTCGTCTGAACGTCTTAAGAAGGAACGTGTCTTAAGCTATTTACAACCTTTCTAGTATTATACTTAAATTATATGGTTTGTAAGATTTATCTACACAATTTTCTTTACCTCGGTTCGTCACGCTCTATATTTTTTGCATAATTCAAATGGATCTTTCCTACTATTTCCCTTCCCAATTCAATTATCGAGTGCTACAACCGCTTTGAGGTCTTGGCCTGCTGCCACAATCTTCGATAACGCTCCCTTTCCAATGCCTTCGTCTGCCAATCGATTATCCCGGCCGTTCTGGTGGGCCTTCAACGCCTCCCCTGTTCGTGTGGACGGCCTAAAATGGCTTTACAAGTTAGGTCGTCCGGTGTCTTTCTCATGACCATTATTGCTATTGCTACTTAAGAACTATCAAAAACCTTTCAAAAAATGTATACAAATAGGAGAAGTCTCATCCACAAGCAGTGTTAGAAGTAGATAAGGGAAGAGAAAAGTTGACAAACGCCGGACATATTTTGCTTCAGAAGGTTACAGAAAATTGAAAACGTATTGTAAAAATAAGGTAAAATATTTTTCGGAAAGATAAATTGTTACAGAATGTTGGAAAAATATACTAAAATTACTTTCACGGTCAAAAGTCGGCTAAAAACTCCTCTTAAAAAGAATAGCCTTATTGAGAAGAGCTTATTCATATAAGGAGAAGGGCCCTATCGGGATACGGAAGAGAGAAATTCTCCAGAGTTGTGTTAAATGTATATTATTTACAATTTCTCTACAAGCATTACAGACAAGCTTTCTATCCTAAATAAAAACAATCAGCATCAGCAACATCAGTGCCTCTCTAGTAATTAGTCGTTTAGCCTTTCAACGCACCATTACTCACAACAGCAGCCCCGGTATAACATCGTACATCAAACTGCCTACAAGAAATGCATTTCAATTTGTTGCTGCACTTTTGCTCTTTTACATACCAAAACTAAACGACGGTCAAAAGAGAATGTGTAACTGTCGGGTTGAAATCTCCAACAGCAGCCCCAGCCATTAAAAACAAGCCCACAGAATATATTTATTATCCCAGTTGGGCAGCTAACCCGTTTATCTGGCAATCAAATGGACCACGGGACCCACACGCTCGTCCACGCAAGATGTCCACCGTTTTATTAACTTTTTTAACGTGTCTTCAGCCACGTTCCCCGTCGTCGTCAGGGGGGAGGGCGCGTGTACGGTCGATGATTTACGGTGTCTCACTAATCTCACCCGATCATCGGTGCGCCGGTAATTATTACCGATCAGATTTTGGTGCTTAATGTTTATCGCCTGCTTTCACTCACCCCGGTCTGTGAACGGTTTTGTCACAATTTAGCTTATCGTCCAATTAACAGCGAATGTCAGTTCTGTTTTAAAAACAACACACATACCCCATTACGGGGTGGGGCCTTTGGGCTGGTCTAGGCGGTGAAGACAAATGTGATGGCTGTGACATGCCGAAGCGATGGCGTTATCGATTATTGCTTGAAATTTGGTTCGCATTCTATCTGTCTGGAGACCGTTTTTGGAACGCGTTCGTCATAAAACGGGTGAGCGATGAAGGATCAGAATGTGATCGTTTATTTTAACTGCCAGAGGGTAGACGGAGACAGATGTGTAGAGAATGAAAAAAGGGCTTAAAAAACAATCTAAATTGGGTTTGGTGCTTTGATTTTGATGCACAGGTGATAAACGCGTGGTTTCATTCTGGGAATCAATTTATGGTGAGAGCTTTAGGTTTAATTGAAATATCACAGCTCGGACTTAGGCCGCGGTATCTAAGGCGATCAGAGCACCGACTAGGCGCACTTGTAGTGATATGTTTCAATGACACAAATTGTCTAACAACTTACAGGTTTAAGCAGCGTTTCCTCCTGGATCGGAATTAAAATTCTGCCTCTAACCAGGGTTTTCTCCTTCATTTATAGCGGCTTATTCGCTTCAAAATCTTTATTCCCTAATCGTGTGTGATAAATGCTAATTTATTAATTATATATCCTATTTCCAATGTTCTACATCTATTCTATTCTATACCACACGCCACATTAAAATATGATTACTATCTATCCTATCCAGTACATCTATCATCTTGCTATAATGAATTCTATACCAAAAATGCGTATTGCATACATTGTAGGCGCTACAAAATGTAGCTTTTGTAGCGACTCTGGTGATTGGAATTGCTGAGGGGATTGATACTTTTGTAAGTGTTTTTGATTGATTAATTAAATTCAAAAATCCATTTACATTTAATTAAGAGAAGTGTTAGAATATTTCTATCGTTTAAATTTTTAATTTAAACAATTTAGTCACAAGGTAAGATAATTTATACCACTGACAAATATATTTAGCACTTAGTTATTAATCTACTTACTCACTTCAGTTTGTGTCTATCACGCTTTTTTGTCAATATCGTTATAGTCCTTGAAGTTCGACTTTACGGACTAGATTTTGTGCCGTTCTCATGACCAGAAAACTGGAGCCTGGCGAATCTTATTATCGCTGTTCTAAGGAGAGATCATCATGCAGATCGTGGAGCTCCTCAATCGTCCTTGCACTCCTGCAGGGCAAACATTCTTCTTCTTAGCATCTTCCGCTTAGAGGCGGATGTGAGTACTGGGACTCTAAATGTTCTGTATAGTCCCAACTTTTGATTGAGCGCAACAGATTTTTTGGGGTGGAGAAGTTGACTGGATGGCTGACAACACTCTTGAGCGTAACTCCACATCTATGTTGTTGGGGACTTTTTATTCTTGACCTTACGACATCTTAGGTAATAATGCCTGTAATTTCTGAACTGTTAGACTTATTGATACCACGTATTAGTACCAAGGAAATGAACTCTTCTACCGGATCAATTATTATTGGAGACTGTCGACCCCTTATAGGCAAACTACTTGAGGCGACAGCGGCGCCTGTCTTCATACGGCAGGACTGGGGTTCAAATTCCACCCAGAGACCGCCTTCCCGTACGTAGGGCTGATTTCTTTGCTATGGGTAAATTTATGTCACACCAAAGCCAGAAATGGCTGACCGAGACCTTTCGAGGTTATAGTGCCTAGGAAGGAAGGAAGGCGAACTTCTGGATAACATTAAAAGATATGATCTTTACAGATCTCTCTGTACATCACCGCTGCCTAAATGCCTAAATGTGAGGAGGTTTTTGATAAGCTTCTGTTACACAGAAGAACCTCCACTGATGTCTATATCATCAGCGTATGCCAGGATCTGGATTGACAAAAAAAAAGATGATCCTCGAAGATTCCGACTCTTGGATGCCCTTCTCTAGCGTCTGATTAAATGGAAAACAGGCAAGCAAATCTCCTTGGCGCAGGCCTCTACCATCTACCTTCACCTGACATGTGATTAATAACCAATCTATTTATCAGACAAGAGTTACACACTGTCCAAAATTCAGACTGATTAAGCATGTCGTCAACTTGAAGTAATTCAAAGCCATCTTGCTTGCTTGGGTTGACACCTCAACCTCGAAAGGTCTCGGCCTGCCATTTCTGGCTTTCTGTGACTTAATTTTACACGTAGCAAAGTAGTCAGCCCTGCGTACGCGGAGGCGGTCTCAATGGGATTTAAATTCCAGTCCTGCAGTCCTGAAGACCGGCGCCGTTATCGCCTCGGCCACCGGACCGCTCCGTCAAAGCCGTTATTAAATTTAAAAACCATGTATAGAATTTCTGTACCAAATTATTGAGCCATCAAATTATTTTTATGTTCTTGCTCTGCTTTCATAAAACCCTCATAAAACATTTTTGAAATAATATTTAATTACAGCTGATATAACAGAAGGTTCTCTTTAAAAAACGAATTAAAATAAATACAAACCCTAATCCACCATGTTCAATTTACTCGCAATGAACAACCTTCCCCACAAAAAAAACACTTATTGATAATAATCCATTCCCAACCATTTCCCCCAGCAAATTGATGGTTCATAAAAGTAGTAAAATAGCTTTTCATCAAAATGCACCCAAACGAACCGTCCACAGTCTACCCGCTAATATTTTTCCTCTCCCATCACGCAACACTAGCCCACACGAATCGCTTTCGAGAAACATCAAAAGGATTCTGTCAATCGCACATGCACGGAAATGGATTTTGCCTTTTTGCAAAACAAATTTCCAGCCAAACTCCAATTTCATCCTCCTTAATCGGATTAGACAGCCGGGAAAGCGGGATAAGCCAAGCGTTGATGGATTTGGCCCGAGAGTTAGAGCCCGATGAAGAAACTGTCAATCTGAAGCGAAATCGATTGAAGTCCGCTGCTGCGGTACAGTGGTGGAGCCGATTGAATTCGATTCCCGGATCTTTGCTCGCGGGTCGCCATAATGTGGTGGGATAATTAAATCCCGCGCCCAGCCCCAAACTGCAACAGGTGAGCTGACGAGAGTTGCATTCGGCGCGAAGTTCTGTTCGGATACCCTTAAGGTAGTCGGGACATTGTCTGGCGCTGGTGTAACATCATTCCTCGACCAAAACCGCATCGCAATCGATGCACTGTGTGCATTGGTTGTTCCAGAGACCGAGAGCGAGAGAAATGGAGAGGTCTAGTCGTACCTCCAACGTTACGACCAACAGTCTCCAACAGCCGGTGTCTAATTTAAAGTGCAATAAAGTACTGCGTAAACAGTGCCCGAATCACACCCAGAGCCGTATTTCGCACGCGTACTATTTTAATTAAAAATCGAAACAAAACCCAAACCCCCGAAAGGAACCCACGGGCGATGCTTTAATTATTATGATCGTCCCCTATTCCAGTCTAAGGTCCACGAGGGTACTCCTGGCTGCGTCCATTTTTGCGCCAGTGCGCGCCGCTACAGCGTTTGGTGCGTTTTTCTCCCCCTCCATAGTGGAGTGAGATTTGGTTGCCCTCCATCCAATTTCCTCCAACCGGAATCACAACACACACATGAGGTGCACACGTGAACATCGACAGCCGTGAGTGCGACACAGGGAAATGGGAAATACTGCATTGGATGCAATGCCGTGGATACAATTACAATATGCCTCCGGGTAATGATCATTAAAATCGAAATAGAATGCAATTAAATACACTAGCGTGGCTCGCGATAATAGCGCATTTGCACACGAGCGTGTAGAAAATGGCGAAACGATGGTCGTTGCTTGATGGGGCTTGGGGCTCGGGGACGGTTTTGGGGGTGCTCTTTTTTATGGCTGTACTGGTTTATAGCAAGGTTGGGTTGACTGAGGCATTCAAAGAAGATGTTTAAATGTGATTGTAGCTGGTAGATATAGACAGTTTTTTTTTTTGTTATGAAACTCGTATCATGCTTCTCTGGCTTTGAAGAGAATTTTAATTTAAATTTCAAATTGAAAATTTCAATCTTAATTTCATGTTTCTTAAAGCATTGAAATATCAAACATTTTCTAAAGAAAACAAAATCCCCTAGATGAGTTTTGGCTCTTCCATAGTTCACTTCACTAGGGGAGGTTCGATCTCCAAGTCGTTTGATTGTGATAAGCAAGTTAAAAAGATTAAACTTCAATAATCTGAGATACTCTCTATCTTTGTCAAAAAGAAGAAAGGCCTCACTGCTCTTCCTATGGTCAAATGTAGTAGCTGGATTGTCTGGTGTCATGCTGATGACATGACCAACCTACCAGTATATACGCATTTTATGCTGATGTTTTTGGTAATTATGAGTATAAATTGATAAAATGATCAAAACAACTTCTCAAACTAAACTTACATAGCTTTTAGGTTTGCCTTACGGACTTTATGGACTTCTGTTGGCTCCTGAGACCCATTGTTACTTATGTGTCGAGAATTTTACGCTGTCTGTGATGTCTTCGAACCTGAGTTCGTCAATCGTGTCAATGCCCAGCGTTTGACAAACCATTTTCTCTTGTATTCTCGTGTTAAATGCATAATAACCTGTAAAAACCGAGCTGCCAAGAGGGCTAAGCAGTCCATCGAATTATAAGCCTAATAATAATAAGTCCAGAGACATTTCTAGATAACGAGTACTTGTGGTAGAAGAGCTTGGACGAGGAGATCCTTTAGACCTCTAGATCTCTTCAAAAGTAAGACAATTTGTTCTACAAGGCCACTTGGTAGATGAGGCTTGGAAAATGAAACTTCCGGATGATGAGACTTCCTTCTCAACGATGTATCAGGCCGTTTCGACCAATTCCCTTAGCTTAATCGGGAGAAGTCTTAATCATTAACAGACTCTGCTCTGAACTACATCCGGAACCTGCGATAAATACAGTACTAGAAACACAAATTCGGATACCTTAAGTATTATGAATTTATTTTGACTTGGGGGGGTCTTAAGAATGGGAACGGTAGTCAAGGTGACAGCAGCACCGATCTTCGACAGGACAAGACCTTACATCAAATCCCAATCGTACGATTACGACCAAACTGGTTTGCAAGTGGCAGAAACGAGCAAGAGCTAATAATGAACCATTCCAGAACTGACGATTCATTTTACTATACGACTAAAATAAACTTTTTACAAATAAAGTAAAGATTCCGGTAATAGAAGATGCTTAAAATATTAAAATATAAATTTGAAGGTCCGGTTTTCCGTTTAGATTGCGAAAATGTGCACTATCTTCGGCACTCATTTATCAAGTCATGGCCGTCAACTTCCGATAACTTTCTTTGCGAGTAGAAGTAGAAATATTTCATCAAAAAATTAGAGAAAAACACAATTTTAACTATCCATGCTTCAAGTTGGAAGTCAAGTTGAACCACAAAGTTAAAAGAATCTTCGTTTGCTAGGTGTTCGGACTTGTGTTTGAAGTACTGTAAAAAGCTATGCAAAGCTTTGTGATTGCTTTTGGAATGTATAAGTTGAAACCAACCGAAACATTTGACAGCTTTTTGTCCACAAAATATCAAGAGTTAGTAGTAAACGAAATCGTATTCTAATTTCAAAATAATTAAACCTAAAACTAAAACCCAAATGAATGGATTCAGATCAAAATCAAAATACAATGTCTGCGAATAAATTCAAAACTTTGTAATTAAATTTCCCCAGTAACGCTATCAGCTAGTTTGCGGAATAAAATTTTAAAATCGAACCGCTAATGTGGTAGGCTAGAATGTTAAATTAATGAGCAAAAAACAGGTATTGCTAGAAAATATAATAGAATTTTCCAAAAACCCCCTTAACAATAGCTTATCAAACAAATATCTTCCCCGCGATTCCTATCATAACTACGGTGGAACTGCAGGGAACGTTCTAAAAACATTTCAAAAACCACAAAACAATGACCCCACCCCATTATGGCCAATGTCCAGTGACCACAACGGTACGCTCGTCCGGTAGCATCCGACCGATGCCATTGTCGCGGGAGTCGCGTTTTCGCCATTTTCACCGGAAATAACATCCACAAATCCACAATGGGCCATAAATGTTGATTAAAATTGAATGCCGTTGTACTCTCTCTCTCTTGTGGCTTGCATTTTCCATGCAGTTTTCCCTTAGCTTACACGTTTAAAATTTATACTAGCACTGGCTTTAAGCGGTTTATTGGTGTTGATTCTATTCCCCCTCCTTCAGTGCTGGAAATTAGTTCATAATTTGTGTTCGGCATAGTTGTACAAGCATTCGAATACAACACATCGAGAGACGTATCATAATCGGCAGCAAGAAATCCCAACATGCAAGCTAAAATTGCTGAACATAACCGAGCCTAGTGGGACGGGAAAATTGGACCAATCCCGGGGCCGATGCCTGAGTCAGCAGAGCACTCGGAAATCTCGGGGAAAATCCGACCCACAAAAGCTGGGTCGCCCCACAGTGAAAGCTATCACGCATAACGTGTCTGTGTGTCTGCCAAAAGGAAATCAGTTTCATCGGTGCTGACGATGTTCGACCGCTTCCTCCGATCGAAAAGGGAATCTGCCTCTAATATGTCTGCCGTGACGCGTCCTGACACCTCGGGGACACGGGCGAGCCCAACAGCGTCGAAGTAATTGCCGCCGAGAATTTCTCGCCATCATCGTCGGAAATTGGATGCAAACGTGGTTCGCATAAGCAATGGCAGTGCCAGCGTTCCCGGGGAGGAACACTAATTGAAGAAGATGATTGCTGCCGATCCTCCTCTCGAAACACCCTCGGTCAGCCACACACACACACACAGGCACACTTTGAGGACTCATCGAAACAGGAGAGTCAGGACTGCTAGGTAGGACTGTCCGGACAGGCTAGTGTTAGCATGGCGACTTTGCTGTATGCAAATATTAAATGCAGAAAGCTTGTTTCACATTTCTACGCCACCGAGCCACAATCGACAAACTATTTCACTGCAGTGGGTGGCCGTGGCTTATGCTGCTTTCGCACGGGGAGAAACATTCTTTACCATTCACGGGCACGGACTAAATGACATCACAATGCACTTTTGCAGGCGGGCGGGCCCCTGGCGAGCAACATTCGTTAAACTTTTGCACAACAAGTTGCAAATTGGGGTTTGCATTCGGTTTGAAAGAAGAACTTTCACAAAACTTTTAATAAAAAATTGTTAGTGAAGGATATTCTCAGCGGACTTGCGGAGAATTGCGTTGTGAACTCTATGTAGGTTAAATCGAAGACGATAAGAGGATGTGAAAATTGCACAAAGTATATCAAAGCTCGAGAAGTACTAGTTAACTTAACGGTCAACTCTGGACAATAAGCTGCCGATGTTCAATTTTGAAGATGACTAACAGCTCATCCTCAATCATAATAAGGACTAGTTTTTTTTATCTTTGTCAAATTAATTTTCATATAATTTATTCAACAATCGTAGAAGGTCATTATATAGCAGAAAAAGCTTTGGCTGGAGTATTACAAACATTTCTTTTAGGTTTAGGTTAGGAGTCTTTATCTGTTTCTTCCTCAACTGCCATTTTTTAACGTTTAAAAATTTCAGGATTAAGATTTAAATTACAATTTTTTTTTTCACAAGAAAAAGCCTGGCTGTAATGCTATATAAAAAAGATTATTGAATAGGTAAATTTTTATATAAAAAATGTAAGTATCTCTAGACTATTCGGATGATAAATTGATTAGTTTGCTTTTCACAAATAAGGCCATATAAATGTTCTTTGTTTAAGCTTCTTCAGCATTATTTTTTCCCATACAAATATTTTTAGGATAATATATGCAACAGTTCCAAATTCTGTTTATAGGGAAATTTAAATCAGCGTATATAAAATAGACCGGTAGCGCTGTGCTGTGACAAGCATCGCACAAGACATTGAACAAGGCAAGTTCGACAAGGTGCTCTGTCTGCTTCCCTTTCAGAAATGGCATTCGTGATATCAAACTTAACACTGTTTTTAGTGACAAGTATTGCTGTGAAGAAAATAATTTCAAGGCTTAAAAACATTTCCACAACAGGTCCAACTTCAACCAAACGATCGGTGTGAGATACCTTTGCTCCTTTTTTGAAGAATTTGGGCCCAAGATGTGCAGGGTGTTTGATATAAAGTTGAAATATTCATAAGGGGTTATACATTTCCGTAGCTAAGAGAAATTAACACAAACTATTTGTCATTTAAGAATTTGAAACTATTTTCCTTTTTATTGCATACGTCAGGAAAATATGGACTGGAATACACCTTAAAAGGAATATCTTGCATCAAAAGAAAATTATTTTGACTCCCTTTTCCTCCATGCTCCGTGACCTGCTTAGAACATTTGTCGTGGTTTGCATGCGAATAAATCTTCTGAAGACGATGTAATGCCTCCGATTTTTTCAAAGAGGGCCTTAGATGGATTTCAGATGTCACCACGTGAAGTTGCTAAAAACTCTCGTCAAATCTTGGATAATGAAGGTAAGTATTGCAAGATATTTTTTAACGACTTCGTCAGATCAAATTTTTTGCCTCCTAACTCCTCTGAACTTGACCTCGTAGAATACTTTTTGTAGAGCTCTACTGACAAAGACACTAATAACCTTACCAAATTAAATCAGTCATTGAGGTCCTTCCCAAAAAGACTGTAGCACCAGAATGATTTGAAGTTTTGAAGCAGAATTCAAGCTGTGATCGATGCTACTGATGGCTGTTTAGAGTGAGTCTTGTTGAAAGAGTGTAAGAAATCTCGTTAAAAAAATTCCTATAAAAAATGTCAAATTTATCCCGAGCAAACGTGTGATGACGGGCAAAACAAAAGGCTGACAAAAATAAGGATTTGTTCGTGCTCAATGCTTTGCTCGATGGTTAACCGAGCACAGCCTAAGACGATAGGTGGCACTAAAACACACTATCCATCATTGAAATAACATAGAAAGTCTCAATTTTAATGAAAATCAAAAAGAATGAGGAATTAATAAAAAAGTGTAGCAAAGAAAACTTTTTTCTTAGAGTTTTTCTTGACAAAACCTTTGTGCAAATTTCGGTACAATCTTTGCTATCTGCCGGACGAAGAAACGAGTCGTTTTAAACTGTAATATATTTGTCTCAAAGCATATTTAAAATTGTGTAACAAAATGACATTTTAAAACATGACATGCTCTGCCCCAAAAAAACAGCCAAAGCTCAAAAACCAACAAGTGAATAAAACATTTACACCACCTGAATGCAAACAATACATCACTTTCGACAGTGCTTGCTCGTTCCAAAGCTTACGTCCAAAACACAGCTCATTCGTTACATAGTTCACCAAATCCGATCTTGTTTGTACCACGAAATCATGCCAGTAATGCGTTTGTGGCGTGAAACTCGCCCCACACCCACCGTTTTCTTCAACCATTTAATTATATTTCTCTGTTTACAGTAATCATCATTTAAAGCACCATTAATGGTGTAAACGAAAAGAGTTTATGCTGCTGCTGCTGCTTCATGGCGACTCGTCCGCTTCCGTACAACGAATTCCGTAACCACAAATCCGGAGTTGGTTACGGGAAAATTTATTGTACCATCATCGCCCAATTTTTACCCCGGCCACCATCCACGAACGCTTGGAAGTGTGCTGATTGTATGCTGATCAAATACAGTTGGCAGCCCACAGGCACGGGCGTACGGTACTATACTGTGCGCGAAAGAAAAGCAGCTACCGAGGAGGATTCACGGTCGGTACACGCTTTGGGTGGGCAATTAATTTTTGTTCTTCGCTTTTTTTTTTGTGGGACGAAAAACCCACTGTGAGAAGGAAAGCGGGACATTTTTCTCAGATAATTAGTGGATTAAAGGTCTCGTAGAAAAAAATCGCGCAAATTCCCGTGAGGTCAGTGCCATAGGCTTTGTGGTAAGCGATGAAACGTGCCAAAACTGTGACTATGCTCGGTACACGAATAGTCCAATTGTGTGCCTTTCACTGGAGTGGGGAGCAACAAATGAAGCTCAAACATACAGGAAAAACTATTTAAACAATCAAGCCCGGTTTTTTTGCAATTACTTACTAATTCTACTAAAGAGCGACCGAGGGAAACAATCTGCCATAAGACGTCTGGTACAAGTTGAGCTCAACTTCAACTCACAGCTCATTTGTCATAGCGAATCGCAGTGCCTCGTCACGTCGGCATTTTGTCACGAACCTTTGGCTGGTGGCAAGACCTCTGCCGCCGCAAGGAAGTAAAATGCAAATAATAATATTCGTAATAAAACAAACGAGTGAAATTATGATCCAACGCTAGGAAGGTTGGGCTTTGAAGTGAGCGCAGTTGTGTGGTCGACACTTTTGCCGTGCAGAACTGAGGTACGTTCCTGTGTGTTCCTGAAGACGGAGTCTTCCAATGAAAGCCAAACAACACCGTCACATGGTATGTAATGACGATGTTTACTCCAAAGTGTCAAGAAAGAGTAAATGTTTAGTCTCATAATTTTGATGTGTGATGCACGTCTGGTTCTGTCGAGCCTGTGTCAATCAACGATCAACGACCATGGTATGCTAGAACGGAAATAGCTGCTGTAGGGGAATGAAGAGGGGGGGGGGGGGCATGAAAAATAAATTTAACGTCTGAGAAGTTTTAATATGTTGACTAACAAGTTTTTGGCTATTTGTTCATATTTTGATACATTTTGGGAAGGGTTCTCCAAAAATCCACCAAACAGTGCACCATAAAATCTCTTTAATCGAATTATTAGAGGTGAACCTCCGGTTATATACTATTTAAAAAATATATATTAAAAACTCTTTTAAAGACAGTAGTTCTTTTGCACGGATCAAATATTTTAAAAAGACCTCATTAGGAATCGAGATGTCTTGTTCAGTATTTTTTTCCTCAATTTACGTCAATTTGCGTTCCTTAACTTCCTAGAACATATAATCCTTAAAAGGACAATCAGTCTTCCGTAAGGACGTCTTCTTCTTCTTCTTCTTCTTCTTCTACAACTTCTTGAGAGGTCTAGGCTTCTTTATTTCTGGCTTTCTTGACTTAGATCACGCATATCTGGAGAGTCAGTCATATCTTCCATAAGAACAGCATACATAACAAATATATGTATCAGTAAGAGATGTGTGCTAGACAGAGAGGATACGTCTGTAGATGGCATATTAAAACTCTATAGGATACATTTATACTAGGACTTCTTCATTGCTTCCTTGACACTACAACCTCGAGAGATCTTGCCCTGCCATTTCTGAATTTCCGTAACTTGATCTGACCCGTATCTGGATAGTCAGATTCGATCAACGGTCCTGCCGTGTGAAGACCGACGCCGCTGCCACCCGACCGGACCAGAGTGTAGCGAATTAGACTCGCCAGGCTTTGGTGGACTGGTCATGTCATGAGAATGGCACCGAACGACTCAGCCCATAAATTCCTTTTCGGCCGGCCGCACGCCCAGAGGAGGGGTGGTAGGCTCAAATTGAGATGGAGTGATGACGTTGATGCGTTCATGCCTTAGTAAGTATTTTAGCTAGATCATTGGCTACCAATGAGGACACCGCAAGCAACCCATAGAGGAAAGAAAGAAAAAGTTGACAATATTTGTTTTGGGTAAATTTAGTAACCACACCCGTTTGAGACTGTCTTTCCAACTTCCAACTCACGAGAGTTGTGCACAAAATACCTAGTAACTGGTCTTGTAACCCTTAGCCTTGAGATCACCCAAATAAGGCATGGTCGTCAAATATGCCGTAGAACGAGTGGAAGATATCCTTGGCGTAAGGTGAAATTGAATACAAATGTTTGTCTAATTCACCAACATTCTCATGGCGTGCGAAGACACACGTCAAAATATGAAGAACTATGATGTTCTCTTGGAAGGATTAATCTATCAGAAATCGTTCCAACTAATCTAAATTTTAGTTACCATTAAAGGTTATCCACGGCGCATTAAAACAATCGGAGCTGATTTCTAGTGATCAACAATGAATAATTCTGGTGCATACTCCAACATCTGTTTTAGACGGACAATATGATCACATTTAAGGCTAACAGGACAAAGTACAGGAGCATGTTCAAGAATGTGGATCTAACATCATTTTCTTACCAGGAATCCTCCAAGAGATAGCGACGCCTTATGAAGTAATAGATGCGTGCTACGTCAGAAGCAAGTTATATCAGTAAAACTATTGTCGAAGTAAAGGACTTTGAACAAAATTTCAAAATTTACTAAACAGCAGAATCAATAAGGCAGAAAATTTATGCTCCTTTCAACATTCCAACAGCGATGATGAAGTGTTCCGAAACAAGTGAACCAGATGACATCGCTCGGTGTGATAAATTTCCCTCCAATTATAAAGTATAGCATTTTTTCCCCCCAATCCTTCTCGTTGACGTATGATATATTTGCTTGGCCTGATCTCCAGCCACTCAGCGCCGAACCAATCGTGTGTGAAGTGTGTGGGAGAATTCAGCCACCTCCAGCCAACTCACACACTAATGCGCTGATTTAATGCACACAACCCCCTAATCCCGGGGCCCCGAGAACGCATACATTTGGTAGGCTTAGCTAAATAAATTTAATGGGACACTTAGTGATATGAGTTAGGGGTCTGTACGAGGCTCGGCAGACTTGCGTAACGGAATAGTACAACTTGTTCTTATGCTTCTTTCCGGAAGGAGAAAAAAAAGGTTTTTAGATAGTTTTTTTGACCAGTTCAATGAGGAGTATTGTTTGTTTAGAAGAGATAAGTTTTAGAGGGCTGTTGGTTGTTGTGATGTTACTCAGGGAAAGGAGATATTAATTGAACAATATTAAACAAAACATGATCAGCAATTAGAAGATGGTTTTATATAAGTAAAGTTTAGCTTACATTTTATTGCTTTATGTTTAAAAGTCAGGTTTTTAACAGGAAAAAAAGCAAAAAAGTGATAAAAATGGGAAACGAAGCAGACCTCAAAAACAATAGTCTCTGTTCAAGCTGATGAGCGTTCTAACTCACCTCCAAACTAACCAAAGCAGAAGGAAATTCGGTTTTCCCAATGTTCCGTTCGAACAATGCAACATTTATTTTAATGTCCCGTTCTTGTTGACATCGCTTTGGCCGTGCTTTCGGTTCTTGCTTACCATCGTTAGCATAATATCTTAATGTACCGCTCCAAGAATGGTGATACAAAAACGTTACCAACAAAAAGGAAAAAAAGACAGGAAACATTTTATTTCGAGAGAATGTTTAAAGTTGTTTACAGTTTCAAATGTGAAGCCAACTTTTAAAAAGAAGCATAAAAAACACTGTGCTTCATCACGAAGATATGATCAATGTTTTCCACCCGCTCTAAACGACCGTGCCGGCCATCGGAGACAAACATCATTGGAGAAATCAACTCAATTCGAATCATTCGTAAATTGAAAAACTTTTCCTACCCGAAGTAGCAATGAGACGAAAAAAACACAGTCCAGTTTCAAACGTAACCCTTCTGGGAGCGAAACCAAGAATACCAAATAAAAAGTTTTAATAGAAAATTCATCAAAAGAAAGAAAAGTTGAGCGCAAAAACAGGAACCGTTCCGTATAACCTTTCTGCATCGTCATAACCGTTCTGATTGGTGAGGTGCTAACCTAAAATCTAGCCGGGTTCGTAATCGAACGGGGGGAAATAAATCTTTCACCAGTCATTTCCGACACACATTTCCGGAACAGGGAAGACATTAATAGGTCGTTTGTGTGTTGTGAAGGAGGTGGAGGAGAATACGGGTGATTTTGAGTTAAGACATTTTGATTAGAGCATATTTAAGTACTTTGCAAAAGAAAAATATTTACCAGACTTTTTTTTAATCAAATTTAGTAAATTGTAAATAGCAATTTGATAAGTTAAACAAATTATTAAAAAATAAAAAAATGTATAAAAAATAAACAAAAAAAAAAGAAAAAAAAAGATAAATTAAGTTACAAAAAAGAAATATGATAAACAAAATAAGAATTAAAAAATAATAAGAAGCTAATAAAAAAGTCAAACTAATAAAAAACTAATAAAAATAATAATAAATAATAATAATAATAAAAATAAATAATAATAAAGAATAAATAAAAATAATAATAATAATAATAATAATAATAATAATAATAATCATAAAAATAATACAAATCATAATAATAAAAATAAAAAGCTAATAAAAAACTATCATACAAATTTTAAAAAAAAAAGTAAATAGATAAATCACTATCAGATAAGACACTAAATACTTAACAACAAAATAAAGAGAGAAATAAAGAAGGAAAAGATTTTATGTAAAAAGAGTAGAAAAGCAAGAGCGAAACAAATAAACTAAACAAAATTCCTTCGTTATTCAACACATCTACGAAAAAGAGAAGAAAAAAGAGTGTAAAAAAGAGAACAAAACCGAAAACCACTCAATTGTTCACCTTTCCGTTTGACGACCCACTCGGTAACGCAGAAGGTAATGAACTGAACACTGAAGCTATTGACACTGACACACAGAGGACCAGACTGGGACGATTCCTAGCACGAGCCACACGTGGGTTGTTCAAGTGTGCCAGTCGGCGAAACGATTCTCCTATGCTCCTTTGTTTTTAAATTATGTTTGCGAAACGTGAACGATGGCGTAACTTCCCGGAGACGGGACGGACAACATCTTCAGCGTCAATACCGAGGAAGAACCTAATCATGGAGCTCTGTATGGTGGCTGCCGAAGGAAGCAGCATCGTTTATCATCGTTCTTGTATCCTCCATCTTTCCCGAACGGTCCTTCGTAACTCAAAGCCGAACTAGTGGAAAATGCTTACCGCTTGCGAAATAAAGGTTCTAAGTCTAGTTCGAACTTGGTGGTACAATCATCATCAGCATCTTTTGTCTTTGGTTTCGTGCCGAACTAAATGATTTTGTTTGCCTTTGCCGGGACGGATTTGCTCGTTCGGTGGAAGGACTTCAGTAATCTTGAAGCTTCTTTGTTCACCGGAACGGCGGACTTTACTGGGACGGTTGGAATGTCCGGATGGATCAGAGAGAGGAACATACGGGGGGTAAAAGGGTCCAAAACTGCGTGTCACCGTACTCAACGAGCTTAACAAGATATTATCCTGCAACCGGATGACAAAGGATACTGTACTCCAGCTTCCTTTTTTTTTGCTGTTGGGTAACTTCCAGAGACTAGAATACAATGTTATAAAACCCAATATCTAATGAGATAGGATACTCTTATACAAACGTCGTCCTGGCTTCCATTAAGGTTATAAGATTTTACTAATATCTTGAAGAATTAATTTCTGTACCTATAAGATATCATCAGGTAGAACAAATCGAACATGGATAAAACTCAAATGTTACCAAGGATCACTTAGTTAATTGTCACTTTAAGAGCAACTGTAACACTTTTCTTTGCTGACTGTTATTGGATTACTAAGCACAGCCTTTTAACACCATGGCACGTAATATTTTACCAGACAAATCAATGTAGCTAAACCTTCTTTTACCAGTATCCTTAACGATGTGCTAAAGGTATTAACATTAACATGTAATTGCTGAACCATCCCAGCCATTTACTCAATTACGTATCATTGCAGGGTCCCTGTGTCCACTCTTCAAAGCTCGCCGTAATCGACAAACTTCAGCATACAATTAATTGTGTTCCCGTCGTTAGGTCACACTCAGGAATTGCGATTGATAGGCGGCAGCAGAAAACATTACCAAATTGCTGCCGCTTCCTAAGCTATTCCACACAAACAGTTCCAAGGTTCTAGCCGCACGACATCTATCTTCCCGCCACAGCTCTTCCATATTCATGAAACCTAACTCGTGCGGATCATTCGCTGCGTTCCTTTAGGCACAAAAAGGGGAACTCCACGAAACTCCAGGATGGAAATGGAAGAAAAACATGCCTCCCCATCGGGCAGCATGAATTGATTTATATCGCAAACTGTCGCCAACCGGACTGCGGCAGTCATCGGCATCATGGGTTCGTGAGAGATCATGTGTACATTTATTTGTGTTTGGAATTAGTTCTAATTTGTTCGCACATCGTGTCGCACAGGGGCGTGTCGGTATCAGGAATAACAGAGCTGATTATATTTCGGGCAGCAAATGGGATTTTTCTTGGGATGATAGGATACAACATCATCTTCAAAATATGATTAGATTGATTATTATTAAACGTATACTTCCAGTAAAAAAAATCGTCTCAAGCTAAAATGCTTTAAAAGCAACAGTTTAGAACGAAACAGCTTAAAACATCAGCACAAACACAATATTATGCTACTTAAACTTCAAACTGCACTCGACATTTAAAGTGTATGCTAATGCTGTCGACGAGAGTGGGCACGAAACAAAACCAAAACCAAAAATCGTTCCACCAGTTGCACGAGATCGTCTTCACTAAATTATGCATTCACGTTCAAAAAGCTCTTAGCGAACGACGACTCGCCCCTTATGCTTGCTCCTTAAATGGTCATTGTTTTACATTCCTCTTTCGGTTGCTGGAGCTTTGCCGTGACCGACGGTGCTGAGGTGCTGAAGAAGGTTTAGCACATCATGAAATTAACGGGGGTAGAAAATGAGCTGGTTGTTTGAACGGATGGTGAACTTTGGCGAGTTCTAAACGGGCAATCTAGAGAGAGTTGATGCGTCCGCCAGAACGGCCGGGATAACGGATTGGCAGACGACGGCGCTGAATCCTGAATCGTGAGCGGTATCGAGGATTGTTGCAGCAGGCCAAGACCGCAAAGCGGTTGTAGCGCCTGATAAGTAAGTAAGTAAGTAATCTAGAGAGAGTTGGTATGCCGATCCTTAATTGAAGTCGAATTTCCAATAATATTCCTCCTACCGTAAAAATATATAAAATGATCCTCAGGATAAATACATCAATTGTTAGTTGCGTCAGCCCTATTGCTAACATGATGCCAAAAATAGGTAGATCTTAACTTGCGATTTCTGGATACTTGAACTTTAATTACCCGTAGCTGGCCAGACATGAGTACGAGAAAACGATCCCAAGAGGATCGATTAGAAGCTCATCGTGTAAGCAGCCAATTAACATTAAGCCGCTGACATTAAGCTATAGCTATCTTTCAGAGAGCTTCCTTCTGGATTAAAGAAAACCCTGTGAAACTAGCGGGGAAACTTAAGGACTTTGAGATATTTGTCTAATATCATACAGTCATCCTGCTGAGTGCTGTAATTTTAGTTTATTTGTGTCGTTAGAGATCTGAGAAATTTTCAAGAAAGTAAACAAATCCAAGATAAATGATAAGTGCTCAGGCCATACAAATTACTTGAATCCTGAAAATATTCTGAAGGAGTGGAATGCGCTTGGAGCATTTTATTGATTGCCTTAACGGTCTGGCAAGCATAGAGAGCGAATCCAAGGCCACATGCCTTTAGTGTCCTAATCCGATCTCCATGCCCTATCCTCGTTCAAAGGACAATTGAGATACCCAGTGCCTGATATACTAATATTTGCCAACTAATATTTGCTTCAAAATAGCCAAGTTGGTTAGAGTTGGTCTATCATACAAACTACACTGGTCCGTATTATTACTACCAGGAAATATAGTTTGGACATCATGTGGGCGACTCGTCCAGTTTGAATAACTTGTTCCATAAGTTGGTTCCAGTTGCATATCTTGTTCAACTGCTATCAGAACACTGAATTTGGGTTCATATTTCGATAGTTTTTGACTTCAACATGTTCATTGTAAAATCTGATCGGGTTTCTAATTACGAGCAATGGTCATCCCCTTTTCTACATAAAAGCTTGATGGTTGAAATTTTTTGAACTTACAAGTTAAGGGTTGGAGTCACGGAAACACTTTAGTGATAGCCATACGTTTCGCCGGTACCTGTCAGAATTTTCAAGAGAATCAATCTAAATGATTATCTATCATCCATAAAACGAACATGAGAGACGATGAAATAAAAAATCCGTTTAAATAACATCTTTTACCCAAACACAAGCAATTAATCTTCTTGTTTATGCTTCGCTCCACCAACCAGTGACTTGTGGTACATGTTCGTGGCACAACTTATGATAGCAAGAAGCATTTAAATAATGGTTGTTCTGCCATCGGGACATGAGAAGGATTGTGTCCATACACCCACAAGAAGTTTGATTCCATTTAAAAAACAGCCTTCCATCGATGGTTATCAGTGCTGGTCTTATGAAAGCTCGTCAAGAGCTTAGTATTGAAGTTGAAGAGCAGCAGCGTATAGTAAATTATCTCACGAAGAAATTAAGCAATCCTTACAATACCATAAAGGCTAATTTACAAGCATAACTATTGAGATATTTTTACGCAAAATGTAATTAAACGCCTCAACTTGACGCACCACACCAATCATGATCAATTTCAATTAAATAGCCGACAATTAGTTAACGTTGGCAACGTTTGGACCCTCGTTTAAAATATTACCCATTAAACAAATTTGCCCCGCATGTGACGGAAAGATGATACTAAATGGGATAATAATCAAAAGCCGGCCACAGCATGACCTCAATTGGCAGAAACAAAACAACAAAAAACCAAACAAATCCGCCACATATGGTGTGTCGCACATGTTCGCCTTTGTTTAACACCATGCATCGCTACCACTTGGGCATATTTATGGTGGAGGCATTCTTTTTTTTCGATTGGTCCGGGACATGTTTCAAACAATTTTGCGGTTGTTTAGAGCCGGTTGGTAAGCCATTAAATAGCCATATTTATCGCACGCGCTCACATGTTGTTGTTTGAACAGGGTAAATGACAAATAGGGTTGCGAGCGATTAAAGCTGTGAAAAATCCAATCGATTGTAATGTGCTAAATTGAGCTTTAAAGCAGGCTTAATCGGGTCGAGCGCACACCACTTCGGGGGTAGATAATCACGATTGATCTCTTCGCTGTTTAATTTGTAATTAACCGTTGAAGTGTTCAATTGTGAAAGCTGGTGTTAATATTACAATCAGAGCAAATGATGGAAGATACATTTTAATACATACCTGCGGCTGAAGTTTTATCTCGCGCGATTTCGGACGTAAACTTGCGAAAGAACTTCGGCTGCGCATCACCTCATTCTGTGTACTGTTTTTTCATAGAAAAAATATAGCTTGTATTCATCACTACCATCTCTGAATCTACGATGACGTTTCCGCCCGGAGTTCCTACTAAGGGCGAAAAACTTACGCCGGGTTGTGATAAACGTTAAACTTTTGGCCGATTCTGACCAGCCATAGCATTGCAGGGCTGCACACAGCGGATGATGAGGCAGCACAGCATGCCCAAAGCTCTACATAGCTTTTGATGTGTATCTGACAGCTACTTCGTCAGTTTGGAAACACACTCCCTTTTCTTTTCCACAGCTTTACTGCTGTGGTCGATCCGCTTCTGACCAACAGACGGCCAGTCCATAATCCGGACAAGTTCTACTTTGCACGATAATCCTTCAGAAAATAAAATCGGGACAGACAAAAATAGAGACAATGTGGGATTTAATTGAAATGTACTTCATTTTTCAACCCCAAAGCTATCGCGCAAACTTACCGTTGAGGATCTTTTATCGTTGGCCGCTGGGACGCAGCTTTGACACACCTGAAAGCGAGTACCGTTCGTCGAACACAAACCTGCTACAAACCGTCTCTAGCTCATCGTTTGAACCGCTTCCGGGTGTACCAATGTTACACTGCGACCACTGTAAGAAGGGCCACCAAGATTTGGCGTGAGCACACTACCGCAAGGACACTGCTACCGCCAATGATAACGACGGTAGGAACGCCCGAGGCGTGTGTGTGTGAATGTGTGGCGTTGGTGATTTCGTGAGTTTCGTCTGTTAGTTCGTTCTTGCTCTGTGTGTGTATTTTTGATGGTGCTGGTGGTATGTTGACCGCCTACCAACCAAAGCGCGGTTCCAGCCCTCACTTGTACCCGCTCGTCCGGCGGGAGCAGTAGCTGGACGTTTGCGAACTGTTCATCGTGCCGACCAGCTCGGACGGATAGACGTGATTGAGATGGTGATTGATGTCCAGCGGTTGCGGGATCGGTGGTGGATGCTCCGGCGGTGGCGGCAGATAGTCGACCCAGTTGGGAGGAACTGTAAAGAATTTGTAAGGTAAAGAAGATTAACATACCACACAGTTGGCGTGTAGTGACGCCTAAAAGCTTACCATTGTTTGGATTGATCGGTCGCGGATAGCCGTAGAACGATCGGAAGCTGGACGACGTGGACGAGAAAGTATCGTGACCTTGGTACCCTAGATCACCATTATCGCTCCGCGGAATGCCATTGATGATCATGGTTGTGGCGTACGGGGTAGGACTTTCGGGTGACTGCAAAACGAAAGCCCACCGTTAAACCAATCGCTCGCGTCGATTAAATCCAAACGTCCACACTTACCTTTCGATTGTAGAATGACGTCAGTCCGCGAGGATCAACCTCGGCGTAGTCTGTGCCCCCGTCCGGTAATGGATACGTGTGGTGCGTTTGGCTACCCTCCAGCAGCTTGATCGAGCTGAGTCCGGAATCTTTATCCGTATCACACGTCCGCCAGCCACGATCGATCCAAATGCCGCCATCTTTGCGCGACATGCTCAGGTTCGCTATGTCGCCCCGGTGTGCGCCGAGCGTCGGCACGGTGACAACCGGTTTGCCCAGGCTCTGGCGTCGGCGGAACAGCACCACACCGCCCGCGATCGTTACGATCAGTACGACCAGCAGCGAAAATACCACCAGCATCATAAACCACGTTTCGTGCAGGAAACTGTTCGCGTGCGGCTGATGCTGCGGATGGCGCCGTTCGTCATAGTCGCCGAACAGATGGTTGTGGTTGTTGTGTACGCCCTGCGGTACGATCACGAACGAGGGATCCATCACCAGGTACAGCGGTTTGGAGAACGGGCCCATGCCGAGCCGGTTAAACATGGCCACGCGAATCGTGTAGCTCGAGCCGGTGGTCAGGTTGTTCAGCATGACCGAGGTGGTCGTCGAGTTAAGCGTCATCTGGGCCAACAGCTTCGAGGCGTTGTTGCCCGACTTTACCTGGATTTTGTACCCCACCACCGCACCGTGCTGATGGTCGCGCAACGGTGGACTCCACCGTACCCAGCCCGCGGTCAGGTTTAGCATACCGGCCTGTATGTTCGTCGGTGGTCCCGTCGGCATGTCCTCCAGCGTGCGCACTATGCGCGCATTGCTCGGTTGGCCCTCGAGATTCTTAAAGTACGGCGTCAGGAAGAACTCGTACCGGGTGTACTTGTTGAGGTTCGTTATGATGTGGCTCTCCGTTTCGCTGTTCGGGATCGGTAGCATGCTGTACCGCTGCACATCACTGTCCAGATCGCGATAGCGCACGTAGAACCCTTCGATGTACTCTTCCGAACCACCGATCTGCAGCTGCCACTCGAGCCGTACAGATGTTGACGTGAGCGCTATGATATCGATCAGCTCCAGGATCTGCAAACATCGCACAAAACCCGCACCCAACAATGCAACCAACCGACCAAGAACATAGAGGGGAATATGTGACAATCAGCATTATCTCATCTAGACCATCGCATCCCGAGGGATGGGCCGAATGCAACACCTACCTTGCCGCTCAGCACCATCCGTGCCGTCTCCATCTCCTCCGGTATGGTGACACGATCGTCCGACGAGAGCGTGCGGATCAGTGTCGAGAGGGGCGACGGGGCCGAGAAGCCCATACCATTTTCGGCACGCACCGAGAAGATGTATCCGGTTTCCGGTGACAGACCCGTCACCGTGGCCGTATTGCCCGCGATCTGCCGCATCGCCACCCTCCAGCCCGTATCCATCTCCCGATCGTCCGTGCTGTGATACTCGATCGTGTAGCTGGCGATCGCGTTCGTTCGCAGCTTGTCCTGCCCACGGGCCCATATGAGCGTGACGTTTGTGTTGGTTATGTTCGCTGCCTTCGGTTGGCCCGGAGCGGACGGCAACAGTTCGGGATTGAATATCTGCTGCGATTGCGGCGGGAGATTGCTATCGACCTGCGGAACGAAAGGTGGGCAACGAGAGACCCGGGTGGGTTGGGTTAGGGCATGAGTATGTAATGAATAGAGGGAAAGGAATGTTTACGATCGTTACAGGTAAGCGTGACACCTCCTTCACACGCTTTATTTTATTGTAAGCCCTTTGCAAATTTAGAGCAAACGGCTGTAAAAGTGTTTTAACTGCACGCGGAGTTTCACCGATTGGTTGCATAAAGAGCTCGTACGCCTGAAGGTATGCAAACGAGTCTTGGACGGTTTGCCAATTACGAGCAGGAGAGTAATAAATTTGTAACCAACCAGCTGTCAAATTTAATTGAAAGGGAGTAGTTACGAGAAACACTTACACTCAGATACGCTGACCAGGAATACTCATGATCGTCCAGCTTCACGGAGCAGCGGTACCAACCGCTGTCCTCGGTTTGAAGGTCTGAAAATATAAACAATAATAGACAATTTAAGTGATTATCTTTACTTAAGCTTAAAAGTATAAATCTAACTCAAAAAACATTTTCTAGATAATTTTTTTAATCAAAATTGGACCTTTGTAGTTATTTAAGAGCGAGAATAGCCCTTGGCTAATCTTTGAAGATCTTGTGGATTGCATTCTCTATGCTAGCAAGCTCCATAGCTCCAGCTAGATCAATAAATTCGGCACCAAGTCACCTTGGCCACTTTGGTGTCATAAAGAAGCTCAGGTAAGGGCCAATTTTCCTTTAAAAATAAGAAATGAGCTCAGACGTTAGTCAATGTATAAACTAGTAGTATTGTTATAGTAAACGTTTTCTACCCTCTGTTTTCATTTGGCTCCAGCAATGTACTTCAATGCAACTTCAGCGTCAATTTATGTGCTACCATTTTTGGGGTCTTTTCAAGGACCCAATTCTTGCCCCATTTCGCACCCTTCACTCAAGCCTTTAACTGTAACGGTAAGTACCACTCTAGCCGTGCTACCAGTGCTGTCACAGCGGATGTCTTAAAACCGCACAGTGCTGCATAAGTACGATGCAAAGCAGATCGCGCTAGCCAGACCACCATCATCTTCTCCGATGATGGTATCGATTTGGGTAGGCTACCAAACGGTAGCACCAAAAACCGCCATCAAGATGTCAAGTATTTGAAGGCTCCGGCCGACTGGGATGTTAGGCACACACACACACACACCACTTGAGCACGCTTAATGGTAGATGCGAATTAAGCCGTTCGTTCACGGCTCTGTGTGAAGTGTTGCCATTTTAAGTACGCGCTCCTTTTTCAGTATAACCACGCGCACGGTTGTTAAACTTCTTGGTCAATGTTTTTGGGGGTCTATATCTGCCTTAATCATCCTACTGTGTGTGTGTGTCTGTCGCAATCGAGATCAATTTTTCCTTCTCGAAAGCCCATTAATAATATGTTCGGCCTCAAACGGTCCTAGCATCTTGTTTCTTTTTCTTTTTTTGGTTTTCGAGGAGCAATCCGGTAAAGAGGTCAATAATTAGATATGGCACATCGGAACGAGCGTACCGGTGGAGATTCGTGCCAAACGAAGCGAGGGGTTATTGAGGCCCATACTTTCGGGTATAGTGGTACCACTAATTGTCCACTTCTTCCGTTACCCGGCAGTGCTGAAGATGGGCATGAATCGGGC
Source organism: Anopheles stephensi (assembly GCF_013141755.1). NCBI lineage: Eukaryota > Metazoa > Arthropoda > Insecta > Diptera > Culicidae > Anopheles > Anopheles stephensi. Next base: position 16,261,827 of record NC_050202.1, on the reverse strand, counting down.
CCAAGTACCGTGGGCAACGACGCGACTGGCACAAGAATGCTGGGATAGAGGAGATGCGGTAATACGTTCCTCCGCTCAGAAAAACCCTTTCGAAGCTGTGTGTTTTGAAATTGGAAGCTTAATGAGGCTCTTAGACGAAGGATGATGCTCGGATTTAATTCGGGACGGGACTCGATGTGATAACTTGCCTAATGGAGGGTTCATCTCGGTGACATTATTACTTGTCATTAAAGTATCTGCTTACTGTCGGTGCCCCCGAGCTTAAGTAGATAAACGGTTTCGAAGGAGTTAATTTCGGTTCCTTTTTTTTCGAGGCAGTACCGAAGAAGGATGTACGGGTTTTGTTTGCTAGCTGTTTCGTCCCATGTTTTGGGGACCGCTGGTCGGTAAAGTTCCTCTGTTGTTGATGTCAAATCTAGTTTGCTGGTCTTTCACCAACTTCACCAGCATGCATCAAACACTGCATAACCATGTTAGTCGAATGTATGGAGCAACAAAATGGAAATGATTGTACCTGATGTAAACACAAAACCTTCCTTCAGTACAAAAACACATTCTGGGAGGACAAAAACCTTCGCATGGTATGGCTTGGCGTGGAGAGTGTTACGTTTTCGAACATTCTTTCACTAATGAAAGGTACCAGTGATGGTCGCTTTGCACCTCGTTCCGTATAAGGTTCTATGTTCTATGTTTTGGTCGGTTCTGTGGCGTTCTTCGTTCCTGGGCTCACTACTTGCCCAGGCTCTTGCTGTCGTATGGCTATAAACACTCACACACACACACACACCAACATTTTTGCTGGCTTCAGAAAGTTTTTGCCACGCTCAAGGATATGCTTTACCGGTCGTAAAGATACACTCTTTATCCATTCGAAAGCCACGGTGGTGAAGGTAGTGTGTATGTGTGGTGTGACAAACAAAAACTACACTCACCAACCATCCTATCCTTGCCACTGCCGCTCGCCATTTGCACTCGTCCTCTTCCCCGGGGGGAAATGTTTGCGGGCCGGTGTGTACTTTAGTCAGGATTTTAGTACTCTAGAACAAATACTAGCTAGGATGGGTTGGGTGGGCGTGGGGGGACGGGTTTTTAAAAGCGGCCTGGAAGTGCTGAAGGTATCGAACAAAGAAAACTTTTCCCAACGAAACCCAACGAGAGAAAGCGTTGTACTTTACACTTTTTACTTACGGAGCATACACGCATTAGAGCAGGTTCATTCAAAGCAGTCGGGTTTTTCGGTTTATGTACGCCCTATATGAAACTTTAAACACCTTTAAGAAGGAGCAGCTTTGGTTGTTAAATGTACTGTTTAAAGTTCCATTGTAAGATGGTTGGTAACACTGGTGTTGGTCAGCCCAAACAATGGTGTCATAGTTCTGACACATAATAACAACTGGTGCTGTTAAAGTTTGGCATAAATGTTGCTTGGAGCGTACTCCAAAGAACCATTTGACAAAAATATTTAAACTTCTGAGGTCTTGTAGGCCCTGAGTGGCCTTGCAGCTCCTTAGAAGTATTGGATAAGGTCCTCCAAAACTATTGAAGATTTGCCCGATTAAAACAGAGATAACACGTCCAGAAACAAACATATTTTTCACAAACACCGTACGTAGCTCATTTTCAGCTCAAGTTAGCTCATTATTATTCTCCCAAGAACAACTTCATCTAAATTTTGGTACGGCAAATTTTTTTATAACAACATGCGTCTCATGCAGGATACTCTCAATCGTTCAGACGAACTTTCTGACCTCTGGTTCCTGGTTCTTCAATGATAAAGACAATATGAAGCCTGAAGATTGCTCTAATGTTACTGCTGACCTATAAGATTCCTAAAATAGTGTTGTATGACCGAAGACTATCCCGTATTATGTTTTTCATCATTTTACTTTAGTAATAGTGATGTGAAAATCCCGAAGAAGCTATAGCTGTAGCTATAGTCGGAACATGTCTTAATTTTCTTTTTTTAATTCAGAAATAAAACCCACAGTCCCAACAACTCTTCAACTGCAGTTTCTCGACTGTGTTGACCATAACTGCTCTAAAGCAACTGAACAAGGAATAATTTTTTGACTGCTTACTACAGGCAAGATATAGTGTTTTTTTGGTGATAAGCGTCTTCGACTTTCATGAATTCTATGGGCCTCCTAGAGGCGAGGAGCGCTATCGGATTTGGTGAATTACAAGAACACAGGTACTTCTTAGGTACTTCTAACAACCTCTTAGGTCATGCCTGCAATTTCTGGTTTAATAAACTTAAAGATACCACGTAGTTGGGTAGTCAGCCCTCACTACGGGGGAACGGTCCGGCTCCACCACCGGGCCGCCCCGAACTCAGGTACAAAAACAAGAAAAATCAAACAATAGTCTCAAAGGGCATTGATTTTACATTTATGCCTTTAATTGATATTCAAGTCTTCTCCGTCAACCAAAAAAAAATTTTTTCATTAAAATTAAATAGATCCTGCTCAAAAACGAGTCACTTATTTGAGATTGACATATTTTTTATTAAATTTTTATTAAATGACAATATCGCATAAACCCAGCGTACTTAAAATAAGTTTAAATAAATGAGTTTTGAGCAAAAAATACATAACTATACTTAAAATTGTCAAGCAAGTAAAATATTCAATGTGAAACAAAAGTAGAAACTTCTGAACAATTCTCAACAAAGCTAAAACCTTTCACCACGTATTGCTCTGCAAAGAAATACCCCTTTATACAACCATAAATGTGCTCCGGCTGTTAAGATTCTTTTCAACCAACCAACCTTTGAAAAGGAACCATAAATGGCAAAGAAAAGTGCCATTTCCCATTTCCCACTACCTGTAGCGTACCACGAACAACGAGTTAAGGCGAGCCCCATCCACAACACCATTCGGGGGAGGAGCAAAAAAAAGGGGGAAATGATATTCTTTAAGAAACGCCAAGAACGTGTGCGATTTCACGCACGTCTACCACGGCGTCTTATCATCGAAAGCATTTGCATTTTCAACAACAGGAACACCATCGGAAGTCATTGACGGCCTTCATTCTAATAAAAGTTATTCAATCCAACCCCGAAAGTGCGAGCGATCGATGCTTTTAAACCGACGCTTCTTAACGTGTTCTCCGCGTGGACCGGGGGTTGAAGTACTTCTTGAGCAACCCACCAACATGGCGTAACAAAGCTCGGCAGGAAATTCGCTCAATGATAGTTTGGATTTTCTTCGTTTTTTTTTCGGGGCAGGTAAGCACGGTCGGGCTCGCAAACAAACACGCACCATTGGTCGATTGGTTCGTTTGCCGATCTGCCGGCGGCGTCGTCGGAACGTGTCGAGAATACGGGAGAAAAGTTTTCCGAGACCGGAAATTTATACGTAAAATTTACGGCTTTTTCTATGCAAGCACGATTTGGGTGCTCGAAGAAGGAAAGTGAATTGAGATTTTGTCTTGAGATGCTTAGAACAATTTTAAAAGATTTTAAAATTTAAAGATTGAAGCACAGGGTGAGGAAAAAGTTTGCTCGAGGCTTTAAAACGCGCTAAGTGTTACGAAAATTGTTCATAATTTTAGCAAACAACTTAAAGTACAAATAATGATGCTTTTAAAAACCTCATGCCTGTATTAAGGCATAACTTTCTTCATAAATCATCCAGTCAATAAAAGTTTATCAATTTGCCAAAGTACCATATCCACTCGGCGGAGGTCGAAATGTAAAAAAAAAGAAGGAAGCAAGCAGGCAAGTAAAACAAACAAACGCACGAGACCCGGTTGTTGAGACACCCGGGCTTGTTACACCAGCAAACAGGCACCACCAGCAACACATATATGAGAGGTTCAAGGATCAAATTGGAAAACTTTTTTGATGAACCTTTTCATTTGCTGTTTGCTTCGGTACATGCTCCTGCTCCTGATACCGAGAACCCGTGATGAGCACAGCACCCGACTGAAGTACCCTTTTTAGGCACGGCGAATCACTCTGGGACGCAGCCATTCCCGTCAATCGAGACACGCGAGCCTGAAAAGCCCATCCAGCGGCTCAAGGACTTGCGGTTGCGGTGGACGGGCGATAAAACACAAACAGCAAAATAAACATCACATATGAAGCTGCTGTGCATTCCTCCTTCGGGTCGATCAACGTGCACAGAAGCAGACTCTCGAAAAAAAATGAACGCTTCTCCATTTTCAAAGAGCAGTTTTTCGCTTCAGATTTTCTGGGGTTGTTAAGGTATGTTAAGCATTTCAATGGAAAAAATGGAATTAAAAATTATTTTACCAGTGTTTCAAATTAAAATTTTGTTCGAAATAATCTGCAACGTAACTTGTCCTTATATAACGGGAACAAGTTTTATGCTTGTGGCTAATCATGAACTATCCATCTCGCAACACTAGGCTGCGGAGGGAACAAGAAGAACCACTAATTGAATCATTGACAGTACAAAAGCTCAATCAACTTTCGAGCATCATTAGCTTATCGCTCTATCGGATCCTGATTTGCTTTACTTTTTTTGTGTGTGCTCTCTGCCACACACACATACACATTCCAGAGTATTTTCTCGCTCTATTGTATCGCATTGTACACGTTTCACACCCCAAACCCATGGCAAGGGCTGGAAAAATGTGGTGAATCTCCTTTAACAGCACTCTTCAATACCAAGCATAAGATGAAGCACTGCAGTGATTTGTCTGTCTTCTGTCTCTGCGGGCAAACGCACGGTGGGAGAGCGTAGAACAAATGATCCAAAAACGTTTATTTAATTTTGAATTAAAAAATCGATGTTAGATATCAAGAATTCCGAAATTATTTTAATTCTCTCTTCTACTACTGAGAAAATACTGACTCGTGCTAAACGAGTTTGACAAATAAATGCCGGCCTGGATATCGGGGATCATCTTGTTCAATTCTGATTTTTGTTACGATTTCTAACGATTTTGGCTAAAAATATTAATAAGTTAGCAAATATTTTAAGAATTCTTTCTTAACTACTTTATTGCCAAGTAAAATCCATACGGTTTTTATGGTTTTGATACAGGATTCAGCAATTTGAAAAGCATAATTGGTTAGTTATTTTATAAGAAATTATGAAGTAATGATTCAGCAGTATCTCTTAGAGGAACATAACTAACTATATATTAAAATTAATATTAAAACAATATTATTATTTTTTGAATCGTGGTATTCAACGAATTTTTTAATTGTTTATGAAAAAGGTCTAGTACGCTAATTGGATTGTTTTTGCTTAGCTAATTACTTTACTTTTAACCTTTTTTTATATCTTATGAACACTCCAAATGTCCACCCTTTATCCCACCGTGCAACACTTTCTTCGCTTTCGCGTTAGCCTTATGCCGGTTCTCGGCGGTATACCACACACCACCAAACAAGCAACGAGAAAAAGATCATTTACATAATGACATTTAATTGAAAAGCCCTTTTTTCTCCTACTCTGGGCAACAGGTTATTTATTCTGACCCGTTCGGGCGTACCATCGACGTGAAGCATTCACTTACCCTGCTGAGAGTTCAAAGGATCACACACACACACTCCTCACTCAACCTGCTTTCTCATGGAATGCGTCTCCGTCCGGTTGTCTTTGTTACGAGACTGCCTCAATCGTTTTGCCTCGACGAAGATGTTCAAGATGCATCACGACACTTGTGGAGAGAAAAAAGGTGCACCGTGACAGTACCGTTAGCGTCCACAACACAGCTGGACTGTCAAAAACGAGGCGCTAACATCACCTTCGGTTGAAGTTTTATGGTGTACAAGAAGAGGAACACGTGCAAGATGACTCTCTATGATGCGCAAACGCAAGCGACTGTGCCTAAGATGTTGACCCGTGCTCTGGTGTTGCACAAAACACATTGCTGATTACAAAGCGTACCAAGGCTGAAGAATATGGCACCGCGGGCCTAACATCTGCCATAAACCATGGAGGGACGTCCGGTGTGGTTTATTGTGGTCTAAGTACGGCACTATTTGTACCAGGTGAAGAGAGATGACGCTTAATGCTCGTCGCACTGAAAGATGGGCACGAAGATACGAATCACCTCCCATAGAGCCTGCAATCTGCTGATAAGCATGCTGAGTACTGCCTTTCAACGGGCAGCCTTTAAATGGGATGTGGCCGACTCTTTGCAGAGGAAATCGTTTCATGCAAAAATAAAAACTTACTCAGCGAGCACTCGTCCAACTTCACTTGGATGGTGATTGATGATGCATAAGCGGCATGGATACGACAGCAAGCCGGGCATTAAATTCGCATGCGCTTACTCCAGGATTGCTTTACGCCTTAAGCTTATCCAGAACAGCGTTCAGGGTTTTGCTGAGTCGAGAACATTAGCAAAAAACACGCCAAACACACAGCTTAAGAACTAAACTGTGTAAAGATTCAATCAATCATGTACCCGCCAAGGGATGAAAACGAGACGTGAAAAGTATATCTTTTCCACAAGGCTACATACACAGATGGACGCTTTGCCGACTTATCGGTTCAGGACACTTTGACACGGGGTGGGGAAGAAGTGGATCTTTACATGGTTGAGTAATGAAACCGGATATCCTCACTTCACCGCTCAAGACCGCCGCTCACGCGAACGAACCTCAAGATTTCTATTATTCTAGCTCATTTGAACGACCAAGCAAAACAACGACCCTACACTCGTCAATAATTAAACGTCCGAGAAGGCGATTCCTTGCCTGCACTCGCGGGTATTATGCTGGTTCAACCATCCGTACGCATCCGTCGCTGACACGCCGCACAGCTGCACAAACTCTTTAAATAATCGATGAGCCGCAAGTGATCGCACTGACGCGAAGAAGGTCTGGTTTCTCCTTCTCCCCCCGACGGGTTTTCCAAAACACCAGATTGCACTTTTCACAAGGGCTTTTCGCTTGTGATTGCAATAACCACGTCAAACGTCAGGCTTATTAAGGAAGCAGCCGTAGTAGATGGAGCCGATTGCGAGCGCATTCTTGAACCCAACGTACCCTCATCTCATTACCGATAGTGCGCGCGCACACACACACACAAAGGACTGGCGAAATGGAAAAGCGCATATTGCTGCTTCGGCTGCTGCTCACGGCTCTGCGATTGTTAATGCATCAATTAAATCGTTCAATAGAATGCGTTGCAGTTGAGTTTTCAATTGGGTATTAGAGGGGGACTATTAAGAGGGACTCGGTAGCAACACACACACACTCCATAGGAGGATATTATATCCGGCCGTGTTTCCATGGGGTTTAAGTCGAGCACAATGCTAAATTCAATCACGCTCTTATCGTCGTTGTTACATTTCTTTTCATCGCTATGGTAAAAGCATTACCCAGTGATTAGTGAGCGCACAGATGGGGCACACCGGTTGGTAGTTCTCGCGTTGCAAATAGATACGTATTGAATTACGGAAAGGTCGACCCGACCCGACTTGGAACGATACTTTATTTGCATCCCGTACAGTGGTGGTCATTAAAGTAAGCTCATTTATGAGCATAAGATACTGATCAATCACAGTATTGACTAATGCTCGAAGAATTATTTATTTCAGTTTTTTTTTTTCGAGCTTCTATGGCAAGTTTAGTTCATGTCTTCGATGCTCCAGGACTATAAACATAAGGTTTTTTGAAAGAAATAATAGCTATCCAAAGTATATATTGAAAAGACTGACTTTTGTGGCCGAGATGGTAACGGAAACAGTCTTCAAACGGCAGGACTGGGGTTCAAATCTCATCCAGACTCTCCACCCCGTACGCAGGGCTGACTTTCCAGCTACTGGTAAAACTAAGTCACAGAAAGCCATAAATGGCAGGCCGAGGCCTTTATTGGCTGTAATGCCAAGAAAGAAGAACAGTATTTCAAACACTTGTACTTTACATGATTTTAGGTAACAATCTAGCTTTATGTAGAATCTAATAAATTGTTTGGCCCATTTTTTCTTCCAAAAATGTTCCAAATTTGTGATTTTGATAATACATAAATATTAAATACATATTGATAAATATTCAGATTGCCAAGCTGAAGTCAACATGCATCTCCATATTAAATTGTTGGTACTTAATGGCTAAACCAAATTCTTCTGGCTATCAAGAAGTGATATTAAAATCGAAAAATGGTTTCAATATTCCACCACAGTCAGAATATTTTGTAACATGTTAAAAAACGTAATAATTTATATAGGAGACTTGTAATTATATGACCACCACTGTACATATAATCCTATTTAAATGGTTCATCAAAAGCTCACTCCACTTACCGTCAATCCTTAGTGATCCGCCGGAAAGAATTTTGAAGCGTTTTCCGGCCCCGGTGAGAAGATTGGTGCCGTCCCGTTGCCACCGGGGCGCTGACGATGGTGGATCGTACAACGAACCGCCGAACGACGAGCTACGGCAGGGCAGCGTAGCCTTCGTACCGCTCGGGAGACTTTGGTTCGACGGTACCTGTAGCAGCAGTGGCGGTGGAATACTGTCAATCGGAGAAGTCACCTAAGAAAGCACACAAAAATCGTTTTAGAACCAAACTGCCAAATATTAACTGCGGCCGGAGTGCAAAACTAACCTGCAGATACACCCGACTCGTTACGGATCCCGCCACGCTGAGTGCCGAACAGACGAAGTACCCGTCGTCCTCACGCTGCACCCCACGAATCTGGAGCGAACCCTGCCCAGACACGTGCATATTGCCGTAGCTGTTGTTGGGGAACATCAGTGTTTGGGAGCCTTCGCGCGTCCAAAACACGGACGGCAGTGGACTTCCACCGGCGGAACATTTGAACGTCACCACACCGTTCACGGTGACTTTTTGATCTTGCGGTCGCACAATGAACACTGGTGGTGCTGTGGAGTTGAAGTAAGAAAAGTAAAATAAGGCAGAAAAGGGATTAGCATGGAGTTTGGCGTTTTTGGCAAAGTTTGCACATGGCATTTAATGGCGTTCAGCACACTCCAAACAACCAGAAATTCAAATGAATAGGAATTGACGGGTTAGGGAAACCTTTTCGAATGCTCATAAAAAGAGGAACATACATAAGGTCCTTCCATCAGACATCAAGTGCGAGGCAGATGTGTGTGTGTGTGTGTTTCCAACAGTTTTACGACTGTTTGCCAGCAAACCTAGTGACACACAGAGACTCAGACACCCACGGATCGACAACCAGAAGTCGACGGCACGGTTGCCAAAAAAACCGTCGCAATAAAACGCTTCACAATCGCGAACGCGTTAAGCAAGCCCCGGGAAGACATAAACAGAAGCAACCGAACAGACCAAATAAACTGCTGTGAAGTGGCGTTGCCCAAAGCTGGGCCCCAAATAAAATGACGCCTCCGTGAACCATTCTGCGCCGGCAGACAGGGGAGTTGTTAAAATCTGATTTCCAATTCGAACGGTCATAAAATCCATCGCTCTGCTTTGTGGCTGCGATGGGCGGCTTTAAGCCTAAATGATGTGTTATGATACAATCCGATGGTTGTGATTTGGTAAAATCGTTTGCCGAATACCAGCGGCTTTATCTGACCAAGATGGCGATTAGTCAGACACCTCGAAAATGTCATTCGCATTGCATTAATTAAACATCACACGCCATCATCAGCAGTTACTCGACGACGATACTCACTGTTAACGACTAGACTCGCCCGGGCACTGATCACACCGACCGAGTTCCGCGCCTCACAGATGTACTGCCCGTGGTCATCCGCGGTCACATTGCGAATAATAAGACTGCGGTCCTCCTCCGAGATTTCTGCCCGCCCGACCGGAATGTCACCGTTCTGTTTCGTCCACAGTATCTGCGGTGCCGGATCGCCACCGACCGCACACTGGAACTGTACGCGATGGCCCTCGAGCACGGTCGCATCATCCGGTTCGGCCACAAAGTACGGTTTCACTGTGGAAAAAAAAGGAATGGGGGGAAAATGTAGTAAATCATATATCGGCAGATCTGAAGGCGACAGGGCTGATTAAAAATGACATAAATTATGTCCCAAAGTGGTGGCCGGCTAAAATTAGATCCAATCAGCATTACAACGCCGCGACCATTGGAAAGGGTTGGTTTGTTGTTGCTAAGAAAGTTAGATCATTTTTCTTTTCCTCTCATTGCTATGCGATATTTATCACCTCCCAGCTTAGGTGAAGATGGCTAAAACAAGCTTTCTAAATGCATGGCGTGTGTGAAACAACACCACTGCAGCAGCATTGTGTGTGTGATTTGAAAGAATAATTTAATTTGTTATGCAAATGGTTAGAAGCAATGCAAGCTCAGGCCCGATAATCCACTTCTCAATCGACTAACGATGATGAACCGGTTTGTTGGGTGCAAGAAGCGCTTTAATGATTTCTTTTTAGCTACACACATTAATCACACGTGGATGGACCATCGCACAGTGGGCTTTTCAGGATGAACGTGTGGGTAAATATTTAAATATATTACGGCTACTTTTAATGAATGATGGTGTAGGATTAAACTAAAGTTGCTTCAAACATTCGTCTCTGAATTTTCGAATTAATTAAATTAAATTATAATGCATTTAAAATTGTATAGCATGTACAGTAAACTAGGCAAAGCGGTATAGGCTCAAAATTATTAATGCTCCGAATCTATACATAATTTTGAATTGGTTCATCATCGACTTTACTCTACGAACACCATTAATTTTCTTTAAATAAAACTAAGTCAAACTAGCAACATTCTCCTTCTTCTTCTTCTTCCTTGGCACTACAACATCGAGAGGTCTCGGTCTGCCATTTCCGGCTGTCTGTAACTTAATTTTACCCGTAGTAAAGCAGTCAGCCCTACGTACAGGGAGGCGGTCTGGATGGGATTTGAACCCCGGCCCTGCCGTGTGAAGACCAGCGCCACTACACTCCGTTTCTAGAATATATATCTATGAAATTGAAGCTGCAGTTGAATCGTTTTGTGTCTTAACAAGTAGAAACAAATTTTGGACTCATTTGGCTAGCATCTCACCCACTGTGCGTAAGGAAAACTTGTGTAGGAAAAAAGGGGTTCCCGAAAGCAGAAACAAAAAACCAACGCATATTGATCTTCATTTCAATAGCCGAAAGCGACCGCACTTTTGAGTAGTGTTGCCTCCGTAAATCATCACACCAACAACACCTCACCGTCCACCAAGAAAGTAAAAAGCCCACAAGATTGCTCGTTCGCTTACCCTGGACGGTTAATTTGGCGAGTCCACTTTCCCTCGAGCCAACCATGTTCTGGGCGATGCACTGGTAACGCCCCTCGTCCGTCGGCCGAACATCGCTGATCAGAAGGTTTCCACTGTCAACGATCCGTATCCGGGCCAGCTCCTTCGATGGTCGATAATCGTCCAGCTCCAGAAAGCCGTCGTTCTGCATGGCAGAGCAAGAGAGAGAGAGAAAGATATACAGAAACAACCCCGAAAAAAGGTTCCGAGCGACCATGATAAATTGTGATTTCGCTGATGATAATGGTCCGGAGGAGAGTGGCTACTTTAGCTCGAAAAAAAAGGAGAAACGGAATAGCGCCATACCTTTTTCCAGCTAACGTTCGGTTCCGGATTGCCACGGGGTGGACTGCATTCCAGCAGGGCCGTCTCACCCGCCGCAACGCGTGTATTTTTTGGCTCGACGCGGAAATCGTCTCGCAGTGCTGTGTAAGAAAATCGATACCGTTGAGTGTGTATAACCATGTACTAAGTGAGTCCCGAGGTGAACACATTAAAGTGTTCGCCGGATTACTTACTTGCCACCTGCAGTGTTGCGTTGCGGCTGTACACCTTACCGGCCGGATTGCTGGCCACACACCAGTACACACCATCGTCCTGCTCCTTTTTGCTGTGGACGGTGCGCAGGAAGAATAGGGAGCCGGCCGGCAGCAGGACATGGTTGGCGTCCAGCTTTACCTCCTCGCCGTCCTTGTACCACTGGATGACGGGCTGTGGTTTACCTTCCGCCTTGCAGTTGAGCGTGACGGGATCACTCTTGGGGACGATTGTGTCGCTTGGGTTTTCTATTATTCGCGGCGAGCGATATTGTGCTGAAAGTGAAAGATATAGGCGAAAAATACATTAATCTTTTTGTTTGATGATATTGCATAAAATTCAGAATAAAATTCGGGGGAATATAGGCATGTGGTCCTACGTCCTAGGTATTATAAAATTTTTCAAAGGAACAAATCCATCTTAGGAGATCACTTTTATAAGTAATATAATCTCTGAAGGTTGAGTCTTTTGCTAGGGGTAACATCAAGTCACAGAAAGCCGGAAATGGTAGGCCGAGACCTCTCAAGGTTGTATAGTATCTCATATCTGAAGGACGTAGTTTTCAATAATTGTCCATAACTCTTTGAGGGTAGATAAAGGAAATAATATAGGGATTTGGTCCTTCTACCTAGGTATCTACATCTTAGGTAATAATTTTCGAAGTATCAAATACATCACCGTTTTTATAAGTAATATAAAATTTGAATCAGAATAACTATGTTCATCTTCTTCTTCTTCTTTCTTGACCTAACGACTTCTTATGTCATGCCTGCCATATCTGACGTACTAGACTAGACTAGAAGTGTCGGTTTGGATGGGATTTGAGCCGCTGTCCTGCCAGCTGAAGACCAGCGCTGCTGTCTCCTAAACCACCGGCCCACCCCTGGTGTATGTTGTTAATACCCAATAGAGCTAATAGGACACTAATTTGGAGCGATCCTGGTAGAACAGTCAAGATCTTGCAATTGAAGTTTGCAGTTTCAAGAATATTTAATGACTCAATGGTATATCTTTCAACAAAATTAGTCTTAAAAACTTTTTCACAATGACCTACAGTCCTACAGTATCGAAACTTTTCAATCTGTCAAATTAGTTTATAGTGATTATAATTCTATTAATTATTAACAACTGTTATTGTTAGCCATAATTGGCATGTTAACTATTTTGTGCCGTATACCGTAGGGTATGGCTTAAAGTTCCTTTTAATGTCGCTTCCCCAGTCACTTAATCCTTATTTTATTGCTTCCTTCCTTAAATGAAGAACAAGCACAAACGATCATCCTCATATGGATTTGAACTCCCAAAAACAACCAACAAACCGTCCCTAAATTCCCATCCCAAGAACCATATTGAACCATAAGAACTCACAGCGCAGAAGAGATCACTTCAGGCATTACGAAACAGGAACAAATTAGTCACCAAAGCTACATCCTACCCACCAGCCAGCCAGCGGATGAAAGAGATTATCGATAGAGACGGGAAGAAAAACGCACAACTGGGCGTTAGAGATGCTGCACGGCGTGTGAACAAACTGTGGCGTGATACAAAAACATCGTACGAAAGTAATTTTTCATGTTGCCCACGCCTTGCCGTTCAGCCGATGACGATAAGGTTGCTTCCGAAGCGAGCGAGACAAGAAAAAAATGGGAAGTCTTTTATACTCGTAAAAAGACACATCCCAGACACATATGGGCTTGGTTTCTTTTTGGAGGGGGTGCAGCAGATCGTCTGCGATCTTTGCGAGTTTTCTTGGAAGAAATTTTTGTCGATTTAAGGGTATTAATGCACTGATGTAGTAGTTGTTCAAAGATGGTAAAAAAGATGACAAACTAGCCTACTCAATGCAAAAACGGTGTCGCTAAATGATTAGCCATACACCGTAGTGGTAAAAAGCCAAGATCGGATAGCTCGTTGCTGTGGGATCAATCAATCACTCATGCTCAACACCTATTACCTCATCGCTACTTTGGACCAGTTCGCGAGGCGCGACTAGTTCACAACAAAGTAACTGAAATACGAACCGAATCTGGATTGATGCCCTTTTAGCGTATGGTTTTAGCGAAGCGCGGTTAACAAATTCAACTTCATTGTCACCTTGCAAAGCCTCCAATCCAACCGATCTCGATCGATACGAGGCCACAAATCGTTATGATGAGGATCTCCGCTAAGGCTCCACCAGACATCCAGAACCCGTTGCGGTTGGTGTGCTCTTGGGGCACTTGGAAAAAAGGGGAAAAAAACATTAACAATCCTGTCCACCCACGGAACGGGGTTTTTGCGATTGCAATATTGGCAGCGGCGCCCCGTCAACTTGGCGTCTGTCATTTTGCATAGGACGCAACAAATGCAATGAAAGCGAACACGCGACGGCTCGTGCGAACACGCAAACGCCATCTCACCTCGGATATGCCAAAAATGGTAGTCGGCCCGAAGGTCGGTGCAGCAATTGCAACGGCTGGAGATTATTTCTATCAACAGGCCGCCCTGTGCAGTAAGCGATATCCCCAGTCACCGCCTCCGACACGATGCTGGAAACGATGAAAAATGGATCGAATGGGTCTGCTGGGTTTCCGAAGGGTGGGCATGCAAATGCATGAGCTGAAAAACACCTCCAGAAGCACCCAATTACCGTGGAATCGAATCAGTGCGCCCGTTTGAAAAGGAGTTCGAACAGAAAGAAAAAGTCATCAAGAAATAACGGCTTAGCATCATTTGTTGCCCGGTTTTACGGCAACTCTTTAGACATGAAAAATGCATCCATTATCATTACAAACTCTTGGGGCATTTCGGTACTACGCTTCCACCCGCGTGACTCATAATTGCTCTCAAGTGCAGTAATGATGAAACACGCATCATATTTCAATCACATGCATCAGGATGAAGGCTGCGTCGGTAAGCGCACAGAAGAGAACGAGACATGCAAATTGCCGCTACATTTCGCCTCACACTTATCGCCCACAACTGTCCCAGCTTGAGCAAAAAGTTAATTTATGATTGACAGTTGCGTAGTCACCACTTTAACCATGCCTGCGGTGGTGGTCAGACACGGATAAAGCGTCATAAAGCTGAGCTGAGAGGAATAAGTCAGCTTCTTACGATGACAGCGGCCCATTTACTCCATCGCTCCATTCCTGGAGCTTTTGTTCTAAGAAGCGTTGTAAAAACGGGCTATCTAGCGTAAGAAATCAAAAACTCCGCCGACGACGTCATGTGCGCGATGGGGTGTGGCGTTTGTCTAGTTTCTATTGCTGGTCCGGAAGTTGGAACGGGTTTTGTTTATCTCCGGTCGCCAGTGAATCATTCAGTGCAGCAACGAAGGTGTGAACGAGCAGGAAGTTGGGTGTCTGGACAGAAATTGTAACTAACGTTCTTGTGACTGATGACGGTTGATGGAATAATATTTTAAATAAACTAAAGGTACCTTTATGATTGACTAGGGGCAATAGAACAGATGGATCCAGGCTCCAGGGAAATTGTGTCATTCTCTTGACTTGAAGCACTTCATTTGTTTCAATGGTAGATTTGAAATATAGCTTTGAAACTAAATTAAAGTAAATTCAAGCGATAACTACTGGGGTGTCGCTTAAGAAAGGTATCTGAAGTAGAGCAGACAGGCCACTAGATATTTTGGAGATCGCCGTACTTCAAGATCTCATGGCCGATTTTGTCGCAAACGCCTATTGATCAATTCCTGATAGATACACCCAATATCCCAATCTGGTTTAATATATCCAGTGTTGAATACTGGATAATCATGTCAAAGATGTTGAAGTCTAATTCCCTCAAATCTAAAGCATCTAAGAGCGGCCTGGTCTCGGGGGACATACCATCAGGACCTTTGTCCCCTCGTAGTGAGGACTGACTGCTTATCCAACTATGTGGTATCAATCAGTATATTGAACCAAAAATGGTAGGCATGGCCAAAGAGATCTTTTGACCAAGAAGAGAGAGAGAGATTGAGAGAGAGAGAGAGAGAGAGAGAGAGAGAGAGAAAGCATGTATGATTGCATGCAGTTTTCATATGTCAGGTCTTATGATTGCTATTGCCTCAGGTATATATTCTTAAGTCGGCATGAATGTTACACGCTTCAAAAATATAATTTAAAGTATCTTGTGAGTAGATATAATTCAAATGAGACAAGATCTCAATACTCTTGGCAATAAGGCTCTACGGTCTTGAGAATAAAACATCCAAACTTATGGGTCAAAACTAGTCTAAACTCGCCAGCTAGAGCAACGGACTCGATTGACTCAACTCAACAGAATTCAATGAAGTGACTTCTGAATATTTGCAAGGCTACGGTAGGTTAAATCTACAAAATATTTTATTTAAAACAGACCAGAAGTACTTATCACAATATTTAAAGTTAAATTAAGTCAAAACCACAGCCCCGAGAAGCTAGTTTTCGCACAAAATGTATCCATATGTCGATAATGGTAAGGCAAGATTTTTACTCAGAAACACCCGATAACCATCTCCTCCACTGGGCTTGTTGGACCCATTTTTCCACCGAATTCCGTCTACCATGAAGCGCGTAAATGAAGAGATAATATTATACTCTTTTTTTTAGCATTCTACCCACGACAGTTTACGGTTAAAATATGGCACCAGCCATTCGAGACGACGGACGACCAAACCCGGCCGTAATAGTACGCTCGATTGCTACCATGATTACCGGGGCGATACAGTTCCACTACTGACGGCGGACGACCCGGCCCCATTGGCTGGCGTTGAGGCTGTTCTTTGCCGGGTTCCCTGATCACTATCTATGCTAATCAAAGCTGCTTCCCGTACGGAAGCTTCCACTTTTGTCTGGCAGGCACAACATGCGTATCAAGAAGCCGGCGTAGATTCATGAGCGTCTAACGGAGATTAGTCACTAATTTAGCCACAATTTTTGGGGACTGGGTTTTGCTCATTTTAAATTATTTATTTATTTTTTCCAAACAAAACGGTTCCTAGCTACGCGGGAAGATAAATCAGAATAAAGCTGTGTGGCACATGAATAAACAATCTTGTTTTGAAGGAAAGTCCATTGCACATGTTCTCGCATAAACCCCCATTTCCCGAAGCATTTCCCTTTTGGTTCGTAATCCCACGTGGTTAATGATCAGAAGTGAGATGAAGATATTTAAACACACGATGCGTCAAAAGTTAGACCGTGCACGTGAACTTCACGTTCTTCAGTGTGCTTGCCCTGGGTCGTAGCGACGTCGTCACGGAAGATGTTTACGCTGAGATTTTCGCCCTCAAAGCGAGCCCTCCCCCTACGAGAACCAGAAAGAATGCGCCATGTGTCAACAGACATTGGCAGACAACCGGCACAACAATGCAACGTCTTTGTTTGCAGTGGCATTTGATACAAATTTGCTTGCAATCCGCTCCGTGGCCTCCGGGCCGGGCCAGCAGACGGGTACGGCAGAAACTGTCCGGCGAGGATGATAGCACCAGAGTGCAGTTAAATTGCAGCCACCAGACCGTAGTGGTGGTGGTAGCTGGTAGTTGTTCAAGAGCGCACGCAGCTGGATCATCATCGTTGGTGGCCGGGGCCATTTTTGTTTTTGAAATGGATGTTGCCGTTGCTGGTGTTGCCTGCTGGCGCTGCACTGTCTCATCCTGTTTATTTATCGTTTTTCCTTTGAAATCTCGTTGCGCAAAGCGATGACACGGAATCTGCCCGGCAGGGAGAAAACGCACGCATTGACAATAAAGTTGGTACCAGCTTGATTTAGAGAGGGCGAGAGAGTAGGTTTTGCTCTACGACGGCTTTAACTTTTCTTTCCACGGCGTTTGCTTTAATGAACGTGCAACTTTGTTCGAAGTATTCCACTAAACTTTAGTTCATAGCGAATGGGGAATACAAATAGTGAATCTTAAAGGTTAGTTTGAATAGTTTCTTCTTGAAATTCTTGAAAATTTAAAATCAAACTTAAATTATTTTTGAAGAGGTTTCATGAAACTGAAACGAACATTTTAAGCAATCAAATTACACTTGAGACTCATTATCCAGTATATCAGCCTCCGGATGGAAAAAGACCTCAAGAATCCTTAAGTTAAGTTAGGCATCACATCCCCAACTTTAGATCTACAACATTAAAGGCAATTTCTAAATGACTCAAACTATCTCCAGAATAATGAATTTTATCCTTAACTACAAAAAAATAAAGACAAGGACAACCAAGCTTAGAACCTAAAGATTAAAATACTGAGGTCCTGTTCAAGAATAAGAGACTAAGTTTTGGGGGTTCGTCGAGAATTTAGAAACGATGTCGAACCATTTCTGGCATTCTGTGACTTGATTTTACTCGTAGCTCAAGCCTGCACATGTTCTATGTGATAGTCGGTTCTAAGTATGAGGAGGCTGTGTAGACGGCTTTTGATCCCCGGTCCAGCAGTGTGAAGACCGGCGCCACTATCGCCTCGGCCACTAAACCGCTCCAAGATTTGGAAATTTGAACTTAATCAACACTGAATTGTCCACATTAAGGAAAAGTACATTCGAGCTATGCGATAATAATTTCTAGCTTATCCTTGATAGATCGTCTGTTCAGAAAGCTCGTCAGAAGTTCTTGAAAACCACGATGCAAGTATTCAGCATATGCCAGCCAAAGGTTATGAAATATGTGTTTGACAAGATAAACTGACAATGTTTAGAAATTATAACAACATAAAACATGGAAAATAAAAAT
Organism: Anopheles stephensi; assembly: GCF_013141755.1. Lineage (NCBI taxonomy): Eukaryota > Metazoa > Arthropoda > Insecta > Diptera > Culicidae > Anopheles > Anopheles stephensi. Next base: position 16,243,421 of record NC_050202.1, on the reverse strand, counting down.
GTAAAAACTAAAAAAAGTTTACAAGATATACTACTATGATAATATCATCTGAGGACATCACAAAAAAGATATTTGAATTCCATGTCATCTGAAGTCGTTTCCATATCAACTAGCTTTGTTTGCCTTTTCATCTAAGAAGCCTACCATAAGAATGGATGCTATTGCCTTATCAACTGAAAAACTCTGTAAAGAAAGAATTAATAATACGCTTTAAAAAAATTAAACATAATTTGAATTCCGGAGCAAAAAATTCTACAAAAAATGAATTCCACCCACTTCATACAACAAAAAGCGTCAATCATTGCATTGTTCATGAACAAACCTTCTTTTTTATATATAAAATGAAAACAAAGAAGAAAAAACCAATTGTATCTCTTGCTTTTACGAAATTATCCAATGAACGACCCACACAAGCGTAAACAGAAGGCAGAAGAAATGTATCACTCTATCCCCTTGCTGGAAAATTAACAAACATCATCATCATCATCATTCGGAACCGAGCAGTATCAATATCATCCGATATCGTTTTCACTCCGTTGTCATACATCATGTCATTGTGGCGGCATAGTTTTTTTATTAATCTTTCCCCACCCAACGACTTTTCTTCTTCATGGCACGCCAAATTAACCGACGAACCCCCGGCCAGGCCTGGCCCCGGACGGGTCATTTTCTGACGGCCCGTTTGAGTGTGGGCTGTGTGATGAGGTTGAGTGAACCGGATAACGCAACACCCATAGCCGACAGTCCACAGCGCACCGACGTAATTGGTTCAACAAATTATTAAATTGATTTATTTAACTCGCACGCCTCACGCGGATCGCCCGCGATTGTTTATACCGCACGCGAGAGATACAGATGTTTTGCGGTATCGGTGCGAGTGCGAGGCCGCGTTTTTGTCTTTGGGCCCGGTCGTTTGGGGCCCTACTAGTCACAATAATGTTGTCCTGGGGACGAAGCTTTCCATGGCGGACATGATGGTGACATGCAACACTTGTTTGTGTGTGTGGAGCCGAGTGAGCCGGACAATTGTGCATTTCACTGGACTTTTCAATTGGAGAAAGAGGCACAAGTGCCCCGGCCCAACTAGTGGAGGCTATAATTGAATTTTACAATTTCATGGCATATGCACACGCAACCGACACTCCTCCGTATCGAAGTTGCAACAGAGCCATCTGACAGCCATGATACATGATAGTGGCTCAACGGACTTGTTTTTTTTTTTATTAAAACGTACGGGCAGCACTAAAAACTCTGATGATAAAACGGCCTTTCTAAAGTGCCCGACGGACAGCGACGGACACTTGTTTCGTCAATCGACAATTGATTGAGCTTTTTCGTTGTGAAATTCATATTGATTTATGGGTTTAATTTTATCAAAAGCCACAATATTTGACAATTCATACTAAAACATTTAAAAATAATTCTTTCCGCATGTTAACCCACTGTTCCTCTGCTATCTAGAGTTTCATTAGATCCGCCCCGGCAACTTCAACACACTTGAAAACATTTTAATTTGTAACGAGCGCCAGCCGAGCCACTCGTCGCCGGTGACCTTTCCCGTTTCATCCCGTATGCCGTGCCCTTGATTAAATCATAATTTCCTTTTTAACAACTTTTGCCACAAGAGACAGTCGGGCCCGTCCAAAAACGGGGGTTTCTGCTGCCTCCAGTAGCATACGCAATTGAGCATGCGTACGCTCCCCACTTAGTGACGCAAACTTACACCGACCATGGCATGGCACGAATCTTTTTGATCTAACCCATACGCCGAGCCCGCATCATTCTCACACACAGAATTTTAATTTTACTACTTGTAAAATTGTTTACAACACAACACTTCACCAGATAGCAGCTTCATCATCAGGCCTGAAGATGGGGTGAGAGTCTTCTGATTGTTCGCCACAGGCTCGAAAATTGAAAAAAGGCTGACGGGCTCTTTTATACTTTTAATCATGGAGCGCTCCAAAGTGTTATCAGGGTTGCACGAAATGAGTGTATGATGTCCTTCGCCAGTAAGAAGAACCCTGGCCCCAGCTAGCTTTGAAAGCTTAGCTCAGCTAAAACCCGGTAGCTGCTTTTAATAACCAAACAAATCCCACCCGAGCAGATCCACCGACCGACCGAGGATGGCAGAGTAAACACAGCATGCTTCTTTTTCTTATGAAAAGATTTAGGTCATCTTCCGGGTGATGCCTAAGATGGCCCAAGATGACTGGTCCGGGGACTTGCAGTTCTTTTCTTAACAAAACTAACCTATTTTTATCGGACAAGCTCATCGTCTGCTGTGGGCCTTGAAAACCAAAACCATAAAGAAGCTGGAGGGCTGGCCCGCGTGTATTGTGTCGAAGGTCTGCTTATGATTACCTTGATTAATGTTTGACCAGTGGCCCACACTGTTCCTCAATTTTTCCCCCCGATGACTCATACAATATTCGACCAACATCATGGCGTTTGTTTTTTTTTGTGTTCCTTATTTCTTAATACAAACATCCGCTTAGTGTACCGATGAGGGACAAGGGGAAAAACTTACAGAGACCCACATGTTGACCGACACTAGTCGACACTAACGCCTCGTAATCAACATCGTCATCGCCGTCATCAACGCACCACCAGCAGCAGCAGCAGCGGAACCGGCCTAAGCCGATGTTTACCCAATTATTTGTACATTACACAAAATCACATCATTAATATTCCAATAACTGAATGTTGATTAATACTGCAGGAGGCCAGCAGTCATTATTTCCCTACTTGTACCAGTGCATATGACAGCTTCTTGCCCACCACCAAAAGCCCAACTCATACTTCCAATTTCTCTTGTCCATTTATATCAATCAGAAATTCTTTTCTCAATGTCCCGTAACACCCGATAAACAAATATTCTACGCATCGAATCCTTAAAGAAGTGAAAATTGTTGGCCCGAAACCCGAATTCCTTCCCGATCACACTTGCTTAAAAGCTTTCCCACAGAGGAACCGGGCACGAGGCGCCTGTGGTACGTGCTGTGAATATCTTGACCAATTTATCTGTTTTACCGGCCAGCCAAGTCCGGGTGGGCATCCCTTGGAAAGAAACATTAATTTTGGCACAGTTTTCTTTTGTGGCTGTTCTGCAAACCAAAGAGCTGTTCCCTTTTTTCCGTGGAAAGTGGGGTTTCCCTTTCGATATAAATTTCGCTTTATTACGGTGCCCTTGCCCGAAATGGGCGTAAATCCTTCCTTCCTTTAGAATTTTCTTCCCTGAGGTAGTGTGTAATGTAAGAGACTTGGGGCTTAAATTCTCTTTGGAGTGTAGTAAAGAAATAGTTGAGGGTTTTTTTTACTGCATGCGATATAGTATCATGAAGTCTCGGCCAAAGAGTAATACAACCAGAAGAGATGCATCAGCTTTAAATAAACCAATACTGAGAGCATTACAGATTGCTTCTAATGAACTTGAATAAGTAATGAGTATCATAAAATAGAGTAACAACCACATCAGTAAATCATCTCTTTTTATCCTAGTATGTTCAAATTATAGAGTTATTTTACTGAAATGACTTCGTTCCTTACACTGGGAGAAGCAATTCTCCATGTAATCCTTCTTTGAATATATAAAACATGCATTCAATAATCAATAAACCACCACAAATATCATCAAGGATCATAAAACTTCTTCTGTTAACTGTAATAATTTTCCCAACACTTTAACTTATTGGCTAGCCCCTGAAAGGCACACTGTGTAGGAAGCTTTATTGATAGCCCTATCATGTACAGAATATAGATTTTCCACAAATTTGCACTCCCGAAAAGGGCTGCTGAAAGCTCCACTTTGCCGCCAGCAAACCAAAAAGCAGCAGCATCAGCACCAACGTCAAACTATAAAACGGACAATAACTGTAAGTGAAAACCATCTCCAGCTGCTCTCGGACCAGGGGGGCCCACGGGGCCGGAGGCATAGAATGTGCTTCCCCACGCATAAAATATTCATACTGCATCGTTGTAATATTTGAATAACACAGCGATGCCGAAAACAAAACAAAAAACACAACAAACAGTGCGTGATTTGAATAACGCCCTCCCGAGAAACGCGGCCAGCAGTAGGACCTCGGAAACTAAACGATAAACAAACTCACACACTCACACATACTGGTACTGTGTAGAACTGGTGCAATCAAAGCCGGAAATTGTATGTCGATAAAATGGCGATGGGTGTGCTTGTACGGGACGGAAATTCTGGCTGGTGCAGAAAATAAAGTAATGAAATAACTTTAAGCATACTGACAGCTGCGCGATGAAATGGCATGAAAGCTAATAGCTTTCTGAACAAATTTTTTAAAAAACTGAGAAAAAATATAAAAATTTTAACAAACACACAAGCATTCTATTAGGTTTTGTTCATTCAAGTCCAAAGACCTGGCCATATTGTTGTTATGCTAATTTGCTTGGAGTTTCTCTCTTAGCTGTAGCTTTTATGCAATTAATTCTCCTAAACACATGTTAGAAAAGAATGTTTGTCCAACCAAACTAGACTTGTAACACACACATGCCAATGCTAGTAATTAGAATAAAACATACTTATAAAAAGTAAGCAATGCGGCCAGGCCATCCTTTACGAATAAAAAAATAAAACATAATTATAAAAAATTAAACACGTCAGTAAAAATAGAATGCTTAGATAGCGGTAAAGTTACTTCGAGCTCTTTTTCCGCTAAATCAATCTGATAATGAGCTAGTAAAAAAACTTATCCTTTCTATAACATTGTACAATATTTATTTTTATCTATCCAAATCTTATTTCTATACTTTAAATTCTGAACTTAATCATCCTATTGATTGGAAATGCAATTCAACTATTGATAATTTTATACTGAATATTAAAGATTTTTTGTCTAAAAACAAGTTGATAAAAATTTAGCAAGTCAAAGGAAAAGTAATGCATTGTTGTAAAAAAAAGTCAACAATCGAAGCACAATATTTCACACCACATTCCAAACGAAAAAAGCGATTATTCACACGCATAGTTGTACGCACACATTGCATAAGCGATAACCCCCGCCAGCGACCCCTGAAAATGTCGCCCACCAACCAATTGCACACCGGCAGGATTCTAAAACGGAAAACAATCAGGGCTATTTATCCGTCATTTGAATTTGCTGAACCGCGAAACCGACGCGGACAATCGAACCGATTCGAAAAGTATGGCTCAGCTAGAAATGGTGGCCGTTTTTTTGTTTTTCGAGGTCCACTTTTGCTCTATATCTTGAACCGGAGCCCCAAAAATGGCAAACGTGTGCTGATTATTATTCCGTAGCGCCAGTCGAATGATTTCATAATTGGCAGCCTCATTTAGCATTTCGTGCTAAAACGGTTTTCGCCCACAAACCGCAGCCGCAGCCATCGCTAAACCTGCTGCATGCAGCAAAAGGGGCGCTGCACACACGCGACAAACGGTTTGAAATATGCTGGGAAAATTGTCAAAACCAAAACCGAAAGTGTGTGCTTGGTTGCGAGCGGGTGGCACCACGAACGTCACGTAGGGAACGATTCGAAATCGTTGGCAACGCCGAAAAAAAACCCTTGTGCCGCCCAATACCATTTGACGATCGTTTGATTTGATGGTTTGAACATTGAGGTTAGGTTTGAATTTTAATTGCTTGACTAATGTCTACAAGAATAAAATAGAAGGAATATCTAGTTGAACAATTCTATATAGCAATAACAAATTTGAGCCTATAAAATTGAAGGCTCCATATGAGTGCTTGAAGTACACAGTACAACAACTCAACCGAATAATAAGCAACCATCAAAACAGAACTGTCACAATAAAGTGCGATGCTAAATATTTATAGCGAGCCAGACGAGGGCATAAAACATAAAGCGCCAAGCCAAGTGCAAGCGGTCATTTGACGTACGCAATATTGCAACCAACCCCACATCAACGGCGGCAATATTACGCCCCGGTAGACACGGGGTTGGTGGTTTTTCATTATTTGACCACTGGTTCATGGACGTGCCCGCTTCTGCCATTTCGCAGTCATTTTCCGGTTCGACAATTATGAAGTCGTTCGTTGGAAACATTGAACTGGAGCCACAAAGAGGAGGCTTAACGCAGTGGTTGCACAAGTTGTTACTAGATTGGTGAATGAAATATGTATTCCAGAGCTAAAAATATAATACAACAAATAAGTTTCCGCTTTTCCTAGAATATTACTCCAATTCTGAGACAACGCTAACCCACTTTAAAGACCTCAGCAGCTTTAAGATAAATCTACCGAACTCTTCCTGCCGTACGAATCTAATCTCAGCTATCGTCCCGTCTCATCTCTTATCTCTAGCACAGAACGAAATTGCTTGCATAAATCTTAAAACTCCCGGCTAAATTGCCAAGGGAACAGCACAGCCGTTTACACTCTAAATTACGCGCCCCGGTGCTGAACGAACGAAAACAAAAAAAAAACACCGAAACGAACTCTGAACGCCAAACTTTCGATGCTGCCTCATTATTTTCACCACAACAAGAAAATTATTTAGCCGCGCGCTGGGAAGCAGCAAGGTAAGCTGGCTTCTTAATTGGAACTTCCGCGGTTCGTTCGGGGCGGGGGCAGAAATTTGTTAGTTTTCCCCATCAGCCAGGACTTTTTCTACGCGAAATGAAAACCGAGTTTTGTAGTGGGTGGATAAGGTTCGTGTGGAGGTGGCTTCTTCCAAGAGATGTGCCAAATTAAATGGGAGAAGGCTTTCGGATGATGTACTGGGATGACGTTGCATAAATATTAGGGTAAAATTTGATGAAGTGTTCAAGTTGCACAAGGTTCATTATTTTCTAATATGGATTTAAACAGTATTTGAAGAGCATTACAAATATTCTAACAACAGAAAAATAATCAGATATCAGCATACGAAAGAATGGGTTAATATGGCTAGGGTTCTTCTTCTTCTTCTTCTTCTTCTTTCCTGGCCTAACGACCTCTCAGGTCATGTCAGCCATTTCTGGCTTACTAGACTTATTGATACCGCATAGTTGGATAGTTAGTCCTCACTATAGGGAAACGGCCCAGATGAGACTTGAGCCCCGGTCCTGTCGTGTGAAGACCGGCGCCGCTATCGTATCTAGCATCGGGCCGCTCCTACCCTAGGAGCGTCATATGTTTATAAAATGATAAACAGGCTGAGTAAAATTCTCCATTCAGCATACCTATAGCGAAGGACGAAGCAGGAACTGTATAGAACATTTGTAGTCCCAATCATCCCATACGCCTCTGAGATGTGGAAACTGTCGAACTCTGGAGAACTCTTTAAAGTCTTGCTCGAGTTACAAATTTTCATAAGGATCCCTGGTTTCAAGGTTTTGGTTGCTGGATAATGAAGGAGCCAATAAAATGAATAACTCTACAAGCTGATAACCTTAAGATTATGCAGCACATTAGACTCGCTAGGCTCTGGTGGATTGGTCATGTCATGAGAATTACACCGATCCACCCATGCTGTAAAGTCTTCATATGTCCTCCACATGGACAGAGAACGCGCGGACGGCCTGAAAGGCCAGGATATTGGATTTCCAGACGACGATACGGAATCTGCTCGCAAGGCAGATGATATCGCAATTTAGGCACCAGATAACACAAATATATCTAGATATATTTCCTATGTGTCCTGGGAATACGTCCATTCTAAAAGAATAAAAAAATCTACAAAGACATACAACTACATCCAAAATTTTGTACAAGAAAACAAGCCCACTAACTAATCTTCTGGTTTCTCTCTATCTCACGGTGCACTTGTGGTTCCATTAAGCCCTTAACTACCACCAACCCTAGCGTGGATGCGGATTAACATTGCTTACAATAGGATGACAAGCAGTGCAACGCGTTTACACGCGTTATCTTAATCAAACGATGAGCTGAGCACCCACGGGTCAAACGAATTTATCCACCGAACAAGATCAACAGCGCGTCCGCAACACTATCTTGCTGACCACGGCAAACAGAGCAAGCATCTCGTTCATCGGTATCTGGGCACACGGTCCCGATACAATGCAACGCGAGATTGAGCGAGATTGTCGGACGGAACACAGATGGATTGGATGCAACAAACGAAGCGGCTTAATCTCGATCGTGAGATGCACGCTTGCTGGTGTAGGGAAGGGATCTGCAGTAGAAACATGAAAAATGACTCTGTTACCTTCTACCGACCGTTGCATTGTTTACAGCGACAAGCAACCCAACCAATCCAGGTACACGCATCTCGTGCCATTACGATGGCAGTTTTGCACTGACCGACAAGGTGTCGGTCGGAAGAAGAACGGAACTATCGTCTAAAAAAGATATAAGTGTACACGCTCTGTCTTCTGGGGAGCATTGAGTTGGAATTGTAGACAAACAAAACTACAACTTACCGTTCGTTAGCGGTAACATGAACGCTACCACCACCAGCGTGATCCATCGAACCATCCCGTGCGTCGTCCAGCGCATCTTGCCGCCGTAATGCATTGTGGATTCGGTTATGTATCTTGGAGAGATTGTCTGAATCTGCAGCACCTTTTGTGCAGCTTAACTGAAGATTTTGTCGACCCGTGCGACTTCTGCTACGGGTCAATGACGATTTGTTTCGTATGATATGTTGCACCGAACACGCTTCTGCACGCTTCCCTTCACTAGCGTGTTTTGCACATGTACAAAATGTCCGCCCAAGGCGTAACAGCGAATTTGCATTCGGTTACACCGAGACTTGGTATAGCTTGGCGACTCGTGTAACAGGTGACCTTCTCCGGTCCGGTCTTCTTCGATTTTCAATGGTTGTGTTTGCTGCTGCAGGATCGAACGTCTGCCAGGAACCTTGGGTAGAGGGCTATCACAGTAGGGCAAGTCTTCGCGCGTCGACTATAAATGCCTGACGAATTCTACACGACGCTTCTTCTCTTTTTTGTGAATGGTGCACCCTAATTGCTTTTTCGAGTTATGAAGGTTGTCTTCGCCGAAGGATCATCCTTTTTTTTGTAGTTTGAACACCCGATTGTCGTTATTCCAGCTGTGTGCCGGCTTTCTCGCTCAGGACGCTTCTGGTCGGCCGTCTATTTGCGTGTCGAATCGAATAGCTTCACCGCCAGAGGATGCCTTCATTAAGGGTTTTCCACCAGTCTCCTCCGAATAGACGACACTGACTCACTATCGACAGCTGCCGGATACGATCACCAGAGAGGTATAGGAATTGAATGGTGGTCTGCGTTATTGTTTTCTCCTTTTTTCTCTCAAAAAAAACCTTTTTTCCCTTCGCTGGCGGTCTTCCGTTTGCGTCCGTCGACCAATGGTATGTATGCAATTTTACGAGGAATAAATGCGGTTAGGCCTTGTGTGCTGGCAGGAACTTGACTATGGTGACCGATCGGTAGGCGTTTGATGCTTGGAAGTGCGCGGTTGATACGTTGTGTGCGTTTTGTTGAGTCGATCCACGGTAAATGCAATATGTTACAGCTTCAGTACATCGGTTAGGCTGAAAAGAGAAGAAACAGAGGAATAAACGAATTAACATGACTTCCAATGCAAAACTTGAACGAACTTTAAAACTAAACCATCTGCTTCAGGTACCAAGCTGCCTTGCAACATGTCCCACAACTTATCATGGAGCGTGAAATTTAATTGCCTTTTTAATTCTGAACATGCAGTTCTCCTTCTGTCAACGTGCTTCAGCATCCTCCCGAACAGCATTATTATGCTACTTCCTGGGTCGTTTTATGAGTCCATAATACCCATTCTGCCCTATCTAGGTTGCTTCTTCCTCAAAATCTGATCATAATAAATTCACTTGAAGGGTAAAACTGTAGACCGGAGAGATAACGAAAAAAATGGTTCACAACGACGCATTGATTAAAATTTTAAAACTCTTTCGAGGGCTTGATGTGACCGCATCAAACACATTTAGATAGTCACTTTGAAGTTGGCTTTGATGTTGAACCGACCGGGCAACTGGACATGATAGAGCGATTAGAAACAGTTAGCTGTTAGGAAGGTTCTCCAGAAAGATTTTATAAATTCAACGCTGTTCTAAGCACCATAAAACCAGAGGACTGAAAGCTAGAGGACTTTTCACCATTGTTGTTGAGAGAATGACGTTCAAAGCTATTCTTCAATCGGAAGTCCTCGAAGGAGGAGGTAGTCTAATTCTACAAGGCAAGACCAAATGTGGCGGGAGAGATTTTCATATGTTGATTCCTTTAGGCGTATCTAGCTGTATCTGAATAACAGAAGAGACTACAACGTCCTCATTCACCATCAAACTTCGCGCTGCGTAACTTCCAACTGTTATTTAATGCATCTCGAGCTGTTGCACTTCCTAACGCACACTCTGACGACCACCGCTGCCGGTAAACAATAAAACCATAAGCAAACTTTTCTCCAAACATCGCTTCTGGGAGGTCCCGGGTCCCGATCGCATCGAGCATATTTTCCAAACATCTTTTCCAATATCCGGTCCACGCTAAGGAAATTCGAAACAAATTAGTCTCCGATAGTGCTCGTCCGCGCGAGCGTCGTGTGCGTAAGAGACGAGCTGTCTGCTTCAGCTGAAGTTACTAAATCTGTCTCAGTGCGAAGAAGTGTAAAAAAGACTCGCTCCAAAGATTCAACAAGTCATTTGCAATGCCCATGCCCACGGTTCCTATTTGACCCGCCGTCACTGTAATTCGAAGACCATTCGAATTCTTCGGGCTGAAACGATGAGCGGATGAGTAACACATGTTGCTTGAAATTTGATGCCCAACGAAACAAAAAAAAACTTAGTTGTCGGCAACTGCAAAAGGGAACCAGGGAACTATGAATCAATTGTAAGGTCTTCCTGTAGTTTCCATTTGTCCACAACTTCCTGCACCGAACGATCGATTGTGTTCGTGCATGTTAATAAGACGCTAAACTACGCTGCTGCTCCACCGGGGGTTTGTGCGTAATCTGAGTCCACTGTCAAGGTGTGACAAGAGCATATTGGCTAGCAAATGAGCACATTAATATGCCATCAGCTGAAGAAGGACAAATGATGCGCATTCCAAATAGTTGTTGGTAAGCAGATATGAGGGTTCGTTGTTACATTGGCTATTTATTGAATGCTTGTTCGCGGTAAAGGTAAAGAGCTATTAAATTTCCATGCTCTATGCTGATGAATCTTATTGATGAAATTCGAATTTCTGAACTTGTCGGTTGATAGTTCCTAAATATAAAAATCATACTCACTAAGCATTGTCCTAATTTCCCCTTCCCCCGAAACGCAAATCAAGGGCGCTCTAAGCACTCTAAACACCAAAAGACTTACGTGCCGCTCGTTTAAGCTGCCGGCTAACTAATAGCCCCACACACCAATGGCTTCACCCAGGCAGGCAGAGCATGGCTTCTTAGTGCCAGTGGCCCAGTTTAACCTTTTTCACGCCAGTCCGGGCCACCGGCGTGAACCCGGGAGGCGTTTCAAATAATTAAAAAATAGTTATTGATCGCACGCCCGACTTGGAGAATTTATTAACATCCCCCCTGAACATCGTTGGTGAGTTGAAAGTTGTTTTATAGCCACGCTTTTCGTCTGAAGTCGCAGCTAGACACAACCTTGAAGGAAACGATCGAATCATTGCTGATTCATGGAGCTAATTATTTGATCAGCTTACCAATAAACACATTAGGGGTTGTTTTCGGGGTTCAATAAGAGGTCCATAAACAGTTGATGGATAGTAGGAATTCTTCATAGAATGGAATATAGATAAGTTAAACTTCTGTAAGCATAAGATATACTTATAAGCTCAAACTGATGAAATCCTCAAGAGATTCTCAAAACTATTCGATATCGTTAAAATATTAAATGCCAAGTTGTAAATACAGCGTTTTCTGACACATCTCGCCTTAAACAGCAGGGGTCCTTCGCTCCGACCGAACCACGGGCTCAACACCTTGACACTACCGGGGGCAACACATTCAGATTTGAAACAACTCCCCCCCCCCCTAACAGTGTCCGGAAGGGTTGGATAAGATCTACGGTATCGGCGACGATGTCGAAAGCGCGGCTATAACAGCATCCGCCGTCAAACCGTCGAGTAAATTAAAGAAAAACGGGCTGGTTAGCGAGCCAGGTCAGCGAGAGAGATCCGAAGGCAATTGCGGAGCACACGGGAGGACCCAGAGCATGTTTTATTTCTTATTTGCCCCTCAAAAGCAACGCATCGTGTGGTCGCGAGGTCGGTCGGTCGGTCGGGGGAAAGGCTAGCAATTAACATGTTCCGAGATCGCGCGCGCGCGCGCCAGGAACGGGGTGTGGGTTGCTTTTGTTAAATGTTTCCACTTTTGACTGGCAGGACATCAATTTCTCGTTAAGGTAAACGGCTTCATTGAAGCGGGAAAGAAGCAAAAAAGAAGAGCAGAAATAACACAACACATCATCAAACGTTTGACGAGAGTGAAGTGAACTTTCGCCAAATTGTGGCCGTCAGTGAGTGTTGCGTGTGCGATCGGAACGGTTGTAATCTTCGTGTTTTCTTAAATTAATAATTCAATCATGGATGGTTATTTTTCATCGTGAACTTGTACCCTTGTTTAAAATACATCAAAGTAAAAAAATCCCCCCCAGCGCAATAATATGTTTTAAAATCGAAAAACTTGAGCAATATCACGATTTCGACACACGCAATTCAGTATAAAATCGGGGAGGAAAAAACGTGAGCTATCTCCGTGCATTATCGTGCAAATCTTTGCATGATGGCATCAATCACGGAACTGTCTTCACGTATCGTACCGAGAGAGAGAGAGCATCATCTTGCGATGTTCAAATGCTCATCATCATCGTCATCGTTACGATCGAAACCATGTCAGGGGTCAGCTGGTAAAATCGCTGAAAAAGCAATCAATCAGTCAACCAGTGCGTGCGTGTGTGAGCAAGTGGAAATTTTGCCGGAAATATGGGTCAATTGCGGGATCCATCAATGGAACGCAATCGAATCCATCCTACCAACTGGTTCGAGTGCCATCCACTGGATGATGTAAGGAGTTTAGAGGCCGTTAGTGTTAGTGTTGCAAATTTTGATATTATTTTTTGTGGGGAGGATATTGATGCCTAAGCTATCAATCATCTCAATTTAAATTTCTGGAGAAAATATACAAAAGACAGAATAATTCAGATCTTTTTAATTTTGTTTGAAAATTACTATGATAATCGGACATACTTAATAATAAACGATTGACAGAGATGTCATATGAGTCATCAAGGACAAAATTATGTAAAAATACACAGGACCAAGGCACAGCCAATGAGGTCTAAAGGTAAAACTAAACTAAAATCAGGACTGATCGAACTTAGGTGAGGATCGAAGACATTAGATTTAGCAATGGGCAGATCCTACCATTTGCCGGATAGAATCTGACCGGTTCGCTCCGGTACAGGAGTCGAGTCCGCATCACGATTCTGCGCTCTATTTGTTTTCTTATTTTATTTGTTTTTCTTATTTTTCTTAAGCTCTACAGCCTCGACAGGAATTGATCTATGATTGTTGGCTCTCTTCTTGGCCTCACGACCTCTTAAGTTCATGCCTGTCGTTTCTGGGTTACTAGACTTATTTATACCACGTATAGTTGGATAATCAGTCCTCACTACGGGAGAACGGTCCGGATGGGATTTGAACCTCTTTCCTGGTGTTGTCGCATCTACCACCGGACCACCATCATTGTTCGCTACATTCACTAACTTCACCCGTTGCTGCATAACCAGTTCTGCGTACGTAGAGCTGGTCCGATTTAAGGTCTTGCCATTTGAAGACCGTCGGCGCAATTGCTTCTGCCACCGGATCACCACGTAACGAGAGGAAAGAACAACAGTAGCTAAATCCATCAGGCAGCCATACGATGGTAACGCTTACCACACCGAACACGGAACAGTATGTTCGAGATGGATGTTTTGCAACTTAAACGGAAATCCAAAGTCCGTAATCTATACCAAAATCATAAATGAGTCTTGAATTAAAAACTGGTCCAGAACTGATCGAAATCATTTTTTCGAATCGGATCGCACTCATTATTATGTGTGGATCGGATCAGAATCGCGATTCCGACCTCGAGCGCCCATCTCTAAATAGGTGGGACTAAACAGATATAGTTTCTTATGAGTTGCCTCCAACACTATTGCCTGAAGCTATCCGTTTGAACTTCTTAGTGTCACAAATTGATAAGGCATTACGTCATTTTGTCCGTCAGATGAGATATTGTATTACTTGAGTATACCTTCCACACCCCAATGTACTTACGATCGCAAGTCATAGCTAATTAAAAACTAATTCTTCGAAGGATCTCCCATTAATATCTGCCTTTCAAACGACTGTAGGACAATTTTAAATATATTAAACAATGTATTGAACTTCAAAGCATCAAACATTTTATTTCTATTTCCCCTAGCTCTAAATAAAAAAAATACCTCTTTGCACCATACACTCCATGACGTACAGCTTTAAAGATGTCCCAATCAAAAAGCTATTTCGTAAACCCTGACACATCTTCAAACCGTCAAACGAATTCCCTGCCCTGCCGCGGGAAGGCAGAAAGGTATCTTCCCTTAGTCGATGGCAACATGGTGCGATATCAAAATAGCAGCAGCAGCAGTAGAAGAAGCAGCAGCAAGTGTGACACTTTGATGTTCGCTGACAGCTCACTGAATCTGATAGGCCTGTCTGACAGCGGCGCGGAAGCGACCCACCGTACGTGTGCTCGAACGAACGCACCACCGGGCGTTATCAGTGCCGTGGCGCGGGAATGCCGGTAGCAGAAGAGACGAACGGAGGGAAAAAACCTAAAATCTATCAACTCTAAAAACACACCAAACCAAACTCTCCCCCGGTCTTAAAAACCGGCGCGCTGCTTACGGAAGCGACAATCAATCATAATCGTGTCGTTCGTGTAATAAGAAGCCGAACGTATAATGCTTTTTTGCTGCTGAGCAAGCAACATGGCCCTTCCGTTCCGTTGATTTATTGACGAATAGGGCCGGCTACACATAGATTATCGGGACCTGCCTTTTTTTCTACAACAAAGCGTCCTTCTTTTGTTCCTGCCAGTGCATCAAAAATATGGTAAAGGAGCGTTGACAATCAAGGGGTTTCGGCGCTGGGATTCGTGACTGTTCCCGTTGTTGATTGTGCATGGTTGCGATGATGAGCGCATATTAAATTATCGATTCATCAGTAAATCCATATACTGTTGTGATGAAGTCCCTCTCGATGCGGAAGTAAAATTAAACCACAAAACCCCATCAGACCGAACAATCGAAAACGCGAAACAACACAAGCAACAGCGGCAGCAGTTTTTAATTTACGTTCCCTGCAGGATTCTCTGCAGTGCTTTGTGTATTGGGAAAGCACTATTGTTTGGAGTGCAAAAACATTCTAGGAATGCATTTGCAAATAGAGCGCATGCGGCCAAAATGGTATGCGAGATTTTGCACCGGAATAGTGATGACAGTGATGCATCCGGGTGCTAGGGTTTCGGTGGCATTTTCAGCAGAATACCTGATATTGGAGATCTGCATCCTAGTCGTCGAATTGAGGCTTTTGTTTACGTTTGCAGAAAATTGAAAATCAATGCGAGCTATGTAATATGATATTTTGAGCCTTATTATCAAACCTTATTTGCATGATGAAACACAATGAGATTGCAACCCATTTAAAATTTAATTATATCTTACACATCCATAGATCTATGCTTCGTTAAATAATATAGTTGATGAAACATTTTACTTTAATAAATATTATCTTTCTACCTTTCTATTCTTGATGTAATTGTGACAACATTTTTGTTCAAATTTGTAAGTTTGGCTGATGATAACATAAATTAATAATTAATGGAGACTTTGGGTCTTTAAGCTCGCATCTTTAAGTGTAAGCTTTAAGTTCACGTTTAAGCAATGCATCCACTGTCCCTGGTGTTTGCCGTATCCCGGGCATACCACCGTAGATATTCAATATTATTACCAAGCTTTAAAAAAATGTTCCTTTTTTGACCCTTTGAGTCTTTGGTATGTATCATATGGCTGTTTTTTAAGAGCTGAGGAGACTGCTGCCATCTGTATCTTCACGCTAACTAAGAGCGAGAAGTTTGTAGCCTACGCAGAGCTACCTAGTGAGGATAGAGCTACTACTTTGTGAGAACTTCTAGCTCCAATCTTTAAAACAAATCTACTTCGTACGGACAGAACTCGTCGTCCTCGTGTGGCCATATCCTAAAATTGAGAATAGAGCTGCCTAGTGAGCGAATGGATTGCTCATAGAACTGCCTTGTGAGAACTGAGTTACATTTTGAGGACCCATAGCATCTAAGTGAGGGCAAGGCTTCGATTCTTTGGGTGCGGACAGAGCTACAAGGCGTGAGAAGTTCTACTGATTGAGGCAGCAGAGCTGCGTAAGATGTGAATAGCTGCTTAGTGAAGGCAGAGCTACCTAATGAAGACAGAGCTCCTAAGTGAGAGCGGAGCTTCACATTTTGTGCGCAATTCATAGTGAGTAAATGTTGCAAGTTTTTTAGAATAAAGGATGAATGTGCTGCTTTTTATAGGATGTGCAATATAGGATTGGTGGATAGGAAATTGCTATATTCGTAACATTTACTTTAATATCTAATTCTGTTTTTGATGTGAAAATGACCTTTGGTATTGCTACTTTGAAGACCAACAACTTCTATTTTTCCAAAAGGGAATAGCTTTTTGAACTACAACTCTTGAATAGCCACTGTTCCTTTGTCTGTGAAATTAGGTGTTATATCTTCTATCTATAGCTCCTAGGCCTTTGGTATTTGTGCTATGAAGACCGAGAACTAGTAGGAGTAGCTTTTTGAGCTAGAATTATTGGGTAGTCTGTCTGTCCTATAAATTTTTCCTATGATTTCGGTCTTGATTTTACCTATAGAAGCTATAGAAGCTTTAAAATAAGATGTGTAATACATGCATTAGTAAATATTTCACATCTCAAAACATCTTTCTATATCAACGAGTTGTACTTCAACTTGCGTGTTGTTTCATCCCAGACAGGCTACCCAAAAGCATATCATACTCATGTCCAAAACCCACTACACCACTCGCTTCCTTAACCTACATTATTGTGCGCGATACCGCACTGACTCATTGAACCGATACAGGAAACATGGAAAGAGAAACCCGAAACGTTCAAAACAGCTGATAGCAGCTGTCATCGGTGTCACAGTTTATTTTCTTCTCCCTCGCGGCTTGAAGGTGTTCAACTGCCGAAAACCAGGGGCACGGTGCATTTGGGCGTAAGAAATGCGCGTCCGATAAGACGCGGGTGAAAGCAACCGGTTTGAAGCAATGGAAAAACGAATCCGTTGGCTCTTAGCCATTTCCGAAATGGTACGTTTATCGAAATAAATTAAATAAAGTTAAAAGACGTTCAAAAATGTAGTTCAACCGAAAGAAACATATCTTTAAAAATTTAATCCGGTTTTAAAAACGGATAATTTTTATCAAAATACTGCTGTTTGTTGTTTATATTCACGTCAGCAAAAGTGGACAAGAAATTACTCTCCTGCCCAGTGCTCCAGAAGCCAACCACTAAATCAAACACTGACCATGAACATACCAACGCCTTCTGGACACTGGCACACGTGGTGTGTGGCATTAATTAAGTGGTTCCTATGCGATTGTGAGATCGTGGCCCATGACAACAAACCGGCCATTCCTTGTCTTTTCGCGTGTAAATAGCTGGTGAGCTGAGCAAAGAAAGGAAGGTAAAAATAGCCCCAAAAACGCACACACTCCGCGGGGTTTGGTCACGTCCGAACAGATCTGGTCCCGATCGCAACGTAAAATGAGCATGACATTGTTCGATTACCATCAGGGAAAAAGCAGCGTCAAGTGCTACAGGCAGCTACGCGGTAAAATTTGAGCCGTTGGAGAATGACACCCGGCCAGACGACAGGAATGTCCCCAACAGTCCCGCTATCCGGGATCATCCATTTCACCGCTGATAGGTCAGTTTTAGACCAATCAGTCAGTGAGCATTAAGCAATAACGCTAACGGCTTTCATGTGGTTTTCTTTTGTCGGCGAAAAGAAGACCGATAGGATTAAACGTATAATTAGACAAATAAAATTAAACCTTCCCAATCACTTGGACGACCTCTGCTGGTTGGCAATAAAACCTTAAAGTCGGAAACAAAACAAGACGGGAAGGAGTACAATAAATAACGAGCAGCCATTACACTTGGAGGTTTATGACTGTGCCGAAGCACATATATTTGATTGCGAATGCGTTAGGAGAATTAGCTCGAGAACCACCTCCCCGAACCGAAAATCTCGTACAATAAACATAATTTAATGGACGCTTTTCTTGAGCATTACGGGAGGGGGGAATGGACCACCCATAAACAAAATGTAACTTTTCAGCAAACTGTGAATCTGTTCGAAACCGTTTGCCACCCATGCATCCCATAAATCACAACCAAAAAACCATATTACGTGTGTGTGTGTGGTTCGTAAAGCAAAATTTTGAAACGAAAAATGAAACTGTTTTGTTTGTTGTTTATGGGTTGGGCTGTCACCGATATGAGTTATAAAGATTGTCTTAGCCACGGGATTACAAGCAATACATAATAATGAAAACATGAAAATAACTCACACTTTATGTAAAAGTAAAAGAAAAATATAGAACAGCATTTATAAACACATTGAAACATGTAAATGTTAAAAAAGGGCTAAAACGAATTTAAATACCAAAAAAACCTAAGCAAAACGAGATGAAAAAATAGCGAACTAAAATTAAGTTTCGACTAAGTCTAAGACTCGAGGATTGAAGTATGTTGATGGGTTTGGCTGTCAGCTGTGACATATAAGTTATAAAAATTGCCGCAGCTATGGGTTTACAAGTAATAAAAAATAAATAAAATATCTCATACTTTTAGTAAAAGTTCAATAAAAAAATATAAGAACATTGATTAACATATAAAACATAAATATGGTTAAAAGGAACTAAAAACGAACGAAAAATTAGAAAACAAAAGACAAAAAAATAATTTGAAAACAAAAAAACGAAATCAATAAAAACTTCTCCTATTTTAAGAAAAAGTTCAATAAAAATATAGAAGAATACTTATAAATATAAAAACATAAAAAAGAGGAACTAAAAACGAACAAAAACCACAAAAAACATGGGAAATAAGAGAAGAAAACTAATTTCGCAATAGCACCTCTAGGACCTTTATTTTCTTGAGAGCTCTTCAAACTCAGAAATCGGCAACGCTTTAATCGCATGCTCGGTAAGACACATTCCAACGGTACAACTCTATTTAGTATCTCTTGCTGGGAATAATTTAACTTACCGTGTTGTAAGTGGCCGATTTTTCGCCACCCAAGACTAGACAAAATAGAAGTCGATTTGCCGCTTCTGCTCGTTGATGACTAGAAAAACAGTTCCGGGCGGGTTGAGCTGGGTTGGGTGGTTGGGTGTATAATGAGCAAATTTATTCGACAGCTCACGATGTCCGTGTAGCGCCTTCTGGCGACGAATGACGAAGAAGAAGAGGCACACCACAAAGAATCTTCTTCTGCTGATGATGCCGATGATGATGACCTCTTCTCTCTATCTCTCAGGCAGAGTCACCGACACGCCACCGTTTAATGCTTAATTTGTGCTTCGACAATTAAATCTCGCTCGAAGGAGCCACATGCACACACGCACACACGTCCCTGGGACACTAGTCGGGACGGATCACAAATTTCCCCGCTCTGCTTTCTTTCCCCCCAAACTCCACACAAACTCCTGCAGCTGAAGAAGACGTTGCGCACGACTGCCGACTGTGAAGACGAGGCGTAAATTGCCGGCAATTATTCATTCGCGGTACCAGAAATAGCATTCGTGCTGACGCGCGCGCACATACACACCGAGCACACCACACATACGCACAGTGAGTGCGTCCGCTTTTCCCCGGTGATCCCGGAACGCCTTCGCTTCATCCAGAACGGGTTGGCTGGAAGGAAGGAAAACTGGCGGAAGCTGGCAGGAAACCCAGGAACGCACGATTGACCGAATGTCTTCACTGGGCTAGATCAAACGCATCGCCAACTCCCGAACTGCATCACACGCATCGATGCACTTTAGAGCTCGCACGCACACGCACTGGACAAGACGTTGCAATTAAATTATGCACTGCGTATCATCGATAAATCTATTAATATAAATAAATAGCACCGGCATGTAGACGGAAACGGCAACTTGCAAACAGCACGCAATTGCACACACACACACACATTCACCGGCACTCACACACAACCCAGGACAGCGCGCATGCACGGATGCACCGAGCTGCATTGGCTGGAGCGCACCGTCAAGGGAGGAAACACAAGCCGAGCTTCAGCTTTCCTTCATCAAACACAATAGAGACGACCACCACTAACACATCAGTGAAGATTGACACAATCCACACAACAACGACCACCTTTCATGACCGCACAAAGCAGTTCACCGCACTGGAGACTGCACACCAGAACAATAAAGAACGTCCTAAAACGGACGCCTGTGTACGTGTGTGTGCGTGTAGAATGATGTTGTCACGGGCCGTGTCACGCTAAACGCGCTGGAAGGATTTCCATTGTTTTGCTACACACTTTCGCCCTTCTCTCTATCTCTTTCTCACTCAATAGAATCACGACCGACACAACAAAACGCGACGGACAACAACGGAGCAGTGGGTGCACGCGCGACCGTGTTCCACGTTCACTTTGACGCGTTTCGTGTAAGACTGCGAGAGCGAAAACAATGCTGACGTACGCGGACCTGCTAGAGAAAAGCTTGCCGGCCGTGTGCGTGCGTTTGCCCTTTCGCGAGAGAGTGAACTACGACAGAGAGTGCGAGAACCGAAACATTGCTTCGCAGCATCCCTTTCATGCGTACGGTTTGCAGGGTTCGTATCGAATCTTTCGTTAAGTTATGCTACCGCCGCTCTCAGTGCGAGAGATGCTGGGAGAGTAGCAATGCTACAGAGAGAGCGAGCGAGAGAAGGCGAAATGTTGGTGCATTTTTTGAAAGTGCGTGCACGCTTTGTGACATGGACAATGTTGCAGGCATGCTGTTACACGCGGTAGGAGAGTGTGTTGCAGTTGTGTAGCGATAGTTAGCATGAAATGAAATTTAAGGAAAAAAATTGACTTTAACTTATAAAAAAATTAAATTGAAGTTCATTCTTAAATTAAATAAGAAATGAAAGCAATAAGGTTATTATTTTATAATTCCAGTATTACGGCATGACGCCGTATTGTCAACACCGCATGTGTTGACGATTACATATTCACAAATATTAACAAGGCATTTCCTCCCTGTTATTCTGCCTTATCCCGGGCATGCTCGGTTTGAAAGCAATAAGGTATTGTAGAAATATTTGAAGTGTAAGCGAAAATGTCGTGTGAAACATTTAAATTAATTTGCATTTTATATTTTTATATTCTTAATTTTTACTTCCTGAAGTAAGTTGAGTATTGACAACTGTCTGTTTTGTTTTTCTTCTGTTTTTGTTCCATTTTTAGCTTCGTTCTAAAATGAATTACTGAGCGTTTGTATACTATAGACTTTTCGTCCATTTTTCTAGTGAGTTCTAATGGTTGCTTCCATTTATGTGCTTCCACTTGCTTTTAAATGTATCCAGTTAAGCCTTTGGTAATCGTTATTTCATCCGTTGTATTTTTTAAGTTGGAAAAAATACATGTGTCCGTTTCCGGTGTGGTACCTACTTGGCAGCTAATTTTTTTTTCTTCTTTTCTCGTTTCTTCCATGAGTATTTGGATAGGTTATGTCCTCAAAAGAATAGGCCCATTGTTTTTTAATCCATCATTTGTTTTGTTGGATTTTTTATTAAATGGACGGGTGAATAATTATTGTTAAATCGCTCTTCGTTTAAGAATTGTTGCTTTTTTTTTTGTTTATTAATTCCTAATCTACTCTTCATGGTGGGGTGATCTACAGGTAAGATATCCTTTGAAGTCATTCCAATCTTTCTTAGCTACAATAGGCTGGTAATGGAAAAACACCGGACAACCCAGTCCGTACAATCTGTTTTGGGCTGTTTAGACGGGTAGGGCGTCTGATAAGTCAGTAAATGATCAAGGTTTAACATGTCTCATGCATTCTATTTCTAAATTTGCTTGTTTTAAATATATTTAAAATTTGTTTAAATATATTTAAAATCCAACTATTGGATGTTCTTTAGTTTACATATTTATATATATATATATATATATATATATATATATATATATATATATATATATATATATATATATATATATATATATATATATATAAATATATATATATATATATATATATATATATATATATATATATATATATATATATATATATATATATAAAATTATGAATAATAAACAAGGTGTTATCCCCTAACTACTTCGTTTATATTTTGTTAAAATTTGGGCAATTATTCTAGCGATTAAATAATTAAACCTTACATAATAATCTAGGTTCATTGGTTAGCAAATCACAACAGAAGTATTATTAATTATTTTTCAAACTCAATCACTGTAAAGTAATCTAACCCATCAGCATTGAGACAACTTACAACTTTAATCTTGTTACATTAAAACAACGCTTCTCATCCGCATCGAAACCGCTCGAACCACAAAATGCAATCATCCTTGCAGGGTTTACAGATGCAATTAGGACAATAGTATAGAATATAATTCGCTTTCATTAACCACCATCCCTCAAACAGGCAGCAAACCTAATTGACAAAGTTTTACCATCGCCAAAGTTCCATCGCCGAAGAAAAACCCGAACGGAACGGATCTCAACTTGTGCTGAATGTACTACAGATTGCACATTGCAATGCAAACGATGCCTTCCCAGTCCTCCTTTCATCGCTACTCCTCTTCCGAAACCCAAATCGGTTCGGTTTCAAATGACTTTTTCATTGATCTTCTGTGTAAAGCCCTTTTAGTTCGCATGAATATTAAGCAGCGAAGAATTCCTTTCGCCCAGGCAAAACCCATCCAAATTAAAACTTGCTCTCAGACGTTCCTACCAAAGGACAAAGTAGCTGGCGTAAGTTTTGACAGTACGGTGTCGACTAAGAGGCGCATCCATGCTCCATCCAACCACCAACTTTCGTGCTAAAGGATCTTAACGATGAAACAATTATCACTCGATATGCTGTGGCTGGAAGTGAGTGCTCATTACCCGATACTGTGTGCGATTCAAATTACGTGCGTTTATTTGACAAAAAGACTCCATCCGCTCCTTTACTCCACAGCGAATCTCGAGCTTGGGTAAGTCCCACTAACTGTCAGAACTATAAATCGATACGAAAATTAGCTTCGAAAGCTTCCGAGCGAAGCATTAAATTCATATCAAGGGTTGTTGTTTTTGCCTGTTCGTTGATTCTGCCTTAAACTACGCTACACAACCAACTTTTTTTTTACTTCTTTCGCCGGCAAAATGGTCAATAAATCGTGATGCTCATAACAACTGCCACGCGTTACGCTTCCTGTACGCTACCGGTGTTGTGTCTTGGTATCGGTTTGCTGCCCTTTTTGCTGCAGCCTCATCGGGGCGTAAGTTAAAAACAAGTATCGTTGCAATGATACAGTAGCCTGCAAAGAATCAGCTAGCTGCTAACGAATTTTAAAGTCATTACACTAACATTGAAAAATATTTTCCATAGGTATTCGTATAATTCGGAGGAATTTTGCAGGTGTCAACAATTTTTTTAAATGGAACATCATGTTAAGTTTTCTATTCCAAACTTTTTTTAAATATATTTTTGTTAGTACAGTTTGCATGTTTAGAGCAATGAAATATCGATTAAGCATAATTTAAGGGGTGTTTTAAATATTAAATTTTTACATCACATTTTTTCTTTATAATATATATTTTCTTCTTCTTAACCGAGCATGCCCGGGATAAGGCAAATAACTGTGAGGAAATGCCCTATAAATTTTCTTTAATTGTTTTTTGTGTGAATTTATAATTCGCATTCACCACAAGCGGTGACAACAATATGTAATGATAAATAAGTAAAAAATAAATTCTTCTCCTTCTTATTTGGCATTACAACCTCGAGAAGTCTCGGGTCTGTTATTTCTGGCTTTCTGTGACTTGATTTTACCCGACGCAAACCCCTGCGAACGGGGAGGCGGGCTGAATGGGATTCGAACCACGGTCTGGCCGTGTGAAGATCGACGCCGGTATTGCCTAGGTCAACAGACCGCTCCTAAAATATTATTTATATTGTATTATTTATAGCGTTTCTGCTTTAATTGCTGACAGCATCGGCTTTATTCGTTAGTAATTGCTTTCTTTTGTGAAGTACAACTCAAGTATAATCGAACCTTCAAAGTGATGCAGTGTAACCGTCATTCTAAATGCAATACCCTAGTTAATCAGTAGAAAGGTTACCACTACGATAAAAAAGTATTGCAGCGTTAGGAAAATCCGAGATTTGTTTTAATTGTTATAAATTTTAATAACGCTGAAAGTTCACAAATGAAATGGAATTTTGGCAAATTTTCAGATTTGATCTATTTAAAATTTAGTAGTAAAAGTAATTCTTTTTTAATAACTTATCAAAAAGAAGGAAAATAAACTAGGGAATCTCCATAACCACACCGACAATTTGCCATTCTTGTGTCATGCACTGTAGCTCAATCTACACCGATCAACGTTGCGCTCAGCATTAAAAAAGCACACTTAACACTGCAAGCTGCGTCACGGTCTGTGCCCGGAATATGTTAACCGGCAGGGTTGGCAGGGCGAACGAAAACACATCCTAGCAGGTTCGAGGTACGATACAACTCCAGCTCTTTCACCCACTCTAGTGCACCCTTGCTGTACCCAACTATGATGCTCCAGCATCATCATGTGCTGTACCCGAGCGAAGAGCCTTTTAATGAAACGCCGGCTACCTTGGAGATTCGCGCGGGTGCCGCGTTGCCGCATGGATACACGATGTTACTGTATCGTAAATAGTTCCTATCCTCACTTACCCAGTGCCCCCCTCCCCCCCCCCCCACTCCTCCCTTCCTCAAATTTATGCTTGTACTCCACGGGCCCCAAAATATAAACACATGTAATGCGAAACGCGACCAGCGTATGCAACGCGTGTGCCCGACGC
Organism: Anopheles stephensi; assembly: GCF_013141755.1. NCBI lineage: Eukaryota > Metazoa > Arthropoda > Insecta > Diptera > Culicidae > Anopheles > Anopheles stephensi. The sequence continues at coordinate 16,218,310 of NC_050202.1, read as the reverse complement.
GGTTTAAGCTAGCATTCGCTTAACAATACCAATTTGAGCCCAAGGTTCCACGTTCGCCGTGTTTCTGTCTTCGGGTTCTTGCTCGTGTGTGTGTGTTTTTTTTTAAGTTCCACCATTTTACCACCCACATCCCAATCGTGCTTCACTATTGTGATGCAAATGTTCAGGAAGAAGCTTGGAAAAAAACGACCGCTCCTCAATCGAGCTGCAGAATTGCATAGACGACGAACAGACACAGGAGATTATTGCTGATTCATACATCCTCGCACCCCGGGCAAGAGCAAGATCGTTCGTCACTACCTGTAGACGAACCAACTTTACCCAGGAGAGAGTGTGAGGTTCTGGTGCTTCAGGACGAAATGCTTGGCTCGATTTGGCTTGTTAATAAATTTACAACTTTTTCCTAGTTTACCAACTTTCATGCATCAACGGCAGTGCAACGAAGAGTGCGAGGCGAAGATGATTATGAGATCGGGGCACGGGATTTCTCGTCTAGCCGGGTTAAGCTTTATGTGCAATTAATTATGGAAATTCTAGACGGACGGGCAGTTGGCAAACCGAGGGAGGGTGGAGCGAATTTCCATCCAGCGAGAGATGATGAACTTTGCAGACGCTGGACTGAAAATTGCCTTTTCGAACAAAAAAAAAAGCAAAACTTTGACACAGCCGGTGGTAGATCATATTATCGAGATTGAGAAACTTTAACCACACACTTGTGTTTCTATTGTGTTTTTTAGAATAATGCACCACCCAAAGCTTCTTATTTACAGCTAATGGCTACGGCCACTATTACTCCGGTACTACTACCGCTTCACCACGCTCAGTAAACAGTAAATCTTATTGACGGCCTTCTTCCTACACGCTTTGTAAATAAAATGTACAATATTATGCTTGTAAAGATTAGACACGGTGGGTGGTCTCTACGGTGTGGAAAACTAGGGTTTTTAAAGGTTTGTGAGTGTGGTGTTGGCTTTAACTAACGTGCGTCTCACCGCACGGTGGGATTTTTTCCGAACAAATGTCGGTATAAAATTGCGAGAAGTACATTTATTACATTAATTTGCTTTTTGCAAGAGTTTTAAAGAAAAATAATTGGTTAGTTGTAAAAAAAAAATTGGTTTTTAGTACTTTTTTACTGGAAACAAACTGCAAAAGAAGATGGAATTTAGTATTAAAATTCACTCTGAAATACAAGCACTGTAAATAATATTTTACTGTAGCGAACATGATTCTAAATGTTTATCTTAACCTCATATGAACCCTACTTTCTAATGTCCAAAATATTTCTAATAGCTCAAGATAACTTGCCTTACAAGATTTTTTCTCATTTTCGTCAAGAGACCAAGTACTCAAATGTTTAAGTGAATCTAAAAATCATTTGAATGTGTGTTATTATTTCATATGAGATATTTATAGGACATAAAGCCTATTGGAGGGGTTAAGATTTTTTGTGAGAATTCTGGTGATCTTGATGATGCATTCAAATGCATTCAACTAAAAAAAAGTTACTCGAAGCGATTTTTCATTCGATTAGCCTAAACGATGCCTTTTGAGACTTAAAATGGTTAATATTTGATATTAATATCAAATAAAATTTAAAATAGTTAGTTATTTGACTAATTTTAACTATTTACAAGTAGGAATTGAATTGAAGCGGTGTAGAATCAGAATAAAGTCTATTTTTCTAATGTCGTTGGGATCTGTTCCGCAAAGGTAATGAGATTTTGTTAAATTTAGATACCTCATATAATGTTCGCCCAGCTTAAGGATTTTTGGAAGGGGAAAAGACTTTTAAATTATTGGTGAACCAGGATTTTTCTTAACTGACTTTGTGTTTTCCACATAATCCACATCCCATTTCCCTCCCAGATTTGTACTTAATATCGAATTTGTTATAAAGCTTCGGATAAATCCAAGATATTACGCGCATATAATTTTCTAAACTGAGTTACTTTAGCTTAAAATGTTTCAACTTCGACACTTTACATAAATTTCAAACTAAACAAAGTTAAAGATGCAGATATTGGTATTCTGCTCGTTCTTAAGTTATGAATATAATAGTAAAGTTAGTCCCAGCATGACTCTTGCTTTTTGGAGTTTTATCCACTTAAAAGCCCATTGTGCATAGGGCTCAACCTGTCCCACAGACATCTCACCTTGCCGCGCTTGTGAGGTGTGGCCGGCCGGTACAACAATTAGTCTGTCGGCTGTGGCAAATGATATGACGCTTCCGACACACCCCGGAAGTGGTGTGATGTATTGCGTTTGAAGATGTTTAGCGTGACCAAAGCTGTCCAGTTGCTGGTAATACGATGGTTTTGCTTATTTATTACCGAGCTATTCTGGCGGAACGGCTAATCTCGCATTGATTGGGAATGGAAAAGCGAACCGTTCTTTTGAAGAACAATTTTATTAAATTATAGAATTATGACCATGACGTACCAAATGAAGCGAATAAAATTAATAACAAAGTGACACTTGTATCAATTAACATGCATTTTCCATCCACAAGCCAGACGTTGGATGCAGGCGTTAGTTACTGATCTCTTACATCCATTTCTTCCCACGATAACGAGAATGGCCCGAATGGTCCCGAGCGGAGCGAACGTTTCACGGTGCATTTAATTATCCCCGGGAACAGACATAACCATAAACAAACGCTTAGGTAGTCGCCCACGCCACCAGGCACATCGTGCGGAGGATCGTCTGCGCCGGTGTTCGGTAAGGTCATGGCGTGGCACCAGGGTGCGAAGGCGCGAAAATTGTCGCACCACATGCCGATCACTGCCACCACCGTGAGTGGGGTTTTATTTTTCTCCTTTTTTGAATTTATGTCTTTTGCGTGTAATTTCCAACTGGTGGCCAAGTTTGTCTGTCTTTTGCTTTTATTACTGCAGAAACAACGAACCTGTTTGTTCCAATTAGTTGCCTGATTCAGCACATTTTTACTTTTTATTTTCTCTTTTTCCAAATTTTCAGCCAAACTTTCAGGCGTTATCTTCTGAAATTCAAATTCTCAAGCAAATCCAAGCAAAACCAAAATAATTTCCTTTCCACATTGATTTTCTAAGCTGCATTCAATTGCAACTTTTCCCAGAAAGAACGACCTCCTGCGTCTCTTCAAGCCCTGCAAGAGCTGCTTGCACTGCAGTGACGAAACGATTTTATATTTCATACCGCTTGCATCAACTGCATTCCATTTAAAGCTCCGTTTGCAAAAAAATTTCGTACCGTACGAACGCTAGCAAGGAACAATTTCCCGCGGGAAAACAACTGCGTTTTAAAGCTGCAGGGGGTTTCTTATGACAGCAATAGCAGTTTTGGGGGGGCGAACAGAAACCTTAGTGCACCGATGGGAGATGCTGGCAGACAGGCAGCTAATCCACCGGGAAAGCAAGCTGAATGAATCCGTTTTGCATGCGGAATTAGTTCATAAGCGACAAAGAATTGCTGCGGTGATTGAGTGCTTCTGCTCGCGCTCGCTCCGTTGCTTGCCGTAGTGAATGGAACAAAAGGGTTTGAAACATGTTGACATACTTAAAAGTGTCATTTAAAGAAGTGGTTGGTGAATTGTCTTTAGCTTTCAATGAGAACTTAAGCTTTCAATGCCTTGGTTTTAATGTTTTCTCCCGGAAGTAGTATCAGCTACTGGGATTTCGATGAAAAGAATGAATTATAGAATTATCAAATTATTTTTATAAAACATTATTAACAGAAAAAATACTTGGAATACCAGAGTGATAGCAGCCTGACTGAATAATTATTTCATAAATATATAAAACTCTTCCTTTAAAATCCTTTAAAAGCTTAGTCTTTCTAATCACATATGTGTAAAATGTAATTAATATTATATCAACCTAATTGCTTTCAACTAATTCCTCAATTTAATTAAAAAAAAACTTATCCAGGGAAGAGTAAATTCAGCAGAGTTTAGAAGATGACTTTAGAAGATCAGAAGAAGAGTAATGTTTTGAATATTCGGTAAGAAATAATTTATTTGTTTTGGTATTCTAGTGAGTGGCCCTGTGGTAGATGCGATAACGGCGCCGGTCTTCACACGGAAGGACTGGGGTTCAAATCCAATTTGGGCTTTGCGATATCAATAAGTCCATAATAGCATTGCGGGCTCCAACTATGCGGAATCCTTAAGAGGTCATTTGATCAAGAACAAGGTATTTCAGTGTTACCAGACGCTGCAAATCTTGGGCTACTTCAAAAAATTCTTGAACTCACGCGACTCACGGTCCAGGTCCACAGTCCGACATCTGTGCCCTGTGACATAGTGCCCTGCTACGCCTTCTATGTCCATGTGGACGATCTAGGAAGGCTTTATGGGCTGGCTGGGTCTTTCGGTAACATTATCATAACATGACCAACCTACCGGAGCCTGTCGAGCCTAATTCTCTGTCTACTGCTAATTCATCATTGTAGCGACTGATCCATTGTCCTTCTTCTTCTTCTTCTTCTTCTTCTTCTTCTTCTTCTTCTTCTTCTTCTTCTTCTTCTTCTTCTTCTTCTTCTTCTTCTTCTTCTTCTTCTTCTTCTTCTTCTTCTTCTTCTTCTTCTTCTTCTTCTTCTTCTTCTTCTTCTTCTTCTTCTTCTTCTTCTTCTTCTTCTTCTTCTTCTTCTTCTTCTTCTTCTTCTTCTTCTTCTTCTTCTTCTTCTTCTTCTTCTTCTTCTTCTTCTTCTTCTTCTTCTTCTTCTTCTTCTTCTTCTTCTTCTTCTTCTTCTTCTTCTTCTTCTTCTTCTTCTTCTTCTTCTTCTTCTTCTTCTTCTTCTTCTTCTTCTTCTTCTTCTTCTTCTTCTTCTTCTTCTTCTTCTTCTTCTTCTTCTTCTTCTTCTTCTTCTTCTTCTTCTTCTTCTTCTTCTTCTTCTTCTTCTTCTTCTTCTTCTTCTTCTTCTTCTTCTTCTTCTTCTTCTTCTTCTTCTTCTTCTTCTTCTTCTTCTTCTTCTTCTTCTTCTTCTTCTTCTTCTTCTTCTTCTTCTTCTTCTATTTCTTTGGCACTACAACTTTGAGAGGTCTTGGCCTGCCATTTCTGGCTTTCTGTGACTTAATTTTACCCGAAATAAAGTAACCAGCCTTACGTACGGGGAGGCGGTCTTGGATGGGATTTAAACCACGGTCCTGCCGTGTAAAGACCGTCCCCCAGTGTCCTTCTACACATACGGAATTCGTCAGTGTTGGAAAGTGGCGTACATGAGCACAGTAGCTACACATGTTCTAGATAGTCTTAGTCTCACCTGTCACGAAAGTTATTTTAACTCACCATCGATGTTGTTATCGATGCCTACATTTGACCCCATATAGGTTAAGTTTCGGACGACTTCAAGGGCGTGACCACCTATCTGTGCATCTGTAAAACTTAAGATCTTCAAATAAGCTATTAGCAGTTATTTGGTTGGAATTCTTTAACAGGTCGCTAGGCCAAGAAGACTATCAGATATATAAATATCTGATGCAAATAAGGCTTTACCGAAAGATACCAATAACTTTCATTTACTCTCCTAACGAAGATATTAATCATTATGTTGCAGAACGCACCATCTCGTTGAACAAATCACAATAACGTTTTGATACAAAACTTTCAAGCCCATTTGCCAACAATGCAAGCCCATGATGAACTTCAATTTATTCCGCTTCGTATAGCACAAGTTTTTCGTAGGAGTAACTTCTATATTTGCATATAGAAATCAATTCAACTGAAAGAAACTTCCTCCATGCTCGCTCCAACGGCACGACACAGCATCAAAGAATAACTATAGCCACCATCTCCCATCAGCATGCCCACCGCACAACCCCAACGCTGAAGAATTGAAGTTTATCAGAAGCCTACCAGCCTACCAAGCAGGATATCAACCCAGGCACACAAGAATCAATTACTCTCGCAGTACGGAAACGGAAACACACTACTTACCAACAAAAAAAACCACCCTCCGTGTGTTACAATGCTGATCCTATTTGGTGCCGAGAAGCGCATTAGACATTACCGACACAATACCGATAATTGGAAAGCGGGCTAGAACTTATTCGCTCTAGGCCTCGCCACTAGGCCTTAATTAAATGGAGCAGCATGGAGAAGCTTGGTAGTTTGCAGCAACTTTTGTCCAATGCTAATGTCCCGGCGCAACTCGGATAAGCAAGTTGGGCGGTTGGGTGATGGTTGCATTGTTTTTGCTTCATGAATCGAATGGCAATTCCAAACTTTTCCCTGAGTAGAAACGACGAACGCAGCTCCCGACGGATGTGGAACATTAAATTAATTCACTCTGTTTGGCTTTGGCTTTGTGACACACTCACAACACAGCGTTTTGTCACACTTACGGGGCAGGAGGGCTAGGCCATTCATGGGGACTAGTTGTACTTGTCTCGATGTGAATTCTATTTATGTGTGTTGAATTGCTGCGATACAACGATCGAGATAAAGACAAAGTCTAATTAATGTGCATTCACTCTTAGTTCCTGCGCTTGTTTTCATGTTAATTTGAATGGTTTTATAGTTATTCAATTATTTTCTTTGGATCATTTGTGTACTTTTCGTAGGTTGATTCTTCTATATATAGCAAAGAATGATTCTTGTTCCGATTTTTTTGTATCCTGTTTCCTTTAATTTTCTATACTAAAATCGCTAAAGTCTCTCTTGGCCTAACATCCTCTTAAGGTCATGCCTGCCATTTCTGGCTTACTAGTCTTAATGACACCATGTAGTGCGATAGTCAATCCTCACTAAGAGAAGACGTTCCGGATGGGATTTGAACCCCGGTCCTGCCGTATGAATACTGTCGCCGCTGTTGCCTCTATCACCGTGCCTGCCATAACTGGCTTCCTTGACTTGATGCTTGGCCCGCAGGTTGATAGTCTGATAGAACCGTCCATCGATTTCTTCAGTACTTTTAAATCAATTCTAGACAATGAAAATTAGTTCTTCAACTTTAACCAAGTCTTCCTATTCTCTCTATCTAGTCTCAATTTTGTATAGCTTATTTTTATCAAATTCGGCTTATGTCACCGACCACAACAAAGTACGGAAATAAATCCCAAACAAAACATCACGGGTGACCTCATCCCGTAACTTCCCCGTCCAACACACAATCACAACAAAAAAGTACGGACTGATGTAATAACACTGCAACAACATTTAAATTTATTATTATTTTTTGTCTACCTCTAAAACGACTTGGCTGGTTGGCTCGCTGGCTGGCGGTGTGTTGAAGGCATCTTCTTTATTTTAATGGCGCACATCAACACTTACTTCTGCTAAATTATCACCTTTGGCTGCTGCTGCTCACGGATTACGGACGGAACCTTTGATCCGAATGACGGAGGTTTTCACGAGATTCAGCAAAATTCTTGTTGTGGTTGAAAGTTAGTTGAGTCACCGCCAAAAAACACTGTGACCTGTGATCGTACATACGGGTAGCTCATAAAGTACGTTGATCATTGCAATCAAAATGTGTCGACAGGCGCGGCTTTGACACGCCCGACACAATATTGACGGTGTGTGACATGACAATAAACATAAACAGATTCGGTCGCCATCGGGTCATCAGATCGGATCGGTGGGAGCCAGTCGAGAGTAGGAGCGAATTGTGGGAGTAAAAAATTATAAGTTTAAAGAGCTTTAATATTTGACTGATAATTCGTTTACTTGTAATAATTCGCATGAAAAAGTATCTCTCTAATAATTCTCGGTTCTCGCCAAGAAAAAGCCTCTAAAACCTATCACTAAAACAAAATAAAAGCCTTAAACACGGCGAAAAAGGTGCAAATGGAAAATGATGTTACTGCTAACGATGGTTATTGGGTTTGATGGCAAAAAAAGGTGATAATGATGAGCGGGATTGACATTTTCTACCGTTTTCCTTCACCCCACCCCCCCCCCCCCCCCCCCCCTAATTTCGGTACGTTTACCAAGTAGTGTGTCCTATGGAAGCTTTTTCCCCCATTTTTCTAACTCCCCAATATCGATGGAATGCTGCGAAGGTGAAATACGGGAGGCAAAATTTCATCATCATCCTCTAATGATGTAGGCCATTACAAGGCGGCCTACGGTGAACGTGCCGCTATAAAAACAAGAATTTAGCAAGACACCGGAAGGTCCTTTGGTTGCCGTGAAATGCGTGATCCTGAATGCGTGCATCCCGTGGAACGAAGGCACGTGATAATGGCAGCACTGATGATTGCAATTAGAAGGTTGGAAATGAATGTGGACACCGGTGGTTCAAATCATGCACGGTGCGATGCGTGCCGACGCTAATGGTAATGGTGTAATGATTTTTAATTTTTGGATAGCTTTACGTAGCGGGGAAAATTGGTTTGGGAAACAATGTGTTGTATCTGTCAACAATTGAGTGTGAGAAAAAAATACACTATAATAAGATTAAAACAATGCTTGTAGGGATGCTTTATTATTAGAAGTAATAGGAAGGAATAAAAATATACACTGATGGAAATAAATATGAAACAAGTGAATTTTTTTTTCGTAATTTAATCGAATACTGTAATATCTTTGAAATGTCAGTTAAAATGAGTGTGAACAATGAACATTCGACTGTTCATTAATTAATTTATAATTAATTAATTTATAAAAATATACTAAACGCTTTACAGGTACTTGTCTATGTCACTATAAATCTTCTGTTGTTTATTTAAATTTTAACAACAGTAATTTATTGAAATAGTGTTAAAATTGTTCTTCACAGTGCTTACCATTTGCTTTTTACTAGATAAATAAAATTTTAAATTTACCGAGTGTCTACATTGATTCTACTACCAACAGAACCAAAAGTCTACAGATAATGTTGAAGATGTCTTACGACGCTTAGTTGACCTTCGTTAAATACCGTCCCTATATCAGAGTTGGGCTTGAAAAGGGGTCTTTTTCACTAATAAATAGTTCAGATAAAAATAACAAGTCTGAGTTATCCTGTGAACTCCTCTGTACTGTAAGCATAAATGAACCGCATAGTGGAAAATGATAAAAAAGGGGCCAGAGGCTGCAATGAACCAACGATATCCTGATAAATTGATGCAGTGCAAAACGATTTGGACTAAGTAATAAGCAAGTAATAGCTACTCAATCAGTTTTACTAAGCCAATATTACTACTAGAAGAAAGCCCGCAGGTAATCTTTTGTGTCATCGTACTAAATTGTAAATATTTTAATTGAGAAGAAAAAGCGAATAAGGCTAGGTCGTCCTGAATGAAAAGAAAATGATAATTTTTTTCTAGCATACCGATTTTACCGAGAAAACAAATGGTGGTTATACTTATCTCCACCACTGTACATGACGTATGACTATTATGACAGGCACCTGTGTTGCGGTTACTTGAACTACTTTGAGTAAAACATAAATCAGAATAAAATGAGACGCCGTTGAAAACTTTCATAATCAGATGAAGGGTGTTCAAGTATCTGTGCTGAAAAAAGTCTGTCAGGTAATTATTATTGTTTCACTGAGATTTAACATTTTTTCTACTTTTAAGACTGGTCGGCTCCTATTTATTTGTTCTACCGCTTTCTTTCACTCAGAACAAAGAGCAAATGACATAATTTTTAGTACGTGTGCGGTATTCCATATTCCCAAAAGTGTGCTAAGCTTTGCATTCCAATGAGACCTCACTTCCATTCCCAAGCCCGCTGTTGGCAACGACACAACATTAAGCATCGTTTGCTGTTGTAGGCTAACGCAATTCTTCCGGGAACTCTGAGATTCGGATGGGAGGACTTTTCGGACAATAGCCTGAAAGATCGATATTCTGTGGACGTTCGTTTCTTTCGTGGGGATTTTTTTAAATGCCACGACGCCCGACGCTTCCTGCAGGTGTTACTACTACTACTCTTAGGGACAGTCTCCGCACACTTGCTCCCAAAGGCGGATGCAAAGTTTGCCACTGGCGAAAACCTTAAGTGGAAATGCAACATTTTCCGGATGCAATTTGCATATTTTTCCACACCTGGGTGATGCCTCTGGTCCCAGTCCTTCCCTATCACCAAAGTTCTTGTTTTCTCAAAGGGAAACCTCACGTTGGGGAAGAGTGAATGGACATCTACAATGAAAACTAACTCCCCTGCTGGCAGCCTGTGGGTGGATTTAAATTGTTCTCCTTCCAGCTGCTGCTTCTGTTTCGGTACCCCGGCACTGCACGACGATTTTGCATTAAGCACCTTCTGGACAAAGAAAATAAACGTTCCACACTGGCTGTGCCGTGCTTTCTGCGTCAGCACCTGGTGAAGTTTTAAATTGCATTATTATTGCTTGCCCGTTGGATTGTCCTATAGTGCTGGTGAATCGTCCCATAAGCCCTGCTGATGTTATGATTCTTCCATTTTTCTCTGGAGGAGGTTTTCACTCGTTTCGCTTAAAGTTCGTAGCATCTTCCTCGGTTTGAAGTGACTGCGGGTGGCTTAGCATGAGATCAACGAGCCTGATAAAACACTTTTGATTCTTAGCGATTATAATCTTTTCTTTTATGCCGAGCTTATAGTTTATAAAGATCGTATGCAAAATGGACTGTTTATTGGAAAAGGTTAAAAATAAGTTTGCCTGCCTTTCTTCTAGATTTTCGTTGGAAGAATATTATGAGTAACTCGTTAAACTCAAAGTTCAAATATTTTCAGATATCTGACTTTCCTAACTTAAATTTCTCAAAGCTGGTTAGTCAAGTCATTGTGTTAGCATCAACTAAACCATCTGGACCGCCAAAATATCGAATATTTCACCATTTCTTAGGTAACTCTTTATGAAGTTTTCCTGAAGATAAGCATAACATGCATCTGCAGATTTGTAGCTATTAAAACAGATTTCATCTGAAGCTATTGGACTTCAGACAAGACTTTGAGGCATAGATATACTATCCAGATATTTTAAAACCAATAGATCTCCAGAGTCTGGGACGGTCCGGTGTTTGAAGCGATAGCGGCGCCGGTCTTCACACGCCAGCACAGGAGATCAAATTCCGATCCAGACATTACGCTAGACTGAGTATCATCACCCGATTCTCAAGCCAGAAGTGTCCGAGGCCTTTCGAGGTTGTGGCGCCAAATAAGGAGAAAAAGATCTCCAAAGTACTAGATTTCAACGTACTGAACACACACAGTTGATGCACTGGTTCCCTGACAGTCCTTAAAGCTGGTTGTGGTGCGACTATATTCAGATTTTTTATACTTTAAATCTCGATCATGCAAGTAGTCTTTCAGGTTCAAATGTCTTTCAAATCATAACATCGCAGGACCTTTTCTCATTGAGGAACCAATCTCATCCCATCTTAACTCGTTTTTTATCTCATGACTGACGTAGAAACTCTCAAGTTCTTTCAAGCAATCTTATTGCGGCATTTTTTCCTGATCATATTCAAATATATCATACAAAGTGTCAAGATTTTGTTGATGGTTTTATGCTAAGTGCTCTTTCTCCCCTTAATGTTCTACATAAAGCAATAGCAATCATTAGCCGTCCGTACATCTCGTTTGAGCAACTCCTTTTCACTTTTAACGAATTACGTCTTCGAGAAGTCTGAGGTTCCCCTGAAAGGAATATAATTTGGTATTGATTGATAGGGCGTTCATAACGTTAAGTAACCTGTTTGAAGATATGATTCTTATTCTTTCTTGGCCTAACAACCTATTATAGGTCATGCCTGCCATTTCTGGAAAATGCCACTAGACTTCTTGAAACCGTATAGTTGGACAGTCAGCCCTCACTATGGGGGAACGGTCCAGATGGGATTTAAACCCCGGTCCTGCCGTATGAAGACCGGCCCCGCTGTCGCATCTACTACCGGGCCGCCCCCGGTGAAGTTGAAGTGATGCCTAGACAACGAATTGTCCAGGTTATCAGGAACTCCTGGAACACAAATCAAACTAAATTCTGAGATTAGAAGATCAGATCAATCGCGAACTTGCTGTAATGCTTGCGAAACGATCATTATTACTACGTACTTCCGGAACAAACAATTGGCAACGATGTCCATAGACCAGTTCCTGTGGATGCAAGAAGCAAATTTTCTGACACATTCAGCATCAGAAAATTTGTTCTATCTAAACGTAGCATTAGCTTAGTAAGTCACATCCTTTTATTAGAAATCGATTTTTATCCCATCATCCTCCGTAATAACCTAATAACTCAGCGGCATAAAGCTGACCGATGTCAGGGGGAGGCGCAGTGTTGTAAAACAAATGCTTTCGCCGCTCCAGCATCCTTCGAATGGTTTTATAATCCATCCTGCAACACAACATAATAGCGATCATACCGCACGAGCCAAACCTGGTCAACCGGCCATTACAACCCGTGTCCTGCCGTTGGTTCGGTTGTTTTTGGCCAAATTGAGGTTCGCTATTTTCTGTCGTGATTATAATGCGGCGGCCCGTTCTGTATCCCTGCATTATTGAATTACCAGTCCGTAAATCATAAATTTTGCATGACACACCATGCCATGGGACGGGATATCCCCTTTCGGGATGGTAAAGCCATACCAACCCAGCCTTGGTTGTGAGCCGTGTTTGTCTGGCTGGCTGGAATTGTACATGAGCGCAGGAGCGTATTTGAACAACAGGAAGCGATTGTAGTGATGTTGTCCTGTGGCCGTGGTTTCCCGAGGAGCTGGGCTGGTTTATTGGTACTTAGGAACGACACACACACACACACACCGGACTCGGATCTCCTACCCAACAAACTTCAACCTCACACGTACGTACGCTTCCGGCTGGATATGGATGGTGTGCTTTTATTTTACCGGCAAGCTCCTAAATGAAGGGTATCCTCGGAAACTACAATTTCCCCATGTTGGGTGCAAAAGTGTGGCAACTTTTCATTTCACCACAATTACAGAGAGCCACCAGCGGTCCCGGAGTCCTTTGACATTCAAAAGGAACGACGATAAATACTCGACGGTAATAGTTAGCTCATTCATCTACCAGCATTTGTCTGGACTGTTTGTGCTGTGCTTTTCTTAAAGAGTTTTTGGGAACCCGATGGCTATTACTCGACCAGACACTGCATACATTTTGGAAGGGTAAGGACATCAAGGTACTGCCCCCGCCGGAAGGGAAACTCATTACAATAAGGGATAAGGTAGGTGGCTTAGGAGAGGTACTCGATTGCAATCGAGGAAAATTTATGCCCCGAGGGCAACTTCTCGTTCGGTGCTGTTGGTGTGCAATAAACCGAGGACCTGAAGCAGTAGTCGTCGGCCGAAGGGATAAGGTCCTCGGTGAAGCTTTCGGTGGAGCATACACATGTCGGGGTCCATCGATTTGCACTATACTGGGCAAGATATTCACATCACGTTTTTCTGATCCTTCTCTCTCTGTCTCTCTCTCTCTCTCTCTCTCTCTCTCTCTCTCTCTATATATATATCCATTTTCTCACCAATTTTCCTTCGAACATGGCAAGTAGCTGGCCTTGGGTTAGTTTTGATACGTTGATTATTTGTTTACAACGTGCCGCCGCCGGGCACAGCTCGGACGGATGCGGTACCACCCGTATGAAACCCGATTGTTTGCTTGCAGCCATCGATATAGGGATCTGTTTGCCTTTGTCGATCGATACGACAGATATCGGAAGTCCTTTTCGGATGTAAAAAAAAGCACAGACTACATCGACGGCAAACAATTGCGCATGATTGGAGCCCCTGTGCGTGTGGATGTGTGTGCATGGTTTGAGCTCGTAAAGAATTAATCAGCGTTTGGCCATTGGCATATTAATGGTGTAATCTTCGGGAATGTTGGAATAATTGGTCCGTATGATGGACCCATTTACGATCATGGCGATGGTTATCGGGCGATTAGGGCAAGGATCTAGGGCGAGAGGATGTTTGATAGGTGCTGACCCGTTAGCATGATTGAAATAAGTAGCGATTTACACTAAATTATGTTAAATTTCTATGGCTCTATCTTCCACTGGTGACCCAAAATCGAATAATGTTCTCAAGGATGTCTCAAATCGATGTTGGTTTTTTCATTTTGTTAATAAAATTATCATTTTTCGATTAGCCTTAATGATTCTTGTCAATACATCTTCAAAGCTGAGAAAGCAAAGTGCTCATAGAGTAATTTAGGAAACCATTTGAAGAACATATGATAATTTTATTTAAAATCTTCTTCTTCTTCGGTGGCACTACAACCTCGAAAAGGTCTTGGCCTGCCATTTCTGGCTTTCTGTGACTGGTTTTACCCATAGCAAAGTAGTCAGCCCTGCGTACGGGGAGGCGGTCTGGATGGGATTTGAACCCCGGTCCTGCCGTGTGAAGACCGGCGCCGCTGTCGCCTCGGCCACCGAACCGCCCCGACTACCGGGTGTGGTATTTAAAATACCACATCATATATGTATACCAACAATATCAAAAAATATGTTTAAGTCCAAATTTAACAAAGTTAAGCTCAAACAAAATATTATACCAACGCTAAAATATCACAAATTTTCCAAACGAGTCACTTGTGAAGCAAGATTTAATATGAGACGATTGCTCCAATATCTACAGTGATGGACATAACAATAGGACTATCTTCACTATCTTGTTGTTAAACAGCTTTTGAAATTCATGTGAGGTAGATTGAATCAAACATATGGAAAAAGTATGAAACACATATCAATCATCAATCACAATTTTGTGTTCGTTGAGAAATTATTGCACTATTTTTTTTATTCATAAAGAACGGCCTGGCCGTATTGCTTATTGCACTATTAAATTAAATTAAAAAATTCAGAATCAAATAAAAAAAGTGATAAAACCCAGACTATTGCCCTTTTTTGTTGATTTTTAAATCGTCAGCACATGATTCTCTCTATAAGGATTTTGAATTATATAATGTACCTGTAACAACACATAAAAAAATAAGAAATGATTAGTTTTTTTTTATTTCATTTATTTATAGCGGCTTTAGGTTTTTGAGAACTCATTCGCCTTTTAAAAATGAAATGAAATAAAGAATTTTGCATAACGTAAGAAGAGACTTGCAAATCCGACTGTACAATTTTGCAATGAACTGTGAATAAAGGATTAAGCAAGAAGCAAATATAACAACATTTCCAACACATTTTTGCTTTAAGCTTGTTCAAATGTGAATGAAGATTCTAATTTTGAAATTAGACAGTTTAACGGAGATTGTTCCAAACACTCAGGAGACAAAGCTCTATCATCACGTTACGAATATCTTCTCACTGCATGCAAGCTTCCATTATATGACTGCAAAAATTCAAGAGGATCTTGCAATATTGTACTTCTTATTTGGAACATTCTCCTAAGCTAATCACCTGTTCCATAGCAGAGAACTCCAACTCCAAACCCAGCACAATAAAAAAAACTATTTTTTTAAGTTTACCTGGTCTTACTGTTTTGTCCGTCTCTGTATCTCATTGAGCTCCTAAAAATATCGATTCGTAGTAAGTTTGTGTATAAACATATGAATTTTATTTATTTCAAGTGGATGGAAGATTCGCAACGGAGGCCATTTTCAGTAAATCCTCCCTTATTTTTTCGGGATAATTTAAAATTACTTCACAGAAATTCTTGATAACTTGTGTGAGCGAAAATATTCGAGTTGATTGCTCAGAAAGGTGTTAGATAATAAGTGAACCTTCGAAAACAATCAACTCAGCTTGCACAATCAATATTACATTCGTTTCGATAAAGACATTAAAGAGAGAGAGAGAGAGAGACAGGGAAAGCAGCGTGACAAACATTGTATTTACCCGCAGAGCGGAAATAATGTCATCTGCCGGGATGAAAATTTCATACGGGACAAACACATCTTTTATGGATCTTCAAGTAAACACCACACACACACTCGTCCGTGCAACGCTGGAGCTAGTAATACTTTCCATGGCCGATTTGCACTTTGAATAAGTAATCCGGCTCCATTTTGTTTTTTACCTTCGGGTTTGTTCCATTTTTGCCTTTCGCGCACAGTATGACGCCATTGTTTGAGCGATTGTTTCTTTGTGCCGGGTGGAAAATTATGGTCACAGAAGGAGCTTGCGATGCGAGGAAAACCAGGACCTGGTCCGCTTTCACTGTACAACACACACACACGGGCTCATGGGACTTTGTATCGCATTATTGTTTGAAGGCTGCTGGAGACTACATTGAAACTCGGCGCAGTGACTGCTGTCCACTGTGCTGTACGATGATGCATACACAAACGGCATCTAGCTAGTCCTAAAGGATATGGTTTTTTTCCCTGTTGCTCCTGTTTGCTGGCGTATTTAGATCGTTTTATGCCCTACATTTTATCCTCCCGTTTTGCCATGTGGGCCTCAACACAAAAGGATTGCAGTGGGACAGGAAACAACAAATGATGTGAGCTTCATTAGCTGAAGAAACGAAGGCTACATTGTACTTTTAAAGTCCGCAGACTAAAGGAATGTCTTCATAATAAATTGGAAACTATTGGACTGGACTTTGTGTCTGGAGTTGAATGAATCGTCCTCGATTCATTTTACTGAACAAACGATACTCTTATCCTCAAATTCAATTCAAGGACCTTCAAGTGAATTTAAACCTGCTTACTGTAAGCAGCAGCTAACAAATCCATCTGTGTATTGAAATGAATTCCTACAAAGAATCGCCCATGTTGTGGTAACAATGTTTCAGGCCATATTTATGATTGCTTCCTTCTTCAGTTTACTCACCGTAGCGTCTGAAAAAAAAATTTTGGTCTGTTATCTTTCGAAGTGGAAAGTAATCGCAAGACAGACAAGAGAAAGCCTCTACCTTCCAAGCGATGGTGGATACAAAATTCTTTATTTACTGACCAGTCCACCAGTGTCTGGGGATGATCATAAACATATTTTTATCGTGAAATACTAATAAAAGAAGATCTATAAAGTCCTCTGCATCATTAAAAGCTACCATTGCTTTAATACTTAATTTTCTAAAAATATTACAATAGAACTGATGTAAATATTATTCAAATTAAAAAAAAAACTTTTTCAGGGGCTGTCCGGTAGCCAAGGCGATTTAAATCCCATGTAGACCACCTCCCCGTGCACAGGGCTGACTACTTTAAAGACTATGGGTAAAATCAAGCCACAGAATGCTAGAAATGGCAGGCCGAGACATCTCGAGGTGTTGTAGTTCCAAGGAAGAAGATTACTGTTTCTTTAATTGAGTGCTCGATTGAAACATCTTAACCACGATATCTACAACCAAATATCAGATATTAACAATTGAATATTTAAATGACCTAATAATAATATAATAATAGTATATGACCTAATAATAGTATATGACCTAATTACCTAATAATAGTATAATATTTACCTAATTATTTTTGTAAAAAGGGAAGCAGACTTTTCTGTTGCAGTTTTTTCATCTCTGTCTAGCCTTGATGGAGCGGGTTCGGCTTCGAAGGCGTTGGGTTAGGAGGTGGTCGGCAAGTCCAACCTCGCGATTAGCAGAGACCCTACTATTACGGGATGTTACTCGTTGATCGTTTCTGGATTCGATGCTGGCCTGATCGAGCTTAGGGAATATGAACTAAATATTGACAAGGATGGCTAGCATAACATTCAATTTTTCTTAATTCATTGAGGACGGTCTGACCATATTTCTTAAAATTTCGATTCCTTGATTAAAAATTATTTCCTTTTTTTATTCGTAAAGAACGGCCTGGCCGTATTGCTAATTATTTACTTTAAACGAACTTAAATTTAATTGCTTGTTTTGCTTCTCACATCGTATAAAATTTCAAGGGAAGTAAAAATTAATCAAACCTATTTATAACATAAATTTAATATTTTTTTTACATACAGTTTATACTCAAAATTTGTCGGAAAACAAGCAACCACAAACCAGCCCCTGTTCACGCCCTTGGCCGAAAAACATGAATTTACATTGAACAAGTCCTTCAACTCGTGAACCACGCGTCAATCGACTTCCGCATGTGAAGACAAGTTTGGAGAGAAATGCATAGAAGTGAACCGTGGAAGAAGCAATTTTCAAAAAAAAACCCTCTCCAATACGGGGGCGTCACTCGAACATTAGTGTCCGCCTTCGATCGGGTCTCTGGCCGCACTCCGTCCCACGGACCTGGCCAAAACCTGTTCGTCATAATGCTGCTGGCACGTGGCACTGGGTGGTCGGACGTGTATCAATTTCGCCCGAGCATTGAAGCTTCGGGAAGCCTTTGATTGAGTGATTTAAATCATTTACCACGGAATGGAATTTGATCCATTCCCGTGGAACCCGTGGACCCGTGACCTGTCACGCGGACCGCTCTCTAGCTGCTAATGGGTTTCCCTTCTTTCTTGGCCAAAGTGAGAAAGTATGTTTTTTTTCATCTGCTTCGGGTTGGAGAGGATTTAATTTTAAACAGTGAAGGCGTTGACCAAACGCGTCATCGAAGTTTAAGATCGTTAGGAGCTTAGGAGGGCTCGTGCGAGTGTTGGGTGTTATATTCGTGTTTTTTTACTAGGGTTAGAAACTGGAAGAACTGGTTCGATGTTTAGAGTGAGGAACAAGTAACATCTGTTGTATACATATTTTAAGTAATGCCGCCAAAGTTGAATGAAGAACATCTCTGTTCGGGACATATGGTCAGTAGTTGGCGGTCCTACGGTATGTTTAGAGATATTCGAGCAGAGAAAGCTCATTTCAGCTTAGTAACTTGGGAAGGCTTTGGAATCTGGAATCTGCCGGCGATTCATCTGAAGGTGGAAGAAAAATTTCTCTGATCAGAACAACATACCATATTGATTAAAATATTGAAATACTCACACAATATTGCAGAGTGATCGATCTTGATAACATCAAATTAGCGACGAATTCGATTCGCGCGCACCTTCGTCACGTTGTAAAACATAATCGAGCCATGGTCAGCGCCACCTACTCACATCTACCGATCTCCGCATACTTCAACACAGAATCACAGAGGGCCCAAAATCTCCAAAAAAAATAGTGTCCAGAAAGATTTTAAAAAACCTCTGCGAACCTGACTTGAGGACACGATTATCATTTTTCGTGCCGCGATCATTAGCACGACCACTTCCACGTCACACGGGTTTTTGGGTGTTGAGAGTAAAAAATTATCTCGCGCGAGTGCGGTTCGTTCCTTCCAATTAAAGCACGGAATGCTTTTCGGCAACTCCCTCACGTACAATTTCGCCGCCACCGATCGGTGCCAATTATTTTCGGCCAACACCCTCGAAATTGCGGGTGCAACATCGTGAGGAGCATCAGTTTTCTGCGACGATAACATCGGCGATAAGGATATTATTTTGCATATAAGGCGTTTATGATCCTTCCCATCGGAACTTTCTACTTTTGAAAGAGATTTATATTTTTATGTGTCCGTACATCGATCGATGATTTCACTACTGATAAATACTTTGGATTTTTATAATATTTTAGAGTAAAATCACTTATCTTAATTCCAAAACGAGGTCTCTTAACTTTATCTTGTATTTATCCGACTCAAACCCCCAACTGAATGTACTCTTCAACTTCAAAACAACAACTCTATATCATTCCCCAGTTACCGTTGCGCTCCCTACACACTTAATTGCATACATTGCCACGCAAGATTATTCTTCGTTGCCCTAACAGCGGCACAGTAGCCAGTTCCTCCCTGAAACTGTAAACGCATTGACCTAACGATGGTTCGTAATGACCTGACGACGGAAAGAAGACTGAATGGGTGATTACGTATCTCTGGATGAGACCGAAACCTTTGCCCTAAGCTCTGGTGTTCACTGTCACCTTCCACCGGAAACCATGGTACGCACCGTGGCAGAATTGTTGGCTGTAAATCAAATTACACCACTGTCTGATGCGATGCTCATTTCCGCGGATGGCACGATAACATATTGCGTGTGCTGTAAAACCAGAATATCCTTATATGGCTAGGACGACCCGCAAGGATAAAAGGGATAAACCTGAGTTTGTTTGTGTTTAGAAATAAAAGGGGAGCTTCGGTACAACTGACGTACATTGAACTAAAATTGTGAAAAAATGCTAAACACTACAAAAAGAATAAAATGCTTCTTCCTTGGCACTACAACCTCGTCTTGGCCTGCCATTTCTGGCTTTCTGTGACTTAATGTTACCCGTAGCAAGGCAGTCAGCTCTGTGTACTAGGAGGCGGTCTGAGTGGGATTTGAACCCCGGTCCTGCCGTGTGGAGACTGGCTCCTCTGTCGCCTCGGCCACCGGACCGCCCCAAGTTGTCAGTTTTGTTCTCTACTATTCAGCTAGAGACAAATTAAGGCAAATCAGTCAAAAATGTAAGACTAAGACTCCTCGAGATGATAGTGTCTCTTAAAACAGAAGGCAGGCAATCAAAGAGATTGTAATGTGATTGGGATGACTATCTTGCTATGGGGAAAGTAAAGTCAAGGAAAGCCAGATATGACATCCCGAGCCCTTTCGAGAAAGAAGAAATGTGAAGCTGGTTTTAAATTTCATCCAAAAAGAATACTACTTTTATATCATTTAAGGTTAATAAACATTCTTGAAGATCCTTTTCGTTAAATATAAGAGATTTCCATTTACACAAACAAGCTCAAAACTACCTACAGTTGGCACAAAATAAATGGCTATAGGTGAAATTATGACCAACAAGAAATGAATATAAACGGCCTCCAACCTAGCGACACGTTTAAGAAGCCATTGTCGTCGCGACATAGGTCATTTTAAGCAACGTGTTGGAATGTGAAATGTAGCACCAGTTTCCTTTTTTTTGCACCGGCTATTCCAAGAAGGGAGGGAGAGAAAAAAAGTATTAAGATGTTCCCTGCAACACACTATAAATTCTGCTTATGGTTCCAATAAATTTCACATCACAGAAGCGCACCAGAATTTATGCTCACTCTTTCCTTCTTGGCTTGGGTCGGTGGCTTGGCTGGCAGTTCCTTTCTAGTGTCACCGAGCGTATGCTCACACAGTTGCACCGCCTTGTTGCTTAGCACTATTCCTCGATGATGTACATTCTTTAAGTTGTGCCAGACCACGCGGTAATTGATGTTTAATGTATGCGCTCTGTACGGTCTCTCTTGTCGCAGGACGGTAGGATATTAAAGAACCTTACGGTGGATATAGATAATTCGTGATAATATTTCGCACATGTATCCTTGAGGCCCTTTTCATGCTTGTGAAATTTGTAGGTTTTAGAAATATTAGCTACTGATTTTGCATCCAGAACAAGTATCAATCACCACCAACTTCACAGCTCGAGGACTACACTTTAACCAACCCCCGTTTACTGGCCCTGTTGAGCAACTCGCCACTCAGCTGCACTCTTCAGGTAAGATTACTTCCCGCTGCCAATCGCATCGAAAACCAAGCGGGTAATTGATTTACCCAAAGCCAAATTAAATCAACCTCACCGATTGCGCATATCTGCAACCGCATTGCCCTGTTGCTGCATCCAGCCGGCCGAAACACTCTTCGGCAAAACGTCGTTAAGTGGTCTTAATTGCAATGTCAAATGGTTTGCGGGTAAACCCGGCACAGTTTGCGTCGTAACTTTTGGTCGGTACACGCTTGTGTGAACGTTCATCATCATCATCGAGTGTCATAAATGTAATCGTTAAGTGGTTATTGAATGGTTAAGTTTAAAGTTGGGCAATACGGGAGACAAGTCATGGCATACGACGCGAATTGCATTGCAGAGTTGCATAATTTATTACAGCAAACAAAAAGGTGAAGGGTTCACTTTATTACAACGAGATTTAGCTAAAAATCTGAACCTTTACTTCTTGAAGTAACCAATACTTGACTGTAGACTCTTGCCTCAATAAGTCTAACAAACAAAATCAAGCAGAAAAGAATACTGGTTTGAGTTCTCCATTAATCCTTGAACCCTTTCGGCATGGTAGCAAATGGAATCGAATCGCAAGTAAAAGCAACTTAAACCGGTGCAAACAAACCTGCATGCTCGGCAAGCATTAAAAGGGTCCCTCACTCTCTCCTCTGTGGAGAATTTATAGTGGCACTAGCAGACAGGTTCGCATTCGAAGCGCAAGATTTATGGTGACATCCGTTAAAACGGCACCATGCACTTGTGTTGAGGAAAAGAAAATTACTTCGTTTAATCGGAACGAACCGTCCCGGGCATGGGACTGTGCCGAGTGCGAATGGATGACTTTGATACATGTGGCTCCAATCGATGGGTGACATGCAACGAATCGTACGCTTAGATGCTCGCAGATGTGCTGGAGAGAAAGGTGTAAAAGATTTGAGGAATTCTATTACTTTATATCTTGAAGGTCTTGAGGTCCAGATTTTGATATCCTACACTAACTCTTTATTTCAGATAATTAAGTTCAAAAAACGATTGATTATTCGAAAATCCAACTGAGAAGCCTCAACCAGACACAAGCGGCTTTTCCCCGACCACGAGAACCCTTGATTTAGACGCATCTAAATCACATCCCTGCTTCAACCTCACCCTACCGCACGATGATGTCTGTCGAACGTTGCCCCGATGATTGATTGGAGTTTTCAACGATTGGCAGCAAAACGGTCCTGCCAGCCACCATCACCACCACCGGCTGGCGGCGGACCACACCGATGTCATAATTGTACATCCGAGGCAGACCGGTAATTGTCGAGTGATTTGTTTTCCGATTGTTGTTAAATTGATTAAAATTTCGAAACCTCGGGAACCGCGGGCCGACTTCATCGTTTATGCAAATTGACACGCGCAGACAATTTGATTAAATCCGCTATTGAATGGCTCGCGAGTTCGACGCGCACATACGCCCGAATTAAATGGTGATGATTGGTGGAATGAATGAATATGCGTGCTGTCCAGGTCCGGTGGGAAGGTCCGGGCTCTGGTGTCCGGATGTCCGGACTTGTGGAAAAATTTATGCTAGTTCAATTAGTGCGGCACGCTACTGGGACGTTGTTGTGGTCGATTGGTTATCAATGAGTGGTGAAATGCACTACAATCACTACGACTACGGCGCACATTGCGAGATCGACAGTTAGAACGGAAATGGAGAGGGCTTCTGCATGGATGAATATAGTTATTAGGATGGAAATTCGCCTTAACTTGAGCTTGTGCGCTTCTGGTAAAATATTCACGCATGTGTGTTCACTTGAAGTTTCATCATTGCTAAATTAACTCTTAGTTGGTTGCCTTCATAACAACCGGAATGACGAGTTCTCGTATTGACAGGTTTTGTACGACTGATTGATGTTTTCAAATTAATATAAAAAAACGTCAAAACTGAAATTGGAGAACTATCCAAAGATTTTACATAAGAGTAACTTCCCAAAATCATAAAGTAACAACCAAATCAGTCCTGTCAAATATCTATTTTGTTATATCCTTATATAACGAACTGGTCGTACTTGTGTCAAAAAGATCTGTCCGAATTTATAAATAAATTGGCAATATTTTGGTTAGAGCTCTTGAAGCTGTGTTATAGCATAAATCTCGCATACTATTGGATAATAGAATTCTGAGTTTGCTTTACAGAATTAGGCAAGAGTATCGTTTTGTTATCTCTTCTCGGAGTAACAATTATTCAACTTTTAAGGCTATGCTACCTATTCAGCCCATAATAACGACAGCCAATTAGAAAAGAAATTGTATAAAACAGGTGCTATCAAGAAATCGCCAATTGTTTAGAACGGATAGAACCTCAAATTAGCACTTAGGCTAAGCAGGACCCGTAGTCAGGAGTAGAGGATTTGGGAGATCCCAAAGATTCTTGAGAGAACTATTCAGAATCCAGACATTCAACGTATGGCTCCAAGTTTTTGTAGTTGAGTCCATACGTTGTAGTGAGTAAGATCAAGATTCTGATGCATTGGCAGAACACTCTGCTCATAGTTAGAAGTTTAAAATGGCTATACATGTATGATAACCCAAGCCTTCATATACCATAAGGCGAGATCATAAGAATAATGAGTTCTTGCGGAGTAGATCTGATTTTTTTCTTTGGGAAATAATTAATTATTGCTTATCAAATTTACGAAAAAAAATTCTCAGAAAAAAGCCTGTCTAAGCATGCACTGTGGAATATCCCACCACTCCATCAGCTTTCTAACACGAATTCGCCCATGATCTTGAGACACATCCACATCTGCCATCGAATATGACTAGTTAGTCTAAGTCTCGTTCTCTCTCCAATGCCTCATTCAACCTCCGAATCAGAAGATGGCCCGTAGCATCGTTCAAGTGCACCGCCTCCGACTATCCCTAACCGTCTGAGGGCAGGGTCTCCAACAACACGTAAGACAGTATGCTTGTCTCGGGTACACGGCACAGTGCAGATCCGCGGCGTACAGAAGGATGACGATGGCTGCTACATCTGTTCGGCGCTGAGTGTCGTCGATTCCACTACCAAACGAGCGTACTTACAGGTACGTACGAAGACACAAAACAGCATTTCGATAGCTCGGCAGCTCAATTCATATTCTATAACTGTCTGTTATCGCTTTTTCGTCTACAAGTTCTCACATCACAGGACAGCAATCCACTCCCACCGATACTGCTGATCGTACCGGCTAATCAAACACTGTTCGGCTGGCATGTCGTGCACCAGCCCTAATCCGACGCCCATACGGATACGGCGCGGATGAAAAATGCGACCGATATCAACCTTTCCGGCGGTAACGGGCGCTTTTCAATCATCCCAAGGTGGCACGCTTGGAATTGACGGCAGGAGGACCTGAGATCTACCTTTGGGAGGAAGGGAGTAAAAGATTTTCGACCCAGCACGAAAAGAAAGACTGTGAGCGTCTGTGTTGTGCGCCACGTTAAAAAGGGAGCCCTTGCCGCTCCTTCGACAGATTACGCCAAGAAGCGTTGTAATTGAAACACAACAAACTTGTCCCAGACCGAGGCACAGGTTCCTCACCAAAAATGGCGTTTATAGTATATTACAGGAAGGGTTCGCCAGTAAGCTTTGTTTACAGTGGTACAAGCTGAACGTTGGAAAATAATTTCCTAAGTGCGTGTTTAAGTTTCCCCGGCATGATTTGGCCCCTAGTTTTACAAAGCATGAACGGTTGACAGTGCTACGAGCAATTATTCCTGCTGGTAATTGATTTTGAATGTGTAATTTTGTTGATTAGAGAAACAGCGCAGAATGTAATCATAGCCTTAAGGGCCACGAGCTTAAGATATTGTTTTTATGAAAGCTATTTCCTTTCGATAGCGTGACTACAGTTCACAACGACGTCGTGTTTGTTTCGTCGATTAGTGTGCGAGTTGCTAGTCATTACCTTGCGGGTTTACAATCTTGTATTAGCGCATTAGCCAATCGGGAAGGTTGGCGTCTAAATGTAGACGATTTAATTATTCTTTCCAACATCTTTGAAGTGTTCTCTCTAGGATCTCTTTCTCTCCAGGAAATATCTAAAAAAAATACAAATAAAGATATAAATTAAAAAAGAAAACTAACTCAAAAGCTCCCGTAGAAGAGGTAAGACAAATATTTGTCAGGATTTCTCTCCAACACAAGCGCCCTAGGCGCAATCAAAGCTTTGAGGCTTATAAAATAAATAGCCCGGGTAAATAAAACCATAATTACCGAACATGAATCTCGAGAGCTCCTCGAGGCCAGGATTACCCGTCAATGTGCCTCGGAATCATTAACGAATAAATGGGCAGCAGCTTAGCTTTGGACTGGTCCGAGGCGAAAGCATAAGCAAGATTAATGACGAAACATTATATTCCCCAACGGTGGCGGTGGAGAGTTTCTAAACCTTCTCTAAGATAAGACATTAATTGCTCGCTTTCTTGGCTGATACAGAGCGAACCTTGGAGTACAATTTTTGTATAGAAAGCAAAACAACAAGTTTAAATAACCACTTCTAGAAGATTTTTCTTAAAGAAAGGGAAAAAAATCGCTTGAACAAGCATCCCCAAAGGAAAACGAAACCATTCATCAACATAAAATTGCAATCTGCTCCACACACACACACAAAAAAAGCTAAGCGAAAACAAACTTCATTCAAGATAACACAAATATATTTTTCAAAATCCAATTCCATCCCGTCGGAATTCGAATCGGAAATGTTCCTTCAATCATCTATCGATTTGGAAGGTACAAAAAAGAAGTAAAATAAATGATATGAAATATTTTTCCAATCGCGTCTTAGGGCGCTCTCGAACCTTCCCGCCGCTCGAAGACAGACCGGCCGTTCCTTTCAAAATTGCAATTCTTTCGCCACCACGAAGCCCGTAGGAGATGATCGGTGGATTGATTGATTCCTTTTCAATATGCTCTGCTTGTTTACTTTGCATCGAAAGATTGCTTTCTTTGCTAGAATGATTTCACATTAAAATATTATACTACATCTATCTTTACTTACTTTAAAATCTTATTCTCTTTAAATGTTTATTCTCTTCTACGACCCAATTTCATTGACTCACGTCTACGGTACGTTTGCCGATCGTGACACTCGGCCGCCCGTGTAATGTTGGCCCGCCGCCGCTTAGCATGCGAAGCTTGCGTTCAAACTAATCGAAATTAATTAATCGTGTTTGGTGTAACCCCTCGGATGTCACCAGTTCCGATCGGCCATCCAGCTACTGCTGCTGGAAAACACGATAAGACGGCGGCCAACATATTCGATGGCCTGCTCTTGCTCGATTGAGGAAGGAGCTATTTCGTGCAACATGCGAACTATCTGCACGAAGCTATTCCTTGTCGGAATGCGTCTTTTCCGTGAGCGGGAAGGTATTCAGGTGGGCAGCCAGAGACATGCGAAACGAACGAAACAGGCTGGGGTGGTGGTGGTGGTGGTAGCAATGGGTATTGCGATTTTATTTTAAGCCCATGACCCTCAGGCACTGGATCGAGTCAGTCTGGCGTCTTGTAAAATCGGGCGGCCACAAACGGGGCATACTTGTTCGCATTGATTCCTTTTTTTGGTTTATTTTATTTTGTGCCGATGAAGCAACAGTATTTGAAAGACGCCAGGCATTGGGAATAGCTAACGATTGGCGGACGTTTAGCTTAAAGGAAGAGATAAAACTAAATAAATTTGTTGGAACGTTTCAATGAACCTTTTGTGAACTGAAACTTTTAAGTACTTTAAATTAAAAAAAAAAGAAATTATAGACGACAAACTCAATAGAAGAAGTTTGAAATAATGACTTCAACTTCCTCAGGTACAAGAACTATTTCCCAGTCTTGGAGAGCTGGCGAAGATCTTGGTCATTTTGACGGTCGTGTCAACGCCATCACTCCATCTGATTTTGAGCCTATCACGCCTCTCCATTGACTTTACAAGCTGGTCGTCCAATGACAGTGTCATGACATACCCAGGTAACCAGAATCTGATTCATAGTCACTGTACAATAGTGAGATCATAGTACACAGCTGATAGACTTTGTCATTATAGCAGCCTGCTAAACAGCTTGCTCTAGAATGCGGCTAAAAAGATTTCGTCTGTTTAGGACAGAATCCTTGTCTCAGAGGTGTATGTGAGTCTTCTTCTTTGTCATTAGAACCTCTTGACCTCTTGAAGATCTTGACCTGTCATTTCTGGCTTATTTTGAGTTTATTTAAACCGTAAAAGGCTAGTTATGCATACGGCTTATCTATATGTGAGTACAGGAGCTAAAAATACTCGATGCAGTCCCAGCTTCGTACACCGTAGCAGGTATATTGAAGAGGGATGCTTCCTCAGAATTATCATTACCTCGAACAAGAAGTATTGGCATTGGCTGACAGCCAGCTGCCTTGCAAGTATCTCAACATATACTTTATTGGTGACATTGACATTCAAACCAAGATAGCTGAAGTTAGCTGGGCCACTGGTAATGTCACCAGAAGTTTAAGTTATTGCCTCGTTGATCTCCAACCCGAGGCCTTGTGCAGCCGGAATAGTCCTTTGATAAGCTGCTATATAGGAGCGACTCAAACGAGTGAGGTGTCTCCAGTGTTTTCCAGGATCTGGATCCTTCTTATAGAAGATGATCTCCGAAGTTTTTACCTTCTAATCTCGGATGACATCTCCCAGGCACATGGAGAGGGACCATGGGAGATAGCGGAGAACGCTATTACAATTTGCCATCCACCTTTACCTGATACAAATATGTGATGGCGAATAATTGAACTAACATCATGCACATTTACATAACTAAAACTTGACAAGGTAAAATATAATAAACCAGCCCCTTCCTTGAACCGAGCTAGGCCAATTAATTTTCCGCACAATTTCATCCCCCACACCCCCTACCCTTCCCCGTCCCACGCACGAGAAACAATTAATAGCCACCGACGAAAACAAAAAGACCGTTCACTCTACATTAAACTATGATAATCATCGGAATTGCAAATGATTATCGCCGACCGGGTTCGAGTGAAATGACGCAAAATTTTGCTGAAAAATGTAGCGTGCATATAATTGGGGGGACTGGGAGAACGGAAGCGAAAATGGCGTCTGAGTCTGACACTTTCGAACGGTTTGTTGATTCGAAGGGACGGGGGTGGAAAGCTTTTTGCGACGGCACACTTCCTTTTGCGAACCCGGGGCGAAGTTTCATGCGTGGAAAATGAAATTGTCACAAGATATAGCGCTCGTGTGTGTGTGCGCGATGAAAAACATGAGCAACAAACAAACGAGAGCGTAAAATGCACCGTTGCAGGTGGTAGGAAAGGACGATCGCATATAATTTTAATTACGAGCCTGAATTTTCCACCCGTAGCCGTTTATCTGCGTTAATTCGGGATATGCTGCATAATTCATGGCATTCCGGTCCGGGGGTGGGGCAGAAGACTTTCCGGAATGGCGTGCAGTGAATGAAATATCGTCACACGGCCCCAGTCCGGCCAGGTAGGCATGAATTATTTTGGAAATATTTTTTTTTGGCTTTTTTTGAACGCTCAGTTTGGCTCGTGGATTTGCTTCTTTGTGTGGAGGAGGGTTTTTGTGTGGTTGTAGCAAAACCTGCGAATGTTGCTTTTGTAAAAATGATTTATTGAAATTTCGCTGTGAAATGCTATTGTCTGTAGTAGTATAAAGGACACCGCGGGTTTCAGGATCAGGAACTGATTGGATAATCGTTTTGTTTTTTTTTGCCTTCAAATTCGAATACATCAGGTACTTCGAGGATTCATTTTTGGAGAATTCCTAAAATTTAAATAATTATTCATTATTTTCATATTTTTTAATAATTCCATTAATATATTCAAAGTGCCGGCTATGATGCATTTGCTTGATAAACTTATCTGTTTTGGACTGCAATTTCCGTTTTATTGCAGAGTGATGACGAGAAACGTAACCTGAACCTGAGGTAGCGTTCACGGGCTTGTCCCAACTTCTTGAACGCAGTTGGTAAAGTATTGCATAAAATTGAAGCGAATCGGAGGTAACCATACGGGGCTTCCTATCACGATGTCCTTCGGAGGTTGCCGATTCACTGATGTTAAAGATATTATCGGATTGAGACTCTTCGTCTGTAGCTTCAGAGTTCTAGACGAGACTATGAGACTGTGGAAAGTGGATCCTTTGTGACTTATTATTCATAAGTCAGATTCGACCGAAATGGACATCATTGGTTTGAGGCTCTCCAATGAAGCAGAAGTTTGACATGATTTGAATAGAGCCCCATATTGAGATGAAGTGATGGTATTGATGCGTCCGCCAGAATAACCGTGACACATGAGCTAAAAAAAAAAATAACACGTAAATTTATAATCGTTCTCTGCTAAAATAATAAAATGCTGTAAAACAAACCATAAATAACCCGAGCATTATTCTGCCAAACCTTTACCGAACCCATTGCAAACAGGTACGTGCCATTGCTGCCGCCTAGATCCAGCACCCAATCAAGCAACTCAATATTCGGCCAATGACCACAACTTTCGAGGCAAAAGGAACCTTTGCCTCTCTCTAACTGCCTGGCCTAAACATGGAGCGTGAAAAAATCCTGCCTGATGGCAATTTAGTGATGCGTGTCCGAAAGTTCACTAGCGATAACTTTGCTTCTCAGCTATCCAACACACGCCGGCGAGACCATTACTTCCGACAACGGTCAAACCTTCGCACGGTGTGGCATGGCACACAAAGAAGGTGGCGTGTCGTTGGACGGTGAACAAAAAAGCAAAAAAAACGGGGAATCCTGTTTGCAAACTTTAAATCTTGCATATTTATGAACGAAACTTCTACGGTTGAAATATTCATAAAACAAACGGCGTTAGTCCCCAACGGGTGAAGAGGATAAACTCGGTACGTGATCCTTTCGCAGCTGCTTGGAAGTTTTGGAGAAGAAAAAAACCCCCTAACTTCAATTGCCTTCTACCATTGCTTCGTGGACGAAGGTATGACTCCGAAGAAGAGGAAGTCAAACCAGAAGAAACGGTGGAGCAAAAAGTTTTCTTCCGATACCCGAATCCCTTACGTGGGAAAAGGTGGAAATCAGTTGAGTGGAAGGCATTTGCATTACATGAAGTGTAGCATCTTGTACGGGGTTGGGTTTTCCGCAGCCAATAGGAAAAATCGCCCGAAAAAGACACCCGCTGCCCGAAACGCAATCGTGCGCAACGGATCGAATTTTTACACTCTCGCTTCAGGTTTACTTTCGTTTGCTTGCAGAAACATTTTGACTTTTGATTTTCTTGAGCCAAACTTTTCGGACTGCGCCCCCCTCTTTTTCGGCAAGCGTAAAGTGGCAATGGTTGGTTTAAAGTTTTTTGTTCCCAGCGTTTTTTTTTTTTTGAACGTTAAAACAATCCTACATTTGGTGTAACATTTGCCTCGACATGGGATGAAGTTGAGCAAAAGTTTAACACGAAAAAAAGGTGCTGTTTTTTTTAGGTAGAATATTAAGAAAAATATACCTGGAAATGGAATATGTTTCACCTTAAGGAATATGTTTCAACAGGGAATGGTAGAAAAAACGCATTGAAGTTAAAATCTCATTGTATTTTAGTGATATGGATTTTAACGAATCATTTAATTTTTAACACATTTATTTCGCCTCTGAGCAGTGGCGCATCAAGTCTCTTGAAGGCACGAAGTAGAAAACAAATTGAAGGCGATTTACACGTCGTAGCTGTTAACTGGACCAGAGTCAGAGGCCAAGTGGAGATATTATACGAAGCTTATTGAGGAGATAAGGAGTTTGAGGGACCCTCTAAATGATCCCCCTTCGAACGGCCTAGTATCACATAACTTAATACAAAAAAAGTAGCCTACTAAAATAATTAGCGAATAGGCTTTTAAGATTTCCATGGAGCGTCCATGCGCCAGTAATTTCTTCAGTTCCGCTTCTTATAAGATCGGTATGTCACAAAAAAGATTCGAGTTAGCCAACATTTTCCGCATTTGCCAATAGAAAATGGATTCTAGAAGGCAATCATCCGATTCAAACGAGTATAAAAGTAGACTGAATGTCCATGAGCCTAGTTCTGGCTAAAGACACAGTGGAATGGACCTGCAGTAGAGCGCAAGCTTTGAAGAACACAGTTAAAACCCTCTTCGCGGTGCCTAAACGTTCGACGATATAAACCGAAGAAATGAGAGGAATCCAACAGTCCTTGACGTTTATCCCAATAACGAAAAACTTGTCCGCGTATCAGGTTATACTCAAATGGAATGATCGGCAAATTTATCGGAGTTGTGTTGCGCAGTTTCTTTGCAAAGTACTCTGCTAGACTCTCTAAGGATTCAGTCTGATAACTCGAAAAATCTAAGGAAAAGTTATTGTAAATCATCTGATGACCACATCTAATTGTGTCTGAAAATTCCTGATATGATCCAAAAGATAATCTTTGCTTGGCGGTCCGGTACGGCAGGACCGTGGTTCAAATCTGATCCAGATCGCCTTCCCGGAGTTCGGGATTTTATTCACGTTAAATCAAGTCACAGAAAGCCAGAACTTGGCTGGTGTCAGGCCAAATGATATACCGGAAATCGCAAAAACCTACTCCTACTTCTTATGAATTGAGAATTGAGGTATTTCCTATGAAATTCCTTGAAGCAACAGATGCATTGAATTGTCAAGAAAATGACGTCAATTATGATGAAAAAAAATCTGCATAACTTTAGCCTAATGATGTATGAAGCTCTCATTTTTCCTAACCTGACTCCTGAGGCCTTAGCAGCAACGACGGAGCGAATATTTTCAAACTCCATTCAGTTCCTTCAGCCTGCTTCCCTTTAATCTGATGGATGGAGCTGATTTTCGTTTTCCACTTTCCCGACGCCATCTGCGCCAGGTGTGTTGGTGTGTATCGGTGGTAAAGTAGACCAAAGTCATAATTCATGGCTAGATTTTCATACCTTCCAGCAACCGAAAGACGAACTTTTGAAACACATCTCTTCACCATGCCAATGAAGAGTGATGATGGTAAAGCCCACATTCCCACATAAGCCTCTGAATGAAAATAATGCTGAATTGACTATCACAAAGGACTGCTGCTGCTGCTGCTGCTGCTGGATGAAGTTCCGATACCGATCTATAAGAGAGCCACGGTAAAAGGGCAAAGGCCCGGAATGCTTCTCCTGGAATAGAGAGGAGGGTTTGGTTTCGGTTGCAGATTCAGATTCGGCAGCATCTGCATCGACCACAACCGCTTGGTTATGCGGGAACGGGATGGACTAGAAGCATGCATGCAAATACAGGGAGGAAACGTACCCGATTTTCTTCGTGCTCCCTCACGAAACATAAATATCGGAAACCTTCCCTTGAGGTACAAACTTTCATCAAATGCAGAAAATGATGTGGTTATGTGCGAGATGGCATTTATTTCCATTATTTCAATTTCTTCAAGGCTGGTCCCGATCTTATCAACACTCTGGCACGCCGAAGTCAAATTGTATAGGAAAACCTTTGGTGGAGTTTTTTTTCCTTTTTGTGCTGTCGATTGAGAGCCGGAAGCTCTCAACAGAAGAGAAGATTTCTTCTTTGACATTATAAAACGCATTAAAAAGACCCCATAATGCGAGATGGCATGCTGGCTGGTACGGACAAAAGAGGACTTGAGCAAAATTTTCAAATTTACAGAATGCAATAAAGGTCTCTTCTGCAGGATTTCATCATGATTGCAGAATCCCTGCCGACGACTTTGTCGAATACAAATGCATACTCTTGTTGCGTGGCATGTACTGATGTACTGGTTGCAATAAAGTTTTGCAAAGGTTATTAAAGAGTGCCTTAATCCTCCACATAAGGCCAACAATTTGCGTTTAACTTACCTGCAGGATTAAGCTCCAAGCTGGTTGACTTGGATTGACTTAGACTTAGCCCAAGTGATTTGATGGTGATAGAAAAAATCCAAAAAAATACATAAATAAAACTGTTCTTCATGCTCTTCAATGACATAAATTCACAAAACTTACAGCTGCACCTTCGTTGCAACCGTTCCACGCTCCGTACATTCATCACCTGATGGAGCTACCTGGTGTTTCTTATCCGGGATTTAGTTTTTCATTATAATAAAATCCGGAATCTGTTTTCCGAAGTAATTCTACGCCATCTTTCCCCGGTATTCACCGGTACGTGAGAGCAAACGGATCCGTCAGAGTTAGCATTCATTTGATTATGGTTTTGTGATTAGAGCGAGGTTAGCTTGCACCTAACACTACGCGAACCAGTCCGACCAACGTAAAAGTAGATGAAACGTAGAACTTGCAAATGGTTGGCGTCTGGTCTGGTAAGCGCACTGGGAGCACTTTCTTGATTAAATTCTCGCCGTACAACAGACAGTTCAGCGATCTGTTTCGGAAACGTGTAGACGAACGTTTCGGTACGTTACCGATCATAAATCCGTCTCAGGGAAAAGCTGGGAAGTGTGCTAAATCACGAAGCTTAAGATGAGATTGATAGAAAAAGAGAGAGAGAGGGACCAAGAGCGAATGTGCAGCACAATCATCCATCCCATAATCAACAAAATAGTGCTGGAATTTCGGTTGCAACCTGAACGTTGGACTAATTTGGCAAAGCATGAACTGAAATGGGTTAAAAGAACACTTTGCTATCATTTTTATCTTCCAGACGCATTTTGGCTTATTATAAATTCTGTTTGAGAAAGTTTGTTTATCCATTTTCAGTTTTTTAATGAAATTGATTTTTTGTCGTAAAACAGATATTACGGACAAATTAGGAGGATTGCCATTCGATGAATATATTCGTGGATAGTGGATGCAGTAGCGGCACCGGACTGAACTAGTGATGGGCGCTAGGAATCGGAACTACCTTGTTCCGGTTCCGTTGCCGACTCCGAATCGGTTCCGCAATTGACCCCGCACCTTCTCTTCGGAATCTTTCCGCAAAATTCGGAGCGCTCCGGAATCGATTCCGACAAACCCATAATTTTGCCCATCACTTGACTGAACACGGCAGAACCATGGATCTAATTCTGTCCGAACCGTCTCCCCCCATACGCAAGAGAGTTGCTGCACATCCAGCCAAGGAAAGTCTAAGGAAAACTTTAACGTAAGGAAAGTTGGAAATGGTATTTCGAGACCTATCGAGGAAGAAAAAGGAATCAAAATAAAAGGTCTTAGAATATCTGAAAAATAATTACTGTACTGGCGGACTTTTTCTTAAAAGTGTTGTCCTGGCAATTGCGTTTTATAAAGCGTTATATCAGACAAGCCAGGATTTAACCTGATTTACCTGAGTTCTGCCAGGAACTCTTACGACTTCCTAATGCAAAACAAGACACACTGAATACTACTGTGCATTAATTAAGGAATAGATTCTGACCAAGCATATTTTTTTCTTAAATGCTGGCCTGGCCATATTGCTATCAAGCAATAATTAAAAGCAACTGTTGAGATCTATTCATCGCTGAGATCTCATCGCATCCGGTACTCTACTACAACTGAAACTGTATTACTTACCTCATAAATTTTAATCAGTTGAAGGCATCTACTTCGTTTGGAGACGACAGTGTACTAGAGAAGAGTTGAACCTGATAGATACTTAGAACAGTTACATAAAAAGAACAGACTTCATTTTCTCAATATTCTCCCTACTATCCCTCGGATGGCCCATACGCTCATATATCATTTTAATAGTTTATTTACATCTCTTGCATTTCTCTACACTTGCCATGATCTCACGATTTTCCTCTTTAACCAATCGGCACACCTCCCACTAATGCCACACCAATAACCAGCAAATCCTTGGAACATTTGTCCTCTCCATTTTGTTTTCTTTTTCAACCTTTTTGCGATTTTGAATCATCCAAACCCACTAGATTTCGAACATTCGAAACAGGTATATTTGGGGCTCGAAAAGTCACACTACTTCTTCCTTTCCCCAATAAGTAACCTACTCCTAACCTTTCGCTCCACACCACTCTCTCCCTGTCACGGTTTTGTCGCTCTAAATGCGGGCCAAAATATGTAGCAAAAACGGTAGAAAACCCCCCCATGCCGTAAAGTAATACGTGTCCTGCCGTTTGTATTCCTGTTTCATTGTTTCGCTTAAAAGCTACTTTTCGTGTGGATTTCGTTTGTTTTTTTTTCTTCAAAAATGTTAGCTCTGGGTCTGTTACTTTCTTTTTGTATTGGTTGGTTTACTATTTTTTGTTTGTTGCTTATATGCATGTAATGATTTTGTGTTACGCATCCTCTACAGTATATTCTCAAGCGACACATCATTTACTTTTCTACATGAAGCTTTCTGATGCAAGGATAGGGGGAGAATAGGTGGGAACCGGGGATGCATCGTTCAATTGGTCAGGATTATTTAATGTTGGTTACTAGTAGTAAGATTGCTTCGAAGCGTGTTACGATCGCCGTCGTGTCTTATATAGCTAGCTATAGAGAGTTTATAGGTGTGTGTGGGTGTAAGTCTGTAAGATTCTTAAGACTTTTCTTCGGAGTTGGCAACGGTCATGCCATGATTTACTTTGAATAATGATGTAGGAATTCTATTATTCAAGAAGAGAACTCAGATGTTCCATCACGTTTTCTTGACTTGTGCGCCTGATATACCTGATGCGGGGTAATGAATCTCATTCCAAATAACACACTAAGTCACACCACGCTCACAATACTTAGCCTTTCTACTCCATCTCGTCTATTAACGACCCTTTCCGAATGTAAATTCCTTTCCGGCCCGCACTTCTACTCATGAGCGAAAAATATTGCTATAGTTTACTACTCTGCCGAGCAGGTTCGTGATTATTGTGTGTGTTATGGCGGTATATTCAATTTCTAATGTCAATTGAAGCTTATAGTATAGTGTTCGTCCTGTACAGTTTGTTCCGTCTTAAAGGCTAGCAAAGTTGTCGGTACCATCTCTTAGGATAGGTACACATACTTAGAGAGTACTTTACACAGTTAGCAGTTGTTAATAACGAAAGAAAGAACGTTGATGATTATCCTTCCGGTCAGAGCAAGAGGAGGCCAAACGCCAAATGAGAGTACAGCGCCTCGTCTACTGATTGTGACAAAACTGAACGATAAACCCCTCATGAAACTTGCTACCGAATCAGAGTATTTGCTTATCACATTAAATAATATCACAGGTACAAATACAACACACACGCACACATCATAATTTCTGATTGCTCACCGTCCAATAAAGGTAGATTTAATAGAGGATCGAACACTCCACTCACTCACTTCCGTATTGCTCTCATTGTTACCGGGCAACAATTTTAACCATCAACCTGAACGTTAGTGTCCCATAGTTGATTAAAATCACTGAGCTCACCCCCCCTATGCCTTTCCCTACGCTCATTCGCTATACTTTTTTCGATATTGTTTCACTATTTTGCGTGCTGTCTGTACTGAGGCTGCTGCAGGTCGTGATCAGTAGTAAATGAACGTTTCACTGCTACCTGTTCGTTGCGAATTAATTAAATTTTGATTATGATTAATTGATATTGCTCCGTTACGTGACACGATCGAACAGCAGCACAACCATGCTGCTAACAAAAAAGGGTTAGCTGAGTCGTCAACTTCATTGAAAACTAATTTTCTTCTTCAGCGAAATTTTTAATTACTCGCTATAAAAGGTGATAATAATTATGTGGAAACAGAATGAAAACTTAAAACAGAAAAAAAGTAAAAGAAGTGTGAAAAAGATATGAAATTATTTCGAACAACACTAAACTCGCTTGTGATGTATCTCTGGACAAGATTTCTTCAACAAAAAACTTCATACACATGAAGAATTTCCTTTTGTGTCATTTCTTCCTATTCCTGCCCAAATGTGTTCCTACCAAATGAGGCAAACGCTAATGGCGACAATTATGATGAACATTAAGACCATTTTTATGATACCAATAACAATAAACATCTCTTCAACGCCGGTACCTACTCGCACAATAAAAAGGCGGCCATTTTCCGGGCGGTATATACCACTGTGTTAGTATCAAGAAAATCCTGACGGAAATTAAAGTAAGCTTTCGGTTCTTTCCGACGTCGGCACAAATTTCGTTCCGACAGGATGATGAATAACCAACCATCAATAAACGCCGGTAGCGAAACAGTAACGCTTTCTAGGCACTATGAAACAATGGCGGTCGAAACATATAGCAAATGGAGGGTTGAAAGAACAGGCTGGGAAATGAGGTATTGTTCCAATGTACCCCAAAAAGAACGTGTGGTTTTTCTTGTTGTATTTTGAGGTTTATTCCCAATTCATGATGGTTTTCCAAAAAATAAGAAAAGATTTTTACCGTAAAATTAACTTCATGATACACCAAACACAAGTTCAAAAATTCTAAATAGACAAGGAACATGTTCACCAGACAACACAATTTCTGACGTTCCGCAGACATCCACAGTAGAGTATATAATGATCCATACCACTAATTCCTGCCCATCAAACACCATCTAATTCCAACCGAGACAAACATCCTGAGAGTCTCCAGAAACGCGCAAAATTTACACACGCCAGACAAATTGGCGAATCATGTTCGATGGAATTTTGCGCTGCATTCCAAATTCCACACTGCCGTATACCGTCGTGTCATGACTTAGCACGACCAGATGAAGTGCAGCAGACATAAACCGACCATCGGAGCCAGCCAGACACACGCACGCACGCTCGTCTTCATTATTGAACAATATTTCAGACACCAAACGCTTCTATTGCTTGTGCCTCCCTCCTCCTATTACCCATTCGCTCGACCAACAGTTGCCTGGATGGGCGATATTAAACATTTTTGACATGATCCCCACAACGGTGTGTGCTCTCCGTGTTTCGGGCGGATGCACTGGTTAAGCTAAGTGCAGCTCTCACTGCAGCACCCTCCGTAAGATATGGTATATGTCGTTCACGTCCGCGAAAGCAAGTAGCTCTCGCTCTCGCTCGCTAAATATAAATTATGAAGCGCAGCCTAGAAGCGGTCGTGGTGCGCTTGTCATCGACCCGGGCATAACACTTTCGCCCACTTGGACGACGACAGGGTACCAGCACGCAACGGAAGTCTGTTGTCATATTAAGTTTTGCTCTACTCCAGACGAACCGTACACACCACATGTTCGGGTACGTCACCACCATCACTAGACAGACAGCAGGAAGAAGGTGAAATTAATCATGTCCACACGTTAGAATCGGCTGCTCCTCTTTATGGATTTAGCAAAAGGTTCAATTTTAAGTAAGATGAATTGACGTACGGCGATTAACTAAAAGATGACAACGGACACATAAAAGGAAAATAATTAAACTGAATCATCACACTTGTTTCAAAAAAGAGACCGAGAAATCAAAGATTTGTTACTATAGAACGAGCGCGGATAGAAGATCTTGAAGAAGAAAATTAATTTCCAACCCGCGTTGCCACACGACGAACAACTCAATAGCGGGGAGCGGGCCAGCATTATCAAACGTCGCTTAAATAAATTATTACTTTCCTAGGGACTGCCTAAGTTTTGGTATCAAACGGTTCAAAATCGTGTGACCCTATGGGTGATACATTGACTAATGACCATTGTTTGCATTTCTCTATCCCACTGTTCGTGTGCCGCTTCCTAGCTCTGCCAGTTCATTATATATAGGCGGCAGACATCTCTTTCCGGTTCGATCCTTTCGGTAAAGAAATCATGGGTTTTGCTGGCTCTGTTTGTTTTGTGTATTAAGAGGACCCAATTATCCAAGCCCGCTGTTTCGAAGTGTATAGTGTTGTGTGCGTAACAAATCTACAGATTTAAGCGCATGTCTACTTACGTACGACTGGTACCACCGGGTATATCTGACTGCTTATGAGGACTGATGCACCGCCGGTTCTTCGTACACCGGACAGATGGACACGACGCCATCGTCACGCCCGTTGCAAAGCTTCTTGGTCACCTCGTCGTGAGCGTCGGAATCCGGTCCCGAGCCACCGTTGCTGACCGTATGGTCATCGTTTTCGCTGAAGCTACTGCCGCCGGTCAGCATTTTGTCGGTTTCAGTCTCTTCGTGTTCGCTGATCGGTTCCTGCTGATGCTGCTGATTGTACGCGTACGGATGCTGTTGGTGGCTGTGATTGTGATGGCCATTGGTGATGATGGGAGATTGCGGCTGCTGCATAACGCCAGTCGTCGTTTGATCTCGATGCAAGTGCTGCTGTTGTTGTTGTTGGTGGTGATGGTGATAGTTACCGTTGATGGCATTTTCAATATTTACGTGCACGGTTTTCACAAACTTCGGATGCATTCGGAAGCCACCGCTACCGCTACTACTGCTCGCCCCGGATGCGTCGGAATAGTTGGTGAAGTAGGTGCAATTTTCGTGCTCAGTTCTGCCACCCACCTCACCGTTGGTGCTGCCTTCATCTAACATCTGATACTGGTCGTTGAAGGACACCACCTTCGATGGGGTAAGTCCATCGTAGCTACCTATTCCGTTAAGTCTGGAAAAGCGGAAAGGTACATTTTGTTGAAGAGAGGATGTCCTCAGATATTGGGAATATTGAACTTTATTTCCAAGGTTGCATAGGCAATAATTAGTGTAAAACAACTCATCTCAACTTACTTGTTCATATGATGCGGTCCTTGAAGCATCATATTGCTGTGAAGGTGTTGTTGTTGCTGCATATGATGATGTTGCTGCTGCTGCTGTTGGTCTACGTAGTCGTGATTTTTCGACCCAGCCGAATGGCTGCTTCGGGAATGATTTGACTGGCAGCATGATATGGAAGATGCCGACGAGGAGTTGGGCATCCGATACGGATGATAGTTGACGTCACCGTTCTTCACAGGACTGTTGTACACCTCGTCGTTGAAGTAGGGCGATTGCTCCGCCGACCCGGGCGTACCGTTCATGTACGGCAGGAAGTGCGTTTGCTGCTGCTGGGCCGGCAGCGGAAGCGGCGGAACGTTGCGCATGGTACATTCGTTCGAGCTGCTCCTAGATGATCCTCGTCCTAGCAGGGATGGATCTACATATTGATATGAATGTTGAGCACTTCCACCACTTTTTTTTGACATTCCGACGTTGATGAATGTGTCGTGTTAAGCGATGATGTTAGTACAACAACCCCCCCGTGGAAAGCAACCACGGCACGCACACACGCAAACACACACACAGAATGGGAAAGAGATGTATTAGTATTTGAAATTTCGAAACCAGTCACCGAGTTCCGGTTGGTAGAAAGCAATGCCAGTTCTTCAAAACACGAATGCAAACAAATTTTCTACTTACTTATAGCTACCGGATTGCGCCGATCCACAACGTACGGATGATCCCTGAGAACCGATGGCGGTGGTCGTTGGTGGAAGGCCACCACCAACGCCACCACCGATCAGTTCCGAGGGATACACATGATTTAGATGTATATGGTGGTCTAAAGCTTGTGGTATCGGGGGCGGATGCTCCGGTGGAGGAGGAAGGAAATCAATCCAGTTGGCAGGAGCTGGCGAAATTGGCGGGGGAGTGTTTTCGATTAGTTTCAAACAAACGTTCCGGTTATCTTATTTTGCGTAGAAATGTTAGTAAGCTTACTCCAAGCGATGTTAACCATTAAATTTGCAATTGAGACTTTACCTTGATTATATGGCACCGGAGTGAAGGCTTTCGGATGTCCTGCCAGATATGTTGCTGGATCTGATCGATTGGTTGACGCGCCTGAGATATACCCATCTAGTCCTTGATAGCATATTTTTCCATTTTCATTCGAACCTCCATTCACTAACACAGTCGTTGCGTACGGCGAAGGATTATCGGGGGACTGTAGAACAAAGGCAACGAACCATGACAATCAAGAAAAGTATTCTTACGTCCAACAAATCTTACCTTGCGACTGTTATAAAACGAAGTTATACTTCTTGGATCCACCTCAGCGTAATCCGTACTAACGTCCGCATAGTTGGCAGTGTTTTGCGAA
Organism: Anopheles stephensi; assembly: GCF_013141755.1. Classification (NCBI taxonomy): domain Eukaryota; kingdom Metazoa; phylum Arthropoda; class Insecta; order Diptera; family Culicidae; genus Anopheles; species Anopheles stephensi. Next base: position 16,177,127 of record NC_050202.1, on the reverse strand, counting down.
CTTTCCAGCAACTTAGCTTCGCTCAGCCCCGAATCCTTGTCCGTGTCGATCGATCGCCGACCACGATCAATCCATAGTCCGTCTCGCCGGGAAACCATCATCGGTCTTCGGCTAGGATCCATGCTCGTATTGCCAGTGATCGAAGCGCTCAGCATTTCTTTGCTCACCTTCGCCCGGTTGCGGAAAAACAGTACGCCCGCGACGCATCCGCCCGTTAAAACTGACAGTAAAATTACGATCATCAGCACCATGAACCAGGTTTCATGGAGCAGTCCCTGCTGCCTGTAACCCTCCATGTCACTCAATGAGTTGTGCGCCTTTGGAGGTGCTATAACGTGTGCCGGGTCCATTATAAGATAGGCCGGCTTCGAGAAGGGACCCGCTCCGACACGATTGTACGCAACGACCCGAACCGTGTACGTCATACCGGTCGTAAGTCGGTGCAGCACGACGAACGTCGTCGGTCCGTTGAGGGTGATCTGGGCCAAAACTTTCGACGAGTTGCTCGCCCGCAGCTGCACCTTGTAGCCGAGCAGCACACCGTTTAGCGTGTTTTCCGGCGGTGGCAACCAATTTACCAGTCCGGCAGTTAAGTTTACCATCCCGGTCTGCACATTCAGTGGAGCGCCCGTGGGGAAATCCTCCAGCGTTTGGACCACCTTCGAGCTGGTCGGTTGTCCTTCGACCGTTTTGAAGTAGGGCGTGAGGAAAAACTCGTAACGGGTGAACTTTTCCAGCCCCGTTATGACGTACGTCTCGGAGGGATTCATCGGTATGGTGAGCATGCTGTAACTTTGCGTATCGATTGCCGAAAGGTTGCGGTAGCGTACGTATAACCCTTCGACGTATTCTTCCGTGTTGCTGATGTGAAGTTGCCATTCCAGCCGAATGGTCGTCGAGTTGATTGCTACTGCGTCAACCAACTCCAAGATCTGGTTAATGTATGGGATAAGAAATTCCAATTCAAGGTTAATAATTTGAAATTACAAAATTGTGTACAGAAAATCGTGTCATCCACAATATACTAACCTGCCCACTAAGCACCAGGCGTGCCGTTTTTATTTCTTCCGGCATGGTGACTCCATCGTTCGCCGAAAGCGTACGAATAATGTCCGATGTTGGAGATGGTGCCGAATAGCCATAGGCGTTCTCAGCTCGGATAATGAACATGTATGAAGTGGAAGGTGACAGATTTGTTATCTGAGAAGAAAATTCCCACCAGGCATGGGAAATATTTGTGTCATAACTTCATTTTTCTTATGTTCTCCTACCGAGCATCCTAAACCTACCGTAGCAGTATAACCCGGTATACGGCTCATCGCTTTGATCCAGCCCGCCTTTTCCTCCGGACTGTAGTACTCGATCGTATAACCGCCAGTGACGGAGTTCATTTGCAACTCATCCTGACCTCGGGTCCAGGTCAGTGTGATATTGCTGTTAGTTATGTTCACCGCTTTCGGTATTCCCGGTGCCGATGGAAGCAGATCGGCATTGTGTGACCGATGCTGCATTGAGGAAAGGTTACTTTCAACCTGCGCAAGAGATAATAGACATAGCGGGAAACATTAGGGCAAGAAAAAGTAGGGTTAGAGAGGAGTTATCGGAACAATCGCTCGCTTGGAATCCCAAACAAACAAAGTTACACATCGGCAGAAGTTATGCACCTACGCCATTTTTGTAAATGTAAAGCACAGAAAGGGATACTACTCACCGTTAAATATGCGCTCCACGAGGTTTCACCTTTCTCAGAATACGCCACACATCGATACCAGCCGCTGTCCTCGTTCCGCAAATCTGCAATACGTATTAAACGGCGGCAGCATTAGAAGGCGGTTAGCTGAAGAAGTGAACCGAACAATATTCAACAAAATCGCGGAGACCCGGAAAACCCGGGGAACGATCCGTCGCTTGGCTACCCACAGTGGGGGGGGGGGGGGGGGGATTACTGTGTGATCCGGTGGACTTTTTGCTGATGCTTGGGAAAATGTCAGATATATCACCCCGATCAATAGATACGGAGAATGCGCGGTGCCAAGTGCCCTTATGACTTGTTGTGCATATACCACGAGTGTGACGAAGATGATCTGTTACTTTCTACGACCGGTGGTCCCTTTGCCTTGTTTATGCAAGCGGAGCAAACGCAAACTGTAAACTTCCAGTTTCTGTCTGGTGCAGTGGAAGCATTGGCGCTGGGACACAACGGAGCAACACAACTGCAGCATGTACTTACACCCCCGCTGGGAAATGGAGAATCAAGCACACATTGGTTAGTGCACAGTGAAACGATTGGACGACTGTGACTAGCGGAACCTTTCCCGAGCCCGACAACTGCAGAAAACCAAGCGCGACCAGGCAGTCGACAATCGTTTGCCTTATTTATGAATACTATTTGATGCGCCAAAGCACATACACCACAATCTCCACGGCCAATCGAGAGATGCTGGTCCAGGATTGAAACGACCTGGAAAGATTTCACAGAAAAAGGGGGTCTTGCTTTATTGTTGGCATCAGCAAAGATTTGCCGTGCATATTGACAGTTTGTTTGGCAGGAGGAATGCAGTGAAAGGTTTAGCTGGTAAAAACTATGAAAAATGGTGGAAATATTCCTCTTAATACAGAAGAGTGAATACTACTCTAGTCGGTATTTGAAGTAGACAACAATCCATGCTCAATTGGATATCTTGCCCAATGCTCTAGGAAACTCTCAAGGTCTTTGCTCAGTAACGTTTGCAATAATCTAGCTTCATTAAATCAGAGAACCTAATTTTTGAAGAACATCAAGTAGAAATATTAGCTCTTATGGCAAATTCCAAACAAGGATATGTCAATCTTCCGATTCCGACAACTGAAGTTTACACACAAGGAAACATTTTCTACTATCTCAGGCACAAGAAAGTTTACAAAGTACTCTTTGTGGCACCCCATAATTAAAGAGATGAAAAACCCGGTATTAATTACCTTTTCGCTTCGGGTCACAGAGGAGCAATAAATTATTTTTTTTAGTTCATTCTCCACATTTATAAGACGCAGCCGCTCAAGTGTAACGGGGTGGAAAATGCACTGTCCTCTAAACCAAGAGATATCCTTCAAATGCTCCTAGAAACTGTCTAGTAGACGAACGAAACGAAAGCAACGCAAAAAGAAACCACTATCGTCGCTGTGCGTTGATGCAACCCGGAAGCATTCTGTCAAAACCCTGGAACCACTTTTCGTCCCTCACTGGCAGAGCATTGGAAAGCTTGGGTAAAGACAGGTATTAAAAAGAAATCCCCAATGATAAAGACGAACGATCGTTTCTATGCCCTGCGGGTGCCCAGGAGTCTTTTGCTGTTGTGGTTTTTACTCCCATAGTTAAAACGGTGATAGGGGGTGAAAGAGTCATTGCCCTCTTATCATTTCACCATTTTTCAACTCGCATTAGAAGTAATCCGCATTGTTAGCTGTAATTATATTTTTCACCAAGTCAAGTCTCGAGCCCGTTTCTTTATCGTCACCATCGTTTTTTCTTTTGCTGGGTGGCATTGCGTACTTCACTGGATGGTGGGACCATTCTGCTCTCGGAACAGTCCCGAGATGATATTCGTTTTATTTTCATGCTGCCAGCAGCCTGACAATTAAATCCCCTGTTATCACCGACCGAGCGGCTTTTATTCCTCTGACAGCCGGAGATAGTAGAAGCGGAGATCCTTTTAAAAACGTCCTGCCAGTTTCTATTTTGTTTTGAGCGCACTGCATCTTCTTGACGGGCGAAGAATTGCCTCTTTTTATCGCAGCGAAATAATATTTACTCAAATATTCGTTCTTAGTTAGTGAGCTAAGAGTGAACCGACGAGAAAGTCATTGTACAGGCAAGGTGAAAAAGCAAAACTAATCGCCTAACATTAGCAACGTTGTTTCGGGCACGATTGCATGCCGTTTGACACAGGCTTTCACTGATGAAAATAAACCAATTATCTCAACGTTTCACAATTGCACAATTAAACAATGTTGCATGTGTACAACTTTTCCACAAACCATTTGCTATTCTTTGTTCGTGAAAATACGGTCCGGGCACGCTATACGGGAATGGGAGGAGGCCTGCATAATCTCCAACGTTCACACGCACTTTGAAAATTATTTTTACGTACAGCTTAGCATTGTAAACAAAGATTAAGGACCGTCTTACACACGCAAAAAAGCGCGACTAGAATTTTTGCGCAACGCTCCAAACCACTTTGGACGACCAACATCGTACGAAGAACAATCAAGTGCCAGGCAGTCTGTTGTGGGCAATGGTAAACCAACATCAAGCAGTATCGCTCGCAAGTAAGTATAAATCAGCATGCAAGCATTCGACTGTTTACAGCTCACCAAAAAAAAACGACGACCTCGCAAAGCTTTAAGCGCCATCTCAGCGCCTCTTTTTTTGTTTTGTATTTCAATTACTTTATTGCTCCGTTCGTCACCCAATGTTCCTGCGGTGAACGTAAAAGAAAGGGCTCTCCCTTTCATCGTCGCACACACACACACACACAGAGCATGGTGTTCGTGCTGGTCGACAATCTGTTCCCGGCCTATACACGGAACCGGATCAGGGACGGGTCGTGGACGAAGGTACGAAGCTTATGCTTACCATCAATTCTTAGCGTGCCAGCCTGGATGATTGAAAAGTGCCCGTTACCGCCGGAAAGGTTGATATCGGTCGCATTTTTCATCCAGCGTATCATGGGCGTCGGATTACCGCTGGCACGGCATGGCAGCGTGGCAACGGTGCCTCGGGGCAGCGTTTGATTAGCCGGTACGATCTGCAGTATCGGGGGTGGATTGCTGTCCTGCGATGTTAGAACCTGTGGAAACGAGAAACAGCAAAACGCGCGCCCGATTGAGCGATAACCGGCAGTTAGAATATGAATTGAGCTGTCGAGCTATCGAAATGTTGTTTCAGTATCGTCGTCGCACGTACCTGTAAGTACGCTCGGCTGGTGGTGGAACCGGCGACACTTAGCGCCGAACAGATGTAGTAGCCATCGTCATCCTTCTGTACGCCGCGGATCTGCAGGGTGCCCTGTACCGAGACCTGCATATTGTCGTACGTATTGTTGGGGAACATGAGCGTCTGGGAGCCTTCCTTCGTCCAGAACACGGATGGTTGGGGATTGCCGGAGGCGGTACACTTGAACGATGCCACCCCGTTCAGGGCCGTCTTCTGATCCTGAGGTTTAATCAGGAATGTTGGTGGAGCTGGAGTGAGATGAAGAAACGGAACGAAGGCGTATTAGACGAAATAGTTACACTCGATGGCAGATGATGAAATGTCTCGAGATCAAAGGCGGTAAGAGCTAACTCTGTATTCCTCCAAATTCCAGAACATCAGTTAAAAGCCAATTGAAAAGACTCTCATAAGACAAAACACCACCAACTTTCATTAGAGAAACCTCCGCTATAGAGCAATGTGTAACTACTAAAAGGTTAACTTTTTTCTCGATGAATCCAAGCTAAAACAATGTAAACAATTCGTGGAGCCGGGCCATAAATTCTACAAAAGCTTTGCCATTCCTGAATAGTAGCAACACATTTGATAAACCCAGAGTTCCTTCCACATGCGGACGATAGCAAATCCGGCCCGGCTTCCGACAGGACTATCGTTTAGAACCCGATGATACTCACACACATACCTAGAGATACTTTAAAACGTATATATTACACTGCATGAAATCCAAAAAAATAACTTTACCCATGTGCACATACAATGAACTATACTACGGAACGTTGGTGGGTAGTTTAGCCGCCACGAAGCAACAAAAGTAAAGGATATGCGAGGTCGTAAATCTTTGACGTTAATTCTTATCGGGACTTTCGTTGATGCCATTAGGGAGCGAACCGTTTGGTGCTTGGATAAAATTCACTTCCTTCGCAGCACCGCTATGAATGAACTGCCGGTGGTACTACGGAACTATGGTAAGCAAGCCTGGAAGTAGTGCTCCGCATGGTAGAAAAAGCACAACCGCACACCATCAGCAAATGATTAATGATACTACCACAACACCGTGTGGCAGGTGTTTAAGTACGTGAAATATGATGCGGAATGGTTGGTCTAGGGCTAACAAAGAACTGTTGGTTTCGATTTCACTACTATTTTGTAATTTTACGCCAGGCATGTAAGAATTGGTAGAAGCATTTTTAACCTTAAAGTATGTAAGCTATACTTACAGTTGACGATGAGCTGCGCCTTGGCACTGATCTGTCCGATCGTGTTATGAGCCTCGCAGATGTACAGCCCTTGGTCGGTGGGTACCACGCTTCGGATAACCAGGCTACGGTCTTCCTCCAGTATTTCTGCTCTACCGACGGGAATGTGACCATTTTCTTTGCTCCACAAGATTTGAGGTTGTGGGTCGCCCTCCACCGCACAAAGAAACTGTACGCGTTGCCCAACGAGTGCGGTCGTATCCATTGGTTCCAGCCTAAAGTATGGTTTCACTGCAATGAAAAAGGGGTACAAAAATGAGATTTCAAATTATGTGATATTTGTTAAAATAAAATTTAATAATTTTTATCAGTTGCTACAGATGAAATCTATCAGCTCCACTGTTAAAGGTTCAAATTTTATGCTGCTTTAATTTTGTCCGCAAGGCGTTTTCAGGGAGAGAGATAAAAATAAAAACACAACTAATCAATCATTAAAAGGCGTAAAACATAGTGACGCCCATTCCCGCGATAATGTATGTTGATTCTCAGAAAAAAAAGCCCATTTCATGGTAATATGGTCCCTTGTTTTATACCGGAACGACGAAACAAACAAAAAAAGCCGTCTTTCGCAACGGTATTTAACTCCAGCTTCGATTCCTTTGACGGATGCATCGAGAGGGGAAGGGCTACCCAGCCCTTGAGGGCACGAAGTAACGAAAATTAACGGCAGCCAACGATGTATCGTCAGGCGAGTTTTTTGATGACCGAATAGCGATGTGATGATCACAGTCACGCCGCGCGTCGCCGTACAACAGAGTGCGCTTTGAAGGAGATCCCGTGCAGAAACAACTATCAAATTACGCCTTCTGCGCAGATTTACCGATATCAATCAATCAAAAAGTAAAACTTACGAAAAGGGTTGGAAAGATGATGGGGTCCTTTTTTCAACCCATCGCTCGCTCTCTATGTGTCCCGGAGGCGGTGACGTTAACGAAAACGCAACAGTCGTAACCAAACTGGTCAGCGAGCGCGCTACGGCGGCTGAGCCACTTGGCCACTTGCCGCCTGTTGAGAGATATTTTTGCACTAGAGTTCAACTGGTGCTGCTGCTGGTTCAGGGTCTTGTGGGACGAGTTCAACAAGCGTAAGAATTTGTGCAGAAAGCACGAAAGCTCCTGGGGACAACGGCAACACTGGAACCGTGCCTGAGTGTACACACCGAAAGAACGGTTCACCCTCCGGCACACATAGCATACTGCCGGAAAAAGGAATTTATCTTTCACCATGCTCTCATCACAAGCGGCTGCTGTCGAACGGTCGGAAAGGCACCACACAAGGGGATGCAGAATAAATAATATCGGCAAGACATTGCGTTATTGATTTATGATATAAATCACTGAAACAGTTTTAGTGTAATTGAAGATAATTCGTGCAAAAGTTGGAGTTGGGAAATGGGGGTCTTGGGAACATAAGAAGCCTAGAATGTGTATTGGTCAAACAATGTTCGTATATTCGGCTCTATCAACGCTTTATGTTTTAAGGAAGCCGGTAGGAGAGGCGACAGCGGCACTGGTCTTCACATGTCAGGACCGGGGTTCAAATCTCATCCGGACCGGCGGGTCTTTCCTTACCCCGGACTGGATTATCTTTCTATGAGTAAAATCAAGTCACAGGAAGCCAGTAATGGCAGGTCGATACCATTCGAGGTTATAGTGCGAAAAGAGGAGAAAAAGGCTCTATCAAAGTAATAATTAAATTTCATGAAGCTATACGTAGTAGTATAAAAGACAAAATAAGCTCCAAGAGAGAAAAGGGAAGTACAGGAAAATATGGACAATCTTTACCACAAACCAAACAAGAAATATAATATCAGGGAACCACCACCCCCTAAAAATTACACATTCTAGAATCGTTTCACCTTTGGCACAATAAACAATCCATCCATTCCCAAAGCGTACATATAATAGACGATAAAGAACGATGGAAAGGACCCGACATTTGTCAGCAAAAACAGGACCCTTTTTCGCACTATTCAACCTTCCTTTCCATCGCTTTGTATGTTGGTATGCGCTACGCCTAAATAGCCTTTGCATGCTCCGGCCTTTTTTCCGGTACGGTTCTATCTAGTTCGCTTTACCATGACCACCAGAATACCCTTAGGAGGAAGCAATTTTCAACACCCTGGTGAATGGCGCTGCTGCTGCTATCATTAGAATGAATCGGACTAAAACGTTGAATTGATTTATGACTAGGCACAATATTCCAATTTTCTCACCAACAAATGGCCAATTTTTTTGCGGTCGAAACGTTCCGGTATGCTAAAGAACCAGTGTATGGGTGAAGCTTTCTGCTGATCGTTCCTAGCTGGGAAAGAGCCTCACGGTTCAGCTTTAAGATTGTGCTGAGGAAAATGCCCTAGAGTCCTAGGGCGTTAGGAAAAGGCAGAATTAAGGAATTTCCGTTTCCTTTATAAAAAAAAGGCAGAACCTAGCTCCCCTCCCTCCCTCAGCAATCATGATGAAAAACGAAACAATCCCACAAACTCTCAATCACCTTTGCCATTGTGGTGACTCTGGTGTTAGTAGCAGCAGCATGAGTGTGCATTCGTTTGCCAATACCCCGGAAGTCAGCAATAATCAACTGACATCAAGCGGAACACTGCAGGCGTGACCGGAACCGGCAAAAGAATAAATCCCAGACACGAGAAAGCCCCTCCACAATAAGGCGGCGCGCGTTAAGGAAGCATTAGAAAACCTTCTACTACGCACACAGAGAGCTCCCCAGCAAAAACTCGTTTGATTAGTTTATGGATTCCTTCACAGAAGGTACGCATCGGGAAGGAAAGTCTTTGGTGTGTGTGTGTGTATCTGTAGCTTATTTTAGGGGTGAATTTCTGGCTTGCCAATCTATTCGCTACTCCACCCTCAGGACCCTTAAGCGTGAGCGTTTTGGGGGAAAGTGACGCCCCCCAACTACGAACAAAGAAAACGATGGGCGTAAGCAGGGAAAGTAATATAAAAATTTATGAGCAGGATGAAAACCAATCGAATGGAAAACAAACCAACAGACTCTACTGCTGGTTGTGCGTTTTCCCTGTCAGGATCCAGGTCGTCCTGGCAGGATGATATCGACAGCTGCTAATTTACAATTCGATTACACAGCGCTGGTGGAGCGAAAGGCCGAGAAAAAAGGGCATTGATCAGCATTTCTCTGCACAGGATTTGCAGCACGAACACACCGAATGGAAATGTGTATTGTATTTACCACTGCAAACAATCTTTTTTGCGCAACGTTTAGCTAACTAGCATCTGTGTTGGCGAAAGCAGAGAAGCGATATCGATAACATAATTTAATTCATTAGACGGACTTTTTTCAATCAACTGTGCGCTCTTGGTACGATTCAGAGTTAAGGACTATGATCTTGGAATTAAAACACCATTAAATAAACATTATTGCGCATACTAAGTACTGCAGCTCGGATCAGAGGCGAAGAAATACAAGTTCACTACATTGAACATTGAAGCTTCAGAAAATCAGAGTGTCTTGATGACTTGTGAGTAGAGAATCGAGGTGAGTCGCACCTCGATACAGACTCGATTGTGACCTGATGCAATCCAATGGCATTTGGATGGATGCTCTTGGATGCTCTTTGGTCTAACGACCTCTTAGGTTTTGCCTGCCATTCCTGGCTTACTAGACTTATTGACTCTGCATAGTTGGAAAGACAGTCTTTTTTCACAACGGAACTTGTCCTTGCGGCAGATGCAGTATAAAATCTAACATATATTGAGCGACCACATACACTAAGAGTCTACGTCAGCGAACAGCATTTCTGTTACTTCGGAATAGAGAGGATCTTCAATAACTACGTATCGGATAAACTGCTGATATAAGACAAAATTTCTTGACGGCTCTATTACTATCCAAACCTTGCTCAAAGTTTAAAGTATGATATTCAGATAGGTATACACCCCTAAGGAGAAATCCTAAACTTCATTTGTCTCTCTTGTTGACTAAAAGACCTCTTAGGACATCCTTACCATTTCTGGCTTACTAGAGTTAAAGATACCACGTAGTTAGGCAGTCAAATCCTCACTGCGGGAATTTGATGGAATCTGAAGGTCCTGATGGAATTCTGCAACCCTGGTTCTGCCGTGTGAAGACCGGCGCCGCTGTCCTTTCTATTTCAGCCTAACGCCTTACAATCCATCAGTGATCTCGAAGAGTCTATCCATGTATTTTGTTGCTAATTTTTCACAACTAGAGCTCTTATTTCATCTGCCCATGGTGGACAGTTACACGACCATTATACAGTTAACCCATAGACACAGCGTGTACACGTCAAACACAATAAACGTGAAAATGGTTACGTCTCACTCAAAACGGCGCTCATTACCATGTCCACTTACCTTGTACCGTGAGCCGAGCGATGGAACTTTCGCGCGAACCAGCCACATTAAGCGCTACACATTTGTAGCGTCCACCGTCGGCCTGTCGCACGTCACTGATGAGAAGATTTCCACCATCCACGATACGGATGCGGCCAGCCTCTTTCGCCGACCGAGGATGGTCGTCCATCCAGCTGTCATCCTTCATCCATCGGATCATCGGTTCGGGTGAACCCTTCGGTGCACCGCACTCGAGCAGGGCCGTTTCTCCAGCGGCCACCCGCGTATCCTTCGGTTCGACTCGAAACTGATTCGAAAGCACTGGGGAAAGAAAAATTTATGTAAAGGTAAGAAATTAAACGTCTGGAGAGAGAGCACAAAAGAGAGTAATCCGTACAGGTTCGTTGAATAACTAAGCAAATGCTGTTATTTGCTATCATTAGCGACTATCATTATCATCGAATTGACACCATTTTACATGGTTCCTGAGATTTTTCCAGAACGCGGGCTTCAGGATTCATCCCGGTACCCTTGGCTACCTGTCGTCGTGTAAACGGTAACAGTAAAGTGCATGTAGCGAGCAATGAAGCAAGACGATGCATCCGCCACAGGTAATTATGTGTGCCCGGCGCTTCCGAACACAGGAGAGCTCAATTATAAAGGTTAGTTGAGATGCAACAGAATCGTGTTTCTAATGGCTATGTTGAACGGTCGTCGATGATCCAGGACCAAAGTCAACGCTCGTCAGCCAACACGTTCAACCTGTTCCATCGCTACGTTATCGCTCCAGCAACACACATCATGCATTTACAAGCGTCAAGTAACACACACACACCGGGTACAGACGATCATGTAAAACGGGCAGCACGATAGCAAGCAGCCCAGTTCTGTCCCGTAATGGGTGTAACGCGCGAAACGGTCCACGGTCATTGGGTGCGATGCATGTCAAGTATGTCATTATCCGGTGTCATTACAAGGGCGCACTGTCGGCTTTCTGCACTTCACCAGCTTTTGTTAATCAACATTTTGACGGGTTGCAGACGACCGTCGGCTGCTATGGAGAACATTTCCATTGTCTTAGGTGTGGTGCGGCCGATTGGACGTTGCCGCGGAGGTGCATAATTTATGCAGATTTGTTTTCATTAGCGAGTGAAGCACCGTACATATCAAACAGGGAAACCTGTCGAACAAATAATGCCATCATAGGCAAGTGCGCACATCAGCACACGCTCTAATTAGACATTATATTAATATTCATGCAGTGTGTGGGGTGCATAAAAGTGACAGATAAAAACAATAGACAACTGCATTGCTATGCGCCATCCGTGCGCGATGCACAATCGAAACAAACAATTCGAGCGAAGCCAGAGTTTAGGCGTTTTCATTGCTATTGAAATTTGTATATCCAATTCTGAGATTATATGACAGTTGCGTGTGGCATTATGGCCAGCGAAATTCGTAGCCACAAGCAATGAAAAACAAGCGAAATGAAAATTATAACTGAAGCTTGTTTTCAGCATATTTGTTGTAGAACTACCAGAGAGGCTTAGCTTAGAAGTCGTAAAGATTGTTTTTACAGGTGATCTGAATCTAATCTTATTTCAGATTGATCTCTGGGGTTTTTATTTCGTTCTACTTATAATCAAATCGGGTAAAAATTAAAGCTTGATCTTGAATTAATCTGCATCTTTAAGCAGTATCTTGTGGAAATATTTTTCCTGAATGTCTGCTTCTTCTTCTTTGACGCTACTGCCTCTAAAAGTCTCATCTTGCCGTTTCTGACATTTTGCGCCTTGATTTAACCCTGGTAGCTGGAAAGTCAGTCCTGCTTACGAGGAGGCGGTCTGGTTGAGATTTAAAGACCGACACCGCTGTCTCCTCGGCCACAGGTCCTCCTTCTTGAATATCTAGGTAGTCGTTAGTATTAAACATTACTTTAAGTTCGTTTATATCAAATTAGTTCTGCATGATTTGATTTATAATAAGTGCTTAAAAGTTCCAATACGTTAGCAACAATCTTTACTTCATAATCTTAAATTGAGTACTGTCAAAAAGTTAACTCAGTAACGCTTATCAAGCTTTTCGCGACCACACTCGGTTAAGGTTAACTCTTCATCTTATTCAACTCTCATAGGGGCGGCTCTTTTCAGAGGGGCGGAAGACCGGAGTTCAAATCTCATCTGGGCCGTTCTCCCATAGTGAGGACTGACCTTCCAACTATGCGGTAACAATAAGTCTAGCAAGCCAAAAATGGCAGGCATGACCTAGGAGATCGTTAGACCAAGAAAGAAGAAGGAGAAGAACTCTCACAAGATAAACTATTCTGTCTTAAAGTATCCAACTTAATAGGAATGTCTACACAATAAGCTCACAAAGATTTTAAATCCAAATAAGATATTATGCAAACTGACAGTCCAATTTCAACTCATCCAGGCTCCTGTGATAACCTATCCAATAGAACACAGTTCCTATGATTGCTACTATAAGTCCCCCAAAAAGTTTTTTATGCAAAGCTATATAACCAAATTGCTATTTATTTTTTACCCCAAATACATCCTTAAGCAACTTTAGCTACAGTATTATCATCTGCTTTCACCAAGAAAACCCCCCTAACCATTTCACTCAAGCGAGGATAGTTTTGGCACGATACTTCTGTATGTAATTCAATCTGCATAGCACCGCTACAGGCCCATTTCGTTAGATTTATGCCTCCGGCTGCCGTACCGTAACGCGACACAGAAAATCGAATATCATCAATCGTCGGCGACACCTCATGCCTATTTATAAAAGTGACAAAGCATCAATTTCAATGTGACACAACATCACTCCACCTGAATCGAGACGTCCACCGGAAGGGCACACTAACCATTAGCGAAATGGATAAACAAAGAAGACAGTTGGGGCCATCATCTTCACCGCACACAGCAGAGAGTATGCACGAACGAAGGAGACCCTCGTACCGAGAGATGCGCGGCGGTTAGTGCTATTATTTAATTTCCTGCCCTTTCTTCCATTGGTATCATTACTCTCGCGCACCGACCGCCGCACAGAAACAACCAGATGGAGATGAGATGGGCACTGCGCTGGGGCTACAACAAGTTCAGCAGCAGCCGGGCCGTGGCGATTTGATGCTGGATAATATAAGCCTGCTTGTCCAGACGGGAGAGGTTAAGACCGGCCGAAGCCGTCCAACGCGTGATGGAATCCCTACAGAGATAGAAGACAAAGTGGTTTCGAACAGAATTGCCATTTGAGGTGCTGCCTCTGCTTGAAAGCGCACTGTCCCGATCAGGTAGGATTATTGTTGTAATAAATAATTATGCAAATCAGCGCAGCATAGATGCGTGCACCGAGGTGCTGTTGTGAGCAGCCATGAGTAGCGTCAGACCCAGCCAAGTGCGGAGTATGCTAGCAGAAGGGCTTGATGGCGCCATCGTACACCATCTCCAGTGCTCGCGCTGCTCTTTACTAACTTATCTGCATATATTGTTAAGCAGCAACGGCTAACACTTCCGACATCAACAAAGAACGATAGGGAAACGATTAATAGATGCAGTCGCGACACCAGTACATTATACGCCGGGTCAAAAGAGATTGATGCAGCAGTGCACGATGGTCATTCATGAGACCGGCGACATAATTGAATGAAAGTTTGAAGAAGTTCCCAGTCGGAGTTTTTGGGGCGAGTGCATTTGCTTATCTCGCTAAAGTGGTTTGTATCGTAAATTAGTGTGGGCTGGCGTTCGAATCTGTGCCCAGGTGTGATGAGAACTATATGCTTGCACTGCTTAGTTAGCCCACATATACCTAGATAAGCGGATTTAAGTTGGAAAAGCATCAAGTGATAAGACCTAATAATAAACAAAGTAAAGCTTTATAACTCATCAGGTGCATAAATGGATATTAGGCAGAGATGTCTTGGTTGGACTTATTTGTTAGTTGAGAAAAGAAAATGAGGAAACCTTCAACGCAGCTTAAAAATTCACGACTGCACAACACCCCCGCTCGAACCTCAACTCTTGGCTGATACACTGAGCTGACCATATATAGTCAAGAGTACTCCAGGTCTCAGATAACTAGTCATGAGATATAGACTAGGCTTATGAATCCCAAAAAAGAAGTCATTAAACCTAACTCCACATTCCACACTTTATACAGCTCAAAGTTCAGCAGGACCTCTACTAAATCCCCAACCCAACGATAAACTTGAAACTTTCAATTTTCGCACCATTGATGCCTGCATCCTTTACTTACATGCAATCTGTAGCGTAGCGTTGCGACTCTCGGCAGTTCCGGCAATGTTCGTAGCGACGCACCGATACACCCCGGAATCGTTCTCCTTCTTGCTGTGCAACGTTCGCAGGAAGAACAGCGAGCCCGCCGGGAGTAGGATGTTGTTCGGTGTAAGCTTCATCGGTTCACCATCCTTGTACCAGTGGATGGTCGGTTCCGGCTTCCCGTCCGCTTTACAGTTTAGCGTTACGGGATCATTTTTCGGTACGATCTGGTTGTTGGGATGTTCGATGATTCGAGGGGGACGATACTGGCCTGGAAGGAAAGCGTAGAATCGATCGGTTAATATTTTGTTCTATTTGAGCTCGGAAATGTTCCCTCCCACGCTTCACAACCCTTCATCTTGAATCGCCCAAGAATTAACAGCAGCAATCCGGATCATTGTCAAATATGCAAATTTTATACTAGTTCCAACACACACACAATCTTTCCGGTCTGGGAGCCATAATCCTGAACAACCCTTTCGTAGGCTCGAGGAAGGAATAAACACCAGGAGACCATCGGCCAAATGGTACAAGTTGATAAAGTTATAATTTAAACTTGCTCCCGGTTCGCATGGGTCCCGTTAGGCAAAAACCGAAACTAATCCCTCCCCAAAGCCTGTGTTTTCCGAGTAGACGACTGTGAAGCTGTTGATAGCGCCATGTTCACGTAATGATTTCAAATGACTCACAGGCTTATAAAACGAGTGGAGAGAGCCTTTGGTGCTACCACAGCTACCCAAGTGGCTTCAGAAGAATCGACAGCCCGCACCCGGGCTAGGTTGCGCGCCTGTCGCCGTAATAACAAGTTCTCATTTCATGATCCCAATATCTTATGCACAACCCGGCCGGTTGCCGTTTCACGGCAACCTGGCAAAGCGGCCGAGCAGAGGTTCGGATAAGAAGACCGGAAGGATAGCCACGGATAGCGTCGTGTCTGCAATGGATGGCCATGCAAATGGAAGCCGTTTAATATACACTCAATTTGACAGCTTCATTTAATCAACGCAAACCCGGAGTGTCATCATGGTTCCCCTGTCCATGGGAGCGCTCGCTCTCTCTGGGGCGGGTTTGAATTTCCTGCGCACTGCACTTTCTCAAGCAATCGTTCCCTCAGGCGCGACGACCTTCTGCAAACTGCAGTCAGTACATTTCAGAAACCTTGGCTCTCCGAAGGACCTACCCCCAACGAACTGGTTCGCTTCCCTCACGGATTAAGCTTCGATTGTGGCGTCTACAACCTGTCGTCGTAAAGTTGTTGCTTGCATTTGCCTGCAGCGAAAGTGCATTTGACAGGCCGTGAGGGAGCAACAAGAAGAAAACGAAACGTTGATGATGATGATGATGAAGATAATGTTGAATCCATTTCGCAGACAAATGTGAGGCGGTCTATAGTCGGGATGCGAAATGTTTTGGTAGCCCGTGCGAAGCTCTTGAAAGAATAAGTGTCGAAACAAAATGGTGAGCCTGAAATGTGGCGTAAATTATACTTTCCATAGCGTTTACTTAATTATCAAATTAATTTTGAGCCGACAACAGACGGAAGCTTCAATTGGACCAAGAAGCTTCTACTGTTCATGAAGGATGTTATTTATGTTATGGAAAAATGTCCTTAATTAGCGATTACAATGGAAGATCAGGCAAATTTTGTATCAAACATTTCCTAATGGTCTTTCAATATTTGATGCAATAAGAGTTTAAGTCTCTCTATAAGAGTTCAAGAAAGGTCTTCATGAATGGTTTATTCAAGGCATCACCTCAAGGTTTGCATAATTTGACAGTAAATAATCCCAAGACAACAAAGCATCGTATGCACTTCCTCGACGATTATATTCCGATCTAAAGCGTACATTATTGCACACACTAGCCTACACCATTTTACCCCCACACTAAGCAACGAGTGCAATTGTCGCAGTGCTTTCACCCACATCATGCCGCCATCGCTGCTTTGACGCTCTAAACTAGGAACGCACGAACCAGGCACGCAAATATGGCGCTATAAAAAAAGGCAAAGCATTGCATACGCTGCGAATAGAGATCGAAGATCAATCAGGTGGACCCCGCATTATCGCCCGTCAGCTGCACAGCACTAGGACGACGACGACGGTCGACCGTTTTCTGCAAGCTTTATGAGCGCACTCCCATTGCACATGCACACACTCGGGAGGAGGTGGCACTGAACGACACATGACGCACGATGGCAAGTTGCAAAACGAGGTACGTGGGATGCAACCGCCTAGAGCGCCGTTCCATAATTGCACATTTATTAGCCATTGTCTTGGAAGGAAATGTCATTTGTGTGCGTGGTATTATGAACTGCACCATAATCGGTTGGGCTTTTCTTTTTCTCCACCCTTTTTCGCTCCATAGCCGTCAGCGGGATAGATCGGTTTACGCTTAAAACGCTGGATGGAAGTTTATGTGCTAAAGAAATCGGTTCTTTACAACATCCTGCAGGCATCGTTAATATGAGCATAGCGCGGCAGCATAACCTGTGCATTTAAAGTAGGCAAGAGCTAAAAGAGAAGCACCTTAAGCTTTTTAAAAGCTCCCATATGGCGGGACAGGTCTTGATTGTAGAATGCTAGGCGTTTTTCTTATTTTTTTTAAGATCAAACACTCTTGCAAAAGGTAGCTAGCTCCAATTAGTCAAGGAAATGTAGGCCTCCTGAAATATAAATAATCTTCATTAGTCTTTCAAAAGCTATCCGAATGCATTTATAGGTTTCCTTAAACGTCTCCTGTCCTCAAGAAAATGAGAAAAGTTGTAGATTATCGTACCATGGTAACTATGGGTACTACAGTAAGGTTGTACTTGAGTCGCTCGCCAATCCTGGACTTATCGAGTTATATTTGCTTGATATCTCCATTTTTCAACTTAAAGCTCATGTTGTCCTCGAGCTCAATTTTTCTTCTGGTTTTCGGATAAAACTATCATGCTAACCTTCAGGTTTCCGCCATGTTGGTTCGCCATTGCGTCATTGCGGAAGATTTTTTTGTGAATATTCTTAAAGAATTGTTAAATTAAGGGTCTCTTCTGAATTTGTGAGATTTGAAGTCTATTCTGAATCCCATGGCTGTTATTTATTTCTGACTTCACCTGCTTGAAGTATAATTGTAATTATAAGTTATTTACTACTACATTAAGACGTTCAAATTATGCCAGCAAAGTTAACGTCTGGTAGCAAACTTCGAGGAGAAGAACTTCTTCTTCTTCTTTCTTGGCCTGCTCCTATGCAGCACGTCTAAGAGACAAGCCCTGGTGTCCAATCCGTTGCCAGGAGACTTGGTCCATCTCTTAGGATCTCAGGAGTTTGTGGAGCCCGTAGAAGGGACGCATCCTCAAGCCTCGTTGATTGTCTTTCGTTCAGTAAATTAAAGTTCCTTAAGGTTCTACTCTTCATCAGACGTTGAAGAATCTTAACTAATGGGCTAGTCTTTGAAATGTTAAATAATATTTACCCAAAGAAGCTCAATAAAATCAATTAAATACATTCCCCAAAATTCATTACCCACAATCAGTGTCAATAAACTATTTTTTTGTTATATCTAAACAGTTTTTTGAATGTATTCCAATGTTAAATTAATCGAGGTTTGCAGTTGTAGAATCAATTTGAAGTATGAAATCTCGGAGAACAAATTCCTAAAACAGACTCTGAGAATAACTTTAAAACAATGAACAGTTAACGACTGTTTTATGAGCTCTTGATTAAATCACTATGAATATCAGTCAACTAATAAAGTTACTGATAAAATGTTGTACAACATGTCCAAGAAACAAAACAGTACGGTGCAAGCCGCCATAGTTAATGTATAAATATGTCCAAGAAACATTCAAAATTAGATAGGGCCAAGCCTCCAATATACTGGACATATACTATTCTGCTATGGGTTATTTACAGTATCAAAAATTCAAGCACAACCGATGCAATGGGAGCAGGTAGAATAGCTACGTAAATAGAAGAAGTAGAATTTTAAGTAGAAGAAATTTTTTAACTTCTACAATCTAAATAACCGAACATCAAGACTTATATTGCTGCATTCCATCAAGACAAATATATCTCTCAACAGATTTCCTAAGCGATATAAATGAAAACAGCAAATGTGGCGACATCGAATCTTTCTTCCCGTACGCAACAAGAACCTTTTGCTTAAAACGCAAACCAAACTGGCTTGTTTATGATTTTGATGAAATAAATAGCTGGAAAAAATGCAACACGTTTCTCTGTTACCAGCTCATTCGGTTTTTGTCCAACCAACAAAAAAAAACCTTTTGCTGACTCAAACTCAACCAACCCGCGTTCCTCCCCAATAACACTGAATCAAAGATCAAGAAAAGGGTATTTCTGACAACTTCATCCTTTACAACACACAACGGGCAGAACGAGAACATCAGACCAGCCAGGTCCAGCGCAGTTTGGAGCGTTCAAACGCACAACAGTGTTTTGATTTTTCGCCGCCACCAATGATCTCAACCGCCAGTAACAAGTGAGATGAAAATCGGAGGAAATGGCTGGCTGACGCTGACTTTGGCGATGAGTAAATATTTTCCTTTCCACAAGCTGTTCACAAACCGTTGACTGCGCGCTGCTGAATGTTTCCCTCCACATTCCGTGGCCGTTCGCACTTCTCCCACTGTTCTCTCGCCACTTGACATAATAGTTCGAAATTCCGCTGTCAGCTAGGGCCTCTCTCTGGCAGGGTTAAGTGAGGTGATGGAAGAACGCGGAACGCGATACATACTCTATACACACGGTACACGGCGGCACGGAAAGTGAGTCCGTTGCTGGTCCATAAATAAATCAACGCCAATCATCATGCAAAAAAATAAACCCGAGCCAAACGGTCCCTCCAACTCGTGCCTGTGCATGCTTTTTTCTTTCTGTTTATGCCACACAGATATTGTGTTGATCGCACTCTGATGGTGGACCATTCATCATCCCGCTAAGTAGGAAATTATGGCAACGCGCGTGTGAGCGGGGTACCGGTGTGCGTGCCGCATTTGTCAAAAAACGGCATTCTCCCACGACGGTTATTGGGTGATATAATGTTTTCCTTCAATTTAAAAGCCGAAACCTCATTCGTCCAATTTAATTAAAATCGTTATCAACGGCGTAACGCGCGCACCTAATCAACACCGGACAACGATTTGGTGTCTGCGTGGGACAGCCAAACTGTTGGAAAGACCGTCTTGAGTACGTGCACGAGAGATGATGATGTGCTCAGCGAGACATTCCAAAGGCGCCACAGCTCCCATATAAGCTACACCACAAACAACATTCCGCTTCCGAGCAACGTGTGAGCGCTTCTGCTGCTGTTTGACGTTGTCTTCTCCGCAAAGCTGCCGCTTAACTGTGTTGTTTTGCATCCGAAAATTTATGAGCTGTGCATTGAGATGGCGACTCGCTCCCTCCCCAAAAATATGGTGGCGATGCATGGTTCTACACCACTCCCCGTGCGATACTATAATGGTGTTAGACCAAGCTCGGCCAACAGTCTTCTTAGTCCCTGGTGACGTTGTCACACCGAAACCGGTATCCGGAGGATCTAAGGATGAAAGGAACCTATCGTTGGTAGAGTTCATATACTGGATATGCTCTGGATACCCTTTGCACTTTTATTGCATCCACACCATCATGCACAGGAAATCGTCCGGTGGCCTCTTTTTAGCCCGGGGAGACACCGTTTACCACACCGCCACCGCCACCAGCTTTTATTGAGAAATTTTATTGATATAGTTTTTAATGGCGGTGCCTTTGACAAATTTAACGACCAACACACACAGTCTCTTCTCACCCTCCGGACGTAGCGGTAGTAAGAACAAAACAGTCAGCGTATCAACGCTAGTTCTGACGCGACCTGATTCGGCCCCAATTTAGATTAGTGCAGCCGTTAGAAAACAACCATGGGACATTAGTTTGGTCATTTTTATGGACATGAAGCGACTGGAAACCATGATGCCATCTACTTATTGCATGTATGCAATTTTATGTATAAAGACCTCAGAATATGGGCACAATGAACATAAAAAACTTAGGGGACTTTATTTCAACCCAAATTTCATGACCTTATTTTCAAATAACATTATTTACTTAGCTGCAGAAACACATGCAGAGAAAATATTTGACAGGCAACTAACATTTGAAAGTTTGACATGTAACGCTTCGTAACGCTTCCAGATTTAAATTCAAGCAATTTTGATTAACTCTCGATCATCCACTAATTTTAATATTAATTTTAATTTGAATATTTATACAACAAATTGATCAATTATTTTATTCCTTAAGAGGAATCGATTAAGTTAGACAAGGCGTTACTTTATGGATATTGTTGTCTTTACGACTGTCCCGATACGTGATTAAATACCGCCTAACCGATCACCGGTAAACCATAGCGACCTTTAACATAAAATAACTCTCGTCACTAAAGTTCACAATAAAATATGCTTTAAATGTGCTGATCGGCTCATTTATTACCACAATTGAGGACAACAATTAACTCCTTCCCACAAGGGTCCACAGCAGGACAAAACTAATTGCACCTACGGTAATGTGTTCCTGCCTGCTTGCCAGCCAGCCATACCGGACGGGTTAAGGGTGTTCTCCAATTAGTGCACACACACAGTTCATCGCAGACGACCCCCAGAGTGACGCTAAACTATTGCACTCTTTCCCTGATGATGTGGCCGGGTCAACTGACGTGGGTTAATCACTCATCTCGCGTAGCTCGCCAGGAGTGTAGTTCGGGCCAGCACACACCTACCTTCCTTGTGAGACCGACAGAAACGGTGGTCAACGATCCGTGTGGCATGCGTGTGTCTTGCTCCGGTCGTGCTCATTCAATGCACTCATCATCATCATCAACACCGGACACGTGACTTCTTTGACTCGTCGTGACTCACGGGCTCGTTGCCAAACACGTGGAGTCTGCCCCACCATCGAACACTGAACGATTTTTGGTCGATGCAGTGAGACGGAGGTTTAGGTTCAATCGTTGAAAAATTATCCCGAAACCACTCTCCGAGTTGTTTGAGGTGCACAGATGAAGTTGAAAAATGCGGTACAAGCAGCAGAGGACGACAGACACACAGCGTCGTGTGTCAGAGAGAGTTCAGGGCAAAGGTAACACAGAATGACATTGCCGGCAGACTGGCATGGCAAACCAATGGCTGTGTGTTCTGTGTGAAGAAACTGCGGGAGACTGGGAGACATGAACGGGTATAATGAGGTTGCAAGCTGTCAACAAGAACAACTCTTTTCATTTTTCTTTCTGTGGTTTTCCCCGGGAGTTGTTGGGGATGCTGGTTCTTTTGTGGAAAAAACTGAGCATCACTTTGTAGGTTTAAAGTGTTTTAAAGCTGTTTCGTTGGATAAAGAGACCAAAACTTTTTTTTTATCAGACCATGACTTTGGACAAATTCCATGGCATCGAACGTCAAAACTGATAAAGCGGATTAAATTTAAATCAAAGATCTCCATAAAGTACATTTACCTGTTCAGATAATTTTGTCCAGGTATCTCCAATATCTACATCCTACGCCTACACCAATATCACCTTAAAACTTGTCTGATCTCGCTGGCCAGCGACTAATATAACCTAATTTACCAGCCATCAACATCATCGAGCCCGCTATGCTAATTCAGCTAAACCACGCCGATGTTTAAGGCTTTCTAGCGGATGAGTCCCGGCTGTAACGTAAAGAAAAAAAACCTTCCCTGTGACACGAAGGACACCCAGTTGCGACATGAACCTAAAACCCAACGACGATAACGTAAACTGTTCCGGTAATGGGTCGAAAATTGGGGAACTAATTTGGGGGTGCCACGACCACGGTCGAAAGTTCCGGCGAAATCGATTGCGTTCATTAATTCTAGCTCCAAATAATTCGAACCAACGAAGCACGCAAAATGGTGAAAGAATTTCTAAGCCCCCACATTCCTACCACAACAGGGACGCCCGCATTATTTCCAACTAAAAATAAAGAAAAAGCTGTTTCAGCATGGAGAATGGAGTTCAGTAGGGAAGTGCTTTCGTCCAACCGTTTGGGGGCCACACTCGCTCGATCCTCCACATTCTAGCGAACGGTAAAATGAACGAAAAATGGAAAATGATGCGGATGTACACTAAATTTCGTTCCCGGTAAGCCAGCAGTTTATACCCACAAAACTGCTCATCCCGAAACACGGAACTCAAGGCACGCGGAATGCAAGGACACGATTGTTGGCTTGATTGCGACCTAAACGCAAACAGTGTCGATATGCTCGGTGGAAATCAACTTCCCCCAACCAACGCTCACCACCTAAAAACCTACCACCACACCAACGGAAAGCTCGTGTTGATCCTTCCCATTAGAACCCACGGAAATGGGAGCGTCCGCCACCAACCATCGTGAATGAGAGGCTCCATTTTAAGGATTTAATTAATTTTAGACACGCCAACCCCATTTCGGTGTTGCGTATCATTTCATATTCATAGAATATTTAGAATGAGATTTCTACGAAAAACCCAACCGGTTTTTCGACGCCCGTAACGCACCGAACAACGGCACAACAATAACGAGGCTACGTTTGGTTAGGCTTTTTTACTGCCCCCTAATTGCCTAATGCTTTTTTACGCAAATTGGTTAACCGAGTGCGGTGGTGTGGTGGAAGCCGCAGTTGTTGGTGAGAGATGTAGTGGAAAGTGTGTTTTCCATTTGGGCGTCTGCTTTTTTCCCTCCCTATTAGTGATGATTTCCTAAACGATCCTGACCTATTTTAGGCCAGGTAGTAGATTATAGCCTCTGTAGTTCTGGATGTATCGGCATGTAAAAACAAACTTGTTGGTTTATAGCACTAAAACAATTGACTTTATAAAAGTCCGCTAAAGTTTATAAAAGCGCCGTCTGACGGATGTCCGATGGGTCGTCCGGTGTCATTCTCATGACATGACCAGCCCACTGGAGCCTGGCGAGTCTAATTCGCTGCAAGATGCAGAGAAAATCGTACAGCTCGTACAGCTCGTCATTTAAGAGGCTCCTCCATTGTCCTTTCACACATACGGGACCTAAAATCGTACTGAGCATCTTCCTCTTGAACGCGGAATTCCAATATACGCTTTTTATATCCCATGGCTCTAACTACTTCTTCAGAAAATAAATAACAAAACAGTCCTTTTTGAGACACTCCGTTGGTCGAGGCAACAGCGGCGCCGATATTCAGACGGTAGGACTGGTGATCAAAAACCATCCAGATTCAACCTAATCACCCTATACTCAGGACTGACTATCCAGCTACGGGTAAAATGAAGTCAAGGAATGTCGGAAAAGGCAGGCCGAGAGATTCAAGTAAGAAGAGTTATGGAATATTCAAGAGGAAGAATTGCTTCTTCAAGAGACAGGGAATGATCCGTATGAGAATCGACACCCGCCTTCAACTCCTCAATGAAGAGAGTAGATAGTTAAGACTCAATTTAGATGACAACTACAACCGTTCTTCGTGGTTGAAGAGCCAACATAAATTTAACATCGTTTACAAACACAAGACATCAGCCAACATCAGTTAAATGCAACATCGAAGACAATCCAAAATAATAAAATGATTACTTTTGATTATCAGATGTCCTTTGCATGTGTGGTCGAACTGTTGGTAAGATTTTTATTCTGAAATTGTATCTTTATCATATGGTTTTGCAGGAATTCCCCCGTAGCGCTGGCTTCAGTAAGAACATATCCAATTTCATAACAGACATCCACGCTACACATCCACGAACAACACCTAACACTAATAATCCGCACCATCTGCTCCTCATCTGCTTCGTTGCAAACATTCCCGCTTCAAGTCACCGGAGGTTGCATAAAATCTCCCGCTGATAAGCCGATATTGGGAAGGCTTTTACGATGTTTTTATTACAACTCCAAATAAGGAAACCAGTGGTGGGGTTTCAGTTTTTTTTTTCGATTCGATACCTAAAGCAAATAATTTTGCTCTTCATCGACGACCCTAAAGTATGTCTGCTTGGACAGTTGGTGTACGCGTGGGCGATGCGCGCTCCACGGAATTTCTTCGCCAATGTACATTCCAGCCATTTGGAAGGTGGGAGATATTCAAAGCACCCGAAGATACAGACGTTAAAACAACTGGTTGCAGTGCCGCTATGAACCACACGCTTCTGGAGGCGGATTTCGTTTCGATTTCGCACTCACTACTCTCGCTCGGTCGAAAGTTTTACGGCATGAAATTTAAAGCGTGCAGCAACTATGTCTAGTCCCCAAAACCCTTCACAGCACCGAGGAGACCAGAGTCCAGAGACCACCACCACGAGACAAGGGCGACCGATGGATTCTTGTGGCGCGTGCGTTGGATGAAACGAACGGCAAATGTTGCAAAGGTATAATTTAGATCAACTACTCGATACGATGGACACCTAGCGAATGTATGTATAGCTTATGCTGCGCGGTTAAGGATGGATGCAAACTTTGTTTCTACAAATACTTGGGCGAACCATCGTCGGAGCAGTTTATTTTCTCCAGCTGGTCGTCTATGAAATTGTTTCCTTTTCTTGTACGTTTACGATCATGGTCTTCGAATAGGATCCCCCCTTTCTTGACTTCAGTTCATTGTACATTGTTGGCCCTACTGAGGCATCACATACTATGTGCTTTACTTGCGGAATAGTGCATTGAAATATCAGCTTAAGGCGGTTTGAAACCCTATTTAAGTTACATTACTATGCGGGAAATGTTGATCCATAATTGTAGGATAGATTTAAAGATATCTTGAGACTAGACTAGACATCAAAAATACTGTACTAACATTTCCGAATGAATACTGAATTTCTATAGAGTAAGTCTTGATACAACCCTTATGATGTCTAACAGCACTGGACATACAACAGATGTATTTTATAAAGCCAAACACCGAACATAGTGCGAATGGGTCACAGGTCTGAAACCTGCCCAGCAACCACGCCACCGATTGTTTCTCGGCGGCCTCCCCGCCCCGGAGGGAAACATACTGTTTCAATAAATCAGCATCAATGCTAGTAGCAAAATCGTGGCCTGTACGTGGGCATCACACCACACCAGCAGGGGTCGATGTTTTCGCTGTTGTTTTACGTCCGTATTACTCTCCAACAAGGTCCACCCCCTCCTCCCGTCAGTAGTCTGTAGCCCACCATCTCCTGTTAGCACGCAATGGAATTGATCCGAACCTGCCGTTTCTTCTTCTACCGCTTCAGTCCCAGTTTTAGTGTGCCGATCAACACGACATGCAAAAATTTGCCTGCGAACTTTAACGCGCAGCACAGACAACGGCAACAACATTCGGCGGGCGTCAGCTATCCCTACAGCACCACCGCGACAATGACAAGAAGTAACACAAGTTTCGGTGCGTTTAGGATAAGCCGCTACTACTGTGGCTCTGCACCACACAACGCCGCTCTACTAGGTTGCCAGTTCAAGTATCAATTTCTTCGTCTCATGTGTCAAATATTTGAAGTACAGTTAACAAAAAATGTATAGCTGGGATTTTTGTCGTTGAAGTTTGAAGTAGAAAACCCGTACCGGAGTGGACGATTTAAAAACTTGTTTGGCTCACTGCGCTCTGCGTATGGAAACCGTGTACTAGTTGTCTTGGGTGACTGCCAACCACCTGTGCTATATTTTATCAACAAATCATCAAATCTGTCATGATAAAAGTTATTCAGAGGGTAGTTTTTATGGTATGACATGCAGCTTTTTGTTGGGCTACCTACCACTGACATCAAAAGAGGTATATCAAGGCGTTAATTTGCTTGATTATCGATAATATAGACCTATGGCAAAGAGAATTGTTTTGCAGATATTCTGAGAACTCAATCTTCAACAACTCTCCATTAATCCTTCAAAAGCCTTATTGAGTTATTCCACACGATTGTATTTGGTACATAAATAAACACCCTCCTCAGGCAATTCATCAAGGAAACGAGGAACAATCAAATGTAAATAGTCGAAAAGGTACAAAACTAGCATTTTGCCAATAGTCTGTTCAAACAAAACACCTTTTTGGCCAAACTAGCAAGCTACACAGCAATAGACATTAAAAACTCATTCCCGTTGCGAGTCCCGCGAACACAGCAAACATGCTCCACAACTGCTCAACAAATCATCATTAATAATCCCATTAGCGAACAGCCAAACGAAAATTGAACCCAGCCCCCAAAAAGCAACTCTCGGGCACACACAGTTTGAATGATTTGAAGCTATTTTTTAACATACACCGACGCGCGCGCCTGAGAGCGAATTGCTGAAACATTGTGTTTCTTCGAAACCCCTCCGAACAAGGTTTACACATATCTTGCGAAGCAGTTTCCAAACGATCTTGCATCAGAGCAAAACATGCCTCTTTCTTTCCCAAAAAAGCACGTGCAACTTTTACACAACCCTAGCAGAAAAAGGTATCATACTGCCGTCCCTACGAAAAAGGGACGGCTCTCTCCTCAAGAGAGACGTGGTGCTTGTTGTTGACATCACCGAAAAACAGCAACACAACGTGAAACGCCAAAACAAATGCTAAATTTAAGCGCACGGATCATCCATCTTTCCAAGATGTCTCACTTTGCGCTGTACACGATTCATCACTAAGAAACGCTCGGACTGGTTTTCTTGGGCCCGTTGCACTGTGAACGTTGGGAAGGGTTAATGCGCGAGGTAAGGGCGACGAAGCCCTGCGATCCGTGACGAAAACCGGCTCCAAAAAAGCATCTTCAGCGAGACACGTCACCCATGCTGTCGTCGTACTTGAAAAACTAGACTTGTTTCGGTGAGACCCCGGCCGCCGTTCAGGGGACCCGTGCCGGTCTCTTCAAAAGTCAAGTAATTGGAGCGAGGAACGAAAGGGATCCACGACCCCCGAAGTGAAGTTTCTTGGGAGTGAAGGGAAGGGTCTGCAATGCTTGAGAATTTGTCCGAGAATGTTATCCGAATGAAATTCTGTTTTTCGTCATGAGTCGGCACAACACCTTTCGGCTCGGGGATTTGTGCGAAATCAGGGCTTCAGGCGTAGAAACATTTTGTCTTTCTAGGGAGAATATCCCAAGGTGCACAAATCATCAAGGAAGCTTATCTTAATATTTTTAATGATGTGCTTTTTAAACACATTAAGATAGTAACAGAAACTAATGAATTAATTATTATCCCATTCGAAGACTTGGTGGTAGCGACCTCTGATGGACTCTTGAAACTGTCCGAAGTCTTGAAAAGGCCCAGTACAGAGCACTGATCTTTTGGATGCTTCCTAACTATTGCGGGATGTGCCACAAAAAGAGTGACACTAAAAATCGTGTCTTCACCAAGCAATCCCCAATTCTCCAAAGTTTGTAGGCTTCCAAGAATTTCAGCAAGATGTTTATGAGCCACGGAGCGCCATCAAGAATTTCTTTTGCAGTATTTTCCAGTAAGTTGAGGTGAGAAAATCTTCACCAAGTAATTTTCATTACATGTTTTGAACACAATGTTTTTTTCAAATTTTCAAATACCTACGACGCCATAAATCATGCTCAGAACAAAATGAAGAAATCACCAGAAACAATCCTTTTGATCCAGTCCCCACATCCTAACGCAGCTCAGCAAATGGGAAGCATTCTTACCTGGAACGAAAGAAAAGAGCATAAAAATCAATTAGCACACTTAATTATATTCCGTCGAGGTTCTCTGCTGTCCACGCTACGTCGAGGTTCTCTGCTGTCCCGCGCTAGAACGAGGCGTATGAAGCGGTTGGCATTTCAATAAAAAAGGCGACCAGGAAAAAAGTTAAGAACTCGGTTGCAGATGAAAAGAAGACCCGATTCCACACAGCTCTATAAGCAGGTCCGTCAGGTCGAAAGAGGACTTGAACCGCAAAAGGATTATCATAATTTCATTAATTCGCCAAAAAGATAGCCATCGCGCCACACTCCCCGTACAATGTGGTCACATTTTTTTCTTCTCGACTCTTTCAGTGGTTCTCAAAGAACACCCCGAAAGAAGTGTTTCGAGCGCTGCGCGAGTCACAGACTCACCCAGAACACTGCAGAGAGCAACAACATAATCTGATCCACTTTCTTGATTTTATTTTTCCATCATGACCACACGCTTTTGGACAACGTCCAGCAACCGATGGGCGATTGATTGGAACGAGGGGTGGACCAGGGTAAGAAAAAGTGTCCGGAAAGTATAACATTTCGATCCTTCTTGCTCTTCTAAGCCGTTTTTCGAAGTAGAGAACGGGGTAAAAAAAAAGTCACACGAGAACGCGACAACTAAAGCGGATGATCTGCTATCAAGTTTAGTTTAGCCGAGCAGTTCGAGTGGGGAACTTGTTTTTTTGATTGAGGTGATTGGAACAAATTAAGGATTATGCCGATGATGGGCTGTTGCTGTTCGCGGAAGCCTCACAAATCTCCTAACCAGTTCGGTCCGAGGGGTCGAGCTAGATCCTGCTGAAATATTGATGACAATCTACGCGGCTTACAGAGCTCATTCTGTTTGTAGTTTAACACAAAGACGAGAAAAGGCAAACATCACACACACAAAAAACTGGATGTCAATAAATCATACATTTCGACCGGAATCCAGACACGACCAGGTGCGCTTGGTTAGGCGACAACTTGACCGGTATAGGGTGATTTCTGTGTGAAACTTCGTCTGTCATTAGGTGAAGAAATGAGTGTCAACAAAGCATAACAAGCTGGAGAATTGTGAAAGTATCTCGTCCAGATGTCAGTACCTCCAAATGACATCAAACTTTACAACTTGATGCTCTCATCAATATTCCGAGAGCCAATGTAAACTAATCACGTCTATGTGTCATACTGCAATAAAGACATTTTCAGATTTCTGAAATTAAGCATTTACATGTCCCCAACATTTTGCCATACATTCAAAAAACACACAAAGAATAGTTAACACGTCATCATAGAGAGAGATACATGACTATCCTTAAAACAACAATGGCTACAAACAGGCTCTTAAAATTCATGCCATCATTCCTTTACAATTACTTGGTACGTGCTGCTACTGCTACTGCTCCACGTCGATATGAAGGCACCGGGAAGACCTGTTCGTACAATTCCTAGAATCGTTTTAAAATATCGTAGAGTAGGTAGAGAAATTAAATTGTGAAAATATGAGACCGGAATATGGGACCAAAAATTGTAATCTAAAATGCAAATCATCGAGACTTCGCGCACAAACACGCAAAACCATTTGTTTATACAACACCTAGGGCGCATGGGGGAATTAGAGGAACCATCCCATGGTTTGGCCCCCATGCCCTCAAAAAGGATTCCCCAGTTATCGTCATCTCTCTCCCCCCGGCACTGACTCTTTTTGGGAAAACCGTGTTGGAATGTGTGTACCACCCCTGGATGCTGGATTCTAAATGAAGAAGCCAAACCGTTAGAGTGATAGGCGCCTTTAAAGTTTCAAACTCGAACAATTCTATCCCCTGTTTTGAGCCAGGCTTTATGGCAAAACGAGATACCAGTATAACCCCTTTTTCAGTATCGAAACTTCCTGACTTTGTAACGACCCAGGACTTGTTTTAATGGCGCTCGCTCGGATTCCCCACCTTCTTTTTCAGTTCACTTAATTCCCGCCCTTTTGCTCTGCTGTGTATTTGTGTTTTCTGCATTTAAAATTAAAATTAAATACACAACAAATACTACGCTCCCCTAGCAGTGAGGAGCCAGACGCACAGCAGTTTGGATGTTAGCCCTTCAAACTGTAGTTTCCCAGAATGTTTGAGTGGGACCGCTTGTGTTTGCTATCAATTTTCGACCAAATGCCGAAAATCATGAAGGGGGTCGCGCCATTGTTTTCAGCCAATCGACACACAAACTGAGAACCTTTAAATGTGCCATCACGCTTCTCTATCGTTTGGGGGGCTACTGGCTGCCCGTTTAATCTAGCTGCCTGGATCTACTGGCATAACACCACCAAATTTGACACTCTCTGCCCAGGGTACACTGGATCGATACAAGTCCCGCATACAACGTGTGGCTAACAACTCCAATGGAGCACACACATTCCGGTACAGTAGCATCCCTGAAGGAATATTAGATTAATGCATACATTTTCACTCCAGAATATCCTTCTGGCGTGGCGAGAATATTGCCAAAACGATTCTGCAAGAACACCCTAGCCGTTTGAAACGATTGCTAGCGGAAGATAAGATACTGGGACACAGCCGCCGTCGATGGACGGGGAGATGAGACTTCCGGTTTGTGATGGGTCTTGTGTGGGGTGCTGCTACTAGCTTAATTTCAAACGGATGTTCTCCACATATTAAGACTAAAGCCAAACGAACCGGCGGCAGATTTTGACCTCCCCTAAAGCGGACCGATATTAAATTCTCTTCAATGTTAACTCCACCACAGTCCCAAAAAAAGAGCAAATCCAGTCCGTGGGGTTCCGCCACACCAAAAGCCAACACATATCATGACGGTTGTAGGGGACCGTTTGTCAGTCAAATGTTCCACACAATCTGATGAGCCTGTGTGACCATCGTGTGTGTGTGTTTATCTTTCC
Source organism: Anopheles stephensi (assembly GCF_013141755.1). Lineage (NCBI taxonomy): Eukaryota > Metazoa > Arthropoda > Insecta > Diptera > Culicidae > Anopheles > Anopheles stephensi. The sequence goes on along the minus strand of NC_050202.1, from coordinate 16,145,772 downwards.
ATCGGATTTAATAATGAAATAAAATGGGATGTTTCCTATTGCGATACGATTGCACCATAGACGAGCGTTGAAACTTGACGGATGAAAACGCGTGAACAGATAGGAACTGTGGCAAAGCCATGTTTCCCCCTTTTGTGGAATCCTCTTATGTGGCAAAGAGCTGAGAGCAGCTAGAATTGATTTGTTGTAAATGACTGCATGTACTCGGCATATCGCCTACTGCAGGAGGAGTCTACGAGAAGGAAAGAATCCAAAATGATGAGCCCATTTGATTTTATGTCGCACTCGGGAGACGCACGCCGTATCCGGATCCTTTTGAACACGCTGATAATGAGATAAAACGTTGCTAGGAGAGTAGAGGAATCTACGTATATTGAGGGTGTTTTTTTGTGCGGGAATGTTATTCGAAGGGAATACTTTGCTGAGCGTGAAGATAATAATTAGATAGATGCAGTATACGATCTGGATGGCCGAACGGAATGTGCCGGATGGCCTAGATGGCTGGGAACTTCAGAATGGTATGAAATCACATCCTTACTTTTTCCCCTTATATAGGACCAACTATCGAACTTAGGATGATATTAATGTTGAAGAAACTCAGAAGTAGATGTCCAGGACCTCCTCAGGTTATCTAGACTTCTAGACTAGAAATTATTGTCTAAGACATTCTTCTCAGTTACTGGTATATAAAGGTAAATTGTCTGAATTTCTAAAGAGACCTGATCGTTTATCGGCAATGGCGCTGGTTGCTAACATAACAGCAGCGAGATCAAACCTTAAACCTTAACAGAATAATCAGGTCACGACCTTTCGTCAATGCTGTACCAAATAAAATAAAGCCGACATTTTGGTTCCTGTCCAGAATAGAAGAGTCAGTTTCCAACTCCAATTCATTCTCTTACTTACTTGCTTGCTTATCAGGCGCTACAAACGCTTCGGTCTTAGCCTGCTGCAACAATCCTCGATACCGCTCACGGTCCACCACCATATTTGCCCGAGTGAACGACCTAAAAGGACTTTACGGGTTGGTTCGTCCGGTGTCATTCTTATGACGTGACTAGCCTACTCGAGCCTGGTGGCACGATGGTGAGATCATCGTACAGCTCGCAGAACTCCTCCATTGTAGCGGCTCCTCCATTGTCCTTCCACACACACGAAGCCAAAATTCCTTCTGAGCGTCTTTCTCTTCAACGCTGCTAAGAGGGTCTCGTCAGTTTTGGACAGAGTTCTTGTGTCAGAGGCGTATGTTAGTACTGGAACTATGAATGTTCTGTACAGTTCATCAACTAAAATATGGTGTTCACAGGATTACAAGGGACGGTAGACTGCAACCTCTGATTACGGCAACAAATCCTTACAAAATCGCTTCTTCAAGAAATTCTAGACATCATAGAGAAACAGAAATTCTTCAGAATCAGAAGTATAGAAAACTAAATATCCGAGCTTATAAATAATTCCTTGCTTGTAAACGACCACTTGGCACGTTACGTTACTAGGCAAAAAAAAACCCAAACAACAACCCAAAAACTAAAACACACTCAACCTCATCTACCGGTGCAAATTGACAGCCGGCGCATTCCATCAACATCCACATTAACACAGCACAAGCGCGCACGTCGTCCGTGCCCGGCGCAATGGATTCGCCCCAACGGGTATAAAATTAGTCTATTAATTCTTAACAAACCATCACTCAACCTGTCGTTCAGCGACTTCGTAATTCAACATGCAACTAAAAAGTGATGTTGTTACGAGTAATGCATTCCAATTTGTTTGTCTATCATTTTATCTGGTAAAACCGGCAGCAGCACGAACCCGTTCGAGCCGGACTGGATGAAAACGAAACCGTGGATGAAATATTTGCCACCGACCGACCACCGCGATATCTGGCCCGTCTGGCGTCACTCGGTGGAGCAGGATTACGATGGAGAGCTCTAGTGGCAGGTGGTTCCAGACGGTGAACAGATTGTGTATGTATCCATCCACTCTTGCAAGGTATTACGCTCGGACGCCAGACCGTGCCCAGCCACACGTCCACGTTGTTGCAGTGTGCTGTCGTCTGTCCAGTTTAATTTTATATCACATATTTTGTACGTGAAAATAGTGAAGCACGAGCGCGCGCGTAGGTTGAAGCTGTCCACCATATAATGGAGACGATGATTTACGATGTCCCACTAATCTTCAATCGCGCGTACCAATGGTAATTATTATAGAGCAAATGTAAAGCGTTTTGGATTTTTATAAAGCCAGTTTTTTCTATCTCCACTTTCGAAAGCTTCCCTTATCGGCTAGTTTCATTTATCACCCAATTAAAATTCATCGTCGCTTCACATGCTGAACGACCGCCGTTCCCACAAGCGTCTCGGTGACATTGAAGCAAATAAAAAAATGATCAGGAATCGTCGTTCCTGTATTGGATTTATCATCGAATATTCAATATAATTGCTACGCTGAAGACATCAAATTATCGCTTCTCAACTTCAAACAGGTTTTCGAACGAAAAACCATAGCTTAATTTCATAGAACTTCCGTTCTGGGCTGGGACGATTGACTGAGGAACTAACAAACAAAAACTAGAACCTCCCCATAGGGAGTAGGAGCCTCCGATAGCAGATAAACATTTGTGGCATTTTTAATTAAGCTGTCAAAAGCCTAATGACAGAAATCGACATCTAACGACATCAAAAAGATTATTGATCTTCGCAGGATAGAATATGTGTTTTCTAGGGAATTTATTTAAGATTGCTTTACCTCCAATCGTAGAATATTGAGCATCATTCGTTCTTTCAACAGAAACGTTCGATCCCAGAAACTGAAACGGATGAACTTGACAAAAGCCAACGGGCTTATGCTTCATTATTTTTGCCGCAACTCTTCACTGATGAATAATTCCACCCGAACCTCGCGCGGAAGGGTCGATTTCAGCAAAATGTAAATATTCACCATAAAAACAAACGCAAAGCCCCCGCCCGGTTCGTTCCCACCAAATGTCCGTAAAAACCTCCCCAAGCTCTGGGTAGAACAAGATGCGGAGAAAAATTAGTTGCTGCTTTTGTGCGCACTGTCGTAAAAATGTGCTGATAGATGAAATTTCTCCAGAACCATCTTTCGTCTGGGGGTTAGCGATTCTTGGGCTGGCGACCATATTCACCATTTGATTTAGTCGGAAGCTTGTTTGATGTTACGCTGCTGCTGGAAAGGGTATAAAAATAGGGGAGAGGACGTGCCTGGCATATCAATGTAATCAATCTCACTTGCCACATGATAATCGTAGATTTTGGGACTGCGTAGACTGTAGCGTCGAAAAAAAAGTTTGGCAGATTTGTTCTAATTTCTCAGACAAGACACACAAGATCCCAACACACAATCTGGATAAAAAATCTACTTCAATATACAGTATTTCCTTCAGTAGAAGAGCTATCGTTTTCTCATCTTATCGGGTCGTCGAATCCGGCAAGATACACGTATTGACCCCTTCTTTGGAGACAAAGAAAGATTGCTGCTAGCTCGAAAACTGACATCACAGCATCCCAACTTTTGCGGTATCGGAAGGCAAGTAGCTACCGTAAACCCTATTGCCTCCCAGGATCCCATCTGTCACCAGAGACTCCCTCTCTCTCTCACACACAGAGACTATTCATTACAACGTGACCATTCCATCTTATTCGGATTAACGCCAGAAGTAATTTTCAAGAATTTCTCTCATACAATCTACTGGTGAGTAATGTAAGTCTCTGCCGTCGATGAAAGAAAACTTTCTTAACTTGCCTTCCCTTTTGGAGTACACAACCGGTGTGCAGCAGTACGAAAACAGGAAAATCCCTAACTAGGACACATGATGGATAGTGAAAAATAGTCTTTGCTCCAGTTTGACTCGCTCCACTATCATCATGCATAACCGACAGCACAATCTATCATCGTAACTTGACAGATTCGTTTCACCAACGGTTGGGCAGGCAAAGTAGGGCTTGCTCTGCTGAGGACTCGGACAAGAACGGCCAAAGCAGTGACACCCATCCGAAAGCGATGACGCAGTCGTAGTAGTAAGCCTCACAAGCCCTGGATCACGCCGGCCGAAGTTCACCGGAGCGAGCTTAATAAGTTGTGAAGCCAAAGGAATAACGAATGTGCCAAACTTTGGTGACAAACAAGCCGGAAAGTGGGAATTGATGGTCCGGCATTATTATGTCCAGAGTAGCCCCCGAGACCAGAGCGCAAGCCAGTTCCATTCCACGCGATATATTGTTACACACGAGATTGACGGTTTTTTCTTCACCTTTGAATAAATTAATGCTTTGACAAAATATTGTCCCCGGTGCGCCATATATTGTGGGAATCACGCAAAAGTGGATCATATTTCGTTTATTAAAACATATAACAACACCTAGTGTCGATTCGTGGCTTGGTGTGCCGTGAGGAGCCACATCAATAGATTATTACCCCGTTCCAGGAAGCTTTATCTTAAACGCGGACGAGATGTTCTGCGCCCATATATGCGTGTTTTCACTCGAGTGGACGGCGCCGCTTTCAGGACACAAACATGAGCCGGAGCAGTCGCGCGGCATAGACAGCATGCTGACGAGAGTGAAATGTGTACCCCTCCAAAGCAGCAGATCGGCTCATTTGCAAACAAATTGTTCCTGGCTCTCCGGTGGATGTTACGATGATGCTGGGAGCTTGATGTATGCGCGTAAATTTTTCTTCCTCTACCATGAACAAATGATGCGTCGGAGACAATAGCGGAAGAACGCGCCTTTCGTATATATGTGTGTTGCTGAGCTGTTGTGAACGATGGGCGCATACAATTTAACTGGAGCCCGGGCCCGACCGCTAGTGTTTCGTTTTATTTAAATGTTTTATTTTCTATGCATATTTTGTACCACGCCGCTGCAGCATGAAACAGTAAACATTATGCAAATCGCCCATAAAACCATGCCGGCCCGGAATGGTCGGACAAGCGGCAGGCATCAGCACTGCTCGCAAGTAACGACGAGCGAAACCATGTCATGTCAACCACCAGTCGGACGACGGACCCTGGCATGAAAGTGCCGGGTCGGCACTGGGCGTCTTTTGAAGCGGTATCCACACGGTATCGATAACCACAACGTTCACTTGCCCATTTTTGGAATCAAGAAGTGACCTTCTGTGACTATATCGAATTTTTAAGAGCTAATGCTGAGTAATGCAGACACATCACTTAGTTGGATCAATTGTACGTGGTTGGATATTTGAGAATTTCTGTCGATTTTAGCAGCAGTTCTCGATGGCTCCTCCATTTACGTCTTATATTACAAATGATTCTTCAAGAAATCAGCCCACAGAGGCTAAATTTAAATCTCAATATTCTTTCTTGCAAACCGACCATTCACGTGATTCTGTCCAGATGTAAGTACTCAGAGGATAAGTTTATTGATCTATTTGAAGTTACGGGCCTTTGCGGTTACATATTCCATGAAACTGTCTGAGTTTGACGTTTCTAAAGATGACCTCAGGAACACGATCCAAGAAGTAGAGCTATTCAGAGGGTAAAAAGGAGTACTTTTTGATATCAACATCAATATCCACCAAAGCATGACAATAGTACTTCCATGCTCCAATTTAATCAGCACTTGTGAGACTTGACGGACTTCGGTCAATGTCCAACAACTTCAACGCATATATCAGACTTCATGAGGATCAACTCTTCTATTAATGCTACTACTTTTCTAAGGCATTAAAGATTGAACTTCGCTGATTATTGGCTATCAGTTGATATAAAATACTCTCATCTTCTACTGGATAATGATAGATCTGTAGCAGATATTCATCCATTCTACTGCCCTTATGAATCCTACGTCCTTCATGTCCTTAATGTCCTTAATTTCTGTTCTTCACCTTTTTCAGTACAAAACAAATGAATCGCACAACTTCATCTAATCTGGTGTGCCATTATTCTAAACTGTTCCGGTAGTTTGCAGCGCCGATGAAAATAATTAGTTTTTGCTCATGCAAAACGCAACAGGTGCGCGCCCTGGCATCAACATCCACTATCAACGATAGTGTGGACCACTAACGCATTCATAAGCAAACAGTGGTACGGTCTAATTAGAATCGCTCACAGGTCTCATATGCGACTACACGCCACACGTAAGCTATCCACGCATCTCCGGCCAACATCGTACACTGCTCAGTTTTACTCGCCAAAGTACAATACAGCAACACAGGCCTGAGCTGTGCTGCTAGGTGATAAAATTACATTCCGATTTCACCTTTTGCCCAAAACCCCGGTTGCGTATTAAGCGCCGGGCTCAGCAACCGAACCCAGTCAGGCTGAAATTTAAATGTGCAATAAAGTGTCGAGTAAACAGTGTGTATGGGCCCGGCCCGCCGGTGCGAACGATTTCGCGCAGTTGTATTTTAATTAAAACGGCCGGCCAAAAGGAGAGCCTGCAGCTATGCTTTAATTATGTTTAGAGTCAAATCCCGGAATGCACGATAGCTTTAGCGTTCGCGAATTTTCCGCAATCGTCGTCTGCTGCCTGGCATCTTATTTATGCTATTTGGTGGCGGTGGTGGTCGATTCATGTAATTTGTTGATGCCGTTTAGGAATATTTTATGGAACCCGGAGACTAGGAGAAGAGAAATGTTACACTCACACCATTTGATAGAAATCGGGACACAAAAACATTTCTCCAGCAACTAATTAAATTGTCAATAACCTATTTCGCTATGTTAATGCTTAGAATCAATATTTTGTGGATTATGTTACAAATTGACGTTTGTAGCTAGAATCTTGCAGTAGTTACCATCATAGCCAATAGCCAAAGTAATAAGTCTTTAATGATGGCGTTTTTTTCCATTATAACCCGACACTAGACACCTTCAGCTCGATGAAAGTTTGCCCACTGGCTGGGTAATCTAATTAGAAAACTAGACACATAATTCATAATTACATTGTTAATAATTAAATACCATCGGATTGGCCCTGTCGGTGGAGAAACTTTATCCACCGTCCGTACCAGGCGACGTCCACACTAACAAAGGGCAAATGCTGCGCTCGAGGAGACGCTGTTGGTGCAATCTAGCCAGAAGAGAAAGATCTCATCCCGCAGGCTGCTCGAAACGTGTCTGATGCAAACGACGACTTCCGCCCCCCGCGTGACGATCTGACCAAGGGCAGGGACCATATCATCAACATTGCCCCCATACAAACCGTGTGCTAACGCTGCACCACGGATACCTGTGGCAGGACCGGAAGCGCCAACAGCAAACAAAAAATGGCAATCTCTGGACAAATCCCCGCGAGTTATTCGTGACCAGACGTGCAAAAAGTGGGCTGCTGCTACCCTACAGTATCAACAACAACAGTTGCTCGCACACAATCACGCACACAAACCTGGTGTTTTTACAGATGTGCTGCTTTCACTTTCTTCTCAGTGATGCTGCTTGTGCACCAAGTCGGCAGGGAAAGTAATAGCACACCATCATTGACAGGACTCTGTATATTTTTTTCCACTCCATCTTTGTTTTATGTGGTGGAAAATTGAAGATACTTTTTCTGCTTCGTCGGGAAAATAGAAGATAAGACACACAACGTCTTTTTTTTTGCATCTACAGGAACAAAGAGATAACCGTACCGGAGAAGAGTAATTATGAAAGTTTTACCACAATTTATCTCTTTCTTTTCTTTCTTCTCTTTTTAATTTAGCATAAGCAAGAGGAAAACCCCTGGCAGATGAAGTTTATGTACCCTCGTTTAGTCTCGACACAAAAAAAAAGTTAATAAAATCTTCTTTTGAATCAACTATATAAGCCACACTTCAAAAGCGGGTCAGTTTTTGCAAATGCATCTCTTTTAATTGCAAATATTTTTTGAAGATTTAAATACTTCATGATTTTTTTTTTCTTGAAATAGCGTTTGTTAACTTTATAATCCAGTATTAAAAATAGTTGGGGGAAATCTTTTCTTTTCTCTTAAAGAAAAAAGGAAAATTTACTTTTCCATCTTTTCCAGCATTCTTCAACAAAATCTCCGCTATCAAGATATGGAAAAGCGGAAGGAAGGAGTGAAAAGAAAAGCTCCTCTTCTTGCACACACTTACGATTATAAAAAAATCCTGAAGTTATTCTATACGCTCCAAGATAATAAAAAACGAGTGAAAACAGACACAATTCCTACTACGTTCGAACAAGCAGGAACGGCACCGCAACCAAACTCCTCGCAGTTGTGTGTGTTTTGCTTGACAGCTCAGCAAGTCTGAAGTGGAGCGACTACAGTGCCAGATATTTGTTTGTTCGCGCACAACAATTGTGCATTGTTGCAGCTGCACTTCACGTGGTACACACTTCAGCTCGACAAAAATGTTCAGCCCACGAGACCGAGGGACAACCTTTCCCTTTTAAAAGGGATGCTGTATAGTCGGGGATTTTTTTTCTCTACCTCTCTCTCCAAATTCATTTGCTTTACCGCCTACAATATTTTGACGGCGAGAGCGTTCCGAGGGAACGATTCAAAATTCACATATTTATGCGGATAAAGGCCCTTATGGAGAGGGCGCGCGCTCGGTCGGTTTATTACCTTCGGTTAATTATTGTTTGCTTCGGTTTGTTTAATGCTGGTGAAGTACACGCGCCTTTACAGAACATCTGTTTTCGTTTGCAAAATGCGTACAAAGCAATGTATAATAACAGGGCAAAGAATCAATCATTCATTTTAATTAAAAAAGGATTTAATTATGCGATTTTTGTACGAAATAAACTGGTATTAAAATGCTTGCTTTTGTTTCTGACCTTCAAATACTTTAGTTCTTCTTGTTATCAAAATATTTAACCTAACCTTAAACACAGGGCTTCAAGCCGAAATAGAGACACATTCGTACAATCATTCCAAAATTTACACCTCGGCGCACTTGCTATCAAATCGTTGTACCATCATACCGAAACCACGATTGCTGCTACCGGTGGAGATGCTTGTCAACTGCCATTATCATCCATTACGAGCCGTCCAAAATGCGGTGAGTAATAGGCTACAAATTCAGAAGCCGCAAAGGAAAAACCCCCTACGAACCAAATTATATGCCATCACGCAACGTACAACTTTTTTTCCTACAGGGAAGCAAGATGAAACGCAAGTAACCGTAACGGCGGCTTACGATAAAGAGTACACCAGTGGAGCGACGAGCTACCGTGTGCTGGAAGGGAACAACAGCCCAAAAAATCACGGAAAAGGATCTCAAGGACACACGGTTGGGCAACAGGGTGGTATGTTTTCATTATTTAGGCACAATGGTCTGTGGCGCAACACACACACCTTTGGGGACCTTTGGGAGCCATGTTGCCTCCCACAACTGAAAATGCTACATTTGATAGATTGCACACGAAAGTGTGTTGGAGTGTTGGAGAATTTACATTCGCCGCTGATTTGAAATGACAACCATTTTTGTTGCATTTGATATTTGAGGTATACGTCTCAGTAGGCTAGGGACGCAATTGAATTACACATACAGTGGTGGTCACAGAAATGAGTTTATCGCAGATTTTGCTAGGCGACAGAATATTTTTTACGACAATATTTTTTTATTATTATTTTAATTTACTTTTTAGTAACCGATTTTTATGAAAGATTTTCTAAAATGTCAGCCTGGAATAGAAACAATATCTTCCAATACGTTAAAGGATTTACATAGCCCATCGAGCATCGTAAACCGCCAGAGAATTGTTGTGGACCGCAACTTTGCTACCGTAAACTCATAATTAGGCATCGTGAATCTCAAAATGGCATAGGGAACTATGAATCAAGCAACCCAAATGCCGAAGACCAGAAATGTGAGAAATATTCTCGAAACTGGTCAAATTATCGCGGAAAAATTCATTGTAAACACAGTTCTAATAATGATAATTTTAGATTTTTTTCAAAACATTCGGTCGATGAGTAAGAAATATGACAAGCAAGTCAGTAACCTTATTTTAATGATCACCACTGTACATCCTATTTTAATTCGCTTCCTTGCTCTGTACTAGCGGTAAGACATTCACCGTTTCATTTGTATCGAAATACATCAGTGTTCGCACCGACGTCCGACAGTGACACACCATCGTTATGCACCACATTAAACTAGCGTCGATATGTCAAAGGCAAATGGTACCTACTATGTATGCACACCCACGGAAAACACTACCGCTACGGGTTAATAGGTGCTAATAGGCTAAAAGAGAGATGTTTTCCCCAACAACAAACTTATGTTTTCTCAGATCGATACACCGACGGGGCATAAAATAAATGGTCGCGCGCCCACACACGATCGGGCCGCTGTTCTCACACGCCTAGCGACGTCCTGTTACAAAACGTACAACGAAACCTCGGATTTAGCATAATGCACCAAACCCATATCGTCGTCGTGTTGCTTCATACAACTCATATCTTTCCAACGTTCCAACATTTGCGTCTTGTTCTTCCGTAGAATTGCGTTTGACAGCACTGGGAGTACCAGCAGAAAGCACATTATCTGTCCCACATAATTGCTCCCGGGAATTGGACGCCTTCGTCGACGGAAATTGGATGCAAACGTGGTTAGAATAAGTGGCGGCATCTATCGGTGCCCACCCGGTACCGTGCGCTAATTGAAGCCGGCGCTGTTGCTACCGGGCGTTCGGAGCGGAATACCTTGTGTGGAGGAAGTGATACAGCGAGTCAGACACTCACTACACCACGAAAAGCCGTCAAGGGATTCAGGCTCCGAGCTGTGTGCATTATCCGGATTCTTCTGGTGTATGCAAATTTGTGCTCCATCAAATGCAAACCTTCATTTGCTGTGAGTGCTTTTATCTCCAATCGAAAGCAGCGGGATGTATATATGGCTTGGGAAGATTCGTAGAAGTTAATAGTGGTAGGATGTACTGCAGGATCAAATATGATACACGGAACGAGCTTCCTGGTTAACTATGTCAACTTAACAACCAGACATTCGTAGTAAAACAAACTCGAACATCTTGTTCCCCGTGAACCAATGCAACTTTTCACTATTTATCTCATGCAATCGTTGCTGGTTGCGCCAGGAGAAAGGCCTGCATCCGTCAATTGCCAAGAGTAAGGACGGTCTTGAGCGACGTAATAAAAATAACTAATGTACCATTCCATCGCTTCTTGCAACGGGTGTCTGCTGTCATAATCTATGCAGTTGCTCCGTCAATACGAAATGATCCTCCGGGGCAGAGTCAGAGTTGCACTTTCGGGAGAGGCCACAGCACTATCAACAAACCATAACCATTACCGGCACCATTAGCGTGTGTTGGTTGCGCGTTCAAGACGTTCAGGCCTTCCATCAGAAATCTCCGTCGTCGACACTTCGCGTCGCCGATAGTGTATCCGCCGGCGTGACCACCGTAACCCCCAACAATTGGTTAAATTATACCTCTCCTTTTCTCTGTCTCATCTGGTAGTCCACGACAAACAAATTGGAATCGTGAACAGAGGAACCAACCCATTCCCTCTGTAGCAACTTCGGGTTTGTTGGCCAACAACGCCAGCAAAAAAAGACCACGGTGCAATTGTATGTTGATGGACGCCATAGGAACAGGGACCAAAAGCTGGACGGGTGAGAAAACGGATGAGCAATTAATTTAGCTACAAAATGCAATTGTGGGAAGTGGTGCACTCTATATATAACTCTTTTTTCTGTGTTGAGCCTCCCATGCGCTCTTTCACTAATTACCGGATTAAAGGTCCCGCAGAAATCGTTCATTTTTGACGCCCCGACGATTGAAACGATGGAGTACATGACCGGCTGGCTGGGGCCAGACAAACTAACGAGCGAAAATATGAGAGCTTCCGCTGCACATCGTGCTACTTTCGCGGCGTTTCGCCAGCCATCATGGTAAACAATCCAGCGATTAACAACAAGCGCACAAATATTTCGCCGAACATTGCCGGAGAATGGTGTACTTCCAACCAGCGTGGCAGCAGCAAGACATTAAATTGCTAATGAACCATCATTTCGGCGACGGCATCTGGGCTCTCATCTATTTGTTTTGATAATTATTTATGGCATACTTCCGCGTCGTAACCATCATCTCGCTACACGACGACACTCTTTTTTTTTTGGTGTCTGTTGGGAGCATCCAGGGGATTAACGGTCCTCACTTTTCATTTGAGGTGCGTTTTTGATGCTTTACTATCATACTTTCGAGTGAACTTTATAGCCACGTCACAGCAACATCCCGTCTTCGTAAATGAGTTGTTATCGCTCCGGCCGCACACACGGTCTGGTCTGGCGATAGAGTTAAAGCGATGATTCCTAGGGACAAACTGTGTCAACGTGGGCGACGTGTCTGTGGACGTCTGACCGAGACCTTCCCGCCAACTGCTCGAGAGAGTGATAGAAAAATATAGAATAACCCAACGCGACGGAAAGGGGCAGCAAAGCACAAAAAACGCATTCTCTCAGATAGATACACTCGTAAAATGCTTAATTGATCAACGCCTCCTCCTGCAGCTTTGTCTCCACACACGGGAGGGAAAAGTGTCTTCCTGGGCCAAGTCGTAGAAGCAAAAGAACTCAGAGGTTTTTACTCTTTTTCAATCCTAGGGCCACCATCAGGAAACCGTACATATCGCGCTGGTCGACGACGTGTGTTGGGCAGTAAATTATACGAGCAAAAAGATGATCAACCCGTGGCGGTGTTTGCAGGGTCGTTGGATACCTCCTAAAACAGGACCAACAGCAAAAAAAAACAGCACACGACAAGGGCTAGTTTAGCTTCCGGACGTGTGTATCATAGATGGGACACACACACACTCTCTTCCGTCACACCACCCGAACTCCCGGCGTCCGAGCCAGGAAGCCAAACCCAACTTGTCGGTTAATGGCCATCAGCATCAGATTAGGTGGCCGGGTTTATGTGTCCCCACGGAAGCCAGCAACAGGGACATGATGGTGCACATGCTACATGTTCTCGGTGTGGATGGATGGATGGAGAGAATGAAAGTTTTCCGACCGAGGTAAGCCAAGCGTTAAACGGACCACACTCAACTCAGCTCCCGACCGGCAGTTTATCATTTTCTCAGCCAATTTTATTACTTTCTAACCCATTACAGAACTCATTTGTACGCTAACACATATTCGCCTTCTGATGATATGGGTGGCAAACGGATGGTCTGAAATTTGTTCCCTGTGTTCAAGTTGCTGGTGATGTGAAAGTCAAAAAAAATATCATAAATAATTATATCAAATACCTTAAATGGAGTCTAATCTTTGCGCTTGGCGTAGAAAAAAAAGATAAAAATTAAAATCTAACCTTTTAAATCAATATGTTGTTAATTTGAAATAAAAATTCTAGCAAAAAAATCCTGGATGAATCAGAAAAGGTCGAACTCCAGGTATCTAGGTCCAGATATTAGACACAGCACAAGATAAAGTTCATGAATTCCAGATTGAACTGGACATTTGCGTACTTCCTCGATACCACTCATCAGCACATGAGTCATCCACAAACATTGGTTTCAGCAAAGTTTAGACCGAAATGTTTCAGTCCAGTTTTACTTATGAATTATCCAGTTCAACTTAGACGAAGTTGAGAAACTGTTACAGAGTCTGGTTCTACCTATGAATTGTCCAGTTTATTTTGACAAGAGTAACAACTTGTCCCAACAATGCAAGTTAATGTCGAAAACCCTCGAAAAGCTTTACTTCCTGACGCTATGCTGATGCTTTGCTTTGTAAATTCATCAAATCATCTGAACTTGATCCACCTCTCTATACAGCAGCCATTGCTGTCTACATCTGTCTAGCTATCTGTCTGAGCTGTCAGAGCTATCTAGTTTCTTCTAACTAAAAGCTCGCTAGAACCCAACAAGAATTTTATTATTATTGTACTTTGTTTTTTTGTTAAAGAGCTCTCATTCATCTCTCTAGGTCTATCTGAGGTCATAGCCAAGACTGCCCATCATTCCACGTTTTTTAAGAGCAATGTAATTGAAACGTAAAACGCCAGTTAATTACAACTTTCGCACACGCCCAAAGTATCCATCCAAAACCTAGTCGTAATAAGAACCTGCTTTTGGAATTAAAATTATAATGTGTCCAAAAACTTCAGTAGCCATAATAATAAAAGCAGCTCAACTCGAATGACATCTTCAAAGGAAGCTTTTGGGAACTTCTTGGCTCACCTCGCACATTACTTAAAATTTTAATAGCCCCATAAAACCCGTTTATAGTTCATAATTTAGCTAGGCATAAAATTTTAGACATAAATCATACTTTCATTAGCCAGAAAGGCTTGGCCAAGCGAAAGCTACTCCCAATCAAATCTTGAACCAGATATGCTAAACACTCCCGGAAGTAACTACATTTACGCCGTTCACCAACCAAGCAGCCTCATGAGCATATTGTCGGCTAATTGGCAAATATTTCATTGAAAGCAGTAAAACTATTTCCTCGCTCAATTTTGTTACATTTCTGCACTAGTTAGGCTCTAATTTAGTGCGCATTTCCTTGGTCTTGGATCATTAACATGGCCGCACGGTTGCAAGAGCCGCGTCAACGCGCGTTCCAGATTCCGTGACTTTTTCATTCACTTCGCGCCGCCTTTCACTAGGTTCTTCCCTCGGGCAGCAAAGGTACCGGACCGTTGTAAAGTAATTTAGGGAAAAACTAATTACAACAATAAATTACCTTTCCCACGCACCGGACAGGCATCCCAAAAACCAATAAAAGCAAACCGAAGTATAACGGGATGGACTAAGCGAAGCAAAAAATAAAAGCAGAACCACGAACTTTCAGCTAAATTGAAACATTTGTTATTGAAATCGTGCCAACCCGCAGGCCAAAAACCGATTTGACGACATCTTTTTTTTCACATCGCCGATCGGTGGGCGACTCTTGACGACGGGCCAACAACAAGTTTTTACACACGATTCACCAGTTCTCCACGGCTGGTTAAGGTGATTAAAGGTAAACGTTTGGGTTGAGCAGACAAACCCGGTGGGAGCTGGAAAAAATCACACACACACACACATTTGAGGGTCGTTTGTCCGACGATCGCTAATATCACGATTTGGTCATCAAACTACCAGGGCGCGCGCCCGGCATACATATGCACGGTAGTCTCCGTAAACGTAAACATCGTCACAGCCCGAGATAGAATTGTGCAAGCCGCCGAGTCGAAGGCAGGGATCGGAAATAATGCCCAAATAGAGCCATCAAACGATGGGAGATGCTGCTGCCCAGTCGTTCGATTTGATCGTGACAGCGCAAACCACCATCAGTAAGTCCAATATTTTTTAGGTCGAAAATGCAAACATCGCCATCTAGGGTTTCGGGTCCCAGGTTACACACCTTCAGCAGAGAAGTACCCTGTGGAAGGATGGGCGAAAATCAAGCCGGTGAAACCGTTTATCCAAAATCTGTAATCACAACACCAACGAAAGAGGGGTTTGGTCATTAGCAGTTCTTATATGCAAAGTAATGGACTCTTCCCAGGCGATTTATCGGTACGCCGTGGTACACACCTCCGAGGTATTTGCCGCAAAGAAAGAAGGTGCCAATTTAATTGCTTTTTTACCAAATTTCAGTAGCTCCAGACTGTTTAAATTACAATTTACGTTAATTTACTTGCACGCCAACAAAAAAAAAAACACAGCCCAGCTCTCATCGCAATCGCTTAAATTGATCTCTCGTCTCCGACGCTTCTCCACCGGATGAGGGCGCTACGACATCAAACAACACACGAGAAGAGGTGCATCAGATCGTGCTAATGATCTTGGCACGAAAAATGATAATCGTTCTCCAATAACGAGCTGCTTCGTGTCGCATTGTCTTGCCGCTGTGAAGATGGGACACCAACCAAGCATCCAATCCAGCAGAGACGAGTCCTCCTATCCAAAGACGGTAAATGAATACATCCACCGAGAAGGTGTTGCCGGGTAATGATAATGGCAGGCAGACGACAGGGAAAGGGCAGCAAACTAAGTTAATAGAATGCATCACTAATTTAATGCACTTTGTTGCCTGAAGATACAAGTAAGGTCAACTGCACAGGATGCCGAGAGAGAACTCTGTGACCTAACTTGCCTGACCATATTTTCTTACAAAATCCTCTGACACATCTTCCAGGAGATTTCTCGCACACACACACCGAGCTAGTAGAGCAAATTAAATAGCACTCAGCAGATCGAAGATCCTTCCATCGGTCAGCGGACGTTGAACGTTTGAACATTGACTTGGAAGTTAATGAGATGCACATACCTGCAAAAGAAAAACAGGAAAACAAGAAAATACCATTAGTGCGCGACACCAATACATAGTAGTGGGATGGTAAGCGTAATGGCGCTAAGGTGATGCATATCGACACACATCTTACAGTTGGCGAACAAAAAAAAAGTGCAATAAAATGTACAAGAGATGTACAACGAGAGACGATCCAAGCAGCGGTAAGACGTCGGAGAATACCAAAACCGAAAAAAGCATCGTGATGGTACACACTTTAAGCATTACACATTCCCGGAAACACGTGCGATACCGTTTGCGGCAACGGTGAAGGATTCACACGAGACCTTTCGCGATGCTCTCGTCCGACTCCGTCCTCATTTGCATGCAATGCTAATTTATTTAGCACCGTTAAAGTACAATCCCGGTTCCCCTCCGATGGATGAGACCGACACATGTCACTAGCTTGTACGAACGTTAGCCAAACGTTAGGCCCGTCGTTGTAGTACGTGCAGGGAAAGAAAGTAGTTAAAACTATTCCGACGAAAAATGTTTCCCATCGTAGCAAATTATGTCTCCCCAGCACATAACACAAGACACAAGAGTTTATGGCTCGAAAATCACGGCCACCATCGGCGTGCGACACACGGTCATAACCTAACTTCTTGTTTGAGCAAACACACACACCATAGGCCCGTATAGGCTGATGAAATGCTTTTATTAGGGTATATTTTTGCCAAAACATGATAACATTCCCGGGGCCATATAAAAAGCGCCATAAACAAAACACGCTGCGAGGACACGCTCAGGTCCAAAACTAGGAACACACTATCGTAAATCACAAAAGCACAACACTAACCGCATACAGTGGTGGTTGGTGATGTAAGGTCACTAGGTGAATCATTCCGGCTTTTTCATGACAGTAACCTATCCGTTATTTTGAATCCTATTATGTCGTTAATAATTACTCTTTCTAGAGTAAAATATGGCAAACGGCAAAGATAATGTAAAACCAAATAAATAAATTCCAGGTAAAAATATAAAAAAGTATTGAATTTTTCTTAATTATTTACTTTGGATAAACAACAACTGGAAAATTTATATAAGCTATTCAAAATATTGATCACGTATTATGATATGGTTGATGTTATTTGAAGTTTATTAACTTATTTATTTATGTGTTATTTTTTAAAGCATTACTGCTCGACACAATACTGCGAATTTATTTATTTCATTTCATTTTGATCGACAATACGGCTTCAGCCGTCATAACAAATGTATAAATAAAAATTTCATTTTGATTTTTTAAATTCATCACGGTGCTTGGATTTACCATACTACCAAAAAACAATTTCAGAATCATGAGGTGACCAATCTTTAAAAAAAAACTCTGAGTATTCTTTAATATTCCAATACTAATATACTTTGTTTGACGTAAATCTATGCAATGTCCCTTGTCTGTTTTTTTTTTAACTTTGCAACTTAAATATAAAATTGCTGTCATAATTTGATGATTGGTTTTTCGACGGCCTTAATTATCTAAATATATGAATATTCTTATATTTTGTAGTTGTCCAAAATACTGGACGAAATTGTCTATGTTTTCAATTCTAAGTAATCTCACACAAAAATATTCGATTTGAGAAAAATTATCATTTTTGTATGGGATCGTAATCCTAGTCGATCCACCCATCCTCTCATCCTTACAATCTCTTTGTCACGGAAGTTTTTACGCAAATTTAATAAAAATCAAAATTATCAATATAAAAAAGAAGTTGAAAAAAAAACATATCAAAATAATGTAATTGGGGAGCGTTTATACTCGACCATACATTTACGGCCATCACTGTATACAAGAAAAAAAACACACACACCGATACAAACTAACATCCCGTAAAAATCTGGTAGCAATGCCAGCCAAACACCAGCCAAACAAGGCGGTAAAATTGTATGTTTGCTTGTTTTAGCGCGACGTTAAACAGTACTCGTAAAAATTACAACCGCCGTGAAGACCAAAATTTGCATGCTTTTCTCTCCGTGCCCGTGGGTCCCATTTTCTCGGCCTGTAGGTACTATTTAAAAAACACGCCTGCCAGCAAACCAGACGCCCATGAAACGGGGGGATTTTTACATGCAGACCAAGCGCAGCATAAAACATATCTACGAATTGATGCTAGAATCAGGTGTACACTTTCGTGCTATGCAGTGTCGATCGGTTTCCATCATAAAGCGAACACACACCTTTCACGCCTATTAACCGCCCCTTTGACGCTGGGCGACTGTGGAGTAATGTTGGGCATGGTGTCCCAGTACAAACATCGTTCCAGTCATAATAAACAGCAAACGGTTCTTCTGCCGTCCACCTTCATATCACCATCCATACCGTGATAAATGTCAGTCGAAAATTGGAATGCAAAGAAACGGCTGAACAAACGCCAGAAACCGGCATAGGCCAGGAGGAGTCCAAGAGTACATGAAACTCATGCTAAAGTTATTTTGTATTATTTTCCACTACTGTTGGCTCAGTACCAACTGGGTATGTGCTGCGGATTCGATAGTTTCTGGAACTGGAAATAACCATTTTAATTGCGAATAATTAAAATGTAGGTACACGCCACTAGCCGCTTTGCTATTTGCGATCGTCGGAGCGATAGTGCGAATTTTAATTACTTTCTGTCAGTATGTTTTTATTTGTTTGCCATTCACAATGCATGTCAGAGCGTGTTTATGCAGAGAGAAAATTGAATAACACGTCAGCAAGAAACCATGTTGAATACCCTGTTGTGTTTTAGTTTTGCTGCGTGTCGCGGTTACTTAATATGCAAAGAATTGCAATTGATTGCGTTTACCAAAGCATGATGAGAATGTTCCCCAGGTGTTCACAACCAAAAATACAGGTTCTACTTTAAAACAACCATATTTCACAATTTTATCAAACAGCGATTTAAATTCTTCAACTTAAACAATATCAGCATATAAGTCCAATCACGGCTTCGGTCTGCATTCCAACTGCATCATTAATACGAATTGACTTTTATTGACTGACCGATGGCCACTGGTGTGAGAATGCTCGTTTGCAGACTGAACTAAAATGTAAATTCACACAAATCACCTATAATTGCACTCCAAGCTCCCCTTAACTGTTGGGTGGAATGATGCTGCCGTTATCATACAATCGACTGAGTATTGCTCATCAGTGGAATTTTAATACGACCCAGGACTCCCACCAGGATTCCCTGTCAGACAAATGCACATACGTGGAAAATGGCAGAATATGACGCCATTATAATGCTACACGTTAATTGCGTAGCATTTGTCTGCAATGAAGTAATAAAATGAATTGCAAACATTTAGAACATAAGTGTGTGGCGTGTACATTAGCCGGTGCTCATTATTGCCACTTAATATTGGCTCTACATACAATCGAAAAATGAAACATTTTCGGTGGTAATGGTGACTGTAGCATAATAACATTCGACTGCATTTGAAACGCATGCTCAATTTAACCACGTGCAAGCATTATTAACTAAGTGAATTCATTAGCTTAGACGAAAAAGCGTTGTCTGAGCAAAGTCATAAAAGTTAATATTTTCTAACTCCACTCGACTATGAATGGGAGCGGTTCTATGGTAGTTGCGACAGTGGCGCAGGTCTTCACACGGCAGGACCGGGGTTCAAGTCTCATCAGAGCCGTTCCCCTATAGAGAGGACTGACTATCCAGCTGTGCGGTATCAATAAGTCTAGTAAGCCAGAAATGGCAGGCATGACCTAATAGGTCGTTAGGCAAAGAAAGAAGAATAAGATACTTCAAATAATAGCATAAGTCAATATTGGTTTAATCCAGCAAATTTAGACCATATAAGTAAGCCAGGAAGAGACAGTTTTTAATTAAACTACAAAAAAATTTGATGAAGTTATAACGCTAAATATGGATGAAGACATGTTACCACTGCAGCAAAAATTGATGACAGCGTTTGAGAGACTTTGGTGCTTGATTCCACTTGAAGGTGAGATATTTGGACGTAAAGAGTTGATTTTCGTTTGTTTCAAGTTGCGGCAAAGATGCATATTAAAAATCTCCAACTTAAACAGTTCAGGACATTATTAAGATATGTGTCCACATCAAGGCACAATTATATATTCGAAGGTATAGGTACATTTCAAAAAAAGACAATCTTTCAAGTAGGTATAGAAGGGCTTCAAACTACTGATATCATGTAACATAGCTAGAAACTGTAAAGTGAATAGCTTCACTTCACTGGATTCTCCATATCTCCCAGAACATACGTTCCGACTAAGTCCCACGCTCATCAGTTTATCATTTTCGTCCAAAGATCCTGAAGTTCTAGTCTCAGAATACAAATGAATTTCAATTTTACCAGAACCAAGGTAAAAATTGCAGCCGCTTGTGATGAGCGTTTTATAAATTGAGTGAATTAACAAACACGAATGACACAATGTAACACATTAAACAAACCACGGAAGGGTTTTGTAAAACATCAACTAATAATAGTTAGACATCTCACACACAAAAGAAATTATGATAGATACCATCAAATGTAGGATAAAACACATATGGCTCTCGGTGTCTCGAATAAATATCTCCAAGAAAAAACATAACTTACTCCATTTTGAAATATCTTTGATAAATTGATATGACTTTGTTATTTCGTAAGTCGGCGTGAAATTTGAGCAGTGAAAGAATGTGTTCACACTTTTTAACCCACATTCTCAATGCTCAGCGTTCAGAACATCCAACCAAACCGTATGATCTGCCCTGCCCTGGTCGCCGCCATCACTCAAAGTCGGAGAGAAAAAGCATATGTCAGCGGGCCCGCCGTTCGGGAAAGTGACCTCTTCATGGACCCTTTGCGCTGAGCCTTCTATGACAGTCTAATCGGTGCTTGATGTAATCCAGATCGCATCCAGGCAGCAAACAACACCACACCACCACTCACAGTGTTGTTCGTTCTGTGGGAATCGGACTGTTTTATGATATTTCTCTGCTCGCCCTCTGTCTCACTAGTCTTGCCTGTCCCCAGCACACGCACAACTACTTGTCGTGAACGGCATATTTATTTCGTTGGTTCACAATTTATCAACAAACACAACAAACCACTCTTCTTTTCGACCACTCTCGGGTGAACTATTTTAATGGCGCACATAGTTTCTGGAAGGGACGACTTCAAGAAGAACAGACTGGGCGTTGTAATTCGTTTGGGTGAGTTTTCGTCACACACGTTCGATTGCACCAGATGCGCGCATGAGTAATTCTCAAATGAATTTGTAAGTATCGATCAAGTGCTAAGCAAACATCAAATATTGCTTTCGAAGTTAAAGAGGGAATTAAGGTTTTGGAGACTTAACGCGCTCTTGACGTGGAATATTCCTCTATAAATCGATGGGAAATTCAAAGACTCTGCACAGTGGTGTAAACTGATACCGTACAGTTTTGAGGCATATTTTTCTCAATTAATGTAACTCAATGACAACGCATGTCAATATTGGACAGATAAAGATTTTGAAATTATAGGTGAGAAGTTGTGAAGGTATAGAACAATATTTATGGCTGCGATTTCAACTCACACCTGAAAATATCACTTATACCGTATGTAAACGATAGCATGCATTCAAGGGTACACTCCCAAAGTCTGTAGCAATAATACTGAGAATCAGTAATGCCTGGGAGAAGAGTGTACACACTCGCTCACAAAACGCGTAATTTAACTGATGAAGTTGACATTCTTCGCCATTGCCAGCTGACCAACCAGCATACACATACCGGGGGTAAGTTAAATTTTATGGCCCATTCCCTTAATCACCTTGATCATATCGAATTGCCCTGCTGTTTCGGTGGCCTCCACCAATAAACTGTGCTGCTGAGCGCAGGCTGTAAGATACACCGAAGAAAGCTCGACGTTTAAATTATCACCACCCGATTCCTTTCAAACAAGCAGACACGCTTCATTACCTCCGACGCGTATTTTCATGAACGGTTTCGAAAGGTTTGCTTGCAACGGTATAGAAAGGGGGGGGGGGGGGGAAACGTCATAACGCCATGGGTTTAAATGTCACTTTTAACGAATGATTAAGATGTCGAACAAAAATCGGCTTAAATGGATAAACATTTCATTTCATCGTCATAATAAATGATGACAAGAATTTAAGGAATACTTGAACCATCAATTTCTGACGATTTTCCAGGAAAAAAATATTGAGGACACGTCATTCCTTAATCTCTATTCCAAGATTATCAAACCTAATTAAATTATGCGAATGTTACTTAAGAAATCTTATCTAAACATTACCTCTTAAAGACATCGATGCATGCAAAAACACACGTGGCAGGAGAATACGACAAAGTTAAACAAACAGACGACTCCACTGCCCTTCCTCCCTTTCCCTTCTACCTTCTTCCTGAATTACGCCGCATAAACGAAACACACATCGTATCCTGTCATCACTTCTTGGGCACGATAGAGCAAGACACGATGCGAGAAATCGTGGACGTTGCACTACTAAAAGCTTCATAGGTGCTCAAACCCACGACGTAAAAGTACGTCCTTTTTTCCTTCCTAAAACAAAGAAAAACACCCATCAACACTTGGAGCTGGTGTTTTGTTTCCTTGGTTGGGGCGGTTTGCTGTGCCATAAAAAACCTGGACTTCTCTCCCTTCACTCTTAACTAAACTCTGCCGAACGGCTGGGAGCTGGCTGATGGGGTGGCCGTCGCGAAGACAAACAAATACACTACACATGCCAACGAACTTCGCCTCATCCTGCCCCTCTCGCTATACTACACACGGCCAGTGTCAAGATATACACTTACTGCTTCCTGACAGTCACAAGTGCGCGTGTCTCGAAAAAAAAAACCTTCCTCAAAAGGGACGGAAAATTCAACATGCCAGCACCACCATCAACAACAAAAACCCCCCAAAAGGATCTAACCCCACAGCTACTTGCACTGTGAACAACGCTATCCACAAGGTAAGGACCGACAAACAGGGGGCCCGCGCTCATCAACTGGGCAGAGACTGCTGTTCACGAATTCTTGTCACGTGATCGGGAGTATTAGTCCGTGGCGAAAGGAAGAAGATACAATTTGGGTAAAAAGCGAGCACGATGTTAAAATGGCGTCACCACCAGAATTGAAAATTCCTCCCCAATTGGGTGGGGATTGTACAGAACACACAGGTAGTAGTGTGCGGGATTGCAGAGTTTTAGGCGACAGAGATAGTGCGTTTTTTTCCTTCGTGCCTTCGTGAAGTTACAACATATGTCGTTGCTCACACCTCTGACTGGACGGAAACAAAAAGCGGGAAAACTCGCTGGTGCTGCAGCTACTACACGGTTGCATGTTTAAAGGAAATTGTGCTAAGGATTTTCCCATGCTCTCGGTTACATATAAAGGAAACGTTAACCGAGGAACTAAGCTTCAACTTCCCTGAAGAGGAGAGCACAATGTATGGGGATGGAAGAAAACAAGAAAAATTCGGAAGAAAATTGGGAAAATGAGTTTTGCGTCCATTTTTCTTCATTCGACCGTCTGATGAAATGGTTGCTGCCACACAAGGAAATACAGTGGGTAGAATAAAAGTTTGTACAGGAAGGTTTCGTCATTATCTGACTACAATTTCAAATTTGAAAATATTGCGCATAGTTTTAAATTCATTACGAAATGCTTTCGTCACATTTTGCCGCATTAGAAATTAAATGAAATAAAGCATACTTAGATCAATTGTAAAAATTAAGAAATTAAAAAATATAAGGATTTTAAGGAGATTAATTGCCGGACTAGCCATTTTTAAGGAGTCTTCATCCTCTCAACTTGATACTCCGAAGTTCCCCAAATCTTCAAAAAATCTAGGGTGTACAGTCCGCACCTGCAGCAACATAGATGATGAGCTCCCAGACAATATACTAGATAATATACTGTCCCAACGAACAAAGCAGGCACTAGATACCAAGTTTTTGCAGTCCCAGTATTCACATACATCACTGAGGCATCGGTGGAATGGTAGAGAAGAAAAAGGGCAGCTCTTTTAGGTACGCGGTGGATCTACATTTGTTGAACCAATTAGATTTGCAAGGATCTAGAGAGAGCAGGTCATGTCATGAGAATGGCACCGGACAATCCAGCCAATTGAATCTTTTCTGAACATCTAGAAAGACAGAAGAGTCTTGATAGATCCTAAGTATGATGATGTAGTGACTGTGTATTGAATCCGGTCCGTACGCATAAACTGATGATCCAGCTCCGGATCAAGGATCAAGATCCAGTCAAAAAAGCCAGCAATCTCAGGACCACACCACTTGTGGTGATATTGCTGAATAATTTTAAGCTAAATTTGAACCCACCTAGATTAGAGATTAGTTAATTTCAAACTTTATAGTCAGAAACCAAACGAATTCTGAACATACTTATTTCGCTGCAGGCAATATTTTTATTGTCATAGTGTCAAGCAACAAAAAGTGACATTTCATCCACAACTTACAACTTACTTAACGAAACTGTGATACAGACTGTAAAATCTACCCCAAACGTGTCTTTACTACAATTGTACTCACTGTACATTAGTCTTTGTTACCCTGTGTTTACACCCTTCATACCACGATTCACCGCTTTTCCCCTTAAACCCCTAACCACTAAACACACACACACACACACATGAAATCTACACCCCCGATCATCCTTAAAAGTAGGCGAGAAAATATCCATTGTGTGCCGAGACCGAATGAAATGTTGGCTTTCCCGTGTTCACGTCCGCGCCGTTCCACACAATGGAATGCCGCCACGTTCGGAGCCGGCACGAGACGGTATCCAAGATCAAGTTCAAGATAAGGTCGAAACGACCCCCGAAAAACAAAAAAAAACTCCAGGGCAATGATGCCCACATGCTGTCCTGGGGAGTTCACCCTCGCGCATGTGCGGGGGTTGGTGTTTGGTGCATTTGATGGGTTTGGTGCACTGGAATGGGGGAGAATTTTGGTGAGGATCTGGACCCAAACACACGTCGTCGTCCTCGGAACATATTTCCACCCTCTGCAAAATGCGATAAAATGAACGAAGGCTTCCACACAAGGACGACAGTCACGCCACAGAACTCCATAATACACAGGGGTGCCCGACATTCGGTCGAAAACGGTTGGCTGCAGGTTGAATCAATAAAAATACCTTTCGGTCTTTGTTTCTGGCTGCATGGGTGTAGTTCGGATGGAGCTACCTTTGCCAACCATTGCTTTGGATTATAGGATGGATTAGAGCAAGAATACCATGGAGTTGTGTGCAGACTCAGGCTACTAAAATATAGAAGCTAACAAAACTCCGAGAAGTCCAATAATTCTTGGTGAAGTCAATACAATGGAATCCGTAACTACAACTACTCTACAACCAAAATTGAGATACGAAAATGTCACGATTGCAAGATGCAAAACTTTACTTCTGTACCACTGTATGTCCTCACTGACGCAACATAAAATGCAGCCATAATAAGAACTTCAACTTTATGCTCCTGCAAAGAACAGGGGCTGTCATGTTCAAACAATGTACCGCAGCCTTCCCTAGACTACCAGGCAGTTTGTTGACAGGAAAATACACTTTCATTTTTAGCACCGCTCCCGAAATCCCTACCCAACACCAGAACATGAAAGACAACGACTGCACAGCCAAAAACCCTCCAACATCCAACTACCGTAACACCGGTTGGATGTTATCAAAAAGCACTCCCAAACTACATCCCGAAAAACCACGAAAAACCGCCTAACACACAATCGAATTGGCGCCGGTAGCTATACGCGGCCGGTGGCAAACGAAGCAGCGAAAAAAATTCTCCGAAGGGAGAGTAATTGGTTGTTGTCCAACGGATGCCACACCAGGGTTCGCCAATAAGAAGCCGAGGCGTTTTTAACGTTCTTCGAAGAATGCTTCGGGAAGGGCGCCAGCAAAGTCATAAATTACGGGCCCCCGCCAAAGAATTATCGACTGAGTTTCGTTGTGCAGGCCAGCCAGTAAGGACAACCCCACACTCTTGCCCACTCCATCTCCACACCTTCATGTTTTCAACCTTGTTCGAAAACTGACTGTTTGGAATAAATTATTGACAAAAGGGCAATAAGAAATGAGAGGCAAAAATAATATCCAAACCTAAGGTCGGGGAGCGTTAGGGAGTCCGCCCGATGGAGAAAAAGGGCACAATACAATGGACGGCAAAATTAAAGTTAATCAATTCCACCTGCTACTACCCGCGCACAAACCAGTGGCCATCATCCTTCGGGGCGCATTATTGGCGATAACGCAGGAAGCGAAATGAACGCGAGAAAGAATCGAACTTCTCTGCGCACCTTTTTTGCCATGGCCTGTGCTTTTGCCGCAGCAACAACAAACCATGAATGGAAAGCGCACCGTGGAAGCATAAATAAATCTTGCTTGAGAAGAATAGGTCATCTTGTCGCATTAACAAACGTTTTCGACGTGTCTCGTTTGTGGTGCTATTGTTTACTTTACTTCTTCGAAACAAATGAATAATAATAACAGGTAAGCCCACAAGACGAAAAGGACAAAAATTGATGATTTTTCAAGGCACAACAAAAAAAAAACGTAATAACATTGATTAAAGCAAAAGAAGCGCTTGTAAGTAATGAAAAATTATCAAAAAAAAGACCTAACGGAACATGAAAGACCTACACTAATTCGATATCTTAAGTAAATAAGATTAAAAAGTAGAAATCCTAACCAAAAAAAACTAATAAGAAAATGAATTAATAGATTAAAAACCAGATAAAAAGATAAGTAAATGGACAAATATTAAAAAGATAAAGAATAAATAAAAAAAACGATAAATTTAAAGGCAAATTAAAGAAAGAACAGATGAATAAGTAGACAAATAAATAACAAAATTGATAAAGCAGTAAATAGCTTAATAAGTTAAAAAATTAATTAAAAAAAAGGGATAAGTAAATGAAATCATTGATAAAAATAATAAATTAATGCACATGATAAGAATAAATAAATATTTTAATTAAAAACATAACTAACTTAATAGAATAATCAATAACTAAATCAGATAAAAAGGAAAAATAAGAAAATATGATGAAGAAAGCAAAATCACAAATAAATACAGAAGGAATCTTAGCAAAACACATATCAATAAACATGTTCCATCAGGGGGTTAACGCCGATTACATAATTCAAAAAGTTTCTCTCAAAGTTGCTAACAAAAACGAAAGGATACCCTTAACAGCGAGCGCACAGAATATTGAAAAAAGTAGGAGCTTAGAAAAAAGAAATACAAAACAAGAAAGGACCAAAACCACATCAATAAGCACGGGGAAAACAAACCAGCAAAGATCTAACTTCCCGAACGCGTAAATTGATTTCACTTTTACGAGTTTTAATGAAAACGAACGAAAATTTACAATCAAACCGCCCTACTGAAATTCGAACCATAAACCATTCGTCGGGTTCGATTGGGTAGAATAAAATCACAAATAAAAGTTCGGGACAGACCAAAGTTCCGCCAGTTTTTTTTCCTAGTGTGCGTAAAGTAAAAAAGGTAATAGCGGAGGCGCGCACAAGGCAGTAAAGTTTGTTATTGATTTTTTACTTCATTTCATTTTTTTATCAACACTTCCGAAAACCGAGGGTGGGCTCGCAGAAGGTATCCGTGTAGAAGAAGCTCCGGGTTCTGCTGGGGTGAATTTTCCGGTCTAAACTCGTCTTCTCTCGTGCCGGTAGATGTGTGTTTTCTTTTTCAGCTTTGCTGCTGCTCACTTTCTAAACTTTGGCTGCAATCTAATAAACGAAAGCGAAACACTTGATAATAGCTAACGTTAAGCAGAGGCAAAAAAGCGGAAGAACGAACACCATCATCATCCTCGCTTCTAACGTTTCTGATTTCTTACGGTATAAAAAAAGGGAAATGAAAACATTCCTTCTAACCACTGAAACGAAATACAAAAACAACACAAAGCTTCCACAACCAAGCGTTAGCCAAAGGCTCCAGGGTAAAATTGGGAGGATGTTTGTTTAGCACTTTTGCTCCCATGGTGCTCCAACTCCATGGTTCAGAAAGGCAGTATATACCATGTTCTCCACCTTATCGATTTGCTGGTTCCCCCAATTTTGCCTTGACCATTAATTTGAAAATCCCGATAAAAAGTTTTTCTACCGATTTTGCAGTTAACCAGTAAGGGAGGGAGTTTGGTATCGATAGGGAGAAGAAGAAGAAAGTTTCACCGAAAAGTTTTCTGCTACGGCTAGCCATCAATTTCCCCGTTGTAGTGCCAAAATATTTAAACGTTAAAGGCATAGATGTCCGTAAAATCTGAAAAGCTATGGTTAAAGTTTGGACTATATATAGTGGAATGAAAAATTTTTAACTTTCAGAGGACTGCTTGGACCGCTTGATAGCAAATAAAAGTTAAAATAAAATATTTTGACAAAAATATATACATGTAACGGATGAAGTTGAATGCTAGCTGGACTATTGACGATCTCTTGACGAAATCAGCCGAAAAGACCTCAGAGAAGCAAAGGTTCAGCCGAAGTTCGCTAAGTATTGCCCAAATGCAAAGCATCCCGACAGACTCGTAGGACAAATTGATCGAAGACAGCAAAGCTAGACAGTCATTCCCAGGGGCAAATTATAGAAGAAGCTAACTAGGTAGAATCTTGAAGCACTGAGCTGTCATGAGACCACAATCATTTCCAGAGATGCCTATCTTCCTATAAGCTCTTTGACTGTCTTATCCTAGGATCTTCGATCATTTAGAGGACTCCGAAGTCTATTTGGAGTCTCGTATAATGTCTCCTCTTGGGTTCTGACTCTGATCGCTGCAGTAAATGTCAATGTCCCTGAAGGCCTCTTACTTTGATTTTTGTTTTTACTTTTGAGGACATAGCAGCACAACAATGTGTAAGTAATGAAGCATCGAGATGTTAAGGATGCAAATTTAATCGTCACACACAATCAACGGTGAGACATTCAGGTTGATAAAACGAATGCAAAATTATCATTAACTTCTGCGCAAATACAACGATTCACGCTTGATTGCTTTCAACATTAAGAATTGTGTATGTGTTCTTGATTGTATTTTTTGTCCGACTGAACAAACTATCAACAAGGATAAGACAAGATAATGATTGTAAAGCATGGTTTGGCTCATACAATAATTTAAAATTTAAAAAAAATCATCTCACTACCGGAACTTGCAGTTCTCTCCAAACCACTATGTACTCTCTCCTAACTGCCTGAGTACTAACAGACTCAGCTGAAGCTGATTAAAATTTTTCGATGTCAACTCAGTCACCGGGGGGTTGGAAAAGACTTTAATCGTGTAATCAACCAGCAAACGGTTAACAAACTAGCCGCACTCATTTTTCCCGACTCCGACGACCAAACCCCAAACTCGCGCCTTACCCAGCCTTCCCAAAAACTCACCGAAACTGTCGTTTAATTCGGGTAATTTTCATTAAATTCTTTTTGTCTCTTCATCCCACAAAACTCACGGCCGCCGTTATGATCCCGTCCGTCGCCCAAAGCTCTGCTGCCGTTACTGGAACCATCCCGCCTCGCCAGAGGGGATGTCAGCTCAGAATCCAGAAGGCCAGAGATGCAGGAAATTGTTCTTATCGGCTTCACTCTACCCAAACTCTCCCTCCCCAGAAGGCGCTAAAAACTTTCCAACCAACCATCGCAACCAAAGTCAAGCCTGCCAAAGGAATATTATTACCATGTCTTTACGATGCTACCCGAACGGGACGACGAGAGCGCTCGTCTGCACCAGAAAGATTGTGCAAAATAATGCAGAAGGTGTCTTGAACATTTTACATCCCTTCCCTCTGCTATCGGACACCAGGGCCCAGCAACACCACCATGGCTTCTTTGCACACTGGAGATGCTGCTGCCACTGAATATCGGAGATAATTTTATGCAGATAAGTATCTTTTAATTTAAGCCCAGCGTTCCCGAAAATTTTGCACAAGTAAATTCATTAACGAAAGGCCTGTCCAAACCACCCGCCTCCAAAGGGCTGGGGCGGCCTGTACTACATCATCAGAGCGCGCGAAAGGCTCCAGTTTTGCAAGACATTTCCGTCCTCTTCGTAAGATGGGGCTGCCGATAAGAGCAAAATGTTTTGCACTTTCTCGGGACCGGAAATGTTCTGCCCGACGAATCGTGTACAGTGTGCGAGGTCCGTCCTTTTCGTACCGCAAAGGTTCTCCGCCGATTCTTGGGCAAAATTGTAACACTCGAGTTTGGGATGAAGAAGACACACAGCTTCTGTGTCTTCAGCCGGCGGCAACTTTGATCTCAATTACTTTGTCCACCGTAGCACGTCGAGGGCCACCATAGTACAGGCAAGTACACGATCAGGATCAACGTACTTGCTGCTGCTGCTGCTGCTGTCGAGGAAGCACTGCTGTTGCTTCCTTTCTGGTTTCCCGAACAGAACGAAATAAAACAAAATAAATACAAAGGCTTGAAGCGCAAGTAACTGTGTGCCCGACTGTTGTGTTTCCCCACCGAAAGCAATAGCTCGAGAAACTTGTTAACGAAACTTATTTTTCTTCGCTTTTATCGCCGAACCCAAACCACCAATCCGCGATTCTAGCCAACTTCGCTTACCTCCATCATTCAAGTGCATTACAAATACTTTCCCTCTCCTTCCCTCTAGTGATCTTATGTTTTCGCTCTAAGTTTCCACCTCGGAACACAGCACCATTGGTGCTGAGTGAGACATGAACGGCTTAAGCAGGTTTGGAATTTAGTAAGAGGTGCTCAAATTAAATTAAATATTTCATCCGTTTTCCCGCAGCAGAGTTGGCTCGCGGAAAACACGTGGCCGTACACTTCCCGGTTTGTACACATCATCAACTTGACGTGAAAACCGTCTCGCGCGCTCGTTTGGAAGGTGTTTTAAGGACGAAAAAACAGAGAGGATAATCTGATTGATGTCAACGAAATGACATTGTTAAATTAATTAGCGCGTTACGAAGGGTAACTAGACTTTCACTTCCATTTTAAGATTAAGGAGGTTCTCAGAAATGGAGAAGAGCAGACACTGTTTTACCTCTTGCAGATAGAGTTTATCTTGTAGGTTTCATCGCTGGGTAACAAGATGCTTTGAGTTTTCTTAAACGTTAAAAAAAAATTATTTAGATTTCGATAAATATTTTGTAAAATTAAAAATTGTACGAGTAAAGTGAATAAAATAATGACTTCAAAAAACATTCGAATCCTTAAGAGTCAATCTGTGTGATCTTATATTAATCTTATATTATGAACTAGCATTCTCTAACAAGGGCGATCTAATAGCCGTAGCGATAGCGAAGCTCACTTTCACACGGCAAAATCAAGTGTCGAATCCCGTAAGAACCGTGTCCCCGTAGTCAGGACTTTGACAATATATCTATTAATCTCTGAAGAAGGCCTTTTGAGGGTTTTAGAGAGTCCAGGAGCAGAGCAAGTTCCAGAGTTTTGGTTCCTACATCCGAAAGTCCGTAGAGCGATTCAATCTCTGACACTTGTTTAAGGATTTGGTATTCCTGATTTGGTTTAATGAAGGTCTTGTTGTTATATTACGAAAAATGGGGCATTTAGAATAACCTGCATATTAACTTACCTTGTATCGTTGGGCTTATTAGCAATGCTAAAAGCGTCGTTACTAGCACCACATAATCCATGTTTGATCGGTGGAATTCTCTGATTCCACTCAGCAGGCAAACACACTAGAGCCAACTTTTGACACTATTTCTTATTTTAAGCACATTTATGCACATCAACTACACTGCTCTACAGACACACACAATAACCAATTTTCACTAATACACTGACACACGCACATTCACCTGTCGTTTGAATATTTTCTCATCTCACCAATTTCAAACCGTTCCTTTCCCACCACTTTCAAAATGACTTCCTCTTGCGTTAGGAAGCTGCGCAACTAAGAACCCCTTTTTTCACACTATTTTCTTCACCACGCAATATTACACATACTTAACACCTTTGCACAACATAAAACACGTCACCGAACACGCCGTGCTTCACCTGGCGTACACAAATGTTGTGTTAAATATTTTTCATTGTATCCTTCCACACTTTTCTTCTTGGTTCAACACCCGCCACGACGTGTTTTCGTAAGCGGTTCGCCGTATCGTTAGCGATGCCTAACTCATCATTATCATATTTTTATGCTTTTCCGAACAAACAACCGTACGAGAGGTCCTGATGCGTTTGGAAATAGAGCCGTCGGTCGTATCCTTCCGCGTTCATCTTCCAGCATCCACACTCACATCAAACGAAGACCCGCAGAACATTGTTGCTGCTGCTGTGTGTGTGCGATGAATTCGACACCTCTTGGGCTAGGCATCCTCTACCAACAGCCCCGAGGAGAACGCCAAACCTCGAACCTGTGGTCTCGCCACAACCCCTAATTGGACCTTTTGAGGGCTTTGTTGTTTAGGTTTCCTTGTGTGATTTTTTGCTGTCGGGAATGGATCTCTTAAGCTGCGAATGCCAAGGGAGAAAACGACAGACGATGGGTAAACGAATTTGTTTACCAATTATTTCCTTCTATTTACACAACTTTGTTCCCCCATTCGTTCGTTTTTCTTGGAAACTTTGCTTTTGTGCGCCGACACCACCGTCCAGGAAGATTTAACAGGAACTCTGAAATGGGAATGAGCAAAACAAAAACAGGCGATTAGTTTATTACGGTGTTTAGATATGTAAATCGAAAGTTTGTTGTATCCTAGCCTGGTCCTTTATACATGCAGGTAGAAGATATGTTATTTTGTTCCTCAATACTCAATTAACAAGTCTTACAGTTTTTGCACACATGTCTTCAACTTTGGAAAATATATCTGCATGCTCCGATTCGATACAGAACCTCCCATAACCGAACGTAACGCATTTGAGCCACTATTTATTTGTTTTAGCTCCAACACCCAACTAATAATATGCTTCGCGCATTCACGGATAGTGTTTCCAAATCAAACGAATTCTAGCCAAGCGGTGGTGGAAAATAAAGTCGTGAGCGCCGCGCGCGCCCGCACCGTTAAAGATCAAACACGCAAAGGCCAATCACAGCTTCCAGGCGTACGTTGCATTTTACCAAATACGGAGGGAAACAACACACACTCAACCGACAACCAGGCCTGCGGGAAAGATTTTTACAATTGGCAACCGCTTGCCTGCTAAATGCTAAAGTTTAGATTGTGCGAGAGATCGTCGACCGAAAAGTGTACCGTCGTGTTGCATCGACAGATTTTCACCCCGCAGCGTTTCGAGGGGTTGAGTTTGGAAGCTCACCACCATATCAGCGCAAAAAGGTTGCGCGACTCTCGACCACGGGGACCGCTACTACTTCTCCAACCGAAAGCTAGATCATTTTCCCTCTGGGCTTATGATTGTTGCCACCTTCTTCTGTTCGCATATGGTGCACACAGCGGGGGTTAGGGAGGAGTCTGGTGGAATGGCCAGCCCGCCAGCTTTGTTCTGCATACTGAATAATTTGAAAAAATTTATGTATCACGATTCGTTCATATATTACAGTTTTATTTAAAATATCTAGAACGCACGTTTCTGCGCGCTCAGGCCATTAGGTTTGCAGCGGGTGTTTGTTTCCCTTACATCCAGAAGAAATAACCGCGCATTAAGATGAATTTGAATTTGAGAAATATGATAGAAATGCGAAAGATGTTTGAAAAACTCTTTGAATATCTCTTCTTCATTCTTTGATGCTAGAACCTAGCGAGATATTAACACGCCATTTCTGGCTTCCTGGACTAGGAGTTCAGACATCCTGGACTCTCTGGACTGCCTGAAAATTAAGTCCCAACAGAAATCATGAAGAAAGCCAGAAACAGCAAATCAAGACCTTTCTAGACCAAAGAAGAATAAGTTGTCAAGGACTTGAGTTACACGTAACTGGTTAGTTCGATCTGCATACCAATGGAGTGCTCCAAAAGGGTTTTAATACGCAGTCCAGACGGCGCCTCAGAGGGGCACCAGTAACTTCTCGATAGTCTTTAAATTCCGCTGTGTATGGCTACAACTAATATAAGAATCAAGCATCTGTAACTTAACAGTTGGAGAGTATCCTTAGCATTTGATTGAATCCTCGATCGTCTATCGCTCACCTCCTGTGTAAGCCGCAACGCAACGTTGCGTAGTCTCTTGAAAACTCAATACCGGATTAACGATATCACACAATAAGGTCTTGTGATATCATCTGATAACCTTCCAATAAATATTGAACTATTATTGAATATTTTTGGCTTGACCTGCTAAATCATGCCGGCCGTCTAATGGTCTACTAGGCTTATTGATGCTACAAATAGTCAGTCTAGATGCTTTATTCTATGAGGCGTTGCTGTAATTGAGAATAATGGGGATAGTGATCTTGTATCATTTAATATATATATATATATATATATATATATATATATATATATATATATATATATATATATTATTTAATAGATATATTCTTGTTTCTTGACCTAAAGACCTCTTAGGTCATGCCTGCCATTTCTGGCTTACAAGACTTCTTGATACCGCAGTCAGTCCTCGTCAATATGGAGGAAGGCCTAGATGAGACTTTAACCCCGATCCTGTCGTGTGAAGACCGGCACCGTTGTCGCATCTACCATTGGGCCACCCCGGAATACATCCTAAAGATAATAAAGACAGATGTTTGGTGGTGCTGACATATGAGAATAATAATATGACATAACACATCCACATAGAACATGATTAAAATATTCCATTTACCACCATAATGCTGTTGATAATCCTTTCCGTAGCTCCAGAACACTTCATCAAAATGTTCGAGGAACAACCAATTCTAATTTAAAAATCCTTCATTCACGTCTATCCAAGTGATGGACAAACCGGGCCCAACCAGCCAATTCCAAATAAAACACCGGGAAAAGAAAAACAAAATTAACCATATGCTTCAAAAACACATTTCTGGTCGATTTTTAAACGAGCGCTTTTCCAAACAATTTTATACCGCGTGCTCTCTGTGCTGGTTTCATTTCACAGCTGTGAAGTTCGCTCGTCAAAGTCAGACCAAAATAACTACCCCCAAAAAGGATTATCATTTCACGGTCATGCGGCGATCGAGTGAGACATACACGGAGAAGGTTAGCAAAGGACGTTTTGGTCACGGTAATAAAAGCTTCTGTCATAAATCGCCTAACATAAAACACTTTCAGCTGGATTCTTGAGTCATAAATGGCGTATTTGTCACTCGTGCAAAATATTAAACAATATGCTGGTTGTTGTCCGGTCCAAATTTTTAGGAGCATTGTTCTTGTGCGCTCACTTGTTAAAATGTATTTTTCGAGTCAGGTTTAGATTGGTCAACTTGAAGCACATAATCGAAGAAAAATCGTTTTCTTTATCTTGACCACAACCGACTCCGAGGAATGGGTTGGCCAAGCCATGGGTCGGTAGAACCTTGTTTAAATTTTGTCTTCGTTTCCACATCCATCTGCATCGATGTCTTGCCCTTTTTCTCCCGTTTTACATTTCTCATTTCATTTTTCTGCGTTTGCCTTTTGTAGTCAACCCTGTCTCGCAGCGGCAACGGAAACATATGGTAACGTTGCCACCGATTATTTTTAATGGTTCTAACCAGAGTTGAGAAGAATTTCATTGACGATGCCTGGCCGTGCCGCTACCATCACAAGGAATGGTCACAGATCCATACGAACGAGCATCAGACACAACACCCCGAAAGACCCGAAAGACACGGGATGTGCACTTCAACCGTCACCACCATATCTCTCTCACACACCATACCGAAATTCACACACAAAAACCTAAAGAAAACCCCCGATTCAGTTTATTCTTTCCTTCCATGCACCCAGCAAGCAGCAGCAACAGTCCTGCTCCTCACTCTGGGCAAGCGGCCATTGGAAGGAAACACGAATAACGACCGATTCTCTCGGTTAAATGTGACCGTGGGGTACGTTTTAATAAACAATCGCATAAATTTCCTACCAACTTGTGTAGTGGATCGTTCAAACCCGCGCTTACCGATCGGTGCTACTACACCAACGGGCAGAGAGGCGAAACAAACGCGCCGATTAGAGAGGTCGTACTCCTTGGGGTCTTTTTCCGTGGGGCAGCCAGCCGCCGGCACCCGAAAAGAGGTGCGAAAGAATCTTCATAAACGCCACTTTTTCATGAAATACTACGACACATCTGATCGGTCTCCCGGGATCGATGTCGTCCGTTTCCGCGAACAGAGCGATCGCAGGGGCCGAAGAAAAATGTTAGGACCAGTGATTTTACTTCAGAGCTACAGCGTTTTTTTCCCTCCATTTTTCAATCTCCCGTTGAGAATATAATTGATTTTTAATAACACATTAGAATCCTCCGCCAAACCACTTCTACCATCGGCTTATCATTATAGGATGAGTTATATTCTTTAATTTTATATCATACGATTCTTCATTATTTGAACCACGAATCCACCTTGCTTAGGCCGGTGATTCGGAACAAGAAGAAAAAAAAAAGCAAATTCAAGGCGCGGTTTATGCGTGTCATTATTGTTGAACGACAGAAGTAAGAAAGTAATAAAATTTTATTACCAAACCACATCATCTCGTGTTGAATAAATTTTGTACGACCTGATCGCCTGATGGGACATGGCCACTGAGACACCTCTCCAATATATTAAGGTTTTATTTCCGACAAAGGCGAGAACATATTTTATACATTCTGACACACATTCCTGAAGATCAAACGAAAAAGTATGGCTTCAAGGTTTGAATAAGTTGATATATTTGAAGGTGATTTAATTAAATTAAATTCAAATGCTTCAATAATAATATTCCTTTAAGATTTTATAAGCTTTACGATTTTATCAAAAGGGATTCAATAACGCTTTATAAAGATTGTAAGATAAAACTAAACGAAATTCATCAAAAGCAAACCCCCACAAACATAATCAAGATAAATAAACCAGGTTTATCACTGTGGCCTAACCAAAGTCTAGGGAACCAAAGTGCCACAAAACCAAATAAACCCAAGACCTCCTGTCTTACCGGCCAGGAGAGGACACTTAATATCTACCTGAACCACTCACGAAGGACGCACATCCTGAGCGACACAAAATGGTTTTATCCTTCAAATTGGCGTTAAATTGAATCAACAAGGAATGTTTGCATTCAATTTTTTCTTTTGGTTGCTCGGTTGCTACTTCATGCTCCTTCTTTTGTTTTTCATCCACAGGGAAATTAGATTTCCTTAACGATCCTTTTTTTGGCCCGTGGTGGTTCTCTCCCGCCCAATGACTCTTCACAGACTTCTCATTTCCGGGAGGGAATTTTAAAGAGGAAAAAAACGAACTCCAACAGGAACTTCAATAGATACCCGGCCCCGAAAAACAACCCCCGATACACAGGCGTAAGGACTGCAAACAGCCTGCAGGAATACTACGCCAAAAACCAGCGAAACCAATCCGCAGCCGAGGGTTGCCCACTTTGTTTGCAGTCCTCTTTTGGATGTGCTCTTTGGCGGCGATCCGCTCAGAATGACAGAGGGGACACACACACACACAACACAGGAAGAAAGTGATCTCTGAAGTGTGTTTGTGTTTCATTTTTGGAAGGTGATTTTGCGCCAGAGCTTTAAATGTTTCCAGGAAGTGATAGCCAAGACGCCATCATGGCGTCGGCAATGCCAACGAATAAGCATGCCTTCAATCGTCGAAGCCTCTATTTTCGGAGTGCGACATCCACCGCGATTGGTGTTGCTAACGCCACACAGATAATTCTAGGCACCTGTGACTCCATTAATCACAGACCCGAATCTCCGAAACGATCCGAATGCATAACAGTGTCGTCGTCAATAGGAAGACACAGGGAAAATATTGACGAAAAATTAATGGATTTTCAAGACAAAACGAACCGTGGTCCACTCCAAACTCCGACTGGTTAGGTTTAAAGTTCTGTGGAAGATTC
Source organism: Anopheles stephensi (assembly GCF_013141755.1). Lineage (NCBI taxonomy): Eukaryota > Metazoa > Arthropoda > Insecta > Diptera > Culicidae > Anopheles > Anopheles stephensi. Next base: position 16,107,613 of record NC_050202.1, on the reverse strand, counting down.
TGAGAGGTTCATTACTCAAGATGCCATGTTTACAGGGAACCCCGTCACCAAAGCCGTTTAAAGCAGACATTGCCATCAGGAAAAAATCTATCAAATAGATGCACTCAAAACCATGGTGAGTCCTCGTTTGTCGAAAGTCGTAAAAAAGTGCCATCATCACACGCATAAGTAACTTCTCTGGACACTTATGGTCATAAGCGTCGCCATAAAAAATGCACATTGATTTAACCTGCTGGCACTGCAAACTCCAATTGCGGACGCCATTCTAGCGTGTCGTAAATCGGGGTTGAAATGAGCTTTCCTTCTCCAACGTTATTCCGAGTGGATTATTCCCAAGCACTTTGGAAGCTCCGATCTCCATAAGAATGGGGGACCATTTTTGCTAGAGCATACGTTAAATCCCTTACTAAGTAACTTTATTTTAATTGCCCACTCTCTCCAACACTATCGTGAACGCTTTCCTACCTTCTTTCACGGCCATACATACCCCGGTAGTTTGGCTTAACCGAAGAGAATATCATTTACATTTCCTTTTCCACATGTCACATCCAATGTCCCACCACCACAGCTCTCAGGCTCGGCAGCTCTAAAAGCCACTCGGAATAAACGGTGGATCAAAGACCGGGCATGATCAATTCTAGCCATCCTGCCGTTACCTTCGCTAGCTTAACGACGAGAGCTCACTCGCTGGCCTTCCAATCCTTCCTGCGCTATCGGCATGAAGGGAACGACACAAAACTAAAGCACGAATGCGGACTAACTACTCCTACAATAAAGAACACACACACACAGGCACACAAACATATGGCATGAAGTGGTGGCTCTTATCTTGGGAACAATTTTTCCACATTTTTGTCCTAAGTGGATTGGTGAGGTCGTCTCGTGGTACGTGGTGGAACCCACGTACCGGATACAGCATCATCTTCAAGTTACGGTGTGCTGCTCGCTCAAGCACTGCCACCTTTCTTCGGACACGATGACGATGAGTCTCAACCATCTGAAGAGTGCCATCTTTCATCATCACCGTGCGCCACACCGCTACGTGATCCACAGAAAGGTCCTTTTTTTACACCAATGTGCGTACAGTTTTGCCTGTGTTCTTTGCAAACGGAACCGCCGTACGGATTCTACTGAAAATACGGTGAAATAAAATACCTATCCATCCGTTCGCTCCGTTTTGCGCCCCTATCTATTTCCGTTATCTTACCTTCGCTCTACATTGCGCCATAAAACCTAATGACGCCGCCTTTTGGTAAGCCAGTTTCATCTATTGCTCTCACATACGGGTAAAACTCGCTTTCTCCAACAAGACAAGGATGCAAGGAATCCTTTAAGAACGGTTCCCTCTAGTTTTGTTGCGTTACCGACATAAACCCTTCGCTGAGAGATACGAAAGACCAGCTAAGAAGTGTGTTTGTGTGTATTGAACCAGGTCCTGAAAGCGGTGAAATCCTTCATCATTGAATCGGGTCCCGATTCTACCCCAGACGGGACCTAGTGCGTCTTCAATCTTATAAGAAATAATCGTTACCTATCTAGCAAAGGTTCTCGGCAAAGACCACAACCGGTATGCTGCTGCGATCCGATAAGAAGTCTTTTGGAAGTTTCCATAAACTTTCTCCAATTCCATCACACCTTTAAGCATTTTGCTGGGGGTTAAGCATAGGGGGTGTCAGGTGTTATAAGAATGATATTAACTTTCTACACACACACCTTCGGTAAAATGGACAATGTAGGAAAACAGTATAGAACTGGTTTACTTAAATCGTATCAGTTCGATCTTCTATTCTAATGCCTCTTAAAGGTCTCAAGTCCCAGAATACACCGAAAGACCTGTGAAGCGTTATTTATAGCACCGAGTCATTTATATCTCCTGTTCCATTATAATTCTAAACTAGGTGTACGATATGAAAATATGTTAATGTCCATTAATCCTCAGGATAAACGCATTAGTTTTAGAGATATAGACATAAATAAAACTCTTCATGAATCCTTATTTTATAGAATTATTAAATAATTATATGAAGCGTTTATAGCAGAGTTACGACACAAAGTTGACGATCCATCAAATTAGAAGATGCACTGACTCAGTATCACAGACGAACACTGGAAGGACCAGGGTTCAGGTTACTTAGCGTCAAATGTCTCGAAATCGAATTTTATAGTAAGCATTTATAGTAACGATACTTTTTATAGCCCGGTCCGGCGGTAGAGACGACAACGGCCCCAATCTTCATACGACAGGATCGGAGATTCAAATCTCATCCAGACCGTCCCCCCGAAGTGAGGACTGACTATCCAACTACGTGGTATCATAAAGTCTAGTAAGCCAGAAATGACAGACATGACCTAAATGAGTCGGTAGGCCAAGAAGAGAGCGTGAGAGTTTTTATAGCAAAAATATGATTTATATTATTGTTTTTTTTATGCATAAAGAACGGCCTGGCCGTATTGCTTTTTATATTATTGTGTATTATTATAAAATATATGTTCTAGGCATCTAAATTCCATCAAATATAAATAATACTATAATTCTGAACTACTGATACCCAACACCCTCAATTAAATTATTATGGCTTCTTGGTCCATATATCCCATATTAATACTAGCTACTACATTATTTAAACCAATGTGTTTTTCAAAACAAATTACTACCCCACGAGCTTGTTGCCACAATTTACCTACAACAAACTACGCAACACACGGAGGCATTCACTTGTTACCTATCACCCCCCACCAACACATAAATAATGACAAATAAAAAAAACGTGGAATAGAAAATCGATTACATATCACATGCAGCACACAACCGCCCCCAACAAACACCGGTGGGTGGATGGATGCGATGTAAACATAGCCCTGGGGGCCGGGTTCAATCAACGAGGCGCAGGACACAATAGAGCCATAGAACGTTTGAACGTAGAGAAATGTGTAACCCGAAGCAGCAACAAGAAAAATAAAGCAATAAAGGGTTAATGGCCTTTTTTGACGGGGAAAAAACGCAAGCTATGCAATCCCTCTGGCGGTTGAAGAAATGAATAAAGTTGCCCAGCGGAGGGAACAAACCGTAATCCCGCTACAGTCCCACCGTAAAGAGCGAAAGGAAGGCTGGAAGCAAGGCATAACCCGGAGCGTAGTGCGTGAATGTATGTTTTAAACATAAATAAACATAATTTACTCGTAAGCATTGAATGTCAAAACGATGAGCGAAGGCGTTGGCTGTAAAATAGAAGGGGATAGTATTCGGACCCTGGGCCGTGAAGACCCCGCGGACCGACAATAACACACCGGTTCTTGTGTGTGAGAGGCATCCGTATCTTCAAGAGCGGTTTCCAGCAGTTTGATATGACACCGCAATTGAAGATGAGCGACCTAAAGGGTGTGTGTGTGTGTGGGTCGTGTCGGTGGTAAAATGATCGACGTACATTTATTTTATTATTAAATTTGAGGAACCGCCGACACGGTCGAATGTGTTTTCTGTCGTATTTTCTTGTCGGAGGAATGATGGTTGGTACGCGTTGGACAACCAGGGCCCCACTGATACGATTGTTTTGAATAGAGCAACGAAATAAACCCATCACGTGCCCTCATTACTCCCTGGTCTAGTGTTCCGCATCGAGACACAGAACGGTCGTAAGTTTTTATGACCGATTGAATGTTTTGAATGATTGAAGTAAATTCAGTGGTTAACCTTAAATGGTGATGTTGCTAGTAACCGGGAGCAACTCGGAAACAAACCATCTTCAATTAAAGCATATGTTTGTTTTCAAACCTACACACACAGCCCATTGAAATTGGGCGCGATTGATCCAAGCCATAGGACAAGATGACATCCAAATGTTTTTTTTTTTTTCTTGAAGCCCGTAACAAATTTTCTGTCTATACATTGATTAACAAAAAAATATTCTATTAAAATTTTAATCCGATTTTCAAACTATTGCTTTAGATACTTCAATTAGGTATAAACAAACCTAAATTTGACGAAAGCATCCTCGACATCTGTATGTTTTATTTTTTTTCTAAAATTAATAAATTATTGGAAAACTTAAAATACAAAAAAGTTGTGACACACAAAAATACTTGTTTTCTCATAATTGGCTCTATTATGATAAATTAAGTTATAAAATCTGAAAAACTTAAGCCACGCTCTGTCAAACAGTCGAGCAGTCACAACAGTGCAGCCGAAACAGGTAAACATCTTTCAAGGCGTTTGGCAACTGACATTTTGACAGTTAGTTCGCTATCTCGACATGAATATTTTTTGTTGGCAAAATGTGCTAAAAACTTTAAAGCATTCCAGCATACGGCTATGTAATAGTGTGAAATGCACATCGAGATAATTTGAACTATTTTATAGTAATTATTTCATTAGAGTCTACTGTTAACACGTCTGCGGCATTGATGGCATGTGTTGACTCCTCCTGACTGAAGATGGTGCACGGCATAAACCGAAACAAACCAAAACAAACCAAAACAAACTAAGATTCGATTGGTTCAATGAATCTTTTTCACAGCATCTTTATTCTAAATTTGTATAATATCTAAATTTTACAAAAAAAAACAATTCCTTCAAAATCGGAATCATTGGCTTCGTTTTACGATAAAAAAAAAATGAGGTGGCCTTATTGTTTGTCCTTCACTGTATAAACGCAAAATAAAAAAGAAACTCAAATTTACTTGACAAAACAAATCTCATCTTATCGAAAGTTTTTTCACACCACGAAGTAATTATTTAGAGAAAAATAATTAAATGCAATTAACTGTTAAAAACAATGGATTTTCTTTTTTCCAGTCATAAAAAGTGAACAATAAAAACAAACACTTCATTCCATCGCAACAAACTCCGTTTCAGCTACAGTAGTTTACATCGTAAAACGAAACAATTGCATGAATATGAAAGAACCACCATTATGCAAAATACATATAGAACAAGGAAAACACCAGCAATTGTAAGTAAACTTATCGCTGTGCGCCATGCGTCAGTAACAATGAGTGTTTAAGTTGAACTAGAATATTAAATTAGGTTACGAGAGACGTGTGCTTACGTTATGTTGCCCTCGTCTGTAACCAAAAGCACCAAACGCAATATTATTTCTCAACTTCCTAGGGTAATAGAAACGAATTCTTTACACATTACACATGAAAATGATGTCAATTCTCAACATAAAATCGTAGATACCATCAGACGTCTTGAACGAACGCCAATCGACTGGAAAAAAAACTGCTGCCAGAAAAGCAATATTAACGAATTTCTCCAAGAACATTTACATGCCACGCGAATGGCCCGGACTCGCTACGACCACCGGATATGCGCTGTCAGTGTGGGTCCGTAAAATGAGGCATTTTATACGCTCATGTCGCTCGAAGCAATAGGTACCGCCTGCATACACATATCCACACCGAGTTCAGCTTTGATTACGGCAACGAGATAATCAGTAAGGATGCAATTTACGCTAGCTCAGCAGAAACCAGACGATCTTTCAAAAAAACCTCAGCAACTGCAACAGCTGCGGTTTCTTGTTGCAAAGTGCACACCAGAGTAATATTCAATTCGCTCTTTATACAGGGTGTACCTCTCATCGCATTCACCCGTTCACCCAAAAACCACAATTAATACGAGATAAAAGATTCCGTTAAAGGTGCCGGCGATTTTCGCATTGATTATCTGCCCAGTGTGTCTCATTGGGTGGTCGTGGCGCGTTTTCCCTGGCGGTTGGTGATAAGCTTGGCGTAAGGGGGGTTCAGGTTGCACTGATTGTTAAAAGAGGATTTTATTTCGGTGAGATTTCATTTTAATTAATCACTTTAAGACAGTGAGCACAAAACAGAGCCCCCGCGCGTTTGTAAACCAGGAAGTGCTTTACGATGTAGATAATTGACATCGGTGAGGGCTGTTCATTAGCGCAATTAAGATAATGGTTGGGGATTTGTTTTTAATTATCAGTTTTCCCAAATGCACTTGGGGTATCATTTGGCTGAAACTGCAACCTGATGGCCCAACAAACACCAGGAAATGATAAGATTACAGTTGAGATTTGAAAGAGCAATGCAGCAGGGTTGTAACGAAGTAAGTCGTCAATAGAAATTTATGAGAATTTACAGTGAAACGCGAAAGTTTGAATCAATTGCTGGTGAAACAGTTCACACTCTGGACCACTAATTGGTAAACCAAAATTTATCTTTTTAATCTACTCCGGACATTGTCAATTCGAATGACATTAGGTCGTCCGATATCTCTTCTTCTTGAGCTCTACAGCTTCAAGAGGTCTAGACCATTCCTCAAAGCCTTGACTTATCATACCCCTTAGCGAGATCGATGGGAAGAATATCCAGTCGGGATTTGATGCTCGGTCCCTATATCACTTGGGCCATCGAAATACCTCTGTTACTACGAATGCTTATTTGTTTGTTGAGATTTATTACAGCAGGTTTTTAATATCTAATGAAAGAAAACAATACATCTCTACAATCTCTTTCAGTAGAAAAAGAGCATACATTACAACTAAAATAATTGACCTTCTAAGGATATGTCAAATATGCCCCTGAGACATGGACTCTGAGCAAAATTGAGGAAAATCTCTTAGTTTCACTAGAGAAGCTGCTCAGAAATTTTTGGAGTTCCTTATGAATGGCCCGGTAATAAAGAATCCTCTACTGAACTGGACTGAACTAGACTCTGTGGACTGGCTATGTCATTAGAATGGCACCAGACTGATGGGCTGGTTCCCATGGTTTTGTCAAGAAAGCCCTTGTGAATATGGTATGTTCAAATTGAGAAAGAGTGATGATGTTAATGCCGGGACAACGGATTTAATGATGAAGGCACTACACCGCGAGATTGGAACCAGTTTATTAACACTTCTTCATGGTGGCTCAAAACTTATTTTAATCAAAAGTAGAACGTTATTAAAATAGAATATTACAGTACAAATATTTGGCAACACATCCATTCCATTTTCAATTTAATATCCCAAATCATAAAGATCTTGCACCATACATCATACCATGGTGCACAGACAGCTGGTACTAAAGCACCCGGGCTCGACACAGTAGTAGCAACAGCTGGTATTTGATTTGTAGTATCGAAAATTAAAGTTCGCTTTGGCCTGCCGAAACCAAAGCGCTAGGGAACGTTGAGGACGCGGGAAGATATTCACTCAACAACATCCTCCCCGGATTGTCCGTCGCACAATACCCGTTCCCCCGGTGGCCCTGTTTTCTCCTTGTCTTGAGTATCAATGGTGAATGTTGCCTCCTGCTGCTGACAATAATAATTGAACTCCCTTGTGCTCTCACTCGTCACCGTGCCGACACGGCTGGTGAAGAAGGATGTGCAAAATTTAGAGTCTGTAGTAGAGCGCATTATTAATGATGACGCTTGACATTTATGCGCTGCTGTTCCAATCTGCTGCTGCTGCTGTCCTGTGCGTCCCGGCACTCTCTATCCCTCCGACTATCGACTTTTGCAGTGAAGCGAGGGGTTGAGTCCTCTACCGTGAGATGTGATCACGAGGAGGGAGGGGGTTAATGCGCCCTTCCACCTTACATCCCACTCACCCATCTCTTGGTCGATATAAAATGCACCGAAAGCGGGTGAGGGTATAAGTTCGAAGAAGTCATTTAGGAGCAATTATGATTTCGCTCTTTATGCTCTGCGCTGTGCGGTACACAACGGCAGCAAAAATATTCCACCGAAGCATGTCAACACCATGTGTGTCGCGCGGCGGCGGCGTCACCACGTGCCAGCTTTTCTCGCTCGGACCGTTCAGCACCGTTGTATTTATGTCACCAGAATGTGTGCTAGTAGTAGAGGACTGGTCGCGTTGCACCGTATGGTTCCGCTCAACCACGCGCGGCAGATACCATCCACAGGTCCCCGAGACTACCCCAGAGATGAGACGCGCAAATATCAAACCCATGTGGAACTGCACACATTATATCTCCCCAGATCAAGAATTTCACAGCCCGGGTGGCTGACGCTGTGTCACGGGACGAGGAAAAAAATCGCCGTTATTCCCTGCTCTTTGGCGAGAGGGTAAGCGCTCAAGAAGACAGACCGAAAAAAAGAATGAATTATGCTCAATTTCATATTTCTGACAACATACGGGTGGTGACACGGGCACCATACTGCAGCGGAGCAGCGAATGCAAACAGCAACAAGCATCAAAGCCACCAACCAAACCCAGGAACATCAGAAGAAAGAAATGTGGGCAGAAAACCGATGAAGGGATACAGGATTTGCTGGGCGTGAGCATTGCAGCATCTGATGATGATGGTGCTGATAATGAGCAGGGAAAGGCCCTTCACATCACACTGCTGTCTGCCGAGGCTCACAGGCGACTTTTGCGATTGCTGCAGAAATGGCACAAAAAATAAATGTCAATTAAACGCTTACGGATAATTTGTCACCCTTAGAAACTGGAGGGGAAAAAACCCTTAAGCAAGTCTTCACTGTGGATAACTTTCGAACTTAAGTTATCCTGCTTTCACCCTCCAAAATGTATCGGGAGAGTGTCATTAAAATAATATTTTACCTTAAAAAATTGTTTCCAGCAAGTTTTTAGGTGGATCGAACGAAGGAGGAATCAATCAGCAACAAAAAATAAACAATCATTCCACGATGCAAATTAAATTTACCGACGCAGAAAAGAAAACGGAAAGCAAGAGAGGGTCTGTCAGTCATTTCCTGCTAAACCGAGAGCTGATGTTGTGCACTGCTGCCAGCATATATTCGCCATACAGGAACTGACATGCATAATACACTCTCAAACCGAGAGAAAAGAATAACACCCCACCACATCACAACAAGACGAAGTAAACAAAGCGTAAACGACCACAGGCATTATGCCGTCGCAGCAACAGAGAGGCATGGAACCGTCACAACAATTATACGACAGCGTCATATAGCATATGGCGGGGGTTGTGGTGCAGAAATCGTCTCAGTGTAGCGAATTTTATTACATTAAATTTGGCACGAAACAATTGAGCAATTGAATACATTAATACAGTGCAGCAAATTGATGATTAACAGGTGGTTATGATGCAGAGAACTTGCAGATCGAGAAAATATAGCTCGATCGAAAAAAGTCTTTACATCAACTAAAAACAATATGGATTACTTTAAAGTTAATGTTGCACTGTACAAGGGAACCTGTACATTACTTCTTCTGCTTTATCTTGGGCACAACAATCGGGCTAGGTTTTGTCCAAACATCAGACGGCCTGAAGCTACTTCCGAATCTGGATAGTCAGTCCTGTGTCCATATCATACTGTGCCCAATTGTCCTTTAATTCTTGGTTCTTCAATATTGTTTATACCAATAAGGCAAGGTCGTCCTTCATAAAAAAAAAATATCTTGTTTAACTCATTTTGGACTTTTTGAGATTTTGATGACTATAGATCAGTATTATTGTACGTTTTCAATACAAACTGTAAATTAAAATAATCTCAACCAAGAGCCCTAGAACATCATAATTAGACATTAGCAATTTTGTAAGCAAACTATCGTCCAAGAGTTTGAAGCTGCTTATCCTTCATTAGAGAGGTGAGATAGTGGCATTATGTCATCCGTTGTGTCAACATGATCATCTTCGTTGTCCAATATTGCGCAGACATATTTTCCTTTTGGTACTAAATAAATGATCCTTTGACAGATGCCGGCTAAAACTGTCAGATGTCTAAGTTAGGTCATTTTAGACCTAAGTGTCATTTCAAATTTTACCAATTTTTTATCGTTCGACTTGTTTCAGCACTGTTTGCTTCTGTGGTGGTGGCGCCCTAATGTAACAAAGAACTTCTTTCTTAATTTATCAAGTTATCTAATTGAATACTGAAGGCACCTGATTGCGTATTTAGGACTCTAGAAAAGGAAACAAAACGTCAGAGCATCTTTCTTCTTCTGGAAGTGCAACCTCTAGAGATCTTATCTTGGTACGCCATTCCAGTCATCCTTGACGTGGTTTACTTAGAAGTGGATAGTCAGTCCTGCGTACGTTCATTTAAAATAGATAAATAAAACCTTGGAATACTCGTACAAGCAGAATAAGAGTATTATATTTTCCATTGCAATGTCTAGATATGCAAGATGTCCATATTTCTTCTTTTAACAAATGAAGAAAAAACCTATTCTTCAACTTCACACATGTCCGATTCAGATTTCTATCTTACATGATAGCTCACAGACGCAATATCAGCAAAGGAAAACGATAGACATTAACAAAAACTCAGAGTTTCTACAACTACAAAGCTTTTGCAATAGTATCCTCAATCTGAACAAACTGAACGGTTCATTAATGTGTTTTGGTGAGAAGATAACAAGTGAATGATCTAGTGGCTACCCTCTCTAAAGTAAGTTAATTTACCGTGGAGCTAAGCACTTCAACCATTCGAACCCCAGACTTTTCACTACTGACAGCAATTCGATTGATGTTGAGTACTGCAAATGCCACAAGCTGTTAAAATCAAAATCTACCATAATAAACCCTCAGACATATGCTCAAAACAAAGCATTCATCAAAGTCCGGAAGTAAGCGCAACGAGCAAGTACTCGAGCACATGCGGACACTGAAAACAGTCCTTTCCCAAACATGACAACATGTGCATGTAAGCCTCTTGCACTTGGCCAGAGGCATAACAGTACCCCCCTCCTGATGTAAGCAAATAAACATTAGTGGAATAATTATGGATTTTCTGGCTGTTGATTAAATATTGATAGATCGCACTAGCCTAAACTAGCCAACGGAATATGCTTGCCGTGCGAAACGTTTCGAAGCCGGCGCGCGAAGGCATCGCCGCCGTGGCGTACCAGAGCATAGGATGGATTAGGATGGATAATGCTGGTAAGTTCCACATACCGTACTACATCTTTCCACGCCGGCATCGGTTTTTACGATGCATACCGACCGAGAGAAAGATGATCTGATTCCGGGAAAATAAACGACCGGTATAGCGTACGTAGAGTAGAGCCTGCCCTGCTGCAACGGTGTGTAATGCTTTCCCGAGCCGATGATTAAGTACAGTGACGGTTTTATAATGGTACGCCAACAAAACGGCACGCGGGCGAGAAGAAAAACCCCCGGTTGTATGCATTTTATGCCATAGTTTATGAAACCTTCGTTTTTGTGGCTTTATTTGTTTAATCCACAATTCTCGGTGCCCATCTTCTCCGGCAGTCCCGCAAAAAAACAGCTTTGTCCCGCGTTAAACCATTCCTGTTGTTCCCATACACCACCACCGCCACACATACTCGCCTATAAACCCCGTGCAACGATGCATGTAAAAGGCAATAAAATATGGCAAAACCGAATGACATTCGTGCGCTCCGGTTATGCCCGTGTAACATCTTCCTGGGTTGTTTTTGGCTCTTTCTGGGTGGATAGAACGACCACCTGAGGTAGGTAGGCAGGCCGGCAGGAAGGAAGGGCAGGTCATATAAATTTATGTTACCGCTGATATTAACATGAAAAGGAGCTCTGGTTAGGAGGTTCCATAAAACAATTTGAATACAATCGATACACAACCACGATCGACCACGTCTACGGAAAGTGTTAATAATGATTGATGTCGGTGATTGAGTGTAATGGCGGCCAGAGAATAAAGCGATTCCTCCCAGCGCATTGCTGCCTGGGAATGAATGTCCCATATCGATGCGCATAAGTGTGGAATCATGTGCAGATATTGTAGCTTAATAAATAAATTATATAAATTATGACCTTGGATTCGCAGGTACGCTTATGCTGGCGAGTACTATAAGAAGCTTGTTAAGCGTTTTGATAAAATAAAACATAGTTGTAAGACTCGAGATTTGAACTGGAATTGATGAGGTTCAAGTTGAAGAGCCAAAGCCATGATCTTGAAACTGAATACTTCTATGACTCTCATTAATAGTTTAAAAATGTTAACGATATTCATGTGACATACATCTTGACAAGCTTCATTACAAATTTCTCCAATTTCACCTTTTCTCCAATATTCACACTAGTCTCTTCAACTATCATTCCGAACCCTAGCAAATAACAAAACGCAGCAAATTACAATAATTCATTGTCATTCTAATACACCATTGGCTTGATCTAGTCAATATGTTAAACTGGCACCAGTCAAACTAATTGGACCCTATTGCAGGACATCGCGAGCAATCGTTAGTAACGCCGCACATACCAACCCGAATATCACACCCCTCGCGGTGAATGAATCCGGAATGAAATGAACCATAAATCATACGCCGAATATCTTTTACATATTCATGAAAACAACTTCTTCGCCCTCTTCAGCACACGCGCTCACTCAACACAGTAGTCATGCCACATCGGCCGGAGGGCGGCCGAGCGCTAGGTATGCCATCCAGGCGTGTAAGTAAAACTCTCATTCGAAGGGAATATGTAGTAGGCTTACGGGAAAGAAAATGAAAACACACTGTCGCCGCCATCCGGACTGCAAAAGAAAAGCCCTTCGGAGCCGTGCCCCGCGTTCGAAGTGTCACTTGTTTGTTTTGTGGATTAACTGTGATCCTGTGTCTGTGTGTCTCAGCGCGTACACACACACACTCTCTCTCGCTACCAAATAATGAAAACATATTCCTATTTTTGTAATGGATTATAGGGAAAAATATTATGCATTGCTGATCCTTTGAGCAGGGCAGACATTTTTTTCGGAAACTATTGAATATACGAAAAATAACACATCGCTTTCGAGTCTGCTCCTGCTGCTGCTATACCGCTTGCTCAATGTGTATCGACAATCCTCTTATGAGATTGTTCCCCGGGGCAAGAGGGCAAGGAACAATGGTAGAGAAATATTTTTATTCAATTTAAACTTATTTTGTTTTCGGGATTGCTAGTTGCGTGTGAGAAGGAATTGGAAAGGAATTAAAGTAAATAATTCTACAGCAAAATAAAAACCTGAAGATCTGCAGAGTATTGGTTTTCAATTTTGTTCCTGTCCTCCGTTTGTCTGAAGACCATAGGAGTTTGTCTGAACTGGAGATATGAAATCGTCTAGTGGATATAACATTAAACTTGTTATAATATATCAGCTATTTTTTAAAGAGAGTACGACCAGACCAAGTCCCTTGGATACCAAACTATAATGGACGTTGAGGGTTCCCAACACATGACATCAGCCTTACGTACGGGGAGGCAGTCTTGATTGGATTTCTACCCCGGTCCTGCCGTGTGAAGACCGGCGCCGCTGTCGCACGGACCACCGGACCACCCCTAGCACCACCCCCCTCCTAGCTCCACCTGATTCTATATTAACTCTTTGTGTAGCTCCAGACCGATGAATGTGTCTTTAAATAAAATACACTAATTTAATAGCGAAATGTCTCAGAAAGCAATCGACAAGTGAATATATGTTGAGGTCTAATGAAGTTTAAGCGTTCTCATTTCATTCACCCCCTTCCGCAGATATAATTTGAAACGTTATTTAAAGTCATAAAAACTAAAAGCCAGTAACGTTGCTTAAAGTGAGAAATATATCCTTTCAAACATTAAACGGAAAAAAACACTCAGCTTTTGAACAAACCTAACAATGCATTAATCTCCCTTAAAATATGCGGGGAAGAAGATACCATGTTTACACTAGTGAATAGAGCCGGATTATTTTTTTAACTTATGATAATACCATTAAAGGGTGGCGTAAGAGATGCGTAAGCGGTAAGGGTGGTGAATTGTGCCGAATGATCAGTAGAGAGCGTGCAAGGGTGATGTAAATGCAAAAGTCATGTACGATTCCACGTAATTGTGCGTATCATTTCCATATTAAGACTTACAACAAACAAAAGCCAGTGGAAAGCATCATATTGGGGGATTATGTAGAGACATTGAAAAAAAAAAACAAAATTTCTTGAAAGATTTTTCAAAAAGGACTAATACACCTAACTAAGATAAACATATTTAAATATCATTCTTTAGTTCATGGTGCTTTGCTAAGTAACACCTTAAAAAACAATTAATTTGTCACTGTCATCGTTCGTTTCTTATCTATTTGCGCCGACTAAAACCCAAACAAGAATTTCCATTGACCTGAAAAAACTTTTCACACCCAATTCAACACTTCAGTGTAAGGGACAGAGCGCGATACAGAGAGAGCTAAAAAATATTCTTGGATGAAAAAAACTAGATTGGAACCATCCACAGAACAGTATTCTTACAACCTTCTGAAAAGCCTGATATTATGGCGAAAAACAACCTGTACACACTAGCAAGAATATGCAGAAAAAGGTTAAAAAGAAGGTTTTTGCGCTGTCCCTTTTAGACCATCGCCACCAGAGATGTTATCATTCCGATATCATCAAAAACCTCGCATTCACACGCACAGAGCGCTTCATAATACGCACCACGTCGACAAATCTGGGATATAAATTACTCCAGGGATGAATCGGTGAAATTTTGTTTTTATTGGTAAAAAATGCAAAAAAACTCCCACAAAAAAAATCTACAGGCTGAAACGAAAAACCCCCCAAAAAGGAAGAAGCGCTAATTTAATGGAAAAAATCGCATAAAGTATATAAATTTCCCGATTTCGGTCGTCCGGTTGAAAACATCGCTCGGCGCAGAAAAAAAATTGGCTAGATATCTACACTCCTCCAGCGTTCCTAAAAGGACATTCACGAAAGGATATCAAAACGTGAAAAACAGAGTCCTAAACCGTAGAGCGTTTGGGGTGAACGAAATGGTGTCTCGACAGCAACATCCAAAAAAAGGTTCGACAATTTTTCAGCCCTATCCCTACCACGGTCGGAAAATCTAAACGGTCGAACACCCAGCATAGAAGCAGCCGAGAAAAGTTGCCCCCCGCAGGATTCGATAGGGAAGGGCGGATGGTGTGTTTTGATGGTTATTTCCTCGTTGCCAAATCAACGAAAACAGTTTCCACCGTGAAGCTCGCAATGCTCCATCCATTGAAGCCTTCCGCATGTGCTGCCTTTTGCTGTACGAAGAGTCCTGGCCAACTTCAGGACTATTGGCGGAGATAGAAAGAAGCAGAACATGTCTGTAGAAGATTTTTCGGGTGCCTCATACTTTTTTGTCCGCTTGGGACCAAAACGTTTGGAGAAAGCAATCTTCTTAGTTTGATCGAATAAAGCCATGGAGAGGGTAAAAATTGTTCCCAATGGGGATAGGCGGCCTCCTCAGTAGGATGGGTAGTACAGTGGGTAGTAGCAGTAGCAGCAGTGGCAATCAAGGACATCGCACCACAGCGGATTCGAGCCTTCTCCCTCATCGGAACACGGAAACCAGTCGGAGTAAATGTTCATTTTCGCCATCATGGAAACGGAACGAGCTCCAGAGGATTGGTGGCGACGATGGTGATTGTGCGCCCGTATGAAAGATAGCAACGCCTCTAGAACGGGGAACGAGCGCCATCGTGTGACTTGTCTGATCATCACCCGTAACCAAGTTGGTTGCCCGGTCCGGCCGGGGTTGTCTTCATCGTCCAAAATAGACGCTCGGACATTTTCATTTTCCTTCACACTAAGTGGGCTTATTTGCACGAGCGACCGTTTGGAATCGCCGAAACCAGGGGAGAGAAGAAGAAAAAAAACGCTACACAACGTACACGCAGCTGAAGTGCCATCAACCGCTCACAGTTCCGGTTCCGTCGAAATAGATGAGTTTCGTTCCTCGGTAGTAAACAAAATGACGGGCGAGAAGCTCAGGGGCCGGGTGAAAAGTACTATAAATCTCCTACACACACACACACGCCCTATGCAGTAGTAGAAGTAGTAGTAGTGAGGCGTACGATGCCGGTCCCGGAATTTATTTCATGCTAAAGTTGAAGTTATTTAACCGATGCGTGCTCTTATTTCCGCATGGAATTATAAACCGAACCCGTGTAGTGTACAGGCCACCAACGCAAAGCAGGACACAACAACCGTGTGCTCGTGTTGGAGACGACCAGGACGACTTTCGACGACATGACGACTCCCCGGGAGCAGTATAAAATTGGAGCCAGTTTTGGACGAGGACCTTCATGGTGGTGGTTGATGACATGGTGCTTCCGAGAGTTTTGCGAACGACAAAACGGAGACCAGAGAGAAAAATCGACTACGATCCCAATTTTCCAATTCGATTGACGTGCATCAAGCCATAACCGAGGGAAACGGTACATACTATCTATCTAGCAGATCTCAGTACATCAGAGATATACTAAAGCAAACGTTATGGACACACCGAGAGAAGCGAACAGAGCCAAAAAAAAGCTTAACCTTAAATGAATCAACGGTCTTGCTCCAAAGTTTTGACATTATTTGCGTTACACGGAAACCTTTCTCTATTTCATGGATCATCGATTACCCACGCATTCTCCCCCGAATACACAAAGTCAATGTCAAAAAGAAAGGGATGGGACGGGGATGGCATCCGATAACGGGGTTCAGCACGTCAGGACAATTTGAAGACCCAAAACAACTATTTAACCGTGGCACACCACTAGACCGTCACCTTTTCCACGTATGAAGCGAGCGAGCGATTGGCCAAATTCGACAAGCATTCGCCAGCATCTCAACACACCGTCTAATAGCGAATGTAATTGATTCCGCACTTGACGTTTTAGTTCCAGTGCCGCATCACGCGCTGGATTGAACCCCTACCATTATCGGAACACCTTCACCTTCAGGGATCGACGACTTCACCGCACTACTTTCGTGACTATGATGTCCGGAGCACCCATGTACACCATCAAGCGGGATTTTAAAGAGGAATATCATGTCAGTGTTGCCTCTCTGCGTGATTCAGCGAGTTCCTTACCCGAAACAGGCATTGTTCCACAGCAAGACGCGCTTGTCGAAACCATCGTCCGCCTCACAGCCGCTCTTTTAGTTCACACAGCATCATCCAAAAGACCCCAAAGCAGAGATATGGCAAAATCCGCTAGAAGGTATGTATAGAGGTGTGCTGTCAAAAAAGCGACACTCATCCAGAGCGAAATTCCAAACAAACGGGCAACCCCTACTTTTAGACGTCGCAAGATGGGATCGCAACGCAACGATCGTCCGTAACCGCAACCAACACCTCCACAAGGTCGGTGTCTCTCGGCAAACAGCTGGACACGCGCGCACGTTTCTTCGTCACTCAACCGGAGAATGCTATTATTTAGCTAAAACACTCTAATTACAGGCCTCACAGCATGGAAGGCTTCCGCCTGACCGAAGCGACAGACACACCGACTTGGCCCCGTGTGGTGGTCAAGATTTTTCACTGACTCTAATTTGACGCAGGACCACGAATGGCTGACTATGCGGAAATTGGTTTTTTGGAGGGGGGCAACAAGGGCGGAGCTGTGTGCGCGAATGATATAACCTTCGGACAGTATCCTCCCCGTCCGTTTCGAATGCTTTAAACAAATTCTTCATTCACACCATCATCATGGCGGCAAGTTCTCAGTGCGCTTGATGTAATGGATGGACCCAGGCACGCTTTCAGGGATGATGTTGCGCACGTCTATTAATTGGATTATTCCCATCAATTTTGTCGACTCACGATTTGGCGATGTTTGCTCGTGTTGATTTCTGCGTACCTCCAACCGTGTTAGAAGACGGTAACACTCATCACGCACCAAAAAATCCCAAGTAACCCAAGCGAAAGATTTCGGTACAACTAAATCAAATGAAGATACCACAGCAGGATATTCCGCGGTAACTGTTCTGCTGGGCATCAAAAACATTGTTTGCCCTTGCTTCCCCGTAGTGCAGACTTCCAAATTACTTTCGTAACGTTTCATAAATCTTAGGTCAGTGCTGAGGCCAAAATAACATGTCAGTATTCCAGGACCCGGATTCGCTGTTCCGACTGTCCCGTTCTCTAGTCCTGAAATTACGCAGCCCATCACTTACACTCATCAAGCGGTCTTCCGGTGGGGTTTTCTGTACAAAAAAGAACTGAGAAACAACACAATTTTCAAATTCATTTCAAAAACTTTTTGCAGCTACTAAAGGGCAACTTTTTCTAACCAAACCTTGTCGGTGGGGCGCGATATAAGAAATTACAAACAGACGCCCCCCCATCAGGAGCGAATTATGCACAATCGTGCTAGTGGTCGGTCTCCTCCGTTCGCATAAGGGCTTTTTCGAAAAATTAAAATTAAGTATCCAACTTTGCTTTCCCTACTCCCAGCAAGTGTGTGTGTGTATCTGTATGTGCACCGTGTGGCGTCATAAGGCGGCGAATTAATTGGTATCACGTCATGCGGTAGGGTGCCGCCGTCCAGAGACAGAGAACGACGCGGGAGAAAGAAAAAAAAACATGAAATACTGCGTCATGGTGGCGCAGTCCACGACCAGCTGGAGGAAAAGTTTTTTCTCCAGTGGGGTTGAACAGACAGAGGGAGGACGGTACATCGCGGGTGAATCGTCACGGTAGATATGCACGACCTCTTTAAATAGCCGCAGGGAGGTGTAAGTTTGTACCAGCCGCAAACACCTACGTGAAGATCCTTATCAACGTTTGCTTAATTGTGCGGATGTTTATTTTAATTTTTTATATAGGTATGGAATGCACAGTAAAACACTACAAATAGCAGAAACATAAATTAAACTTACGTGATTTTTAAGAGCATCCGTTCGGCATCACTGCTGAGGTCGTACAGGGCTGCAACGAGAATGAAAATAGGATATCTGTTATTAAGTACAGTAATTGTAACGCAAACCTAGTAGGTTTTATTTTGACCTATTTGAAGAGCCTAGAAAAGATTTTCTTTGAGAGCTTACTGCAGTCATCAATATCTCGAATCAAAATGGCTCGAAGAACTCCACGACTGAGATCAATATTAGCCTGATACTTTGCTCAACATAACTCTACGCCTTTGGTGGGACCAGAATAAAATAGTGTACTGTGAACTGTTATCTGACATTCTGATTTGTATTGTTAAGAATTTTACCTTTGAAAATGAAAGAGTAGACAGAAATATGGAAAAGCATTAACACAGGTAAAATGAATAGCAAACCAGGCGTAACATATTATAAAAAATATTTACTGTGCCTTTGGTGGAACCGGATGGAAATTGTTTATTATGAGCCGTTTTCTGATATTCTGATATTCAGTTTCAAAATCTGTAGAATTGAAAGACAAGGAATGGCCACAGATTTACTGAATTTCCAAAAGAGATATTCTGTTTAATCGCTGCAAAAACGGTTTGGACCTAAAATCGATAAGTAGAAGCTATTTTTAAAGAAGGGCCAAGTGTTTTTGGACGGTTCAAAATTAGAATCTGCAAAACCAGAAGTTTTGAATCAAATAGAGCAAAATCATTAAACTACTCTAAAATCTGCTCCTTTATATACTTAGCATTAACCGAAAATGCTCAATAAAGTTCAACTTCCTGAGACGTCCATTGAGAAATTGCATGCTTTTGTACCATTTTTTAAATGCCAACTCTCTGCCGATGCAACCGGTTGACAGCATTTTTCATGCACACCTCCCATGCCAATTACAGAAATCATGCATGCAGCGCATTCAATTATTGACCGTGCATGAAGACGACACCGTCCCCGTCGCAAAACGAACCATGGGCTGAAGGATAAAACAAACCGAAGACAGGAAATAACACGACATTCCATTTACCACCATAAAACACTCGAGACGCGTGAAGAAGCGCTAGAAGAGTGAAGCAGAAGCAAAAATATTGCCGGCAAACTGTGGCTGAACCTTCTTAGCCAACGAGCTCCAGTCGTTGCGCATCAACAGAACAACCAGAGGTTGTAAAGTAACGTTGGCTACAAATCCCTTACTCTCCCTTAAATGGTCATTGTTCTCGATGGCATCCTCCTCCTTTTGCGACTCACTGGGCTGTGTCTGTGACTCCATTCGCACCGATGGGAAATAAAAAGCCCCAAGTAAAAGGGAAGGTTATCTCGCAGAGCACACTACAACCACCGACAATGCCACCTTCCTTCGCTTGTTTGTTCCACTCTAGTCGCGCTCTTACAACGACCAACACAAAGCAACGCGCTTGCACACGCGGGTCAATAGTCAATCTTTTAGCAAATCGAGTTCGCGCGCGTGCAACTGTGTTCCCCAACTCTCCCAGCTTCTATCCGGAGGCTGGCTGGCTTATGCAAAGTTCAATCATAACCAAATCGATCTAAAAACCATTGCCATGCTCAGTCCCTTATTTGGTGTGCAAAAAGCAGGTAGAAGACGCGAGAACTCCCTTCGCTCAATTCCGTGCAGCAGCCAGCCACAGATGAAGCACGGGAGGAAAAAAGCATTAGTGCACAAATTCCTCGACATAAAGCAAAAATTATGTTCAACCCAAATTGCAGCTGTGCCCTCCCGCCGTGTTTCGCACTTCCACTACCGTCTACGCGTCTACGTAACAGGGGGACCGTAGGAAGACGGAACCTATTTCGTGATCGGGTGGCCCAAAAGATATTAATGGTGCGCGAACCGTAATGCTTGACCACAATGACGAAATGTGGAGCACTGCCGAACGAAATGTCGACCAGCCGGTCGAAAGAAGAAGCACTCTCGTTGGCAAATAAGAAGCAAACATTCACAGGCCATCGTGCTTGCTCAAAATATAGAGCATTATTAACTCCCAGTGTCCGTCACTACCGACCCCAAACCCAGAAACGATGGCTCGTGGTTGTTGGCCATCGGATGAAGAACGGGCGAGCGTACCTTACACCACCGCACCCTATTGGACCCACCATTGCTCTCGGTCCACAGCTGACCAAGGCATCGAGACGACCAAACACGAATGATCTAAGATCTACAATCCGAGAGATGATTGTCCGGTGATTTTCCCGGTGCGCTAGCAGGAACATCTCGGAACCGCGCAGCTCCTACAGAGGCTTGGCCGAGAGCGCACGCTACGCCGTACATCACCACCGCGTGGCGTTCCGAAATCTGTTGCTACCTAGGCTACAACATCACCGATAGACACATCTTGGCTGCTCTACAATCATTTGATTATTATAATAATTATGTACCTCTCGCTTGTTTACAAACAACCACGCACACACACACACACAACTCCGGATTGCACAAAACCCGCGCTGCTAACGGGTTACACGCTTGGATGTGGATGAGAGGAGTTAAGAGCTCCAGTGCAAAAATCGTGAAGTAGTGGGGTTTTAGGTTTTTTTCGCATTTTCTGCTGCCCACTGTTGATTCAAAACCGTAGCATTTCATTCTTCCTATCAAGGGAATCGTTTCCCGGTTAATAACGGGGTATCTGCTAAATTCGTAGAAGAACAGTGGAAGTTAATAAAGTACATCAATAATTCATAAGTTTTGGAATAGAACAGAAACCGGAAAGTCAGATCTAATTATGAGAGCCTGCAGTAGTATTATAAAATTAAAACATCTCGTTGGATTTCGAACAACACTTGTTCACTATAGCTATGTTCCGTATGTACAATGTGTTCCTTTTGTTCTAGTCTCTCATTTAAAAATTATCTGAATTAAGAAATTTAGGGCGATCCAGTCGCAGAGGCGTTAGAGGTGGTCTTTACACAGCAGGATCGCTTATAAAATCTCGTCCAGCCCATCTAACCTGAATCAGGACAATTCAGCTATGGTTGTATTGAAGCCCAGAAAGCCAGAAAAGGTAAGCCAAGAACTCTGGAGGTAGTAGAGCCAATGAAACAATATTGGAGTATACTACATAATTTGAACTCTTAATATTATTCTTCGTCATATCGTCACTCTCAATATAATATCAGAAAGAGTATTTGATAATTGACAACAAGAGATAGGTATGTTTTCGTTTCAAGTAATATAGACTTCATCATCTGCTTCTTGACTTGACGACTTGCTGGACTTAATGATATCACGTCATTGGATAATCAGTCCTCACTTCTCGGGAATGGTCCAGATGGGATTAGAACCCTGGTCCTAACGTGAAGACTCTTCAATTATCCCAAATAATGTGTAAAGTGTATGCTTTAAATATCAACGCTTAAGTGAACTTGTCGGTGTTGATATGATAATTTGACCAAGTACATGACAGACAACAATGTCCAAAACACAACAATAAAATCAAAACCAAAAATCAAACAATATCTGGTTTCATATAGCTAAACTACAATATTTATAAACACTTCACCTTCCATTTCTAAGGCATGTTGTTGTCCCGTTTCACCTTCTTCAATCTCGGAAGAAAACAACGCCAACATGATGGACTGATGTTTTCATCTCAACCGTTTAACACCCCGGTGCCGCCCACAGCATCATCATACATACCCACAATAAATGTAATTGATCCGGAACGATTGTTGCATATCATCGCACTTAATAAAGGATAAAATGTATGAAGATACAATTGAGAGAGAAAGAGAGAGCGAACGACACACAGTTTCGCCGAAAAGCAAGTAAGTATGAAGTGGCATGCAAAAAACAAAAAAAAAACTTTTGCAAGCACGTTCCATCCAGGGCAAACAAACACACATATTCCGCAAAAGGAGCCTGGTCCAAACGAACGAACGATGGTGCATCCATACGGCAAGAAGACGTGTGTGTGCCTTCAACACAGCTACCGAAACTGATCCTTTCCAAAGTCGTTTCCCATAAACATAATGCCTGCGATGGTTTCGTCTCCCCCAGTCAGAGGCTCTTTCAGCAAACATAATATGCGCTGGTTTCATTTTTTGCGATTTTGTTTCCCTTTTTCGACATTGCTGTTGGTTTCCCTCTTGATCGACATTCGCGGGCAGCCAACAACAACAGCCAAATACTGAGACTTACTTTTCATGGTCATGAACGAAAGCTGCCGGCACGGGCACACACATTTTGTTCCTTGTTGTCCGAAAAGCTTCTGGCTGGCTGGCTCATGCATTCATTTATGCTTACCAAGTCTGGAAATGCTTGGACCAGCAGTGTGTCTCTGTATACCCATAACAATACCTTCGCAAGCCATCGTTACATATGCATTTGAGGGGGTATGACTCTGTGTGTGCATACATTAAGCATATCATTACTATAAAAGTACCACGCAGCACCAGCGCGAAGAGTGAGGTTAGAAAGGAATGGAACAAAATGGAAACCGAAACGAGAGCAAAACCGTGAAGCGGGTGAAACGATAAAACCACCAACCATATGGTGGATGATTTGAAGAAGACCATCCAACCTAAAGGGGCGAGATGCATGCACTCCGAGTGTGGAGGATCTCTGACAGCAAGCCTTTGGTAAAGGTATCTCGCGAGGGCTCTCCTATATCACTGAAGACCTGTAACGCGCCACAGTACGCAAGGTTCTAGGCGAACGCGTGCAGCTCTCTCGCTAGCATTTATTCTTGTTTTTGTTTTGAATACCAATGCATATGTACTGGAACAAAAACATTACAATATGAACCGGTTCTCTTGTGGGTAGAGAGACTTCCCTGACCATCTCCAAGCTCATCGGTGGCGGAAGTCGTGGTTGTGGAGCCCTTGGAACGATGATTCCTTCCCTCAGTTTTCCGGCCATCTCACACCAATGCGCGAGACTAAATCTTATCCCCGGACATCCCCCGGCGGAAAGTCACGTGATCGTGGAACCACTCTTCGTCGGTCAAGAGGCGCATCTTCAGTTTGAGTTGCAGTTGAACGATTACGATGCATGCTTACGTGTGGAGACAGGAACAGGCTGGCAAACAACGAGGACCCATCATAGAAAATGCGGCACAAGAGGCGTACAAATCAATGACAAGCATAAGCGCGCATTGAGCGACGTTTTACATGCTCGAGAGCTCGAGAAAATAATAGAATCGAAGGTGTAGAGCGCAAAGAACTATTTTTGTTTTGATGGTTCCATTTCACGACACTGCGTGGTTTGTGTTTTCCAGGTTATTGTTCCAGTTCGTACCTGGGCCGGATGTAATGGCAGGAGGTGATGACTGGTCGGGAGTATAGCAGGACATGCTAATGGGACCAATGGAAGTGTGTTAAATGGTGCCGCAGAGAAAAAAAGTAATGGGCAAAAAACTTCTTCATCAGTTACGGTCTAGGCATGATTAAAAGGGAAGAGAACTATCCATATTTATGGCAAAAGGCGAAAAACAAAGAAGGTATATTGTAACTTTCAATGGAGCCACGTACATTCTAGAGAAACTTTGATGACGTTAGGACTTTAGTGATGGTTAGACCGTTGGATCTAGCAAGTTCAATTGGATCAGGAACAACGACTGTATCAAGATAATGTTACATCTCTGAGCTGTGTATCTGAGGATATGTCAGGCCTGCAAAGAGAGAAGCGAATCGCCCAGGGACTAAAACTTGAAGGCCCAAACAAATCAAAGTCAGTCGATGAGTCCTCCAAACACGAATTCAGATTCGATCCAATGTCTACTTCGGGTCATCCCGAAAGAAATTACTCATTATTTTGTAACGGATTGGAGAACAAATTCTTCAACGAACATTATTTTCTTAAAATAAACCTTCCACACACTCAACACAACACACACTTTGTTCCTTAATTTGACAAGCTTTAGCAAACAAACAATCACTTAAGTTAGCAGCATCCACTCAGCTGTTGTTCCCTCCGTGCGCACTTTCTTTTCCACATCCGTACAAACTAATTCGTATCAACCAATTATCTCGTCCATCTGTCAGAGAAAGATGCGTAGCACAACAAACATCAATACCGACGGTGCACGAACAGTTAAAGTAATTGGCCCTGCTAGGCCAATTACAACCTAATCCTATCGCATGTCTCTGCTCGAATCTTGAACAACGACCCAATCCCAATATCTCACTGCGTACCACTCGCAGCACGCGTGTCCTTGGTCGCTTTAATTTGCCGCTCTGATCTGACCTGATATTATTTTATTGATAGACATTCGGTCCCGAACGCCGAATCTTGCCTGGGTGGTCACGTGTCTAGTCTTTGCAAACATAAATCGTTTAGCAAAGTTTGTATTATCCATGTTTACCATCTCATCACCCTCGTCATTCGTCCGAAGATTCGGAAGATTTCAGTTTGGAAAACTTTCTTCGGAGCCTACACTTACTTTTGTTGGACAAAAGTTGCTTCAACTACAGTTGCTTTAATTAATGTCTCTGGTTCTTAAGCTATCGTGCAGCGTTCGGTACAAATTAAAGCAAAATAAATTGCTTCAACTCGTATCAGTGGACTAACATAAACCACATTACATCGTCCAGAATTCTAACTTTCTGCAATAGACCAGAGAACAAGGGTGTTGGCTTTTACGAATTGTACCACCCCAAATCGATTTAAATTATGCAGAAAGATCGTTCAAGCGTTAAAGCAAGGTGCATCAGCCATGCTCAATTTCCTCCATAGGGCCAGCAATTTGTTGAAGAATTAGACGATTAGCTACAAAACGAACGGGAGAAACGACCCCAACAAAATAAAGGACATTTATATTCTTCCTCCAGGGAAAAAAAATCGCCTCTGGCATAGGCTTAGCATTCTGTATATATCACGCGCCGACTTCGTGTGTAAGCCTCGCAGGCAAAAAGGCGACAAACCATGTTCGAAAAACCAACCATCTCCTACTAACAAACCGTGCCAAAATGGAGCGTATTTCACCGCTTCCTGCCCGAGGCGTAAATCCCTATTAAAATATTTGATAATTGATAACATCTCACTTTTGCGTTGCACGACCGTAACACGCGGCTGTGGATTTTTTCTCTGCCGCTTGCTGCTTTTGGAGCGTGCAGCAAATTTATTACAGAAGATCGTAAGTACGCGCGAGCACGCATTCCCCTCACTTTGTAAGCACGGCATTGTGACATTCTTTGCTTGAATGTCCCTTTCACCAGGCGCCATTTTGCTTTAATTTCGTGACATGGCTTCTGGTGCAAAAAAAGAACACGCCTTTGAATGCGTTGGGAATACAGTCATGCTATGTTAATCAAAGCGCGTGTCTTTATAGAATTTACAATAGAAAGAGTGTCACTACTTGAATAGAGTTACAGTTGTTATTCAATTTAGTTCTGAGTTGGTATAATGTCTGAAAAGTTTTCTCTTGAAAGATTATCGGAGTTAGTCCTTATTTTAAATACAATGGTCAGCTTCTATCACAGGTACAAGCGAGCAGCAGCAATGGCGGATCTAGCATATTGCAGGCCCTAAGCGGAAAGAAATTTGTGGGCCCATAGTACACTGAATCTGCTGACCAGACAAGAGTTTAATGTGAGTTAGATTTCACTTCGTCCTCGTAGCGTCCGCCCCTGCATGACCTACAGGAACTACATAACCTGGAGAGGTCTCGGCCTGCCATTTCTGACGTCCTGTGACTTGATTTTAACCAAAATTTCCTGCGTTCAGCGAAGTATAGTCAGTTCTGCTCACGGGGAAGCAGTCCGGAAAGGATTTGATCTCCGGTCCTGCCGCGTGAACCTTGGAGCAGCTATCGTCTTGGCCACCGGACCACTCTCTGACTATCCAGATAAAGATAAAGAACATCAAGAAAGACTGTAATGACAGGTCAAGTCCTCTTGAGCTTATAACTCCAATAAGAAAGAGATTAGCTTCTGCTTATACCCGAACAAACAAATAGCCTAGTTTACAAACTCTTTTGAAGAACTAGGCAATTATACTCTTTTAAGACATAGACTCTCTGCAATAACACAAAATACCCAGCATCAAAACCCATTTTTCAAAATTACAGGGATTAGGGGTTTAAACTACAGAAAAAAACGCAAGTACAGTAAATGCGAAACAAAAAACCATCATCAAAAGACCACCCAGCGGCACATTGCCAAGCTTCCCGAGGCGAAAACACAAGAAAAACGGACGTTAAAATCCTGTCATCAAAACATCGGTGCGAATTATTACCCTTGATAGCATAAGCTCACGGGTAAAGGCGCGCTTGTTACCTTTCCCCGTACAGCGTGGATAATCCCCAACAGCTTTTACTTTACCTTCACCAATGTAGCCCAACGACAGGCTCAGTTCCATAGCTTCTGATTTTCTTTGAGGTGTGCCGATACACCAGTGCAACCCAAATCGAAGTAGTAATTTCACGCAAATTTTCCTCCCAGCTGGCTTACGGCATGGTCCCCGGGTGCGCGTGTGTGTCTGCACGGGATAGTTCCATGGCACATGGCATAGGATGGGACGGGTAAAATTATACGTTTGAAATAAATGGCAATCAATTAGAGAACTTTTTTTCTGATTGTTGCTCATGTGTGCTTTTCTTTTACCTATCGGGTCGCAGCACTTCCGTGCAATTGAAGCATAGGCGAAATGCAGCTGATTGTGACGAAGGTCGGGATTTTTGGGATACGAAGGGAGTTAGCATAACACATCATAAAAAAGCATACACACTCACACATACAAGCGAAAAAGGGCAAAACCAACTAGACAAAGGCAGGCCAATCGGAAGCGTAAAGCGTCTCACTCTCGGATGCTATGCTGTAGGACCCTTTCTGTGGCATCTCTCTCCCTGAGCGTCACAGTTGATCACACATTTCGGGTCATCCGGCTACGAAACCCGTCAGGATCGACAGCATCAACTGCATGTAACGCACACCATCATCACCGCACCCCACACAATACTCATCGTCAAAGTGTGTGGCTTCCAATTTTGGGACACTAAGATACACATACACATCCCTCGGCCTGTGGGTAAAGGGGGTTTGAGCACCTCTGATTTTCGAATTCTGAGGCATCGAATTTCCTGGCGAGGGTCAAAGCGAAATGGGACACAGCCCAAAACGAGAGACAGGGCGCGCTCGCTCTACGGGGAAGCAGTCGACGACAAACGCACGCACGCACGCACATATGTTCCGCCGCTGTTCCGGGCCCGAAAGTCAGGATGACACATACACACAACGAGGGACCCAGGGACACGCGGCCCTTGGAATGTGTTTGCCGGGGCCTCCGTCTCTCGTTCGCTTCGTGTTTAAAGCGAGCGAACATTAGGGACTTCGAAGAGGGTGGAAAAATCAGGGTTTTGTAATAACAGCTGCCACCACTGTGCGGAGGATGGATGCACTGATGCTGCTGCTGCTGCTGTGCAGCATCATTTGCTCGAGATGAAGTATTTAAAAAAAAGGAAAACAGAACAATGCAATTGGTGTGCTGTCGATGATGCCGTTTCCTCTGTGGAGTTGGTACACAGCAGCAAGAAGCAGTACTCACAGAAGTATGCGACACTGCAGTTGAAATAGAACCGAAGAGAGTTAGGGATTCATGTATTTACATGCTCAACACTCAAGTTGTTAGGAATGAGCTTGGGGCATTGGAGTATTTGTCAATTGTTTTGATATTCAATACTTACACCAGAATCTAGGGAAATAGACAGTCGTGTGGCTAATTCTGAAAACTACCAAACAATATTCAAATGACCATACTCTGAGTAGCACTTCTCCACCATTTTAGGCTCTAGATATCTCCACAACTTTTGAAAGTGATATTTAAGATCCGGGATACAGTTGTATTATATTAGGTGACTAAGGTTCAAACCATAAAAATTACCTAGATATTTACTGCCGTAATTCTAGGCGCAACTCCAGATTTTGTCCTGGAACTAAACATTCTTATCCCTCTCTTAGGAAGGATTTCGCTACAGAACTGAACTGCATGTTGAAATTGGTATCCAGCAAATAGTTGTTTCTCTTTAATTCTACAAAAACTTATCTTCAAACTTGAGATCAGAGAATATAAACAGTACAATCTTGAGAGGTTATCCCAGAATCAGATCAGATCAAATTTAGCATAGTAAACAAGACGATCGTTAAGTCGAATTCCTCAAAAAACTGAGTATTGAAAAATCTATTGACATTGACCTCCGGACCTCGATAATAGTGAGCAAGAACATCAGGGATTGTGCTCACCGATTGAAAAAAGTTTATTGGAGTGTTTTTTTAAATAATTTGTGAAGGAGTGTAAATATCTTTGCCCACACAGTTAGCAAGATATTAATTCACTTATCAATTACCACCCCTTCAGAAATCCGACATCCGGCGTTCCACTCGTAGCAAAACAAGGCAAGTAAATTTCCAGATTATCTCAAAACAAGCCTTCATTTCGTAAAGTCCCGCCTCAATCATTTTCATGCCCATTCAAAACCAGGAAAAAAACGAAAGTAAGAAAAAAGATTATCGACCACCGGTCCTTTAACAATGCGCCATTTAATGCTTCTTCATTTAATCCTCCCCGAGTTGGTATTAAACACGGTGTGAAAGCCTTCCCCCGGGTAAGGCTACACCAGCCACACTGCGGACAGGGAGACTTTGCTGGTGACTAAGATATCAAACCGTCATCATTGTCAGACACCGGGGAGCCACCGATAAAGTTTCGTGTTACCCGAAAAGAAAAAAAATGTATTCGAACACACACCACGCGGTAATCTTTAATTCCTTCATTAGGGCGCGCACGCCACCCAACGCCACCAGGCATACGATTCTTTCGGACCAAAAAGGCTGTGGAGGGTGGTGGTTTATTTCTCCAAACCTTACTACTACCTTTCGACCTTTATAAAGCGGAGGGTGGAAGCAGCCGGTGGAAGGGTGTATGCTACGCGAAGGCCGAGCCTCAATGGTTTCATGTTTTATGATCGTGCATTTGTACAACAAAAGAGCAAAAGAGGGGACGGACCCGGTGTGTATCGGTGCAGCAGCCGGTAGTAATGAGAGGGAAAATACCATTCTCAAATTTCCTTCCAGGTTCATTGGCGTATTTTGACGTTTCTTTATGTCATTGAACTTGAAATGTTTTAATGGCGAGATAAGAGGTGAGGTAAAGAGCATCTTATGTCACCATTGGTGGAGCGATTGTCGATTTAAATCATATTACCAAGAATAGTTTAAAACAGATACAAGTCTGATTAATGCGTTGTCGATTTCTTTTACAAAAATGAACAAAATAATAAATATCTGAGACTGGCATATCATTGTCACGTGCTCGCTACATCATCTTCATGCATACTTGTCCAATAAAAATTCCCTTTTCACGCGTTTGCAATTGGGCATGAAATTTATGTCCATAGCAGACATCAGTAACGACGCAACGCAACGAACCCAACAATATCGGCAAATAACCGTCGTGAATGACAACACACACACACGCACAATTCCAAAACCAGCGCCGCTTACAAAAGAAAGCTAAATCTCAGCCTCATTTAACGGTTCGGTGCGTCTTGGTTCCTACCAAGAGATGGGTGATGTGTCAATTACGACTGTCGCCGACATGACAAAGTCTTCCCCGACACATTCATCTGCTTCGCCGTAGTGTCATTTTTCCGGCGCGTGCTTGCGCTGACGGGAAAAACGTGACCGAACCATATTGAGCGGCGGCAAGCGCATAAAAGTGTAAATTGATTGTGATGTGATACCACCACCAAAAGGTGCTGAGGACTAATTGATATTTACTGACGGGTGGATGGAAGCGTTGGAGGGACGTTGATTGCGCGAGCTGTAGACATTACCTTTCAGGATTTGTCTGTATGGATGGCTTGGAATTTGCTTATATCGAACTTCAAAAATTTGGGCAAGAATTCTTGAAGAGATGCATAAATTAATATCTGCATTAAATATTGTGAGGTATTTCTATAATCTAGAAATTGCGAAAGGGATCCTCAACAAATTCTTCGGTTCCAGTAAATAAAGCACATGAAATATTGCATCGTGGCATTACTTTACGGTAACATCACTGATAAGCTTACCACCAAACAGTGGAAAACATTAAGCCAACACAAAAACATGAAACGGCTTTCGTGTTATCCTTGTGTCTCCCCGAACACCTACCCGTCTCGCCGCGCATGGCCAAGAGATGTTGTCCATCGGAAAAACGATACACAACAACAACAACAACAACCCCTAGACGTATTACGTGCTCATTTTTATTTTGCCTCAGGAAAAACTACACCAAGATTCCTTAGGAACCAGACGGAACAATTTAAAGGCGAGTCCTTGCCCAAACATTGGGTCCAACCCCCTCTGTATAGGACCAGTCCCTAGGGACGTGCCTCAGGAATAGCATACTATTTCTACCACTCCCGGAGCAAGACTACACTCCTCTGCGCCCTGCCAGTTCCGGTTTGGTTTTTGTTGTGGCAGTAATGGTGTGCGGTTAATCCACACTGGGCTTAATATACACTTTATTCCGTTCCGCAGGAATCCTCGCACTCCCCCACCCGAGAGCCCAGGGAAACTCAGTTCTGATGCGACGACCCTCGATGCAGAGTTTTGAAGGTGAAGGAAAAAGTTTGTTCCTGCTTTACTGCCGAATTTTCATTGCACTCTTCTCCATTTCCGTGTCTCTAGGATGTCTCTGCACCCTTGCCTAGAGCTCCACCAAGCTCTCCGGCTGAATCGTCGTGGTTTTCGGACGATGAATTCTACGCCACCGCATACAAATCCCAACGGATTCATCGTTGCGGTTCGGGTCTCGGAACCTCGTTAGGGGTGTATTCCACCCCGGGAGAGTGGAGGTGTAACATTAGGAGCGTACAATTCCGGTAAACCAAATACACATTTACAGCCCAAAACACACAGTGCCAGAAGAGTGCATATTTTATTCAGCTGCAGGTCAGGAAATGAAAATGGACCGAATACGACCGGTCCATGATACGTGCAGGGATGATAGATTCTGGTCATGTTCAGGAATATTATTTTAGATAAAGTAGAAAATAATATTACCTGCAGTAAATCAAACTGCCGTAATGATGTATTGGGAAACCGATTCAAACTCAGCCCACAAGAAGTAACTAGTGAAACTTTATACACCTACACCTAGACATTACATTCGCGAGAATCTCCCAGCAAGGGGCTCACGTCTAACAACCATTTCAGACTCAGACAAGATGTTACCGAAACGTACTCCAGTTATGCCATTTTAATGAACAACTTCTAGCAAAACGAATCGTACTCGGGAGTACTGCCCGAGCTCTTTACGGAAGCCGAAAGCATCCTGTCGAGCAGATATTTTTAATGGGGCCCCGGGCCTTCGTCTTGTGGTTTCTTTTATTGCGCTTGTTACAGACTCTCACTGCTTGCTGCAGGGAAGAAGCGCAGGTTGCAGCCAGCCAAAAGCCAGCAGGAATCGTAAAGTTTGGCAAGGAATCCGCCCGAAAACTTCCATCGATACCATTTAT
This sequence comes from Anopheles stephensi, assembly GCF_013141755.1. Taxonomy (NCBI): domain Eukaryota; kingdom Metazoa; phylum Arthropoda; class Insecta; order Diptera; family Culicidae; genus Anopheles; species Anopheles stephensi. The sequence continues at coordinate 16,075,626 of NC_050202.1, read as the reverse complement.
GTCTGGTGTCTGGGTTTTGCAGCACAGCAGGACCTCTTTCGCAGGCACTAACAGTAACAAAAAAAAAACCCTTTTTCATTCCTATTCCAAGTCTGGCGGGTGTTGTCTTGTCTGGGATACTTTCGGGGGAACGAAGGTTGATGGGTTGAAAATGTTAACGATTTTCAATGGAGATACTTTTTAACTTCAAATTGCGCACACCAGAAGACGCCATATTTAATGATTATTGGTAACGGAGGAGAGATAATGTTGGGCATAAAAATTTCAGCTTCAACAAATGCTCACGTTTTCAATTGAAAGAGAAAATTGCAGCTACAAAACTAACGGGTGCAAAAATACAGATTCCCAACCAACTGATAAAAAATCTTCCGTAACGTAGCGGTCGGCCATATTGAAAGTAATCACATAGTTGCTGAGCTGATGCTGATCGGAAGAATCCAGGTTCCGTTTAGCAAAAATCAAAACGATCCAACCCAATCCAGCTTTAAAGGCATCGTCTTTTTTCCTCCACTCAATCAATAACTTGCCGTTGTTGTGTAAGCCGGCCCAAATTATAGGATGTCCATGTAACTTGTGAAAAACGCCCAAAAACACGCTCCGCTAACTTCAGCTTTTTTGCGTCCAAAACACACTCCACCAAAGATTCAATATTCAATGCGATGTTGGTGAAAGGAAAGCAAATAATCACATACACACAACCCCAGCTACTAAACACGCGCCTCAAAAAATGGACTTTCCATTTCTTTCAATGGCTGATTCGCGTTTTTTTGTGTCCATCTCTGTTGTGGATCATCTGCAACACGAAGGAAGCAACCCATTTTTGATTGAATCAATAGAAAAACAAATCCATTCCTAAACCGTCCATGTACTTACCTTTTCTATATGTTCGAACTTTGCTTCACATAGGTGTTTGCTTGTTTGCTTTCATGCACTGGACTTTTCCTCTTATTCAGTACTTGCACGTGCTACACCCTTTTCGATATTTTCTTCGCTCGTTTTGAGTATTTCACGTTTTCTTTTTAAAGGATTTCAAGCTCACCGGTGTTTCGATAATTATTAAACACTGTTTACACACTTTTGAGATACCTTTTCACTTTTATACTAAATTTCTTCATTTTGTTTTGCTGAACACAAGCACAAACTACACGTAAATTCACTTCCTGCAATAGAAATCGATATTTTTATCATACTTGAACCACTTTTGATGAACTTGTTTTGAGAGATATTAATTTTAGAATTTTAACATTGCTTTTGGGGACATCAATACTCTTCTTCTTATTCTTCATCGTTGACACTAAAGGCGTAATAGGTCATGGCCTGTTATAACTTGCTTCCTTGACGTGGTATATTTAAAACACAGCTGGGATAGTCAGTCTTGAATACGGGGCGAGCTGGCCCAGCCGGGATTCGATACCCGATCCTTTCGTTGAAAGACCAACATTGCTACCTCCCGATTTACTGGCCGTTTAGTTTCACTCAATTTTTGGATAATCTCTATCTCTAAATCTTACACAAACACTATCATAAAACATATAAATTTGTTCATCACTTGTCCTCATAGATTCTCAGGGACATCAGTATTCACTAACACAAAAACAAGGCACAAAGCACATCCGCACGAGTAAGGAAACCCATCCATGTGCATATCAACATGGATAGAAGGTAGCATCCGGAAAGGACCGGGATAAATGGAGAGAACAAACGCACATACACACACACACACACATCATCATCAATTTTCGTTCAGGTTTGCAGGATAAATCGAACACGCGTTCCAAGGAAAAAAAAATTACACCATTTTACAACGAGTCAGCAACATACACACGCACATCCGGTCGCCATAAATCGCCATCAATAACAATAAATGGCCACATAAAGCGGGCATTTCACGTTGGTTTTTCTCGTTTTCTAGCACTGTCAGCACCCGCGGTCTATCTCTCTCGCCCGATTCCTGGCTGACGAAAAATATGCAAAGCCCAAAAAAAAGCGCCACACATCCTTGTGATCCTGTTGCAGAAAAGTGAGGTTACACCCCGTACACAATACACACCATCGGAGTTTGTTGAACCATCGTTTGAAGAGACAAAAGCAACAGCCTACTGCGATTTTTGACGTGTTTCCTTGTGTTACTTTTTCTCGGGAAAAACTGATATTTTCTACCAACTTCACACACATTCTCTATGTCTGTGCCTTTGGGGAGCACATTCTCTAGCCCACGAATCGTAATCACAGTGAGGGGGATTTAGCTGGATGGGCCGGCCATCCATTCCAAAGCAAAAAAAAGGTACATGATTTAACGATTTGTGACGTTTGACACGTTGCCTACGAGATATCCGGGGGGGGAAAAGGCCTGCCACAACACCACACCAACGCGACTGTCTGATAAATCCTTTGATTTATGGGAATAAAGGTTACACGGTGCCATTCGACGATATTTTTTGTCTCCGGGGCCTCACCTATAAGGACTCTCTCCGCCAGCGTTTTCTTATCGACTTATTCTGGCCGAAACCACACTTCTGTGAGGAAGCTGTGTACCCCCCCCCCCCCCCCCCCCCCCCGCAAGGTGGTGTGTGCTTTGTTTTATAATATGGAAATAAATCTACGCTGGGAAACACAGGGATACATAACTCAAATAAATTGAGCGTGCAAAATGAAACGAAAGTGCGTAGGATTAGTTTCACAGCAAAGAGAGGAGAAGTTTTTTTCGAAGGAAAAATCCTTCATCTTATTTTTCTTTGGATCTAAAACCTCAGGAGATCTTGGTCTGCTATTAGAAGCTTCCATGACTTGATTTACCCAACGTTGAAGAATCAGTTGGTATGCACTGGGAAAGGGTCCAGATAGGATTCTTCACCCGGCCCAGCCGTATGAACCTCAGCTACCACTTTGTCCACCGGACCATTAATTAGCTTCTTTGACACTACAACCTGGAGAGATCTCAGTACGCCATTTCTTGATTCCTATTCCTTGACTTGAATATCTCGTAGCTGGGATAGTCTGTCCTGCGTATTACCTGCATAACAGATAGGATTCTTTAACTTCAAGACTGAGATGTCCCAACCTGGACCCGGTCATTAGTGACTTCACGAGAAAACGCTGACTGAACGCTTAAATAATAAAACTGCAACAAGCAACATAGAATAACCTTCCAGATGTTTGATTTGGTGCGTTTGGGGATACAATTTCTAGACAAGAATTCACATTCAGCTTTAAAATAGAATCACTTTTCTCTTCACTTTAGATCACCACACTTCTTCTGGTCGTTGCTAGTAGACCTTTCCACACAACACTGGCACACGAGAATGAAAAATCGGACCACATCCGTTCAGTGCCACCTTCGATTAGAAACTCCACCGATTCACAGCCACGATACTGCATTCTACCCAGTGCAAAAACTCAAGTCGGCTGTCAAAATGCAAACGTCACACCGCGCACATACACGCACTTCTTCGGGATCGTTGCCAGATCAACCAACCATCGTGGATCATCACAGTTTGCCCTTTTCATAAAATTTCGCTTCTTCTTTCTCCGCCAGCTTATTACGCCCGCCCGGGAAATGCTGCGCGTCCCACCATTCCGCACTAATCTTCAGCAGCAATTAAATCATTAGCAAACACACACTTAATAGCCGCTCGCACATACACACACGCGCCTCTCCTCCCCTTGCGTTACGCACATTTTCCGTACACTAATAAAAACCCACATTTCCCTGGTGGCTTAGGGTCTTCGCGGACCGTGTGTGATGCACGCGTTCACGGCGAAGGAAGATATTGGTTGCATTTCGGTGCAACCCCGGTGCGCTTCCTGGGAGCAAAATGTGACTATTAATAACTCCCGTACGTGGATCGTGGAACCGGCATGCTGGTGGTGGTGCCGGCGGTAGGATCTGTGGTAGAACCGATGGAACGCATCCGTGTCGTAAAACTGCATTTTATTGCAACCGTAGATTGAATTTTCCTTCACAAAATTGACGGAGCGCTACTTGCATGGGGGCAACCTTTTGCTTGAGGGCGACCTCCTAAAAGATGCGTGAACTGCACACACACCCAGATACTCATTTTTTGTTGCTTATTTTCGGTACCATACGGAATCACTTTTCGATAGGAATTTTTAGCACCATAACCTCAACGCACGGCCGGACCCGATCGGTTTCGAAAGCCGTGATGTGAGTGTGTGAAGTAGGATTCTTTTTCGGATTGCTTTCATTATTGAATACACTTGTTTTGGTGTGGGCTTTCCTTAGCGCAACCACACTCACATCTTATAAACTATTCTTCTTTTTACCTTCTTAAAAACACCACCAATCGGTGATTAACAACACTATTCCCGGGAAACACACCAGAAGTTTCACACCGCGGTACGTACTACGACCGCACGACAAACGCGAACGATTCACACGACGGTTCGACAGAATCGGCACGGTCCACACACACGCTTCCGCACACACCGAAAGGAAGAAACTAAACGAATGTTTTCCGTCCAAGCTGCATGGAGCGGTTTCGTTCAGCGTTGTCCAGCGACGCAAGAGAGTCAGATCCAAATCGTAAACAACCGCAACTTAACGAAACTCTGTCCGCGCTCTCGCTCTCTCGGTGTAGGGTTTCGCTCTCTCGCTGTCTTTCTTTGTGGTTGGGGTTTTCTTTCGTTCTCGTATTTTTTCTCTCTCTCTTGCTTGCTCACGCTCTTGTATAGGCGGTTGTTTTTTTTTGTTCGCAAGAGAAAAGAACCGGAAAGAAATGCGCGAGAGCATAACGAATGTTGCACGGAGATGGGGAAAAATGTCACCGGTTCCAGGCGAACGTGTCACAGCGCAATAGTTTTCAAGGAAATGTGTTTTTTCGCCCCCTAAATTACGCATTATTTTATTTGGTAAAATGTAGTTTTTCTTTTAAGAAATAAAATCATTTTTATTTACTTTGTCCAACTGAGATTGGAGTCCCAAACAAAGAAGTACTTTACCGTAAGCAAAGATTTCTGGTGTACTTTCCCGTATTGATGAATAAATATGGTGATGGATAGGGACACGGAATGATCAACCCCTAATTAATAATGCATTGATAAAAAAAAAATTTTATTCATAAAGAACGGCCTGGCCGTATTGCTTAAAGCTAAATTACAAAATTAATACAATTCACAATAGTTTGGAGACATTTCCTTCTCCAAACCGTGAAAGGGCAACTTATCCCGGGTGAGCTCGGTTGTGATTTCAAAAGTGAAAGAAAATTAAATTAAAAAAACCGAGAACAAACTAAAAACATCGATAAAAATTTATAAAGGATGCTCCAGGAAGATATGCTTTGAGACTGAACATTCTCAAGACGATGCCTATAGCTAGATCACATCAGATAAGAATCCTTATAGGTCCTACATGACCTTCCACATCGACTGCATCTTCATGTTTCCAGTCTTCAGGGAGGAAATGGCCGTCTACTTTAAGGTTTTTTAATAGCCTATAGAGGCTTTTGGTCTCTAAGACCTCATACGACTTTTATATTGACATTAAGGTCAGATGTTCTACTAAATGCACTAGATTGTGTTGTGCTTTTGTCCAAATTTTAGTTTCTCACGTTTGTAGGTCTAAACTCTTCTGCCTCACATAACTAGAATTGCCCTTAGCTAGGATAATCGGTGCGGATAATCGTACTAACAGACGGTCCGGATAAGATTTGATACTTTGTCCTTGCGTCTGAAGATCTGAGCTGCTACCGCCTTGGCCACTGGTAGTTGAGTCTCTTGTAACTGTGATATTGTGAAGATTTCCCCCTAGCCGGAGAAGCCCTCCTAACCGACGAGGCCCCGAGCGGCCACTCCTTCCGCTCCTAGGTTGATCCGCCACCGAGCAAAGCTACTTTTGTGATCTTCTGCAAAGAGTTTTTAAAGGTAACGACTTCGTCGGCAAGTGTCCTGGTACCTGTAGTCACTATTTGGTCCAACAAACTGTGTCTATAAGACATCCTGAACGATACTTGAGCATCTTAAATGATCTTGGAGCTAATATTTTTCACTTCGATTACACCTCTTTGTTCCTGGACATCTTCGATTTTACAATTTACAGATACAATTTTGTCCAAAAATCGCAACCAACAAAACAGAAAAATCGATCACCAAGTCAAAGTCAAGTTTGTCTTCGCGTATCTTGGCACCGGTGTAAATAATGCTCGCGCTCTCAACAACATCTTAATGCAAAAACACAACTTGATCTCGCCCATAGAGCGACAAGGGTACAGCATATTTGCATTTGCAATGCAACACCTACTTCACTCGGTGCGAAGGAAACTAGTGCAAATTATAAAGGCAAGCTGTTCGGTTTTTTCCCTTCTTCTTTCACAAGTGGCACGAAAAATTCCATTATCCCCTGGTACGGCTACCCCCGTGGGTGCATGTGCGGAGCGTGGGCTTTCTTTCCGAACGCAGTTTCTATGCTGCCAGCCCTGCGGTGTGTCATGTGGTGGGCCACTCGGCGCCAAGTACCTCCCGGCTGCACCCTTCCAGCCGCTTTGCCGCCACCACGCCGGCATCCAACTTTCTCTGGTTGGAGCACTTCGACTTGGGCCAACCTCGCTAAGGTGTTGCGGCTCTGTGGTGGGTTTTTTTTACGAACCTCGTGGGCTTGGCTGCGAGACAAACGCGCGACAAAAACCTTCAGGTTCAGCATTCCAACAGCCATTGCAAACGATGATGAGGACGACGACAGGTTGTCGTTATCGTACCGCGGTTCCACGGCTAAAGGAACTAATTAGTTATGTTTCGACAGATTGGGCAAAAACGAGAGACGGAACCAAGAAGGGGTCTCAATCACTGAATCGAGAAACTTGGCACTTGGCCGAGATGGCCAACACGAGATTAGCGAGACAACGAACGGGATGGGCGTAAAACGAGGCCACCCTTCGGTTTCGCTCACGGCAACAAACAACAAAAAGGGTCCCAGTACCCAATAAGTGGTTGCGAATTGTTTGCCAAATAAATAAGTTCAAAGATATTTCGCACCTTCTCGCGTGTGTGTGTGTGTACCTCACACAGATCAAGTGGAATGAAAAAGGTGTGGAAAATTGTGTTACAGGATATTCTTATTGATTTAAAAAAGTCTTATAAGACTAAGTGTATCGTAATATGAATCTTTCTGTTTTTGGCTTAGTTTAGAAAAGTTTAATTTTTATGTAAGAAAGTTTAAACAATTTGTAACATAAGGTGATTAATTATTTTTTCATAAAAAACTTATCAGACTGAATAAAAATGAGAAAATAAATGAAGAATAAGAATCTTTTTGAAAAGAGATAAAAATTGAACAAAATAACACATTTCAAAACAGCCACTCAAACGAATTCTTATTTTAACCATTTTGTTGCTTAATTTTCTTTCTATTTCCACAAATAACGAGGGTCATTGCTATTAAAAATATGATTTCATTACGTAAAATAGCCCCTAAATTTATGCCAACCCAAACGACAAACTTTAATTGTTTCTTTACTACACTCCAGAGACTATCCTACGCTTTTCGCCTTTTTTTCGCTCTTCTTCGAGCGCCTTAAAATCTGGAGCAGAAGTTATACAACGATAAAGAATCGTTACGGACACGCAAAATCACGCGCGCCACGCCGATAAACAAAAGCCCCTATGGACAGCTGCCCTACCAAGGGGTACTACCGCGATCGGTGGTGGTGCATTGAGCAGCACGAAATAATAATGAAATATCCAGACGCGTGGTCCAATCATTTTATATTTATTGCCCTTCATTGAGCCTGGTGTTGCGAATGGGGTAGCAGTTCACTTTGACGCTTCCACTCGGTCGGTCTCGAGCTGCGGTCTAAACGCCCATGCAGGGCCCATGTGTCTTCCTTCTTGTGGGTTCGTCGTCGGATAAAAAAGTTGGATAAGATGAATTCTTGTTTTGGGGTGTTTTTTTTATTCTTTCCCTGCAATGAATGCGCATTTAAATGGCAAAGTAAATTGATTTTTACATTGGCACAGGTTTTTATAAGTCATATTTCTTATCGTAATTGTACGGTATTGCCGGACAACTGATGAAAGATAATTTTAAGGCAGGCCAAGCGGAAAGATTGCCGTTTATTAAATGTCGTGAAATAAATTTAAATGATATCTTCGAGCCGTCGGGTAGTTATTTTGATCAGCTGTTTGGATCGCTTTATTGTTTGATAATAATTTAACAAATTAAATCATCCCTACACAAGTCCGTACCGGATGACGGAGCTCAAACAGAAATACATCAATTCAATGCTAATTTTTTAACCACCAAACAACGCCCATCACAATGACGATCGTTGGCAGCATCGCTATCACGCGTCACTCCGGTGCGTTGGTTGCAACTGCAGCTAAAAACAGCTAAACCCTCTTCATTCAGACAAAATTCAACACCTTCCATCTACCTAGACCGAATCAAAGACCCCCTTTTAGTCCCACCGGAATTGCCCGGGGCTGGCAGATGATGATCGCGTACGCATTTTTCTTTGTGGCTGCAAATGACCTCGCTCGCGACTGTCGCCCGTCTGCCGATGCTGCCCACGGTACTGGACTGGCTGGCTGGCTTGCTGGCTGGCTGGCTGGGATGCCCTTTGAGGTGGTAACGAGCCTACGCTGCCAGGGAAGTTGGCGTTCGTTTCCCTTAAGTCTAAAAGGGGGACTTTGGTTTTGTTTTTCTGTTTTGAGTTGGTATGAAGACAGGTACGAAACAAATGACAACAGCCATTCCGCAAGCAATTAATTTCCTGTACGCCTTAGAACTTTGTCTGCTGGGTTTGTCGCTGAATCGGTGAATGTAACTGATGGTGAAAAAATGTAGTTTTTATCATATTTTTAATCTATTAAAAATTTAGTTTTGTTTAAAATCAGCTATCTTAAATTGACACTCAACCTCTGAGCTGAATATTATTTAGTCATGGAACAAGCATAAGTGACCATCAGAATATTGCTTAAATTCGATCGTTCCTGAAGCCGTCCTAACAATTGCGAACATTATTGCTTTGAGGTCAATGATTTTAAATTTTAAGGGCCAAAGAGTTCAGGATATTCCGGCTTCATCCCTAGAATGATCGTACGGAAAGAGATCGATCAAGTTTTTGGTGAATACAATAATTTGATATAGTTGTTGACTATCTAATTTTATCCTCATTTTAAATCTGAAACGAGCTAAAGAGCTTCAAGAATTCAAATATATTTTAGACGCTTCTTACTTCTTCATAATTTAAATAAAGCTAATGCTCACTTGTGAATAAATCAATTCTACAGAAATTAAACTACAATCATTTCATTGACCTTAAATTGTGCTGGTTTTTTTCAATTTATTAAAAAAAAGTAGACTCGATTCCCTAATCTTACAAGATCGACTTGTCCCATTCGTTGAAGAGATAGTTGGAAACTATCAGAGAGGATTCCGAAACGGAAAATCAACCACTGACCAGATCTTCACGATGCGGCAAATCTTGGAGAAGATGGTGGAGCAACAGCTCCACTCCTACCATCTCTTCATTGATTTCAAAGCCGCCTATGACAGCATAGCCAGGGTAAAACTGTACGACGCAATGAGCTCTTTTGGAATCCCGGCCAAGCTTACCAGGCTTGTACGAATGACAATGGCCAACATCACATGCCAGGTGAAGGTGGATGGAAAACTCTCAGGGCCCTTTGCTACCACCAAGGGCCTGCGCCAGGGAGATGGGCTCGCCTGTCTCCTCTTCAACCTGGCGCTAGAGAGAGCCATCCGTGACTCAGAGGTGGAAACTTCGGGGACCATCTTCTATAAGTCAATCCAGATCCTGGCATACGCTGATGACATAGACATCATTGGTTTGAGGCTCTCCTATGTAGCAGAAGCTTATCAAAGGATCGAGCGTGCGGCACAGAACCTCGGGTTGGAGATTAACGAGGCGAAAACCAAAATGATGGTGGCACCACCAGCGGCCCTGCTAACAAACACTGATTTACGCAGGGGTGATGTACAGATAGGTGACCGCACCTTCGAAGTCGTCCAAAACTTCACCTATCTGGGGTCAAAAGTCAGCACCGACAACAACATTGATGTTGAGTTACGCGCACGGGTGCTGGCTGCCAACCGGTCATACTACAGCCTGAGGAAACTTCTCCACTCTAAATACCTGTCGCGACGGACGAAGCTGGGACTGTACAGAACTTTTATAGTCCCAGTACTCACATACGCCTCTGAGACATGGACTCTGTCCAAAACTGACGAAGCCCTCTTAGCCGCGTTCGAGAGGAAGATGCTCAGAAGGATTTTTGGCCCCGTATGTGTGGAAGGACAATGGAGGAGCCGCTACAACGACGAGCTCTACGAGCTGTATGATGATCTCACCATCGTGCAGCGAATTAGACTCGCCAGGCTCCGGTGGGCTGGTCACGTCATGAGAATGACACCGGACGACCCAGCCCGTAAAGTCCTTTTAGGCCGTCCACAAGGACAGAGGAGGCGTGGTAGGCCCAAATTGAGATGGAGTGATGGCGTTGATGCGTCCGCCAGAACGGCCGGGATAACGGATTGGCAGACGACGGCGCTGAACCGTGAGCGGTATCGAGGATTGTTGCAGCAGGCCAAGACCGCAAAGCGGTTGTAGCGCCAGATAAGTAAGTAAGTAAGTAAGTAAGTAGACTCGATTTGAAGTTTCTCAATCTCAATCTTCCTACACATAAGTCTTATAAAATAAATTGCAGACACCGATAATAGCCGATGATGTTCTCATATCTAATGGTTCAAGAAACAGATTACTGTAACATAATTACTGTACTCGATTAACCTTTCGTGACGTACGAAGCTTATATAGTATAGATAATATCGGATCTGACAGTAGGTGTCCGCCTAGGACCACCCCATCGGTTGAGAGGGGCCCCCGAAAAACAACGCTATATTCGATTCGATACGATTCCTAGATCCCGTTCTCAGACAGGGCTCCAAGCCAAAGACTCTTACCAAAACTGAATAATTCCTCTAAGAGCGTTCGAGAGTACGATGATCAGGACAATGGTGTACTCTTTGAATTGTACGACGATCAAGACTTGCCAGGCTCCGGTGGGCTGGTCATGTAATGCGAAAGGCACCGGACAATCCAGCGCGAAACCACTGTTGAGATCGTTCACATGGATGAAGTAGACGTGGACGAACCGAACTTGGATGAAGTGGTGGCGTTGACGTGTCCGCGACAAATGTCGGGTTATTGGATTGGTGGACGACAGCATTAAACAGTGAGATAAATCTAGGACTTGACATTTCTGTAGAATTCTAGAACCAAAACCCTCCGTAAAATAGCTCTCGGTAAGCTCTCATTACCGAAGGTTGATCGACACAATTTAATAAAAAACGTGCAATTATATAACATTATTGGCAAACCTCAAAACATTGGCCAATTAATTAATTCCTTTAGTGACATTTTGTATAAATACAATGCTTCACACTCGCACACTCATTATCCCGACGCCCATTTAAGCTACAATCCCATTTAGAAGCCTAATGATCCGTTAGCATTATTGGCAAATAATTTCGAAAAAAACTTTTGCACCCAAAACCAAAACCACCAGGGACAGCAGAGCGCGGGACACACCAAATGTATCACGTTACTAATCACGCATTGTACAAAAAAAAACTGACAACGGCCCTACGCCTCGTCCGGCAAGTATTATTTTCAACATGCGGGAAGCATAACGATAACGAGCTCATTTTCCAAAAAACCGCACGTGATGTGGCTTGACCACAAACCATCATCCGCCGCTTGATGCTGTTTGATCATGGTGTAAGAGATCGCTGGTGTTGTGGCTGGCTTTTTTTCGTTGTTCATCCCATTGCTTTAATGTTTCCGTCCTGTGTCGGCCGTCGGCCTGGAATTTGTGTGTGTGTGTGTACGTGTTGTACGCAACCCTTCCCGATCTATAAATAAATCCACCGATGTGTTTTTTTTTCACCGTGTTTTGGCATTCATTCATGAGCGGGTCGCAGGACCAATCCCCAAACCTTTGACAGCGCGACAATTTTATGCTTTAGCGCCGTTCCTCGACAGCACACGGCAAAGAATGGAGAGCTTTTTATTGGTGTTTTTTTCGTCGTCTTCTCCTTTTCGGTGGTGGAGATCGAGCGCAAGCTTTATCCTATTCATTCGTGGGAACATAATTATTTGCCCTTACATTGACGTACAACGCCTTCGAAAAAAAAAAAAACTCGCACTCATAACACTTTCTGGAACAGGTTTCTTGTTTTGCCAGCGGACGAAGACAAGTTGTGTTAAGAGGCATGTTTTTCATGCCAGGAAGCATTATTAAATGGAAAAATGGAAAGGGCTTTTGTGTTGTCTGCAGCGTGCATGATGATAATTGATTCGCGTGGCTGCAAAATGTAAGCGCAAACATTTTTTACGCTTGCCAGCATGCAATCGATGACTGGATGCATTTCATTTAAGAAAGATGTAACGGGGCGATTGTTTTTATTTGCACGCATGTTGTGAGGTATATCAGCACGAAATGTTTGACAGTTTCTGCACAAAATTGGTCAAATATTTCTAGTCTATTAAACAACACTTCACACTTTCCAAAAACACTTGAGATCTCCCCAGTTGATTAATTTGCATACTCCGTACATTGTATTAGTTCCACATCTGTGGGATGGTCCCGTGACGAGAAATTTGCCAGATAATCAAAATATATGAAATCAAGAGAGACCACTTCTTCTACTTCTCTTTGGCGTAACGACCTCTTAGGTCATGCCTGCCATTTATGGCTTACTAGACTTAATGATACCACTTAGTTGGATAGTCAGTCCTCACTACGGGGAAACGTTTCAGATGGGAACTGAACCCTGGTCCTGCCGTTTGAAGACCGGACCGGACTGCCCTGCCAAGACCATGTCAGGTTTTCTGAAGTTGTGATATGTTAATTTGGGTTTCAGTAGATGTTAAATCTATAGAATTGGACTCTACGTAGCATAGCTTGAATAAGCATGGAGTAGTCATAGCAATAGAGTCTTTCCAGTTCTAAGGCCTCCGTTACTCGGGCCATGAAAAACTGTTTGTTGATCGAGACATTTTCGTTATGCAGGTTCTTGTGCTCTACTCTACTCTACTCTTTAGTCTCTTCATCTGCGCGATGAGGACTTCCTGGAATCAAGATAATCAGCTTTACTCTCCTCGTTGCTGTATCTTCTGAAGTTAGACAGTTTAAGTTGGCTGTAAATGCTTATCAACTGATGTTCAGCTGTGGTCTTCATCTTCTTTTGTCCTATCCTGCCATTACCATCTTCATCACTAATCTTAACCTCAGTAGGTATCTGCAGACATCTCATCTACACTTGCTGTTTGCTAGCAGTAACTCAAATTAGGTAGGCATTGCTAGCATCTATTGACACCCCAAAGGGCAACATAAAAAAAATCTTTAATTAGTTATAAAACAACCAACACTGAAGTTTGTAATTTAGAAAACGAGGAAAACTCTAAAAATGAACTAATCTTGAAGTATATAAAAATCCATAACCGTCAACTCCATAACCGTTAGATCAAACGGCAATCGATTTTGCTTCCTTGGTGGTTCTTTCGCTCAAAATCTAACCATTCAGCGCACCCGTTTAAAGTAGGTCACGCCACAATCCACCCTTTTTAGCGACGTTTTCATTACAAAACAAAAAATCATATCGCTTTCCCATTCATTCATCTCGTTCATATGTCATGAGATATTAATTATAAAGCCTGTCGTGCCGCTAGCCTCATAGTTCACCCCGGCTTCAAGAAGACGAGTGAAGAGGGAGAAAAAGTTGTGCACATTGTAGTTATCCATCCATCTCCGGCCCCTAGCTTGACGCTTTCGGGGTACAGGTCACATTTGACAGGTATCTCCCCTTCCGGACGGTCGGTATCCAGAATTCCGGCTTGACCATTCAATTATATGACCAGCGAGAGAGCTCGCATAGATACTGCCAAGAGACGAACGAGCGTCAAATAGCAGCAGCAGGCTGAGGCTTCTATAAATCATCAAACTAGTAATTATCGTAACCGGTAAAGGTTCCGCCCGCCGGCACGCAGCAACATGCAGCGAAGGTGAGCATTGAAGATATTGTGGACAGAGAAATTTTGATGGCGTATGTGGCGTGCGTTGGGGAAAGTTTAGAAGGCGGTTTCCTATTCATTCCCGGGCTTAGCCTTTTCTGGGGGGGTTTGGGGGCCTCTGAAGGTCTCTTTGATATCAGTGTGCTTATTTTGAAAGTTAGTATTTGTAAGTTGACGCTTCAAGCTTCATAACTGAGCACAGAAACGCTAGGAAATATTGCAAAACTATCATAATTATGCTCAAACATGCTGTCGATCTCTGTCTGCCCTTCGAAGCTGTTCTTGAGCCATTGAGTTTGCCTCCGATAGCTATTAATTTAATAACAAAGGATATCCTAATCTGGACTTACCAAACCGGCGTATGGCCGCACGCTTTGTTCGCCCCCCTTTTTTACGCCATGCTAGTTAGTAACATCATCAAAAAAACTACCCCCCTGTTGGATGGAACGGTGCCTCGGGCAAGAAACGATGTCTTAGCAGCCAACAATCGTAACGTGATGGACGGTACCGTGTTTGGTCAAACCCGCGAATGATAATGATACGGTACAAGCTGTCAAAGCCAATGCTAACACTTCACCCTGCTGCTACCACCGCTGTGTCTTGGGAGTGTCGGTTTGAGATGATTTGAGTTCCGAGTGCGCTATGCGACGTCCAACTTTGACCGCAGATATTTAGAAATTATCTTCAAAAAAGAACTTTTAATCAACAGGATTGTCTAATTAAAATGAGCCCTGCATCAGGACGATGGCATCCAGTTCCCCGAAGGCAAAATGTTAATTAAATTTTTAATAGACCAAAACCAGCCTCCAAATGTAGCTTCCCGTTCTATTCTAGGTATCATTTGATAATGGCTTATACCTACGAACCAAGGGCATCCTGAGATATTGCGTCAAGGATCTCATCATATTGTGTGTTTGTGGTGTACACCGATGCACAGCATAAAATTGCTATCAAATGTACTGCCCGACCGGGAACAGAGCATGCATATCAGAAATTGCAGGAAAAAGGCATGTCTAAGGACAGGATGTCTAAATTTTTGTACCGGTAGACACTTGCACATGCCACAGTCATTATTGGAACGCCTATTTTATGTTTCTCGGTCTGCCCATACATTCGATGATAGACAAACCTTAAAATACTTTAGACTTTTCCGACCACACACATGAGCACATTTGCTGAGAAGCTCATGCAAATATCCATTTCACATGCTGACAGTTCCAATAGGGGGAGGATGCCTTTCTGTGTTAAACTTCTCGAGTGCAGCCACCACAACCTACTCACCGAAGACCAGAAAGCTTTTCTCTTCTTCAGGGCAGGGAAAATAATCGAAACCTTTTAGTCTTTGGCAAGTGAGCAGAATGTCAAACTGACTCTCGTTTCCACATCCGGCCCCTCAGCTCAGCGGGACAATATTTGCCGAATAAAATATACATATTTGTACTGAGAATCTCAGGTTTCACCTTTTGGCGCACTTTGGGGGCAAACCCGCCCAGAGAGACTGTTCGTGAGATGGGTCGTTCCTATCGAAGGCGGTTGAATATGTACGATCTGGATGTACATCGATACTGTGCTTTCTTCTAGGCTTTTTTTTTGGTTTGCTTTGCTCTTGCCAAATGGATGTCTTCCAATACACTTCGGAGCTGAGAACCAGAATGCAGGAGAAAAAAAAAACCACTCCGATCTGCATATAGAAAAGTATGCACCCGGACGTCATGCAGTGTGTGATGAAAAATGGGTGCAGAAAGGCTATCTCCCCTGGACGTCATATCGATGAAGGTTCTGGCAAGAATTCACAAATGGATCCACACACATGTAGGCCACACCGTCCCTTGTGTCGCTTGTCAGCCTTTCAGCCGACCCTTTCCGTACGACCGTACCGGGCTGCCGAGGCGGGCATTGCCGAAGAAAGCCCGTACAAAGCAATCACTTTCGTGTCAGAAAGCATCTGACATTAAAAACAATTCAAAATTCTTCTGGTATCTTCATTCGTTTTTTGCTCTCAACCCCCCCGTTGGTTGAAAGCAGCCAAACATACCAACACACTTGTTTCGCACTTGTTTTTCAATGTAGGCAGAAATGTGATATTGCACGATGTTGGATTGCTTTTTTGGAGTATGTTTGCTCGAAACCGAATATGCATATGAGATCTGTGCTTTGTTTTTGTACATGACCTCTCGTCGGAAGGCACCAGTACGGTGAAGGAATGTAGGAATTTGTATAGCCTCCTTCTTACAGCACAGATCCTGTTTTGTGTCCTCCGCTCCGGAGGATATTGTTCATCAACCATCATCAAGGGTAGAATGTTACAATTAGAGATAACGTAAAGGGAGGATCATAGTTATCGGTGGTCTTGTCTCACAGAATGATTCCAAACTAATCTTTACCTTAGCCTTTTGTGATGCACAGAGTTCTTACAGGAATTTTAAAAAGTTATAATATTGGCTCGGTGGCCGGTTGAAAAATGAATCCATTTTAATACTCTTAACATCTCTGTGCTCAAGAAACTTTAACCTCTACCTTAAGATCTCTAGGTGAAAGCATGTCTACTACGTTCAGGTAAGCTGTAACTGCTCTTACATGCAGACAAGACAAGATACCTAACAAGATACGAACCTGAAACACATGATAGACGGTAGGTTTGTTACTAATTAATTAATATAATTGTATTATCGCAGCTCACAACTATCAAAAAAGCCTTATATCTCATAGCTATTAGGCCGTCCTCTTTAAAGCGTAGTGATTATTTTTTCCTTTGCCAAAGTTATTCATCACAATAGGAGAAACAGATGCGTTTGGCCTAAGCCAAGAAGCATGAGAAAAACTGATCTCTTTCTGGAATTGACCGGATAAGTATCTTTAACGTGGGAGCTTTAGATATGTATTCTAGATTTTTGGGGAATTGATGTTATCGTGCGTGCTGTAGTGTTCACTATGAAATTAGATGACGACTGATTGCTCGGTGGTGGAGGCAACAACGGCACCGGTCTTTATACGGCAGGACCAGAGTTCAAATCCCATCCGGTCCGTGCCCTCGTAGTGAGGACAGACTATCCAACTATTTGGTAGCATTAAGTCTAGTAAGCCAGAAATGGCAGGCATGACCCAAGAGTTTGTTAAGCCAAAAAAGAAGATATTCAAGACTACAAGAATATTCTGGAACGTTAAATCTCAATATCCATCAGGAATTCTAGGCAGAAAATTTGTTTTTTAATAAGCCAATAAATAAGCCAACCCCTAGCAATAACCTAAAGTTCAGACAAGCTAGGCTTCGCTATGCAAATCATTATCGTTGAGTTTGTTTGATTATAGAGGCTATGAGTCAATTGACTCCACTATCAGCCTCAGACAGAATAAGGGATTGTCAAGAATCAACATTTTTCATTGAAGAAATCTTCACAGTTTCTTGTTTCTAGTGTCGTTTGAGGAATTATTCAGTGGTTTGCATTGAACTCGGTTGAGAAAATTTTAATATCTCTGATCATTATCATGTACCGATGGAAACCTTCTCGTTACCATCTGTCACCAGCCAAAACAATTGGTGCCAAGGAAGAAACCCCAACACCACTCACTGGAAAGGGATGTCCACCTGCGCGTTACGCCAATTTCATCTCCGAACCTAATTATGAATCTCGCGGTCAGGGTAACTAGAACGCACCGGTTCGTGCCATTGTTCGGTCCGGTGCTCAACCATCAAGCGAAAAAAAAGCACGTGGAGCACTTTAAAAGGAGTGTTCGCCTTAAATGGCAGTAAGGCCACAAGCACTCTCATTTTCAGGTAGTTTAGCTGTTTATTTTCACTCGCCCCATTCGTTCCCAGCATTTCGAGTGCGTTTCGAGACACCGCAACTGGCCAACACACTACTGGCCGAGCTCTTCAAACTCTTCGGCTACCGCGCGAGCTGGTACCGTGTCAATAGCGGTCAGATGTGTTAGACAACGGCCCCACAGCACAAAACCCTGCCTTTCGACTCCCTAAGCTAAGACAATCGAACGACTACGGCAGCACGGGTGATGATGATCGGTAAAGAGCCACTTGGATTGAAGTCGAGCGTAAATGACTTGGGTCGCAGGTCCTTTGCAATAACCATAAATAGTGGCCCAGTGACGGAACTGGGAGAGGTCTGTTGGTCGTCTTTGTCGAAAACTTCAAACGGAGACTTCAAAACAAAAGCCAACGTACCGTGTGGCTGCTCGCGTACGTGGAGTTCCCCACCCCGAAAACCGATGAAACACACCTGGCATCGGAGCTTTTCCGATGCCTTCAGCACACAAACAATAAACATTTTGTCTTCACAATTTAGCACGGTGGACAGTGGGGCGGAGGCCCTATCCGCGCTGACAAGCATCATTAGGTCAACCAGGGGGCGAGCGATGGAACTCGACCGTCGGTTTGGCCTTGGTGGTGAACCGTTAAAGGTAAATGGCATCTTGAGACTGCTCCAGTACGCCGGCGTTCACCCTCAGTGGTGGAAGCTGAATGAGCCTACCACCAAATGGACCCGTCCGGGGTTTGGTAGATACAAACGTCTCCTTCGAACGTCTCTGAAGGAAGGTTTTTGAACTGAACCATTCCACCGCCTGCTAATCTCGGTCGTCTGTTGTTGCGGGAAGTGGTGGGCATTTATGGGCATCTTCATGTGACTGTCATCGTTCAGGTTTTGCTCATCGCTTGCCATGGTTACGGTGAAGAAAGCCGTGCAAAAAGGTAAATATGAAAACGACCAACAATCGATGAGTGCGGAACGATAATCATAACTATAGCAATCACATCGATGATGGAGTAGATGATAACGATCATCGGGGAATCTTTGTTGCTGCTCAGTGTGATAGGAGGGATATGATTCGACAAGCGATTCCATTAAAGAAGGTGATACTGCAGCGTCACAGATGGTGTGGAACGTTTGTTTTGGATACATTCTGATACGACTGATTGATATGATTTTATTGAAATGCTGTTAATGAGTTTACACTATAAATTGTCGGATTACAGTTTATCTTGCCGATGTGTTGTAGAGTGTAATCGAAGAAGCTACTGTATTATAGGAGCCTTAGGTGATATGCATTCACTTATTCGAACGTTGGTTAAAGCTTCTAATGATGCGTCCTTAAAAATCGAGCGATGACAATTTTTTAGACTTATATTTTTATATAGTTTTATGATAAGTTCGACAATAAACTAATTTGTTTCTCAAATATTTTGGATGCAGAGTGGGATTCGACTTCTTATTTGGCACTGCAATCCTCGAAAAGTTTAGCCTGCCATTTCTGGCTTTCTGTGACTTGGTTTTACCCTTAGCTGGATAGTCAGGCTAACGTACGGCTGAGTGGGACTCTCCTTCTATTGAATGAGAAACTATAATAGAAATAGCATTAGTAAGTTCTAGATGATTTTGTGTTAAATGTTTGGAATTCTTCTTCGTTGCCTGTACAACCTCGAGAGGTCAACTATATATCGAAGCTAAACTTATGCAAGGGTTTTTCTATAGTCACGCATTTCTACTTTTCTGTTATATTATATATCGAAAATAATGTGTACGTTACGACCTGCAAAGGTAGGGTTCTCAGAGTCAGCCATTTAGTCAAACACTATAGGTTATTTCTAAGGCACCACGAGTCGATTGAATGACTCGACTCGACCACGAATTGATACAACGAGGTGTAGAGTCATTGGATATCCGCGACATCAGAAATTAATAAAAACATCTTTCATTCGTCACCGATGACCGATTGGACTATTTAGACTTGACATGACTTCTTTTCGTTTGGCTCTTTATCTTGGTTTATTTGGCCCAGCTCTTGTACTACTTCTTCTTCTTCTTCTTCCTTGGGATAACGACCTCTAAGGTCATGCCTGCCATTTCTGGTTTACTAGTCTTAATGATACCATGTAGTTGGATAAGTCAGTTTTCACTACGGGGAAAGATTCGGAAGGGATATGAACGCAGGTCCTGCCCGTATGAAGACCACCGCCTTGTTCGCCTCTACCATCGGGGCGCCCTATGTATGTAGTAACATACATAGGCTTTTTACAATCTGAGTTAGTGGACTCTACTAAGGTAGTGAAGTACCTATGATATTGCCTTGTGGAACTTCGTGAATAATTCGTGAAGGATGCAGTTCACGAAGCTGATATGTTTGCTGGGTGATGTTTCGATGACTTAAATGAGCCATTTCAATACATTAGCACAGTAATAGGGCAATACTATTCTTAAATCCATTTCACAGTTTCGCTACTTCCCAACCACATTTTGATAACATGTTCTACCCTACATGAAGTGCTAATAACTACTCACTGTTCAGTATTACTTGTGATACATATAAGACCTATTGCCGATATAATACACAATAATTGAAAACAAGTCTCGCAACACTAAACCCCCTTGTTGAAACTTTTTACCAAGCATGCAAGAATTCATATAAAATGTAACCACAGCTTCCATACTCACAGCATTCCGGTAACAACCTGTAGCACAGACAGCGCAGACGACCGCTGATAACGAACCGCTGCCAATACCGCTGCCAAAATGCACGGCGCAGGCAGCCAACACGCGAACGTGCCTGATTTAACGCACGTCTGACAAAGTTCGTACGGGTATTTGCATTTTCAACAAGAAACTCATCGGAAGCCATTGATGCCGTGAGAGGATTCATTCTAATAAAATTTATTTACTTCCCTTAACATATCGCTACCAGCAACAACGAGCCCGGAGCTGGGTGGCCAGGTAGGTGGCTGGCTGCTCCTACCGGTAGCACCGGAGTCCTTCCTTGGCTTTTTTCTCCATAAAACTTTACACCAAACCGGAGGACGGAGGTCCTGCTGGTGCTTTGCTTCCTCTAACTTACCCGCAAACGGTGGCGAATCGCTTGAACCTACTTGAACGTAAGCGAAAAATGTAAAAGAAAAGGAAAATCTTCGGCGTAGGAAATTTATACGATAAATTTATGACTTTCCAGACCCGGTCGTAACTCGCCCGAAAAAGAGGAGAGGAGGAGGAGAACAAAAAAAAAAGTTGGCAAAAGTGGCAAACAAATCGACACATCGACGCCCCAATACCTTCGGAAACGGGGTTGTGTACTTGCTCCCTAGTTCGACAAGCGATCCAGGGCCAGATACGTTTGAACCCCACTTGAAGCACTTCAATGGTGGGGTTGCGAATGGTGAACGTGCCGTTTTACGATCCGGCAATATAGGAAAGGAGCCGGGAGTGAAAAAAGTCAGGCTTGAAATTAAAGTTTTTCGTCAAACAAACCCCATTTGGCTTTTCTTTGAAGCGAAAGCCCTACCGAACAGAAGTAAGACATGACAAGCCCTGTTGTTGTTTTTTTCTTAATGTCCAACAATTAAAATGTGATCCTTTTCTGGCAATTTTATGCATTAAAATGCCATAAAAAAAGAAACGAAAGTTAAATCGGGACAGCGGAAAGAATTTCGATCGAACTTTTATTTTCTTCTCCAAATACCTGCAAGTACTTCCCTTTAACGGCTGTGGACGGATAACGGCGAGGAATTCGATTTTATAAACCCTTGATAAAGTGTTGAGTTTGAGATAAAAGGTGCTCGTTTTGCTAGCTTCCGATCATCCCGCACACTGCGGACGGGCCAAACGAATACCATTATTTTATGGAGCCTGGTTTTAACGCCAACATCAAAGATTCAATCCACTCGCAGGACAGCCTGGAACCTGGAACGTATCTCCGATACTCGTCGATGTGGCGAATGTGAGTTTGATGAGATTTTTATCCCACGTGATGTGGTGATGGCGACATTTTAACGACGGTACAAGCACGTCTCAAAATTGACAGCTTTTGGGGTAGATTTTATTGCTTCTCCGTACCACCACGGTGCATCGTGGAGACCGCGAAGTACTTCCAGGAACAAAACAAAAAAAACCCATCCCTACACAGCATAAGCCTCCAGGATCCAGCGATGCACAACATTCGTAATATTCGACGGCGTGGCGTGTGTGTGTGGATTAAATTGGAAAAGTTTTATAATGATCCTTCTTACCAGGCTCGATATTGTTTGGCCCGTGTTTTGCTACGAGGCTCGCAGTCGCCAACAGCCGGACGTAACTTATAAACTATGCGCATTATGCGGTCGTGGTACGGAAGCATATTGGCTGAAGTAAATAAAAAATAAAACTTTTCCAAAAAAGAAACGTAATCATTGGCATGAATGAAGGCTACGAGCCCATGCCCAAAAAAACAGAAACGGTCTAGCTGCTGACCTGTTTACGAATTTTGTAGCTAGCATTATTCTTCGGCTTTCCGGGGTTTCTATCCGCTTATGACAAAATGGTGGTTATATCGAGTGGGGAGTTGTTCTGTTTTTTTTTCTTGGAAAAGTTTATTATCAAACAGGCGTGATAAACATTTCTTGCGTTTTTTTGGGATTGGTCTTCACCATTACGATGACATTTTTATTCGTTGGAGAGCACACTCACAATCTGGTTAAAGGCGGCAGTCGTTATTATCGATTGTCAATCGATTGAGGAAACCTGCAATATGGGTAATGCTGTAGCTTGGTACGGTAGGGAATCCTAGCCTAGAAGACGATCAGACATTGAGTTTTGACGTCCAAAACTTTTGAGAGAGTGTTGGATAATTGGACTGTCATAATATCAGGCGTTGGAGTATCATAATGTTATAACTATTTTACCCTTAGTGGAACTTTGGGCAAGTGTGCATTTGGGGTCAAGTGAGTCACGTAGCATTTTGCCACCAAGCTTACGCTATATCTATCGAGAGTCAAATGTAAACATTGTTGTTCAAAGTCTTGAGATGTCGCTTCTGGAATTGGAACCCAAATCAGGATCAATCCTTCCGAAAGCGGCAAATGAGTTCTCAGAGATGAAAAGCCACTATAAATAAACGATAGAAAAAAAAACAATC
The DNA here is from genome assembly GCF_013141755.1 of Anopheles stephensi. Lineage (NCBI taxonomy): Eukaryota > Metazoa > Arthropoda > Insecta > Diptera > Culicidae > Anopheles > Anopheles stephensi. Next base: position 16,052,686 of record NC_050202.1, on the reverse strand, counting down.
CTTCAAGGAATCCAACCCAAGAATTATAACTCGCTGTTTTTTCATCACAAGTTTGAAGTATTACTGCATAGTGCATGTCGCAATAAAGGAGGCCAGTTTCTGGAATGGAAACTATAGTACGGTCCGTAACAGGAAAGAACACTTCGGTGACACGAACTGCTGAGGATCATGAAACTCCACCGATAACACTCGTCAACTTCTTGAAGCCTTTTGGAGTTAGTTTGGACCTAAGTTCTGGTCATCGCGAAACTAGATCATTGCACATCGTGAAGAGTATTTGATACGCTATATTTACTGCTAATATGTATTAGTGACCCGTTGTGATCACTGACTATCCAACTACGTAGTATCAATAAGTCTAGTCAGTCAGGAATGGCAGGCATGATCTAAGAGGTCCATGCATGATTAGGCATTACCAAAGAAAAAGTTGCTCAAGCATAACAGCTGATTAGATTTTCCATTTTTCCTTGAATTTCTTTAGATTACTATAGTTGGATGTCTTGCCCCATAGCACAAAAATAATATCAGCACATTGTTAACCAATACTACAAATCAGAATATATGATATTTTGATGACTTCAGTTTAAATAATTACTCTATAATTACTCTATAAATAAGTCTTCAAGCGATCTTACATTATCTTCAGGGAAAATGAGAAGGCTCCAACAGCGTTTTGCAAACTATGAAGCTATAGAATCCTCTATGGCTGCTCATATATGAGCGATAGACAAAGAGGAAAATCTGTCGCAGGTCAAGCCCACTCGAGGATGCAGTTCCAAGGAATAACAGTTATACAGCCAAGTGCTCCTAAACAATAACTATACGCAGTCCGCAGGACTGATCATCCCGCTGAGGGGAAAATTAAGTTAAGGAAAAGGATAATATGTGAAAAACTCAAAAGCTTCTCGTTCCGGTGGCCGAGGTGATAACGGCGCCGGTCTTCACACGTCAGAACCGGGGTTCAAATCCCATCCAGACCGCCTCCCCCCGTACGCAGGGCTGACTACTTTGCTACGGGTAAAATCAAGTCACTGAAATCCAGAAATGGTAGGCCGAGACCTCTCGAGGTTTAGTGCCCAGGGAGAAGAAGGTTCTCCAATGACCTATATAAAGCTTCTTCTTGGTGCTATTGGCCGTACCATGCACCGCAAAAAATTATTCTCCTGTATCTGATGGACTTCAAAATATCATATAGAGATCTCACCACCACAACATTAAAATAGAATTCTAATTTTTGGAGCTCAAAATTACCAAGTTATTCTGAAACTTCATTATCTTTCTAAGAGAAGCAGCGCATTTCGCCTCAAAGTCCAAACTCCTCAACGAGTACTAAGCGACGAATGAATAGTAGGTTTATTTTCCTTCGAATGTTGTTTTCCCGTTCCACAATAGAACACTTCGCTATGAACAGTGCCAGGCATTGTGCAAACAACATGCCTACCACATCACAAAAAATCCTGCCCATTCGTCATATGAGATCGTGTAAATTGTGCAACGATGCATGCACGGGTACATTCATCAGCCCCAGCGCGTGAAGTGCATTTATCAATATCGAGACTTTCCCTAGCCTTGGTTGGCGGTAAAATATGCACAAACAATATTACAAAAAGGTATACAACCGCGATTGCCGTCTCCGATCGCAATGAATTTTGATTAAATCTATTGATTGTGAGGGAAACTAAATAAACTATTCATAATGGTGTCCCGGCAGTAAGCGTCTGTCTGCGAATGTAGTCGTGATGTTTGACTAATGGTCATAGATTTTCTACATTAAGCGCATCGGAGAAAAGCATCTGCTTTTCTTCACACCGTGGCGGAGGGATTGGATTTCTCCTCATACGAAAAAAAAACAAACACCAAGCAAGATCAACCCAACGGGAACATCATCGATCGAGTGAAATATTACAAGCACCATTTGCATGGGCTTCTGCAGCACTCGCTTCGCCGTACGGGAAGCAAACTCTCAAGCGTGGCTTATTAAACGGCGACTAAGGTGACGGACTGAACAATCGTCTAAAATATATTTCAATTTATCTCCATTCAAATGACTGATGGTTTTTTGCCTTCCCATTACGATGCCCGGGTCTCGTTACAGTGGGAATGCGCTCCGATGGCGCTGCCGACGAGGACGATTGCATTGTGGCTATCACATCGGGTGACAGCGTCGCCCGATAAAAACGAATCCGAATCACAGAATTTATCTTTTCCAATTTCTTTTTTCTTCCGCATCCAACCGTCAGAGCGCGGATGGAACCAGTTCGATGGCGTCTGCTATCGCCCAACCAGCCAAGAGTTTGCGCATCAAAATCATGCAAAATCGTGTGTCTTTTTTTTCTTTGCTTGCTTGTCCTTCGATCAACAAGTTTACTTATCACAACCGGGATGTTTTGCATACTTACTGCTGCGATAGTGGGCACTAGCAACTCGCAAGTCAAAGTTCTCGCACGAACGTATCGCAAACCATCCGGTTCTTAATAGTCACATCAATGAACCGCAGTTGACGGCCGTGATTCAGGTTTTCGAGTGCAGTGCAGGATAATTATAAATGCATAACAAGCGACAGCGGCAAAAGCAGTCCCTAGCGGCCCGTCATCTCATCAGGTGGAAGCCTCCCGGACCCGTAGGACTCGGTTTCAACCCCAGCCAATAGTTGGTCTTCTGGATCGTCTTGACTTCAAACACAGCGAACATGCCAGACAGGAACCCCGCAGTTGATTCATTGACAATACAAAAGCTCAATCAACTCTTTAAGCATCATTAGCTTATCTCTTTATTGAATCATCGAGATTTCTATACTCCCGTGTTGCTGCCCTGTCTGTTTGCCCCGATGCCAGAGAAATCTTGCCGGCACAAGGGTACGACATGAAGGTATGCGCATAAGAATTTGCATCAATGCGCGAAGAATTTTCTTACGGCTTACGAGAGGCGAATATTTCTTTGGGGGCTAGGAGAACGATGTTTAAATGCAGTAAAGTGTTATTTACATGAGAATTTTTTTGGATTTATGATACTGTTTCAACTAAATTATCAGTGCCTATTGCGATTCTCTAACAGACAAAAGTCTCAAACAAAACCGGTCTAATCACATATCGAGTAAAGTGGTATTATGGCTTCGAGTTAGAGAAGTTAAACGATCGATAAGCTTTTTTCTTCGTTAGATCGGGACAATCCAAGCTGCCATAGTGATGATTTCGGGTCGTCGGTGTTTTTAAAATATGTAAACAAAAGCAATTGCTGCCTTAAATCAGTTTCATTAAACTAGAGGTTAATTTTGAAATATAAGCACAATTTTATGAAAGTTACATTAAAATTACTAACAGCATAAAGAATCGTGTTTGAGCGTCCTAAAAAACAAGAAATATTTTAACCCCACCAACTATCCGTTCAGACATTTCTTCTAAATTTTCTTCCTGGTCTGCATCGTTAATTGACCAGTGTGTTGCAAAATTCTTCTGCATAAGTCCTGTAAGCCTGTTCATATTTTAAAATACTATCCTTTGTCAGAACAATGATCAATACCTTTTGGAGTAAATGTTTTATTAGTAGCTTTCTGTTATCTGGCGTAATGTAATTGATGCCGAATTATTTTTTCTTAAATTTATTATTAACTGATTCAAATCATTACGTTGTCGGCATATCTTTTTTTTCGTAGAAACAACTCATACTCAAATAGACTGCCACTAGCGAATCGAGAAAATTTGTTTGTGTGAGAGAAAAATTAAACGTAGTCCATGCATTTTCATTAAAAAATAAGCATACAAAAAATATTAATACAAAATGCAAGTAAAATTAAAATAAAATGGTTAAAAAGTTCACAGATGATTGCTAACTTACATTCTGTAAGGATTTTGCTCAACATCGACTCCCCGTATTGTGAACGTAAAGATTTCGTTATGTTTCAATCAGTCTAACGGCTAGACAGTACCGTTTACTCGATTTAGCGAGCTTTTGTCAAACACCCGAGCCTGGTAATAAGGATTTGTGTTTACATAATTTTAAACTAAGTAGTTATGCTCTGTGGGGCGGTCCTGTGGCCAAGGCGACAGCGGCACCGGTCTTCACATGGCAGGGCCGGGGTTCAAATCTCATCCAGACCGATTCCCCGTAGCTCAAGACTGACTACTTTACTGTGGGTAAAATTAAGTCACAGAATGCCAGAAATCGCAAACCGAGACCTCTCGAGGTTGTAGTGCCAAGGAAGAAGAAGAAGAAGTTATGCTATAACAGAACTTGCATTAAGGCCTGGCATCCGTGTCTACACCAACCTATTTTTAGCTCTCTTAACGAGTCTTTATACAGCAAGAGTTTTGCGAATAAGTCAATCTCACTGCACATTTACCGGATATCAGATACCAATGATAAAAAAGATTTGATATGCTTTCAAAGTCAGCAGTCATCTTTTTAAATGAATGTTTGCGCAATATAAGATTGCATACGCGTACGCTTAGTGAATGCGCTCGTTTATCGATGAAGGATTGATCCTTCAGCTTAATGAGTTGATGAGCTTATCACACTCGCGTTCACTCCAGCGTAGATTTCATTCACACGTACCTAATCTTCCAGTTTATCTAACCAATACTAACCTTGATAGAAAACCCCGTATCTATCTTAACTTCTAAATCTTACAAATTTAAACCCCGGTGTGGTCATGTCGTTCCATTCAGTAAGAAGCGTTCATGGTGAATGGTACGAAGCTTGTTGAAGTCTGTGCGTACAAAACGTTGAGTGAGCAGCTAGAGCTTAAGTGATCTGTTTTGCAGTGTTGTGGACGTGATAAAAATGAGCCCAACTCCGAAGAAAACCAAACTATATTCTGCATATGGTAAACGCAGTGCTGCTGTGGCTAAAGGTAATCTTCAAAGATCTGTGTGCTCCTGTAAGGAAAGTGTTTCGGTAACAACCAGTGATTTTGGTTTAATTTTTTGTGCTCGAGTGGTTTTGTTTTTCCGGTACGCCGTTTACTATTTAAGTGCTATAGGATGATAAGTGTTGGTTGCATCTACTGATGTTTAGCAGCATGGGAGTGATTTAAAAAATATTTGCAATACGAAAAAAGTGTACCGAATCTTGCTTGTTTGTGCAAACGGGCGTCTGGTGTCTAGAAAGCGAAAGTTCAAAATACTGTTGAAACCTTATCTTAGGATTAACGAGGACTTTAGATATGTGGGCTAAGAAGTGGAAAAGGCTCACAAGACGTACAGAACACACTCGTACGCAAGCTTGCGTGGAAGTGCACAGTGAAATGAGAACGTACGAGAAAGGACAAAATAATTTAGTTTAATGTTGCCATTGTGTAGTGTAGTGATGTTTTGTATGAAATTTTCTATAAATTTTGAGCTCAAATTATTGATAATCAACTATGTTTTGGTTAATGATAATACGGTGTCAAGCCGTCACAATTTAATACATAAAATATTTTTTGGACAAGTAATCTATATAAACTCTTTTAGTAAATACTTAAATTACTTTTTCGTCTAGTTTTTGAACCGTTTTAGCAACTTTATAAACTGTTTACTTGAAGCTACATTTTTTATTATTAACAATGATGAAAACATGTATCAGAATTGAGTGAAAATATGGTTGAACGTATTGAAAATATTGAAAAAATTAATACAAACTTATGCAATATCTTATGAATACTTTAACAAACTTTCAAGTCAATTTTTAATAACTTTTAATAAATATTATTCGTATAATAAACGGTTAGTTTAAATATTACTTATATGTCCTATAAGCTCATGCACACATTTCATTGTGAACTTTCCCACAACTCAAGCTCACGGGAACTATCATATCGCAGTGTTGACTGTAAAGATTTTTATAATTCTGTTTCCCTTCGAATAATTAATGTTTCCTTACCTTACAGCCCAGCACAGCCGCCGCGCAGCATGCAAACCAACGCCCAAAAAAATAGCAATGTCCCCGTCGTACCGGACGGTTCGAGACATTTTGCGGAGGTCCAACAAAGGACGATCCACCATCCACGGTGACTCGTATCATCTGCGCTTAGCAATAATGATTATTCTCCGGGCCTACCGAATGCACCAGCTGGACCGCGAGTTCCGCTTTACGATCGCCGTCGAGGTGGCGGCATCCGGTAAATTCGACGACATACTGTACCACTACACATCGCCCCGAGAAGCGACCACCGGCACGTTGTTTATACAAGCAAAGCATAAGCTGAAGACCGATGCGAGCCATGCTCCAACGAAACCAAACGGAGGATCTACGATAACGGAGCGAGCACTGCTCGCTGCCTGGAACTCGAAGTCAGCCTACTCCATCCCGATGTACTTTGTGTCCTTTCTCGAGGTCGGTCAGCGTCTGCCGAACGAATCTCGGTACGTGCTGTGCACTAACGCAGAGCTGGACAAGAACGTTGAGAGCTACTTTACGCCCATCAACCCACGGCAGGATAACGCTTTACTGTTCTGCGAAGATATAGGAGCGACGTGTTATCAGCTCGCTAGGGACAATCCCTTCCCGAAGCTGATCGATACGCTAAGGGGCGCGTGTCTCGCTAAGCTTGCGAAGGTACTGGCCGCAAGCATCTTTACCAAGCAGATACTTACGTTAAATGACACACTCGTCAACACATTTTATGGCTTCATCAGCGCAACCCTGGTGCCAGAGAAACAACCCGCAAACGGATCATCGGTGAGGACTTTCAAGTTCTCAAGTTCAACAAACGACCTGCCCCACACCGGCCAACAATCCACACTGGCGAGAAAGTTTCAAACAGCGGTTCGGAAAGAATATGAAACACTTGTAGCGAAAGCGAACCAGAAACGCTCCAAGCACAGCTTCCATGAGCTCGTGGTCAAGATCGATAGGCGATCGTTCACGGCAGTACAAAATCAAGAGGCATATGTGTTTGCCAATTTTGATCAGAAAGTACGCGAGTTTGGTGCCAAATTTGTGCTGGTGTGCAATTCTTCCAATGAAGCAGCGTTACGCGAAAAAGCGATCGCCCTGCTGCCCCGATGGTGCGATGCCGAACCCGGCACAGTGTTTGACAAGTTGCAGGGAATACTGTTGGATGCACTGAAGAGTGAGAAACTTGTCCCGCTGGATCTGCCATTTGTACAGCAGTGCTTCCAGGGCATGGACCTCAACCAGAACATCAGCCGTTTGAGAAGCTTCTCCGAGGAGTACCTTCGGTCGGTGTGCCTTAATCATTCCCACATTGAAGTAGATCCCAAGCACTTGAAACGTTCCTCGGTACACACATTTCTTCAGCACAAGTCTGCCTGTGGCGTTTATCAGTACAACAGTTTGCTTGACGTGACCGTGAGCTCCTACATTTACACTCAAATGCTAGCGCACAGCAACTGCGAAACACTCTTTGTGGATAGTGCAACGTATCAAGGCAGGGAAGATATGAAGATCATTCTTCAGGAGTTGCTAGCGTACCTGAAGGCTGGAAAGTTTCCCGCTGTCAAAGTGATCACGATACTGGGGCGGTCGAGTCAGCTGTCGTTAAAAGAGATGAAAGAATTAGCCAAACAATACGATCAAAAGATTGTTCTGATAGACAAGGCATCTGGAACTGCTGTTTCACAGAGGGCTAAACCCGTGGAATGGTTTTACGGGGACAATCCTAAACATGCAGCATGGAGCAGGCTGTTCAAAGAGTGTGATCTACTGATCTATGGAACCGTTTTGTCACTAGGCAGGATGGTGGAAGACAGCGACGATTTAAATGCATTGCTGGGATTGCTAGACCTCGGCAAGGAAACCGATCAGCTAGCAGACCACGGTTATGAAAACATTAAAAGCTATTACATTCATCGCTATGCCGTTCCGTATCAGGTGGACTGGGAGCGAACCATGTCTCGTTTCCATACATATACTAATCCACCCAAGGCACTATCAAGGACAAATCGTTACTATAGGAACAAGCGAGAGACAGAGCCCGATCCACCCGGTATTGAAGGCGACGATGGGGCGAAGGTACATATCCTCTTGAACGGTTCAGGCCACGGTAAAACGTACTACCTCACCTGGTTAGCTTGGCGTTTGGCGGATTATGATCGGTCTCTTCTCATTATCAAGTTCATCGGCACCGATTTCGAACGATCAGAAGTAAGCAATATTCAACATCTTAACGACACCGGCACCGTGCGTGCACTGTACAGCTACATGCACTTGGCACTGTTCGAAGCAGAAGCAAACAGAGACGACGCCGTCCGTTGTGCTAAGCTGCTAACCGTTGCCAACGGCCAGATAGTGTTGAATAAGGCGATGGAAAGGGATCTGTCCACGGTGGAGCTGATCCGGTTGCGACTGTTCCGCGAGAAGTTCAACCAACGGAAGCTCGTACTGATTCTTGACGGCGTAGACCAGATTGTACCCACTGCCAGGGATGCGATCGTATGCTGTTTCGCACGCTTTGCTCGGCTTGACGGGATCCGTTCGCTATACCTGTCTAGCCGACCGGACGGGTTTGAAGACGATCTAGCGAAAGCCTTCGACCGTAGTGTGTGGTATCAGCTAGAACCATTTTCGCGGGATGATGTCAGTCTTTCGTGGCACAAATTTCTTCAGAGTAATATAAGCGATTATACACTCCCGTTCCCTCCACGTTATTCCAGTCTATTGTTTGGGCTGTGTGTTCGATTGCACGATACATTGAACGATGTAATAACTGTGCCGCTAATCCTTCGCACGGTACAGACTATCCTGTTTCCTCAAATAAAGGAACATGTCAATGTAGTATCCGATACGAAGTCTTCCCACGTGTTGGCCAGGCTCGCACTTGACAAGTTCAGTCTGGTTGAAGCAATAGTGCACACAATGGAAGAAACGTTTCGTGCAGATAAAATTGGTACGACACATTCTTCTCTGCTGTTGCCAGCGGCGCATAGGGAAAGGATCGGTTCGGGAAGCAGCCAAATACAGGAACGGCACGCACTGTTGGCTATGTACGCCATTTTCGATGAAGCACACCGCGATCAGTTACTGTCCGAGCAGGAAAAGCAGAGTGCCGTACAGTTGCTGCACGAGTTGATGTACGGCATCGGAAGCACGGCGTTTGTTGTTGGGGTAGCGCAATGGAAACCGATATTTGTGCATTTTATATTTGCCGAACTCTTTGCAGCTCATTGGTTTTGCAAAAACAGGCATCGCTTCCGGGCGGAAAGTATATTTCGCTCTCAAGCGTTTTGGGCGCGTCCTTTAAAACGGCTTCGCTACTTTTTCAACTGTCTGCTAGTAAGCGAAAGCGAAGGCTGTGAGCTACACTGGGCAGTATTGAACGGGTGTTCTCGGCAACATTTTGAAGCAATGCTGCATGATAATCCGTCTGCTATTGCCGCCAAGGATAAGGCTGGCCGTCTGCCAATACATCTTTTACAAACTGACCTAGTAAAATTGTTGCTGACCCAATCTAACTGTATCGATGAGAAGGATGCACTTTTCGGATGGAGTGCATTAGATTATGCATTAGTGGAATATGAGGTTGATGTAGTGGAAGATCTTTTATCGCAAGGTGCAACAGTTAATGTAGACACGTTGCTGCAGCAGCTGTGCTCCAACGAGCCAGAGGTTATATTGCAGCGAGGGCTCTACTATGTTGATCTGCTGCAAAGGCAAGACCACCTAGCCGACACAGTAAATAAGCTCTGCGAAGGTGTAGCAAGGCACATCATTAGCGAGAAAAAGGACAATATTTATGTGCCACGTGAAACTCTTTTTTCGTTATCGATGTTGGAATACTGTGTAAAACTGGGTGCTGTTTTAATGTTTCATCACCTAATAACCTGCAGCGGTTCTTACGACTCTTCTCGCGGATGGTTCCGACGTCTGATGCGGGTCCCGTACGGATGGCTTCGACCCGAGCGACTGTCGGCAGGTCCTGCCGGTCAATCGGCAGATTCGCCAATCACTCGTGACGGTGCTATCGAGCAATGCTTCAACCAATCGTTGCGCGAAAATGCTACCACCATTACCAATTACCTTTTCGAACACAGTCCCACATTCCTAGGCAAGATGAAGGATATAGACCTGGACACATTAGTTAGCTGCGCAAAATGTACCATAACTGCAAACAACGTGCCACTGTTTAGGAAGATCTTCCACCAGCTCTGCATCAAACTTGCGATTCCACATGTGGAAGAAAAGGATATTGTCGATGAGTGTGGTGTGGCGTGCGATGACAATCACGCGTTTGGAGCTGAGCTTCCATTTGGAAACGTTTGCTGTCCACATGAGGTTGCTTTTAGCCATGAATATTTCAAATACTCTGTTTATAATGAATTTCACAAAGAAGGCTTTTTGGCTCACGCGCTAGACGTCGGAAGCGTACCGCTGCTTAGTTACATACTGCAGAAGACCAAAACGAACGTTACCAACGCGCTTATTATTGTGCTGATGCAATGGTTGTCACTATTTTACGTATATTCGCCAAATCATAGCAAATCTTTGACCGCGTTCAAATACCTGCTCAACAAAACGCTCGACCTGCACATTGTCGATTACAGGAGGCGAAATTTGTTGCAAGCGACCTTTGAAAATGGATGCCTCTACATGGTGCCCTGTTTGATCGACCAAGGATTTGTACCGGATCAGATCGTTAGGTATCAGCTGGTGAACCTGTTCCGTTGTTCGAGTGAGGAACGCATTACCCGTCTTTTTACTTACCTTCAGCAACACGTATTTATGGACGTTTTCCTATCCTATCCCTCCCTAGGAGGAACCTACATCATTGATATCGCCATTCAACATAAGTATGTTACTTTTACAAAAACGTTATTTGAAGTCAAATACGGTTATTATCCTAAGTTGCACCAACAAAATGCTATGATTGAAATGCTTGAACGAATGCGGGTAACATATGGCGAAAACGTGTTTTTGAACCTGTTTAATACATGGATGGTGGACGAAGATGCTGAGTATGATGATTTGAAGTATGTGATATGGGATGAAGTCGTTTCATCCATCGCTAAGCAAATACCGATTGTTTAAACTATTGTTTTTTGTGTAGACCTTTATGTGTAGAAATTTATAAATTTAGTGTTAAAAAGTTAAAATTTAGCACACGTGCTTCTCCCTAAATTTGTTCAGCGAACACCAAACAAGTATAATAAATGATTAAGTTAAGGATTAAATTAAACTATTACAAAATATTGTTTTACTTTATTGATATTCGTGGTATAAATGTGCATTACTTGATAATTTTTAAGTTAATCATACCGGAGAAATTTTTTTTCTCTGCTTCCATAGCACTAGAGCCTCGGTAAGTCTTGTCCTGCCTGACCTGTATGCTGTAAGGCGTATGAGCGCTCTTGAATTTGGCAATTCGAGACTAGAAAGATTTGAAGATGTAGTCACTAGAATGATTCGAATCAGGCTTGGATCCTAAATGACGGATCCGAATCCGATCCTAATCCGATTGGAATCCGGTTCGAATCCCATTGTAATTCGACTGGGATCTGTTTGGGATTCCATTGGGACACGATTGGGATTCAATTGGGATTCAATTGGGATACGGTTCAGATTTCATTTGAACTCGATTGGGATTGCATTGGGATTCGATTTTAAATCGTTTGAAATCCGATTGAGAATCCTTTGGGGCTCGATTAGGATTCTATTGCGATTCGATTGAGATTTTATTGGGATTTAACTACGATTCGATTAGGTTCCCATTGGGATACGACTCGATTGGGATCTGATTCAAATCTGATTGAAATTCAATTAGAATCCGATAGGGATTCCTTAATGGGTCGATTGGGATTCTATTGGGACTCGATTGAGATTCGATTGAGATTCAATTGTGATAACATCACCATTCGATTGGGATTCAATTGGGATTCGATTGGGATTCGAATACGATTCGATTGGGATTCGATTTGGCATCCATTGGGACTCGATTGGGATCTGATTCAATTCCGGTTGAAATCAGATTAGAATCCGATGGTATTTTTTTACAGGTCGATTGAGATACTATTGGGATTACATTAGGATTCGATTGAGAATCGATTGAGGCTCAATTGGGATTAGATTTCCATTCGATTGGGATTCCATTGAGATTCAATTGGGATTCAATAGAAATTCGATTGAGATTCAAATGCGATTAGATTGGGATGCGATTGGGATTCGATCAGCATTAAATAAAAGTTAGATAACGGTTACTGGTTTGAAATAGTACTGTGGTTTGATTTCACCATTCGTGATGGAGTCTTGGTTGAAGTTGAGTTGAGTTCAGTTGAAGTTGAGTTGAGTTCAGTGGTGCTTAAATTCAAAGAACAAGAAAAATAATGGGCATTATTGAAAAAACCTTAATGCAAAATTGAGAAAATCCTGTCATAACGGGAGCGGTTCGGATTTGGATAGTGAGATTCGGAGTCCTTTTAGGATTGGGATTCAAACATTTGAATCACTAGTGAGATACGTTTCTCCTACCACTACCATTATTGATTCTAAAGTGTTTGAAAACCTGCAGTCAAATAAAAACCAGTGATATTAACTGCGTCAAGTTCAAGCTTGACTGAAGGTTGGTTGGTAAACTTTCAACAACTTTGTCGGAATTCATCATACCGCAAAGAATTGATCAGATAATTAAATTGTGATTCATAATTACGATTGCAGTCAAGAAATACAATCGGTATCTTAAATATCAACGTTAGGAGCTTAAAATCCAAAAATTCCAAAAAAAAACACACTAAATAAAGAATTAAATTCGCTTGCTAATTTAATATTCAAACTGCAGTTCATTATGAATACAAAAAAATATTAGAATTAGAGCATTGACAAGCTTTAAATTATCAAATCTGCAATGGATATGTATTTAAATTACAAAACTTTCATCATAACTACATGCATTAAGGTCTTCAGCATAACATTCAACGTGACCAATGTCATGTCGTCGGTAGAAAGCAAACCCATTCAACTGTACCACCGTCAGGTTGCATTTACTTACAAGCATCCCGTACCGTGTTGATTGATGATGCATTGCACGGCACACCCCAGAAACTGGCCAAGGATGCTCCCACCGCTCCTGTTATCTCCCTAACCTTTCTTTCCCAGTGCCTCATCAAACCCATCAAAACGCACCGGTCTGCATTGCACAGATCGCGAGACACATCCAGCTGAACAACACATCCTTCCAGATCCGGTTTCCTCCCTGGTGTGATGTGTTTTACTTTTATTCTGCCTGGCGGTTGAAATTTGTAATCGTCCGATTAAATGTCCATGTGTCTGCTGGAAGGAAATCCCCAACGGCTTGTTGCGTACGTTTTGGAGGGCGCGAGCAATGCAAGAAATTAAACATGAAATCACTTAAAGAAGTAATCAATCATGGCGCGAGGGTGCTGATCTCTGGCTGTACAGATCGGCTTTGAAGCTGTCGAGTGTTGCTCTGAACGAAGTGACGGCTGCTGCAAAAAAAACGAAAAGTCTAAGATAATGCGCACCACTACATCCCCAGGCTCGCTGGGCATAAAATTGAAAATATCCTCATGATTGTGTGAAGTGATGAAAACGGATATCCTCACTCCTTCGGCTCACATTCGGCAGGCAACCGTTCTGTGTTGAAAGCATACGGGGCGACCGTGTTTCCATTGTTCCGGTGAAGCATACCGCCAGTACGGTAAAATTGAAGTAACACAACAAACGATGAAATCCACTCGTCGATAATTAAGCTTTTGAAGTGCAATGCGCGTGAAGCACATTTGGTGCATTCCTACCGCCCCGTACTACTAGCATCAGCCACCGACTGCAAGATGGCTTTTGATTGTGGAGTGTCGCTTCTACTCTTGCAACTCTATGCCGGTGCTGATCGAAACTCAAGTAAATAATGATTCGATCCACTCTCCCTGGAGAACAATTCCTTTTTTGCGCAACACAGCCCAACCACCCAGATTCACTCGCCAAACAATGCAGATACCGATGTTGCCTTTAAATGTATTTGTTAATGCTACAATTAAGTCATTCAAGAAAAGGGGATATATTGAAAGTCGCAACACGCTGACAGCATCCAACCCTTAGAATGGAAGGGATTTTTGGTGAAACGGAACGCACGTTTGCCAAGAGAGCCTCGTGCCGCTTGAGACGATGATGGATTGATACGTGTACGTGTGCGTAAATGTGGTGTGGGAAATTCGCAGCCCGCCCTGATGGTAATTTAATGGAGTTGGTTACACACAAAGCCTTCTGGAGGTAACTCACCGACCAACAACAAAAAACACCCATACTCACCTAAAACCATCCATCAAATGATTCGAAAGTCATTTGTGTGACAATTTTCCTTACTGGATGAGCAATTTACATTTTACAAATTGTCTCCTCTATACATACACCGTTGCGGTGAGTCAGCATTAGCTGTAGCTCATTTGTGGAATGATGCTGATGTAGGGAGAACTAATTGAGGCGATATGAAGCTAGGGTAAAGTGAGAGTAATGTTGAATATTTTATGATACAAAATGGGAGATGAAATATTACTATCCTTCTAGCAATCTAGTGATTGGGTAAAGAGGTTAATGGAACAGATAGCATTATTTCTGGCTGATACAATATTCATACAATATTTAGAAAAGATATCAGGACTGCATTAGAAATAATTACCGTTCCGTCTGCATTGGTCACGTAATAATTGTTTAAATAATTTATAATAAAAAAATACTTTATTTCACGGCCCGGTGGTGGATGCGACAACGGCACCGGTCTTCACACGGCAGAACCAGGGCTCAAATCCCATCTGAGCCGTTCCTCCATAGTGAGGACTGACTTTCCAGCTATGTGGTATCATTAAGTCTAGTAAGCCAAAAATAGCCTTAGAGGTCGTTAGACCAAGAAAGAAGAAGATGAATCAGTAACCATTTTGAACATTGGATCTGCTTCTTCTTCCTTGGCACTAAAACTTCGAATGGCCTGCTCTTTTCTTGTTTTCCGAGACTTGATTTTACCCGGAGCTGGATAGCCAGTCCTGTGTACTGTGGGTAGGTGGTTTTGAGAGGATTTGATCGTCGGACTCGCCAGTGGTGGGGGAAGATATTAGGAGGCCTCGATTGGAATGGCTGTGGAGGTCACTTTAATTGTGATGTTAGAGGGAAACATCAGGATTTCCCTAACCGATGAGACCCCGAGAGGCCGCTCCTTCCGCTCCTGGATTGATCCGCCACTGCTAGGAGCCTAAACATTTATTTGCTCAAGGATTTACCAAGAGATCCACTGATAAGCTTATGTAGAAAAAAGCACAGAGCCATCAATCGCTTACGTTGTAGAGACTCCAGTCCGAATAACGGACACCTAGCATGGTACCTGAGTTAAGAATCGTCAAGAGGCCAAGAGACAAAATATCGCTAGTGTATTTTTTTTTGAATTGATAGCCTGGCTATAGTGTGCTGTTGAGTTGGTGTCCAAATAATATTAGCAATTCCAAAGTCTAAACTTAAAAATGGCTTGAACTTGAAGTCTCTGTTGAGGCCTCTGTTGAGAATCTGTGGATATTCTTAAAATTATAACTGAACACATATTCTAAAAAAAGGATAATGAAGAAAAAAACATGATGCTGTCAGTCAAAATGGCCGTTAAATTGCTTTTTCTTACAGTTTAATGGCTAACCTGGCGGAAGGCCTTCAAAGAAGCAATGTTACAGAAAGAGCCAGAAAAAGTTAACAGAGCCCGGTTTTTCTTTCTGCCATGAAACGTTCAATTAACCCTTTGCAATGGAAATCAAACACAAAAATAACAAATAGAAACGAATACTTCGACTACCAGCAAAGAGGCATCGAGGGCAGATTTAAAGTACGGAAGGCACCCAGTGCACAGCTTTGCGGAAGATCTCCAGATCGTGCATGTTAAATACCGACGTTTGTTTGCACGTTTGAGTACATTCGCACGAACCACGGATGCGTGCGTATAAGGTAAAGCCTTTTCGAACGCTCATAAACCGTCAATAAAGATGCGAATTGCAGGCGAAAACACACTGGCTGGATGCTGGATAAACATGCTGGATGCTGGATGGTACAGGGTAACGTTTTATGATCAACAGTCCCGGACACACCAGTACGGCCTGCCTGGTGCCGGTGGAATGGTGCTAAAACGATCTCATAAAACGCCTCGGCGCGCCGAGCCTGGGAATATGCTGTCACAGGTCGCGCGCTGTAATAAAATGTCGATTTCCAAATCGGTTGCAATAAAAGGCAATAAATCTGTTGGATTCCATCGAAGGTGGCGCCCCACATTGTGGTGTGGTGCGGTCGAAGCCGAGACAGCCGAGAGAAGGGAAAACATTTTATCCGGCTGTCTCTGATCGCTATTCTGATTCTTTTTTTTTCGTAGTCTCCAAAGTCAAAGGAATATCTTTAATTGTTTCCGCATATCTTTAGCCAATCTTTGTGAGCTTTGTGTGTGCCAATAAATCTTGCAAGCCGAGCCAACTTCAACTGGTACGTTACTGGGATATGGATATGTTTGCCAGGTAAAATGGCAAATTGTACGCAGCCTTGTATGGAAATGTGCA
Source organism: Anopheles stephensi (assembly GCF_013141755.1). NCBI lineage: Eukaryota > Metazoa > Arthropoda > Insecta > Diptera > Culicidae > Anopheles > Anopheles stephensi. The sequence continues at coordinate 16,036,223 of NC_050202.1, read as the reverse complement.
ATCTAATTTCAAATTTTGCGACGCTCCACGTTTGGGGTTTTGGACGGCAGAGAATTATTAGAAATACAATCTTTTTGGGTTATAAACCATGAACGTCAATGACAATGTTACGCTCGCGATCGGTAAAGACCGCGCATATGATTAGAAATGCCATATTTCATCTCCCTGATTGATAACTTGTTTTTCGGAAACTTAATTTAAATTCAGTCTCTTACCAGTGGGTAATCTACATGATTTATGAAAGTCATATTTTAATTGTGATAGGTATTCGCACTTCAAGCATGGTAAACTGGTAAATATGAAAAAGATTGGTAAGTAAGTAAGTAAGTTAGTAAGTAAGTAAGTAAGTAAGTAAGTAAGTAAGTAAGTAAGTAAGTAAGTAAGTAAGAGAGTAAATACACGCAACGTACTGGTAAAGGAGTATAGGCAACGAACTGGTAACAGAGTAAAGGCGGATTAAATTACTTTATTTTTAACAATTTCCTCCTTAAATAGCTATTAAGCTTTAGCCTCGATTGTAGCTTTAATCTTGCAACAGAATCTCGGACAACATGAGGCAACCAAAGCTTGAAATGACCTCAACTGTTGTTGTGGCATGGGCTCGAATCTTGCTGCCAAGCATATGGTTTACCATCGTCTACCTTTGTAACCCAAGGGTTGACTTTAGTATTTGGCAACTCCAAATAGTCTAGGTTGAGATCCTCCTAAAAAAATGCGGAGACATCAAATCGTCTATAAGAGAAAAAAATCAAAAAACAATGAATAGTGTGTGTTGAAACCTCTTACGTAAAAAAAATCATGAAACATCTGTTTAATTCATCCCGATTCCCGCTGTAAGTACAAACATCACTCAAACGAACCATCCCAAACTTTATTGTCCAAGGTAACAGATAACACAATTGCGCTTATTACTCAAGCAAGTACTCACCAACCAACTACTGTTAACAAACTTAACTACACACATGCACGATCACAAACAACTTCCGTTGAAACATCACAACAACTTCACCACGTCCAGGGAAACGTCATGACAGGGCAAAGCCATTTCATGCGGAAGCACGATTCTTACTTATTCTCTTGCGGGAGTAAAGCAAAAAACTTGCCCACCAGAAATCAACAACACTCAGCGTCAGACCAGGGGGGGGGGGGGGGAAGTAAACTAAACACACAGAGCTACAGAGCTACAGTGACTGTCCCTGTGCTGGAAGTTGAGGAACACACGGCAAGGCAAAAAAAAATAGGAGGAGATACACACGGAGAGCAAAAAGATTCTTCGAGTACGAGTTTATTTGCCCATTCAAGTAACTGCAGCAAGATGAATCTCGTTTCTAAAATATTGATGATGTAGTGCACCGGGACCACGAGCTCCAGGACAGAGGACTTCGAACGGGGTGCAAGAACAACTAAAACGGTTACACGAGAAGCGATGTCAAGATGTTACAGTAGAGTCCTTCCGTTGCGCTTCGCTCCCTGTATACAGGTTTGCCCGCTTGCCCGGGCTGGTAAATTGAACGTCAACTTTGACACTGCAGTGTGGTGAGTGACTCTTTTGCACCAACCGCTGACATGACACGGTAGATTTGCAGACACTACCCTACCCCGGCCTCCCAATGTACACCGGCATACACTATTAAAGTTGGTCCCTTTTTTTGGGCGACACAACCCGACTGCTGTAGGTAGTCGGTGGAGTAAAGCAGACCAGTTTCGGTGTGTTGGAAAGCTCGATCGGAGTTATGTTTCTATTCCAGAGGAACAGAGAAAAAAAAGGACAACAATCAGGTTCAATCTCGTTCGAGATGTTGGCGCGTACGTAGCGCACTGTCGAACTTCCTTCCCGCGGTCTATCCCGGGCAAGATGTCAGATGGATCGAATGGCATCAGCATGTGGTTTACCTTGCGGATGCTGCAGTCGTGTGCCAACCGTTCCCGATACTATCGTGACAGGGTTTTCTATGCCAGCCAGAGGGAGGGAGAGATCTCGTGAATAATACGGAAAATAAACAGAAACATTAATCCCTACCCGCTACACGGGTTTCGGTTGGAACGGCCAGATTATGGTGACATCACCGGGTTTCGGTTAAGGGCTTTGCGGGAAACACACGCAGCGCGAAATGCAAAGGCAAAAACAACAATATCCGATTCCGGCAGCAGGCCAACAGTGTACCGTAGCCGGAACACTGTGTCAAGAGTCTGTGGGCTGTAAAAACAACTGGCCACCGATTGCTCGATTCCGAAACGCTTATCTAAACCGGCAAACCGGTCGAGGGTGGAAACTTAAGCCGCCGATCAATGTTTGTTGCTGGGTTGGTATAATTTTTAAAATTCAATTTCTAACGCTCAACTTCCACCAGACATCAGGCCGAGTTTGGTGAAGCGGAGCGGACATCTTTCACGCTGGTTCTTGGCTGTCAAGAAAGAAGCAGACAGTAACGCCAGTTCCAATCGTAACGGTTGATGAAATGTCACTGAACGATGAATAATTACCGATGTTCCGTAGCGCACGTCAGCGAAATTCAGTTAATTCCAGCTTTTTGGGAGTCAACGAAATTGTAACATTGACTGTACTACAGATAAGTCGTTGGAAGCGCATGCAACAATTGGTGCATTTTAGCAGCTGCTTATGGTGGTTTTTTGATAGGCAGACAAGGTTTTAATTATTATTCTGTAGCTTATTATTTATTGCCTTGTGTTGGTAAGTCATTCCGATGGATCTTGCTAGAACAGATGGATTTAGTATTTGAAATGTGTCCAAAAATTGTATCTGCAATGCAGGTCTCGACTTGTATGAACGAGACAAAAGCCAATATGGCTATACCATCACTAGCGAAAAAACCACTGGTCCCGCTAACAAAAAAATCGAATTTTTGAGAAACCTATCTTTGAGAACGGCAAAAACTTCCTCTATTTAGGGTCAAATGTCAGCTCAGATAGCAACATTGATGTTGAATTAAGGACAAGAGTGCTTGCTACCAACCGGTCATTGTATGAAAGAACTTTTACATCCTGCAACGGAAAAAGCTAGACTGTGTAGAAAATTTTAGATCCCAATGCTCTAATACGCCTCAGAGACATGGACTCTGTCCAAAGCTGACGAAAACCCTCTTAGCCGCGTTCGAGAAGAAGATGCTAAGAAAAATTGTTGGGCCCGTATGTGTGGAAGTACAACGGGGAAGCCCGTATGTGTGGAAGGAATGTCGAGCTCTTCGAGCTAAATAGCGAGCTCATCATCGTACCGCGAATTAGACCTGTCAGCCTTTGGTGAGCTTGTCATGTAATGAAAATGATACCGAACGACCCAGTCCGTAAAATCTTTTTTGAGCATCCACATGAACAGAGGAGTCGTAAAACTCTCAAATTGAAGGCATAATAGACCGTGCTATCAAGGCTAATTTTACCGTGCCCTACAATTGGCTAATTTTAAGCTTGTATGATGATTAAGTGCTGTTTACGAGTTGTAGAAATTCTTCTATAGATTTTTTATAATCAGGGCATTTTTGACAATTTTTTGAAAAATATTTCGGCATAATGTTAGCCATTTAGTATCCTAAGTTTTTGGATATTATTTTTATTTATGTTACTTATCCATTATTATTGTCTACATAACATCAAAAAATCGTTTTAGACACTGAATAAATCGTTCGGATAAAATATCAAAAACACATAAAAACCAAATAGTAAACATGTTTAGACGAGACGATTACATCTTACAACACGTAACCATCAATTGGTACAAGTAAGACCACTCCCAACACACAAAAACCGTCAGACACACGCTACAATCCGCCGAACCCACGGATCTGACAACAACAAAAAACACACAACGGTGTGATTGATTCGTGCCCGCCGTGTGAACAAACTGTGGTACAAAACGGCGCACAAAAGTAATTTCTCATCGCACCCACGCACGACGCTTCCTTCCGAGGAAACGGCGATGACGACGATGACGCTCCCGGAAACGGTAGACATCCCGGTAGCTACGATCGTAAGGGGCACCGCCCAAGGCGATGCCACCGTGTCCGTCCGTACATATCGTCCCCATCGTCGGCGGTACGTGTTCCGGTGGAATGATGTGACAAATTACACCATACTGGTTGCTCGGTACTGCCCGTTCAAGCCTGCCTTCCGGATGAAGGAAATGAAGGAGCAAAAACTGTAGTGACCGTGCTTTAGAGATGCTGCGAGACCTTCTTCTTTCAAGCCCTTGTTTCTTTAAAATTTATTAGTTTAGTTTTTGGCGGGGGAAATAGAAAATGCGATAGAGTGGCAGATTTTCTAAAATTTCTCACAAAGTTTGGTGAGCTATCAGTTTGCAACATCATTCAGCATGACTTTCTAGCTTAACAGCCGTGTTTTTTTTTTCATCTAGGACGCTGTACAGAACACATGAAAGGTTGTACATCTGGCTTAAACATAATAAAATACTTGTAAAAAATACCAAAATATTCAATTTACTACTAACTTTAAATAATTCTTTTTAATGCTAACGAAAGTCACAAAAAAAGATGTTACCATCGTTAGGAGGAGCCACTACTCTAGCTCTATTGAGCTCTATAAGCTGTTAAATAACCTTACTATCACGCAGTTAGTTAGATTCGTTGGGCTCCGGTTGGAGCGGTTCGGTGGTCGAGGTGACAGTGGCACTGGTCCTCACACGGCAGATGCAAATGCTACCGGACGACCCACCTCGTAAAGCCTTTTTAGGACGTCCACCTGGGCAAAGCAATCGTAGCAGGCCCAAAATGTGGTGGAGTGAGGGCGCTAATTCGTCGACCAGAAAGGCTGGGATATTAGATCGACAGATAAGGGCGCCAGAAAGTTGCGAGGATTTCTGCAGCTAGGCTAACCAGAGTAGTGTGTGTTGATAAGTCAAAGTAAGAAAGTATTTTTTCCACTTAGATCTCCATATGGTTTGATTAGACGACCAATGCAATTATTAATACATTTTTTGACAGTAGGCTAAGAACAAGATTATAACATTGTGGGTTTATTTAGTCACATGATACCATGCTAAAACAATCATCGATCGTTGCACAATCTAACCCCATCGAAATCGTCTTGTCTTAGTCAACATCATCCACCGCGCAGAAGAACGCAGAGGGCAAATAGCAGAAGCCCGATCTCCCTCCCCCCTCTCAACGTAGACTCGCTGCCCGGGGATTCACAGAGCCAGGAGTTCATGTGTCAATCATATAACATGCTCCAGCTGCGCGGATATGGGGCTTATGGCGTCAGCGTGGCGTTGAGTGCAGCTGCATTGCAGTGTATCCGGCTGCGTAGGGTGAATGTTTACTTCACCGGGCCAAGCTAAAAGCGTACCGTGCGTCCCATTTCGCACCAACCGGAGCCGAGGCCCGCTGATACATTCTCCGGGTGTGGTTGGATATGATTTATTTCGATCATCAACTCATGCTAAAGTGCGCCCACGATTTGTACACCGATAGCCCATTTGTTGTCTGCGGATCTGGTTGTGAAATTCCTTCCCGCGAGATCCGCGACGTTCTAGCGGACCCACCGTGGACAAATTGCAAGATTTGCTGGCTAGTTGAAGGGAAGCAAAAACTCGCTTATCCGAGCTTAGCGAGTAGCAATAAAAACCAGTACTTCACTCGAATCAAATTTGCGTACCGTGCAGACTCCATTAGCGGCGCCGGTTCGAACGCGAACCGAAAAAAACAGACGCTTGATTTCGTCCTTGATGTCGGTAGCATCCCACACCAAAGGGTTGATGCAGTGTGCAGGCAAATTGCTTTTATTCCATTTGATAACCTTGTTTGGTGTAGTGTGACGGTCCGGTTTGAAAAAACAACGCGAAATGAATCACTCCGGTGTCGCGTTGAGAAGTGTAACGCGTGGCCTAATACCCGAACGTCACCACTAACACGTTTTACGTGTTAGGCGCGAGGCGCGAACTGCAACCCGATGCAAATCTTATCCGCGTTAAGGCACCGTGTAATAACTGTCTGGCGTCTGGTGCGCTGGGTGCAGAAACACCGAACACCGATTGCGATAGCGAATGGGTGTAATGCGCCGGTTTTGGACGTTGACATGTAAAGTGTTTCCTTGAGCCACGCCAGACGCACTCGCACAAGACGCCGCCCGATGTTGTGGGTGAACAAGATTATCTAGGAATCAAAACATTGCAAATTTGGTTCAGAAAAATTGTTCATGAAGTTCATGTATCTTTTTAATTATTTACAATATTCAATTATTACAATATAGTTTTACTATTCTACCTTGATATTAGCCTGGCATTAAGCTTGGTAACGATTGTGTGGTGGTTAGTAGGCGAAGTTGTAGCCAAGAAGAGGTGACTACGGGTCCCTCAGTAGTGAAGACTGACTATCCAGCTACGTGGTATCATTAGGTTTAATAATCCAGAAAAGGAAAATAAGGCAGGCATAACCTAAGAAGTCTTCCAACATCAAGAATAGAGAGAGTTCAAGGCTGCATTCCTATAAACCAATGATGCATCCGATGTCCAACAGATTCTCCATTTTTCTGATGGAGCACCACCGCCAACCAGCTTCCAATAGTTTGAGGGACACTCATCTTCTTCAAACTCCTTTCCAAGATAGTCTTGGGCAGTTCTTTGACGTCCTTCGCCCATGACGGTAAAGGACTCATTTCTTGCCTTAAAGACCTTTTAAGGTCATGCCTGCTATTTCTGGCATATTAGACTTATTTGATACCGCATAGTTGGATAGGCAGTCCCCACTATGGGGGAACGGTTCAGACGGGATTGGAACCCAGGGTCCAGTTGTGTCAAAACCGGTGCCTCTGTCGCCTCGGCCAACGGCCGTATTTTATGCATTTTGCTGGTATTGCTGGAGTCTTCAGGATAGCTGGAGTATGTGAAGTCCACAAGAGGCACGATTCCTCTGAACAATGTGCCTTAGAATCTCGCTGCTCATGCTGTCATCCAATTTTACAATTGTACCAAGGAATTATAACTTCTCTACCATCTAGAGATCGACGATCTGATACTCTGCTTCTGAGACGGGCTCTCCTCCTTAACTCATGTTTACTGCTTGCTGAATGGTTAATCCTTACTACCTGTGGTCGAAGGTAAACGTGTGACTTAGTCTATTACTACCTTCGATATGAGAATAAAATATTCATCTAAATCAGATTAAATTTAAAAAAATATATTGATCGAAATATATTACGATAATTTTTGGAATTTTTGTTGAAGGGTCGTGCCTAGACTATGCTGCTTAAATTTACACGCTATTTTAGTTCGTTTCACATTTTTACCATGAACTCCACTGATCAATATTCTCCTTGACAACTAGTTGTAATGAATTTCCGGAAACATAACTTCGTATGCATGTAATTTTTAATAAATAAAAACTTGGTTCAAAATTATTCATTTTTCCTACTCTTAAAAAGAACATTCCATGATACCCCAACAAAAAAAAAACAGACTTTCAATTAGATTCTTTAGACCCAACCATTAGATTCTGGTAGATTATTTCACAATTAGATTGCACTCACGGTAACTCCGGCACCAGTGACCTCATGAAATATGCGACTCATTTTTCGTATGCCATTTTGAAAATGCACATTTTCCCACGGTACGCCACATGCCCATTCATGTTTTCTATCTCTATTTTGCAGCGTGAAATGCTGGCCCTGGCTAGGTGGCCATATAGCAAACCTCGGATTCAGTTATTTTTTATTCACTGTTCGTTCATCCGTTTTTTCTGTCAAATACTTTTGCATGTTTGATTCTGGCGTGTACAAACGGAACGCGTTTTTGTGCAATTGAACCGAAAATCGCTCCGAAAGTGGGCCAACTGGGTAAATTATTCACCGACTTTTTTTCGTCCCTAGTGCTTCTGCTTTTGTGAAAAAGAACATCTTTTCCGTACCGAAAACGGCTCGCAAATGCTAGCAGGGAGTTGTCATAGCTTTTTTCCTGGTTCTCTCTGTTTCTTCGTTTTTTTAAAAGTTTTTGTACATCATCACCATACTGGCGAGTGTTTTTAAACTCAATTGCACGCGACACAGCCGGGAATAAAATGGGGAAAAAAGATAGTTCTGCCTTTTTTGGAGCGTTGAGTGGGCAACGCTCAGTTGCTTCTCTGGATGGCTAGTTTTTTTTATTTATTCTTGCATAGAACTAGAACTAGTTTTCCACACCTTCCTATTATCGCAGAGATCAACGTCCGCAATGAGAATCAGTGTGATAGATGTGCGATGGAGAAAAGGACCGAAGCATAAGCGTTCAAACTGCACCGGATGCATCGGTACCGTGCGCGGAATTAAATTTGAATAGGGAATTTATTCAACTCGTACTTCGCGGGGGGCTTTCTCCTACGTCGAACGTGTGCACGGATGAGGATACCCGAACCCGAACGAGGATGACGATCCTTGGCTGCAGCATACATTTCCAAAATATCCCGCCCAACCCGTGTAACACACCGTTCCGGTGCGTTAAACGATGTGAACCGTCCCATCTGGGCGAATAAACTGCGGATAGCGTGCGGAACATTTTCCGACCCAAAAAGACACCACCTAATCGCAAAAGGTGATAAAGTTGTACGCCTGTAGTAGCCCTTCAGCATCCGGACTGTGACTAGGAGCAACAGCAGCAGCAGCAACCTTGGGTTGAAGGTCTTTAGCGACGAGATAAATATTCATTATTCTCGCGTGCGCACCTAACTCAATGCTGTTTCGGTTGATTTCGGTTGTTGCTGTGGCTGTTTTATTGTTCGACGGGTAAACGAAGGATCAGAGCGGACCAAACGGATGCCGAGCTGTGGAGTGCATTTTTGGATCAATCAATTTCCGGGTTCGTTCCGTTCCGAGTTGTGTTTCATCCGAAACGGTTGCTAGTGGGAAATGTGTCAGATGCGCTTCTCGATCATTTTATTCGGGGAAAGTGGATGTAATACATTAAACAAAATTTTGGACAGCATTACACGCATTGCTGATACTTTCCTTTATTTTTCTTTTTATTTTTGATTGAGATATATTTTTAATAAAAAAAAATTCAATAAATAGTTTGTCTTTCGCATCGATAGTGAGCTATTTCCAAAAAGTTTAATTTAAATAGATGTTTGAATGTTTCAAAAAATTAAATAAGTCCTTAAATGTTGAATATTTGTTATCAAATACGATTTGGTAAAAATGATTGTCAATTGCATTTTGTACAAAAAATTATTAATGATTTTTAAAAATGGGTAAAATGAGAAAAGCTTCAACAAATGAAAAGAAACACAATCCAAGATCGAACAAAAATAATAGAGTACTTCTTACAGTGCTTTACAATAGAATAAGACTACAAAATTTTGTATTTTTTTGTCTTCCGGATATTTCTTCTGCTCGTAGGATGAATGGCTACCACAGTTTCGAAGAGTGTTAATATACAATGAGGCTGTACAATTAGCCCCTTTTAAGTGTCTTTTTAGGTATCTCAGTACATGAAAGTGAGTACCCGTACGTGGAGAGATCTTTATTCAGACTTTAGCCCGTAATTATAGATATTAGTAAAATGAGGATATCAATCATGCATTCTTCTCCTTATTCTTTTTCATCGTTAGTACTACAACCTCGAGAGGTCTCAGCCTGCCATTTCTGACTTTCTGTTTGTACCTGTTTGTTTCCCGTACCTGAATGGTCAATCCGAGGGGTTTGTTCGCCGAGTTTGTCTTGGCCACTGGACCTTTACCACCAAATCATGATTTTTTTTTTTTTTGTTCATGAGGGACGGCCTGGCCGTATTTCTAAAATCATGAATTGGACTGTATAGATGTGTAAAAATGTAATTAGAACGTTTATTTAATTGAAATCCTTTAAATTTTGAAAAAAAATTGTATTCATAACCTCCTGCCTTACATTTTTCCTGTTTAATACGAACTAGCTTGATTTTTACTAAAACCTGTTTTGTTTTCTGTCCTTCAACTGTTGCCAGGCTATTGCAGATGCTTTTACAATGTTTAGAAAAGATATAACATTACATAAGCAATACGGCCAGGCCGTTCTTTATGAATAAAAAAATAAAAAAAACATTACATAAGTTCGAAAACAGTAGCTTCCAAAATTAAATTCTAAGGTAGGCGTATTGTTTTGACCGTCACTAAAAAAAATTCAAACACATCTATGAGACATCAATCAGAGAATCAATCTGGGAAGTATAATAGTTATAGGTAAATATTGTAATAAAAATTTACATAAAGTCATTCCTGTTTATTTTCTACTTCAAGAGCAACAGTTTTACATCCAAATGGCATCCTTTGTTACTGTGCTTTGTCGTTTCTTGAACACTAGTCCCTGGCAAACAGTAACCGAACCGTCCCTTACCTTGCTCGAAAACACCTTCAAAGCCTCAAACCCGATTGGCACCCGCATACGCGGTGCATAATCGAATGCTTTCACCTAAACCGTGTGCACTTATGTGTTTCGCTGTTCTATGTTTATCAATCAGATATGTCAATATAACGGTACCGGCACACTTTGCTTCCTACGCGCGCACCCCAGCTCAGTGGGTGGGTTCGCGCTGGAATGTGTGCCGACGTACGGGAGTAGGAATGTGTTCTTTGGTGTTTTGCGACTTGCCGAGCATAAAAGCAAAAAACAAAAGTCCAGTAGTTTGCGTGCGTTGCAGTTGATACGTGATTTCAACATGAAGCACAAAAAAAAACCGGGGTGCGCGCGTGCATCTCGTGTCGGAGTCCCTTTTTTTTTGTTTAGCTCCGTAAACTGTAGCACACAATGTTACGATAAGCCACTTTAGAGCGTTGCGCCGCTTACTACTAATAGCCATGTTTGGGCGCAAGGTACACCTATCTTGGCGAGATAGGCCGACATTTGCCTCGTGCAGTCGCGTCTCCAGCGAGCGAAACGGCTGACCACCGGAAGCGTGTCCAGTATGGCGTAGGGCAGGCTTCTGTCGTACCGTTCCATTTCTTTGTAGCGTACCAAGGAACACGTGGCCTCGAGCCAAAGTTGAGGACGCTAGAAAGGAGATTCGCAAATATGGCACAATGGCATCCTGGGAGGGGGGGGGGGGGGGGGGGGTACTGAAAAGGGGTAGGTCAGTAGCCACAAACCCATAGGCTATCAAGAAAAAGAATGCCCACCCCTTTCACTATGAGGGATAAAGCCACTTGTCTGCTCGGCTCCGGAACCGGCAGCCCTCCCAGTACGGCACCTAACGAGCCGATACTATCCCGCACAGGTACCGAGCTGAAACTGAAGGGTCACAAAAATGCCCTGCAAGGCTTTTAGATCGTTTCTAATGTTAATAAAATAATAGCACCGCATTAACATTCCAGCGAGCCACAGTGTGCCCGACGAGCTGATCGTGGAGCAGAGGATCATGACGAAAAGGAAGGAAAAAATGAAGCCAACATCCTCCCACTAAAGTAGCAGAAAGAAATGGCCCCATTCTTTGTGGCCTTTCGTGGGGATTTATTTGGCAAAATCTTTATCCACCTCACTGCTCCGGCTCTACCGTGAAAGTATTTAGATTAGAAAATCGGGAAAACCCCTTCGACCCAGGATCCCGGGATGCTGATGCAGCATAAAAATATGCACCAAAGACCCGTCCCGACTGGAGGGACCTTGAGGGTATGACAGGTTTCGTGTGTGGGTTTTTTTCTGTCCCCCTATTCCTATCTTTCTTTGTCGCTTACTCTCCGGTGCTGCACAGTGCTGCCGTCACGAAAAACCTGAACCCTTCTTCCAGAACCTGTGCTCCGCAAGATGCTCCAAGTGCGCTGAATCAGCATTATCGGAAACGGAATCCTTCCATCGCAAACAATAACTCGAACGGGCCAGCCGGAACGGAATAACCTGCACGACGACGACGAAAGGCACTCCGACACTTTGGGCCGTACTTGTGCTGGTACGAAGGCAGAGTGTATGAGTACGGGCCAAGAATAAAACAATCAGTGGCTATAAATTTTAATCTTTTGCCAATAATCTCCATACATAAGTACGGTGGCGACTGTATGGTAGAACTATTGCGCGATATGCAGAGCCCAAGCTCGGGGGGTTTCAATTTTGGACTACGAGGAAAACGATACCGCCGGAGGTGTTCTTTTGTGTTTGCAACTGGACTGTGTTTGTTTGGACTGGAAAGCTGAAGACTGGAGTTTTGAAGCAAAATGAAGCGAGATGCAATTTTTAGTGGAAATTATCTTACCATGATTATCGGCAGTTTTTGTGCCTGAAGAAGTTATAACAGTTGATTAGATACGTTCTGTTAAGAGTTGGGAAATCTAGTTGAGTTTAGGTTGCGAAGTACAGGAATGATGACTTGGGCAGTATTTAACATACGGTACTGTATGTTCTATCGTATACTTGGAATATTTCCTTGAAATTTCTTCAAATTTTGAAGACATACTAAAAAAGTTTCGGAAGTTCTATAAAATACTATGAAGGTCTGAATGAAAATCTCGAACCACCAACTCCCAAAACTATTCAGATTTGAACAACCAATTCACAGCGTACCCATCATGACAGATTAAAAGGATCCCCATTCTTTGTGACTAAACTCCCATACATCACTCACCTTGACATAAAGGTCGCCGCACACAGAAAACCCCCTCCGAATGCAACGAATCGTTCTCCCAAGTCAAGCACCAGCTGGAGTAATCGCTTTTGCGGTTCCATCCACCAGCATTTGCGGTTCTTTAAGCAGCCGATCATTCCCATTGGCAGGCTATCGATCCATCGGATGCCAGCGTCTTTCTAACCGCACGAATCTCGTAAACCTCACTGCTGATTTGCGGCTGCAAAAAAGGGGTTCTAGTTCTATCTCTCGCCAACGAAACGGGGACATTCGTTGCAAAAAAAAAAACATTCGGTCCGGATCGGTACTAAATCCGGACCACTGTCTGCACCGGTGTACCAGTCGCAATTGAACGACACCGCAATATCCAAGTCCACCACCGATCCAACGCGACGCTATCTGACCAGCTCGAGGGCTTTGTCATTACAACCATTTTGCGTTATCAAGACGATAACTTCGACGTCGCAACGGTGGTACTACGGGTATGGGGGTTAGTGTACGGGCCCGCACATTTAGGCCATCCCGGGCGTGCACAATTGCCGGAAGCACAGCACCGAGCAAATGGAAAACATGGAAGGCACCCTTCGGTCCGGGTTATCAAAATGGCGAATCAACGTTGGCAGCCGCTCAGGAAGCTAAACGTCTCCGGGCGCAATGCGGAAGAAGGTCTTCGGCCATTTTCTCCGGTTTGGGGGTTTGCAGAAGGTGCAAACTAGAGTACCTTCCCTTGGCCCCCGTGCGCTTTACATGGCAAAGAATTCACGCCCACGACAAACGGCCCTCCGGGGGTGGGGGAACATTGGCGATAGCGAGTGAGCGATAGCTGGCGTGCCTTTTGGTAAATTGCACCTGGGAAGGGAGTAGTAGTAGCAGTACGACCATTGTGCTGTAACGCCGCGTCGGAAATACAATAATGCGTAGTGAGTGAACGGCTTTTCAACATGATCTTAAATAAGCGTGTTTAAGGTTATCTGTTTTGGAGGAGGGATTGCTTTAAATGGGAAGGAGGATTTTTTTTATTGTAGATATATAGTATTCCTGAAGTTATAATAAGGTTTTTTGCTGAAACACCTTTAAAAATATCAAAAACATGGATGAGCATGCAACCGGTTTACACTGACTTCGACTTTATGAAAAAAAAAACACTTTCTTATCACTCAAAAGTGTCAATCCCTGTGAATTAAGCCGATGATCGATGAGGTACGATGTTTGTAGAATCCATCCAATGATCAATCGCATAATTAATTGATAACACCTTTATCTAGACTCCAGCACAAAACAAGTTCCCACGTGAGTTGGAAGCCATCCCAAGTCTAGACACATAAGAGTATCTCCAACGTCAGCATTAATCGTAGCAAAACAACATCAGAGCTAATTACTGACAGGATACGACGGAGAAAGCGTCTCGTAAATCCATAGTCTATGGCAGCAATTTTCCGGTTAATGGCAATTAATTGTGTCTTCGTAGGTTGGTATTACTAAAATTTGCTTTTCGTTTCGTGGTCGGATGCTACACACATTCTATCCAACAATACAGGGATCACCAATCATTCAAACAAATCTTTAATGTTTAAACATAATAACAAGCCCAGATTATTCCAAAAAAGCAAGACATCCGGTTTATCTATAAAATTTTATCCCATGGTTATAAATATGAAACTGTTTTGGAATGTTTAAGTATTAAAATTGTTTGAAATATTTCGTTAAAATATTTTTTCTAAACTCGAAAATATTTTAATTCGAAGAATGAACAAAGAGTTAATAGAATATATACAGTGATGGACAAAATATTAAGAGCACTTTTACATTCGATTTTCAAGCCACTACTTTCGATACTTCTGCTAGGTATATTCATATTAAAATTTTCAAACTATCCTCAATATCTTAAATTTCTAAATTAGTTAATATTTTTTTGCAAATCATGGAGTAAGAATAAAAGTGAAAAAGTAAAAATAAATTGAAACATAAAAAAATTCACCTTTTTAAATAATAGAGCTGCCCGGAGGTAGATGTGTAGATTTGCTGCAAACATGTTCTTGAGAATGACAAACAGATTTATAAAAAAATAATTTCTCGATTGATCCAATAGCATAATTTTACGAACATCTGAAACTAGATTTCGTCCTCATATGCTCAATGCAACGATTTTTTTTTTTTTTTCAAATTAGCTGGACTTATTCTTTTGTCCGTCACTGTATATCCTCGAAAAGGTAGTTCTCAAACTTGTTGAAGGTAACCAACGCCTAAGTGGAAATTTTAAAATAATTAGTGTTTATTTTATTCGTAAAGAACGGTCTGCCCATATTGCTAAATAATTGTTTATTAGTGTCTAAAATTTAAGATATTGATTACAGCGACGCTCCTGACCTCTTATCGTTGGTTCCATTCTAATGCTCTCTCCTGTGAGCTTAGAACCTGTCACCTCCTGTCTCCTAGCCCAGCTCATCATAGTCCAGCTTGCATGCGTCACTTTAGTTCCTGTTTTACGTGTACTGACTTCAATTCCTCTCTTTTTTAAATGCTTTTCTTAGTTGCCTAATCATTCTAAGTTTCTTCACTACTCTAAGCTTACAGTATTCGAGTTTTAGATTACAAATTTTAATTCATGTTTGAACTGTAGTCGGTTAATTGTTTTTTCAATTTAGCTTTTTACACATTTTTTTTAAGATATCGCAGTCACATGGGCTAAACATAGGCCAACGACCTAGATGAAAACAATATTTTGAACCAAATCAAATCATGTACGTTAATTTTATTTTTAATATTCTTGAGAAGTATTAATTTTACTAATTCACATCAAACAGTTCATATTTGTTTACTATCCAAAAGTGAATCAGTTTTATCTTATTTCGTTGTCTGTAAATAACCAAGCGCAGTACCAATATTTGCAACACACGCAAAATTCACTTTACAGCCACCACACAGCACGTGAACGTAGCGCAAGAAATAAAATTAAACCACCTATAATTAAAACTGTTCCAGCGAGCGTGGCAAGCGGCTTGCCATTTCCATAATTTCACTATCGCCACGCCACAGATTGCCGTTACGCGCGAACAACGCACCTGTAAGATATTCTTCGGTCCGTCTGTTTTCGGTCCCGGAGTCGCTGGGCACTATGATTATGAGCGTTCGGCAGTGTATTATAAGCCACCATAC
This sequence comes from Anopheles stephensi, assembly GCF_013141755.1. NCBI lineage: Eukaryota > Metazoa > Arthropoda > Insecta > Diptera > Culicidae > Anopheles > Anopheles stephensi. The sequence continues at coordinate 16,020,547 of NC_050202.1, read as the reverse complement.
CAACACCATTACCTTGGTCAACAGCTTCTGCCGCAAAGCTGACGCGCAAGGTTACATAGCTGGTTGGCGCTGGTTTCTTGTGGTCTCCACACACAAAAAAGCGCTTTCTTCCGTGATTTCACGGAACATAGACTCTCATTTACATATTTTTAATTACATCAGCCGCTATCGCTTTCAGCTTCTGTCTCCGCCAGGGGTTTTTTTACCATTTTCTTCTTCTCAACTTTCTACCTGGGTGAATCTGGACCGTGTACTACATACTACCTACCGCTTGATACTAATCCTGCCATATCTTCAGCGAACCAACTGCTTCCCTTCTAATCTCTACCGCCACCAGTCTTTCTTTGTGGAAGTTTTGTTTTTTGTTCTTTTAATAATTCTTCATTCCAGCGCAGTACCGGGCTGTCTGCAGATTCTTTCATCTTAATTATATTTGACGGTTGAAAACATTCCCGCTTTTTGCGTTTTCTTGCTTATCTTATCTCGCATCTCGTTTCTCTTGCAGCTTCACTGCGGAAGAACAAATTACATTTCCACAAGTCTCGTTCCGTGCTAGCTCGAACGGGATGAACCGACGATGGATGTACGCCATTACAGCTTGCTGGTCTGTGCGCAAATTTGTAGCACAGAATCGGTACATCATAAATGAGAGTAATGCAGGCGTTTGATGTAGAAATTTGCTACCAAAACATGTCCATCCACCTCTGTTCTGTTGGTTGGACGAAAAAGAGTTTCATGTCCTGTCTGTTGTACTAGCCCTGATTACCCACAAAAATAAAAGGCAACATTTTAATCAAGCTCTTGCCCCCTTCATGAATTAATTCTTATGTTTGATCCTGTACTGTAGGTTACCAGAAAACATTTTTAACCGTCTCATCAAAACAGCTGTAATGTTTCCAAACCACAGCGACAGCAAACATTATTTGCACATCTAATGATGTTTGGTTTATCGTGATTCTCTAGGCTCTCCCTGTCGAAAACAAAACACACCAAACGCAGGGTTTACGCAGTTTGCGTGGATATCAATCAAGGCCCAGGCCACTGCTGCAGGGTTCATACTGGCCGTCGACGAGCCCTAAATAAACTATCTCTCCGCTTACTGTTGATTTTAATTTGCAACCAATGCGGCTGTTCCCCAGGTGATTGATCACCCGGGGACCAGTAGGGACCACCATTTTTTTAGGGTAGATCAACGAAGAGTTTTGCTCCGTTTCCGCTGAAATTCGCAAATCCAGAGTTCCCAGAGTTGAACCGATCACGCCACACTTTGTTCCACATTCTTCACACACAAAATGGACACTGGAAGTATCGCAATTAATGTAATCCCCTGCAAGCTACCCATTTTTCCTACCATCTTGACATCTGTCAAAACATTTGCTTCACGGGGCACACTGCTATAAGCTGAACCCGGAGCTGAACCAATACCTTTTCTGGTGCTGTGCGCTGGGAAAACGTTGCATTAATCCAACGCCGTATCGAATCGTTTCTGTTGGGATTTTGCACAGACACACCAGCGAATCCATATGCTCTACCCTGTGGCAGAACTGCATCGCCACATTCCGCTGCGATGCGAATTCGGTTCGCCACAAAATTCGAAACTCAAAACCGTGCGGCGCGCGGGTGAACGTAAATATGGAATCGCCATCAATCATATTTAACCTCCTTTACGGTCGTGCTGCTCAAAATCTCCACACAAGCCTTTCTTCGAATGCGCTTCAGATTATTTAATTAACTCATAATTCAACCTACACACACACGCACGCCCGCTTTCCTCTGTCCAATTCCCATAGATCCAGCTCCGGGTTCGGACTTGAAGCTGCACAGACTGTGTACCGATATGCACGACACACGCTCCGTACACGAATGGACGATGCGCAATAGTTTTCGGGATTAACACCTCACACACGGACAGCATCCCGGCGTACACACGGGCATCGCGTCATCGCGTGGCACATCTCCGGAACACCTCCGGACACGAGAAACGCATCCCAGACCAGACCGTCTAACGCACCATTAGTATTGTAGTGGTCCGAGTGGGTGATGGTGACTGCGCCGGGGGACGATGTTTGTGTAGGCGAGATGAACCGACCGAACATCATTATTATTGTGCTGTGTTTGCTTCGAAGGGCGTTACAAGAGATGCCGTAATTGAATAAATCTCGCGACATAAGTGAAATAGGAGAAGAAACAGGGATTCCGGGGCTGGAGCTTCCAACCCTAACCGCCCTCACTCGCCTAATTCAATTGACGTTCGCGGGCAGCCTACAAGCTCGTTTCTACTAACAGATATCCGAATCCAATGATGCTGATTGGTTTGATTAGTTACTGAAAATGGACTGCACGCGGAGAGCCTTACCGAATGCCGAACACCCTTTTCCCCCCTTAACGGAGATGTGATGCATCTCTATAACGCTACGGATGGTTTCACTGCCGCAGGAAGGGAAAACAGAACCTTAATCGGGTTGTGGTGATGGTGGTGTGCTTGAATACATTGACCCCCGCCCCCCAAGCGGTCAAGCTGAATGGTACGGGATGAAGAATGTCCGATGCTTCTTGGTGCGGGTAAGCACGCGCGAGAGGTAGCTCACGCCCAGTGGGAAGATACAATATACCACAAGCAAGTGGCAGCTGTGGTTAAAAATTAAATTACTTCCATCAAGCTGATGTTACACCTTGGAAGAGAGTTGGAGAGTGATTACTGACATAGAATAAAGAAACATCGGCAACGGTTTTGATCACAGGTTCAACAGGTATAACAAGATAATGTGTGGCAAAGAAGCAGAAATATTTTGTACTTGGTGTCGAAAACATCAAGGTAAGGTAATAACAATGAAATCAAAATAAATCTGTCATTACGAGTGACAGACCTAGCTAGATAAGCATCATCTTCTTCTTGGCGACTTATTAAGGTCATGTCTGCCAAGGCTCGTTGACTCCATTGACTTGTAATAGGATTGTTATTTATCACTACTACGGGGGTTTGCATAAATATTATATTCAATATAGGTGAACCTCTGCTACAAGTTTAAAACAGGGAGAGTTTACCAAATTTGTAATTAAATTCAAAACATTAAAACGAATACTAGTATATGCTACTTATCTTTTTCAACACAGTTCCTAGAACACTTCTTAGAAAAGGATCTGCTACGGTGTTCAGACAAGATCTACCTTGGACAGATATTCGTGAGGTAGAGATAGATATTTGTGTAATCCATTGGTGGATAAAGGACATTGGAGGCCTCGTTTGAGAGTAAAAACCAACAGAATTTCCCTGGTCCATGAGGCCCCCCTAACCGAGAAGGCCCCGAGCGGTCGCTTCTTCCACTCCTAGGTTAATCCGCCATTGGTGAAATCTATATTCTGTAGGACCGAATGGGATAATTTTTATCGAAAATAATCATCGTTCCGGCTATAATAAGCTGATACGAATTGTTTTGTTTGCTGTGAGTTGGAGTACTGTTAGAGATGGCATTAAAAACCTCTGCCCTCTGTCTCATCCTTTAAGTCCCTTAGGATGACAAGACCTAGGAGACAGTCATACGCCCCTGACACGAAGAACAGACGCTGCCTGTCCTTACCCTGTTAATTTAGACATATCACCCAGCTTCCCAAGGGTTCCTCCTCCCCGGATACCCAAGCTCAGATATTTGAAGAGACATGTAACCGTATTGTTACGTATTGAGTAAGACTATGGTGTGGAATGCCTACTTTATCCTTCGAGATGCCTCGGATCCACGCCAGTACTGTGTCAGTACATTACCGACAATCTAACTAACATTGAGCAGGTCAATAAGCAGAAAGCTATAACGTATGTGTGCCCTTTACTATAACTGCAAGCTCAATTTAATTGCTGTCGAAAATAAGTGAACTTATTTTAAAATTGAAAACTGGTTGATAATTACAAAATAACTAAAAAATTGTTAGGCACATATAATAAAATCAAAATATCAATTTAGAGCGAAATTTTCTTTTCATGAGCATTGAAGTAAAAACACAGCACAGTCCTCTTCTATTAAGTAAATTTTCAAGCAGATTATAAAAATAATGTTGTAACATTGCGAGGCTTTTTTAAATGAATAAAAAAAGTATTTACAGCAAAAAAAAATCCAACAATAATTGAATAAAACGCTTGTGCAGCTAGAAAACAACCTAACATAATAAAATTGTTTGATACCTTTCTCTCTTTGTGCGTCATTTTGCCCTCGGTCAAGCTTTGAAATCTAAAATAAAAACCCTCAACGTTTGTAGTGCTGTTCTGCGAGCTTGATTGAGTTTGTTACTTTGTTGACGTTAGCCTAGGGGATTTATCAACATCCTGCAACAACCACAAAACAAGCACAACTGTTCCTTGTTTGCACCATATTTCTATTGACGATTTATTCGAGCAAAAACGGCATGCCGAGTGCACGAGTGGATAGTGAATTAATCTATTTTGCTGATAAATTAAGGCCCCCCGAAGCTATTGTCCATGAAGTTTTTTGTCGTTGTAGTGTTCGGTTCGTTAGATGGATTTCATTTTATTACTGTGAACATCACACAGTTCCACTAACATGGTTACTGTTGTTGTGTTGTAAGTAACGTTCGCATTACCTAGTGTTTGCTGTAAAAACTTTAAATTTAATTTGTATTTCATTATGGTACATTATGGTATTTCATGTTTCAAAAGAAAAAAAAATTGTGTCTCTGTAAAAAGGACACGTTTTTTAAAAAATAACGACAAAAAGACGAGACTTAAAACTGTTTGCAATTCCCCAGCGAAAAAAATATTGTCGTTTTGTTCAACAAAACATTGTAAAAAGAAATACAAATTTGAAAAAAGGAAAGGTTTGATAAATATGCAGGAAAACAAGTTACATCAGGTAAAGAAAAAAATACAGAAACATCGCCCCTCACAAACAAAATGTAACCAAACCGTTGACAAACCAGACAGATAAATTGCAAACCAGCGAAGCATAAACTAGATCAAACCAACATCCCGCCAAGCAACGATGTACCAAACAATGTAAAAGCACAAAGCAAATCGCAAAGACGTCCTACCCGATTCGATTCATTCCCTTCGTTCGGATTGATATGAAAAAAAGAAAATAAAGACACTGGAAAAACAACCAAAATGATTTGTACCATCAACCAAAAACCGTCCCGGGAAGCCGAGATTGAAATGCAGTGATCATGGCGTACACAGCCCAGGAGCAACAACAAAAATCACCACGGACCACAGCACAAACGCAAAATGAAAAGTCAGTCAACCATCCGTTCGGTAATGGGGTAAACAGGCGTTTGTTGCATTTGGCACAAAGCACAATAGTTACATCAATGAAGAAGGATAGGGTGGAGTTGATCAATGAAGGAAGGTACAAAAGTACAATGTGCTTTTGTGTGCTTTATAATGAAATATTTTGCCTTTTCGTAATTTAATTAGGTAAATGGAGTAGAGGTGGGAGTGATTGAAAGGATGGATGATAAAAAAAATCTATTAAAGTAGAAATAAAAATATTTAGGATATAAAATCCATAGTTCAATTTATCAACTATTAATTTCGATAGAAACTCAGAAGAAAATATTGACGAGCTCTCAATGCTATCATCCTTTTTTGTGAGAACTGTGTTGTATCTTGCTTTTATGTATGATGATGAATGACTGGTTTGAAGTGTGATGATGGAGGCGCTTCATACAGGAATGGGCGACGCAATATCCTAGATGATCCAGAACGTGCTACATCGATTCAAGGACGTGTTGTAACCAAATGAAGGAGCATAAGAAAACAACCGATGCTCGGGTGAAGTCAACACCCTAAGAACTGACGGGATGTGAAGTCCGCTCACGATACAGATCCTCGCCGCTAACAGATGACGGAATAATAATCAACAAATCGTCTAAGCTCACCCAGGATAAGTAGCCATCTGCCAGGTTTGGAAAAGGAAATGTCTTTATTCCAATATGAACCGTATTTTAATTGTAACTTATAGCTCTAAGTTCGAGGTACCCCCATGGCCGAGGCAAGCGAATCCTATCCGTTCCACCGTAATGAGCAATTATGAGCGCTCAGTATCAGAACTACACCATTCAATCGGAATTGATTCCGTTTCCGGCTCGGATTCCGGCTCCGATTCTGGATCCGATTCTATATATGAATTCAGATCAGATCCTGGAAAACTTTCGGGAACTCAGAATCGAAACTACTCCGTATTGTGTTTTGATTCCGTTTCCGGCTCCGATTTTGTTCATGAATTCAGATCAGATTCCAGACCGGTTCCGATTTGAAAAATATTTCCGAACCTTCTCTTCGGATTCGATTCCGACCAAACCATCATTTTACCCTTCACAAGCATTGGGGACTGACTATCCAACTACGTTGTACTAAGTAAGCCATTAGATGACCGACATGTCCTAACAGGTCGTTAAACCAAGAAGAAGAAGAAGCTCTAAACAATACAGCCAGGCAGGTCTAATGGATTAAAACAAACTAATGAAAGAACTAATGAAGTCATCAGTTTCAATTGCTTACGCCTCGTTACGATAAAAGAAGAAATGATTGAATAGTTTTAAAACATCCAATTAACATTAACAACATGGTATTTAAAGACACAATACGCTTCATCTTTCCAGTTTAAATAATACTTAAGAGCAGCCATGTATATGCCCGCATATCACACGTTTTCCTCCGCCTTCTCGTTGATAACCATTTCGAATGGTTAAAATCGATCAGTTCCACAAAACATTTAGAGAATTTCCGCTTTAACCTTTCAAATCGTGTTTAAACTCAAATTTTCGTTGAATTTTCCCCTATCATTATCATTATACAAACTCGCCAATGTTCAATCTTGCCCATTGTCTGCTTGTTATTTTCACATTCACCCCATGATTACGCGCTTAATAATCCAATAACGGATGGGTAATTATTTTTTCATGATCACGACTCATGATGACACAATAACGGACACAATTGGTCGACGCTCGTACCATTGTACCGTCATCGGCAAAAGGACCGCCACCGGACCAGCGATCGGGTATCGCCGCGCGATGTGGTGAGCAAATCGAATGACGTACTCTGATTACTATCGGCGAAACACCACCTATGCTCATTCAGACACAAACATCGGTCCCACCAGCGTCACCCGACATCAGCGTTATAAACAAATAATCAATGTACCCAAAGCCAAGGGCAGGGCACAGCCACTGCACTAATCCGCACCAGGAAAAAGCAACCCCAGCCCTTGTGGCTGGTCGGTCACCACCGTGAAGAGCATCTGATAGAACTGCAACCCGAAAAAAGGGACGTTGTTTTGCTAGCAAAGCCCAGATTCTCGCCCCGAACGGTCCTTGCGGGACATCCGCTTTGGGGATGCAGGAAGGATATTCCTGCCGGGGCATCGAGCAGACACATTAGTTTGCTTGCTCCATTTTCGTCCGAGTCCACGTTCTCTAACAGCATTGCTTGTCATTCGCCCATTTCGTTGCCCTCGTTTGCCCGATTAGATTCCTTTTTCCCAAATGGTGGCCGTTGGGCATAAATTATGTTGGGTTTGGTCCCCCCGTCCCCGATTACAATCCGCTGGTTTGCTTGGTTTCCCCGAACAGTAATGGCGTTCCACCATTAAACCGGGCGCGCAGAGCACGGTCAGAACTCTCGCTTTCGGTTGGGGAGGATTTTGGCGTGTGTGTGTTCAGGAAATATTGGAGCAAAGTTATGGGCTTGAAATGGGGAGTTTCGGGGTTTGTTTCAGTGGTGCGAGACATGTCGCTGGGTAGAAGTGTAGACGGGCCAAATGTATGCATGTAAGTGAGGAAACGGATATTAGATTGCTTGGCGTTACTGTACGCTGGGACAATTCCGATGCAAATATGGTTTTCATATTTGCACGTAAGTGGTAGATGAATATGTCGGATTCAAAACAGTATTCCAGGACCTGTAGGGTTATGCTGTCCAGGAAGTGCCTGGACCAAGTTCCTGAAAACATTCCACCAGCATTGATAAAATGGTTGTACTACAGCTTCAACTTTAAATTGAACCTTTAAATCCCACTCTAATAGGACATGAGCTTCCACGTACGCTTCCGCTCGCATTATTGCAGTTCGTTTCCAAACTTTCAAAGACCAATCAAAACTAACAGCGACTACGAGTTCCACTCAAAGAGTGGGTTGATTTCATCGAAAATTTATGATCAACGGACCAGTAATTCAATAATACACACTCAAGCAAACCCGGAAAGACGCCATCCAGCAGCGCAGCGGAGAGTCCTCCCGGTGGAGATGTACGTCCATGCGTCCAACCCCCCGTACGAGTGCACCGAATTCCCCACAGTATAAACCTCCCCATCCACCAAAACTCCAACTCCCTCCAACATCGAACAGAATACGGGAATAGCTGCAAGTAATAATCCCGATGAATGAAACAGGAGCTGTCCCGGAAGCGCTATGGCAGCGATGCCCGAGCACACGTTCCCCAGCTGAAGTGTGACCGTGTGGACGAGTGGACAAATTACGAATTTGTTCAAAGCCATACCACCGACCGGTGGATGGTGCTTATCGTCCACTTCAGACACTCTACGGCTGAAATCACAGAAAATCCACCGAACGCCAAACATTATTTCAACCTGGAATAACATAACACTTACGGAGGGGCAGTCGGTCGGTCCGCTCGGTCGGTTACAGGCAGTCAGATAAAATGATTAATTTATTCATGTCCAACACGACCAACTTGTAAGTTTTTGGACATGCAATAATCTGCAAAAAGCGTAAAGTGACTGTGAGCTAAACCGTGGAGGGGGAAGGATAGGTTGTTTATTTAGCAGGGAACCCTTAGATGATGTTTCAATTTGATGATGTACATTGTGAGTGCGTTCTGTAGACTTTAGCCTGTGTTATTTATGCAGAATGCCGCAATGTCGGTCGGGAAAATATTTTTCATAAATAATTAATACATAACAAAACAGTATTTAATTACTATCATCAAATGAGAAAATGTGCAAAATGTTTTCTAGGGTTCAGTAAGTGAGTAGGTGACACTGTAACTTTCCTGGAAAGAAGTTCTGAAGTCTATAAAATAATAAACCAATAAGCACTCTCAAACTTTCTAGACGTTGATGCCATACACACAGTCAAAAGTGCTTCTGAGGTCATTTGCTAGTGTCTTCGTAGATGGACTAAAACGCACTCTATTAATGTGGATTTTCGTTCTATTTTTGGGAAAAACTAAGCAAACATAAATCAAGAATTGTAGTAATATAGCCAGGCAATTCTTTTTGAATAAAAGGAGCCTAGGATTGCATTTGAATTGATGTTGATAGGAGAAGCTTGACCAGGTTTCAAGAAGTCTTCTTCTTCTTCTTCTTCTTTCATGGCCTAACGACCTCTTAGGTCATGCCTGCCACTTCTCACTTACTAGGCTTATTGATACCGCATAGTGGGATAGTCAGTCCTCACTATGGGGCAACGGTCCAGATGAGATTTGAACCCTACTCCTGCCGTGTGACGACCGCCGCCGTTGCCGCATCTACCACCGAGCCGTCGAAGTTGATAATCAAGCTCATTCTCATAAATTATCTTGATATGAATTCCTACAATACCTTTCAGTCACTATATTGATCAGATTTTGCTATAACAAAAATATGTTTTAAGCTTGCAGAAGCATTGTACTCATCGTTTGAGAAGCATACTAGGAAGCAAGTTTGAGTTTTACGTCATTCGCCGTTACGAAGATCTCGTTTTACGTTACGAAGATCTATAAACCACGAGAGGTCTTGGTCTGTTGTTTTTGGCAAACCGTGACTTGATTTTACCCGTATCATGATAGCCAGTCCTTCACACGGAGAAGCGATCCAGATAGGATTTGATTTGATTACCCGTAGAAAAATAGTCAGCCTTACGTAAAGGGAGGCGGTCTGGATGGGATTTGAACCCCGGCCCTGCCGTGTGAAGACTGGCGACGCTGTCGCCTCGACCACCGAACCGCCCCAAAGTTCTACAGTCGCATTGAAAATTTTCCCCCAAATGTAGGCAAGATTCTTTCATATGAGCTAAAAGTTGCCCAACAGACTCACATTATTCCACTATTTATTTGAAACATTCTACTAAGTAAGTTTAAAAATTCCATTATAGGAATCGAAATTACTATGTATTAGTGCCTACAATGAAGTAAAGTTGAGAAAACAATTGAGTTCAGAAGAAGACATTACAAAAAACAAATTTATAGAAGAAAAAAAGTTAAACGCTAAAAGACTCGAAAAAATATTGGAAAAAAAATTTAAATAAAATAAAAATATAGTAAAACTATTCCATAAACATTTTAATGCAAGTCTACAACAACTCAAAACTGCAACCGATTTCCTTTTTGTCTAGCATAGTAAGAACCCACCTGAAAGCCACTATTTGCCACTCACTCTAGTCACTTTGATTATCAGATGAAATGTCTTTATCGATCAGCACCGACTCACACCAAAGACGCACTCACCACGAAAGCGCACGGTGATCCACCTGTTCCACCATTAGCGGCAGCCCGAATGAAAAGCGAACGTGATTTGAATATCGCGCAGTCCGCGGAAACATAAATTCGATGGGAGAAATCAATTCATCGAGCCCCGACCCCGAAATGGGATGAAAATAAAACAATTTTTCGTAAATATATTCCCGCTGATGAATAGTAACGACCTCATCAACGAAATCCGGCTGCCGTTCGATCGGTTCGGTCGGGGCTCCTTACGGTAAGGTTCCAAACACCACCGACCGAGCCGGACGGAGGGCGAATTATTCCACCCGACCCGAGGGAAAACTTTACAAATCACACAAATGAGAGAAAGATCTAATTAATTAAAGCCCATGGGTGAAACAATAATGCTCGCACACTGTTTTGCGGGTGCGTATAAAATATTGATTCGATGCTGATAGCACCGCGGGCCCACCTTTGCCATCTGATTAGCCGTCCTTTATTCAAAGCGAAGATTGTTTCTTTGTGTGCCCTAGCCAAACTATAGTCTCGTGGCGGTGGTTCATTTCTTCCACTTTCAATTCCACTGTAAAGGTTGAACAGTGGAATTTAGATCACACAACCGAAGTGGCACCGGTGTGTCGGCACGCAAAAAAAAAGGCGATTGGTTCCGCTTCGCACCTTCGTCTATGAGGGAAGGTCTACCCTTTATTGTACATGGATGGATGGATGGAAAAAATCCCTCCCTGGTTCGGATCTCGAATAAAGGATCAATTTATTATTTATGAATTCAAGGCCCGTTAAGGCCAAGTCCTCGTAAACATTGCCGCGCGTAGCAGATTCCGCACTTTAGCGGCCACAAAAAGCGCGAGAGAAACTGTGGAATGGATTTGGCGTCAAGTTTTTGTGTGTGTGTCTATGACAAAACTATGTAAGGTAGCTACTTTCACAACGGTTTAGTTTTACGATCGATCACACTAGTCATCATAAGCGAGTCGGTAAAGCAGACTTTATTTACGATTTGTTATTATGTAAATTGAAGTACTGGTTAATGAATTTTTAGAATGTTATTTTGAATTGGCCGTTATGGTCTATTAATATTCAATCAGATTAAAAAGGAATTGAAGCTTGACGTTACGCTTTGCATATAAAAAATATCTTTCTTTTCTTATATGAAGAAAGCAATATTGATCAGCTCATCGTTAAATGTTTGCTCCAACTGAACGAGCTCTGAACTGGAATTATTGCTACCATGCTTAACTGTAACGTATCGGTTTGGTAAGCGGTCCTAAATCTACTATAGGTTCTAAAGACTGTAGACATTCACCTTGAGTGGCCCTATAACGATGCTATCAAGTAATTGTCTCCAATTGAAGCGACAATCTATCTTCACCGATTCCACTGGAAGTGGTGCTACAGCAAGTGCCATAAATTTACGTTAAATCGCTTAAGCGTTTATTGATGGTATAGGATATGCTTGCTCTTCCTCTTTCGGGGGTTTTGGCTGTTCGAGCTACTGTAGCCTCCTATGTTCTTGACTCTACCATATAGAAGATTAGATAAGTCACTACCTCTGGGGGCAGATCGATCCGATGTGATTGTGTCCTATATTTTCGGGATGAAAGAAAGAACGTTCAAGTAGTCGTGCGATTGAACCACCTTTGAGCATTACCTACAGATTTTTTTTCACTTGATGTACCACAGTAAGTGACTCATTGGCTGTATCAAAGAGCTAGTTAAAAATATCGCATTTATGCCTTGGGACATTGGGAAGCGAATATCCATCTACAAGATATTCAAAATAGTTTTATTTATCGCATTACTAGAAGTCAAATGAGATAGTCCAAGCTCGAAGTAAACTACTGCAATGGATCCTCTATTTTCAATTCTAAAGGTAACATTTTACGAGCATTTCGACCCAGCGTTGTAAGACGGTAAAGATATGTATTTGCTGGGACTAGTTTGGCATCTTACATGATGATTAATATATTGCAGTTTTCTCCAATGTATCAACCTATCTCATCCGTAGAAGGAATCATTGGACACTATCTGAAAGCATATCGAAACAGATCTTGATCACCTTTCGGAAAATCTGGTAGCAATCCATGGAATCCGGGCCTAGCAGAAGTAGAGGACTCCTAAAATCTGGGCCTAGCTTACTAGGTTTTCTGGAATAACTATGAGCAAAATCACATGTCAGGTTAAGGAGGATGGACAGTCTCAGTGGCCTGTGCCAAGAACCAAAGACTTGCGCTTTGGAGAGAGACAGATGTCAGAATAACTTCAGACGTCCAAAGTATTCAACCACTGTAAGTAAGAAATTAAGCAATACCAGCAAAGCAGGCCAGCTGGAGAGATTAGCTGCAGAAACTCTGAGTTATAAATTTTGGCTGACCAAATTCAAGTCTCAGACATTGCCATAACATAGCCATATTTCGATAGAGACTCCTCCTAGCAACGTCTCTCCGTTTATAGGATTGGATATCTATCCAATATTTTCAAATGAAAGACAGCCAGCAATGGCAAGCCCTCTCGTGACTTTGTGTCTCGAGAACTTAACAGTTAACAGTCAGCTCTCTTAGATATAGTTTCATTTCTCTTCAGAAATTCCGAGTAAATGACATTCTTGACTTTTTTTTTATTCATGAGTGACAACCTGGCCTTATTACAAAGACCGTCCTATTACAAATTCTCTGTTATTTAAATGATAGCGTCAACGATTTTTCGGTTAAATTCAATTTGGATTACTTAAGCGGCAAATTTAACACATGAGAATTTGGCATCCACAAGCCTTAGTGAGCATAAAAAAACCCTTTGTTGACTCATACGGATTGTAAAACCACGTACGCAACGAAAAAACGTCAGGGTCACCTGCAACAACCACCCGAAAAGGTGTAAACCAAACATAACTCTTCACGCGTGGCCCAACCAACGGTGCACAGTGTGTCGAACGAAGAGCGCTCCGGTTTAGACATGCAAGTTTTCTTGCCATCTTGCCCAACACAAAAAACCCTGCCCACCGGATGCACGGCCCTTTCCGTGGGTCCATGTGCCGGCTTCGCACAAAATGATTTCATAATTGACAACTCCGTTTAACATTCTACGCGGGAAAGTTGGCGGTAAGCCACAAGTGCCACAAAACACGCACCCCCGGCGGGTTTGGGCAGAGGGGGCTGTGTTTGTGAGAAGACAACAGAAGAAGGCACTTCCTGTAAAACTCGCCCCCAAACCGTGCGTCACCCGCAAAAAAAAAACGTGCGCGCGAATGGATGTTGGGCACGCTGCCTTGTGACCTACCGCGTGTAGTGCGTCTACCAGCCAGAGTAGCAAAGGTCGGTGGCACAACCGCCAGGTTTAAACCCCCGTCATGACGTCCACCTGTCCACCTGGAAGGGCCTTTTTTTAATGGTGCTGCCTCTTTCGCGCTGTGTAATTTAACGTGCCATCAGGTGCTGGGTCGCATGACCCTTTTGCTACGACACCGGGACTACACATTATGCGAAAAATTGACCCGAAAACGGTAGCGCTGACGGTAGTGATACATTCCCATTATGCCTGCGAAATGGGAAGGTGACGGTAGCAAAATGATGTGGTAATGTGGGGATCGTGGGGGTAGGGGGGCAGGATTTTATGCAAAAATTATTGCAACCCTCCTTCTGACCCACACATGCGAGGGGCTATTGTACGGCTCGTTGAGCAAACGGGCTGTGTTATGATGCTGGTGCCACACGAAATTCCCATTTTATTCCAACCAACTTCCGGCTCGTCAATTATGCACCCAATGTTTGCGTTTTCATTCTACCCGGTATCGTTCTCTCTCCCTCTCTATTAAATTCTCCCCCTACACACACACACATGGTCTTATGCTTCGCCGGAGAATGGTTTTTTCGAAGGTGAAGGATACCTACATGACACAGAAAGAACCCCGAAAAAAAACAGCATTGATGTGGATCGATGTTGTGCAGCGTGCCTCGAACATACTTACCGGTTACCGTGAGCTCATACACCACGAGTGTGGGACATTTAATTTAAACATTAAAATTCGCATACGCATTGTATAAATGCGGGTTATAAAATAACAAATTGATAAAAGATAGCACCTCCGGAATTGGGCCCCTTAATCGTATGTAAATGTATGTATGAGAGTGTGTGTGTGTATGTTTAAATGTTTGCGATAATGGTGAACTGTAATGTTATGTTGTGTTATGTAAAGTTCTGGGAAAATGTTTTAACATATGCACAGTTATTCAACTTCGTTGCAATCTACTTGAGAAACGTGTTCTGATACAGTAAATGAAATACAGTAACATTAAAGAATGAAAACTTGATAACGATAACGTTAAACTGTTACTGTTTTTCTTATGTCATAGAAACCGTTCCTATTATTAGGCATAGGCCTTATTGCTAATCTTTTACTATAAGTTTTAAGGTAACTAAGAATTACAAAATTCAACCGAGCTCACCCGGGATAAGGTGCCCTTTCACGGTTTGTAGAAGGAAATGTCTCCAAACCATCGTGAATTGCAGTATTATTTGTAATTTAGCTTTAAGCAATACAGCCAGGCCGTTCTTCACGAAAAAAAAAGAATTACAAAATTAAAATGCAAATGAATTTTAAAAACAAACAAAAGTGAATCAAAATAATATTATAGGCATTCCTCTTCTTCTTCTTTCTTTGCCTAACGACCTCTTTGATCATGCCTGCCATATCTGGTTTACTAGACTTATTGTTACCGCATAGTTGGATAGTCAGTCCTCACTATGGGGGAACGGCCCAGATGAGACTTGAACCTCGTCCTGCCGTGTGAAGTACGGCGCTGCTGTCGCATCTACGCATCTATATAATGTAAAAATAAGTAAATAAGAACAAAAGCATGTAAATATTCAAAAAAATTGTTTTTCATAAAAGGTATATTTTACTGACGCGGGAACTGGGATCAAATCCCATCCGGACCGCATCCCCGTTCGCTGGATTGATTATCCAACTAAGGGTAAAATTAAGTCACGAAAAGCCTGAAATGGCCGAGACCATTCGAAGTTGTAGCCAAAGAACAAGAGATAGTATTTTATTACTATCTTTTTTTATTAAAAGATTTTTATAAATACAAAATAAAAATAAGATATATTTTGCCATATAAGAACAAAGCAATAAAAGTATAGATACAAATTCTATATGATCAAAACCTAACACGAGACAGCTAACAAAAAAAGATTTAAAAAAAAAAGATCGGTACCCAATATTCGAATGACAACATCGAACACGTGTTCGTTACCCTAATACTAATTTCAAATGTAAATTAATTACTAATTAACTTCATCATAATAAAAAAACAACCAGTTAACTTTTAACCAATAATTACAAAAAACCTTCAAACATGCGGGTTAACAAACCCTGCTTTAATTGCTACAAGATAGCTTTAACGGCAAGTAAAAGCAATTGCCAATGGAAAACTTCGCAATTAATAATGTGTCAATTTCAAAACAATCGCAACTGTTGTTTAAACTCCATGCACCATATGGCATTGACAAATTTCGGCATGGGAAAACTGCACCACCCGTGTACCAGATGGTTGCTAGTTGTGTTAATAATTTTTCACCACTGTGCCCCCAAAATAACGCAAAATTATTACCATAGCTACATGTTTGTTGTTATATTAATGTAAACTAGCAGGCAAACTCCAATTAACCAAAACCGGCGGAGCCATACCTTACCTTGATGCCCATTAATACACCCCAGCTAGCAAACGGAAACAGCCGGCCGACAGTGCGAGCCCGGCTGTGATGCACAGAAATGCATCACATGACAAAATAATAACCAAAAGCATCGGAGCAGCACGCAGCAAACCCAGTCGGGCGAAATTGGGTGCAAATTTTAATTTTCCTGATGTCATATTTTCCACCCAAGCCATTTCATCACCTTTCCACCCCTTCCGGACTCATCCCCACAAGAACTCTACGTTCCGCCGTTCAGCAAGGGGGAAGGATTTGTTTTGTCTGGGACACGCTCTTTTTTTTACTTCTTCACCCTTATTTTTCTTCACATTTTCCCAGGCAAAGATAGATATTATGGCCGTTTGAAAGGAAGCAGGGACGAAAAGCAAAGAGCGCCAAAACCGAACCATTCTTTCTTGATTCTAGTCAATGTAGACTTTAAAATCCGAAAGAATCTGACACGGATTTTTTTGCAATATTTTGCCAGCTCGTTCGGATGGTTGGTTGGTTGCTTTTTTAATATTCGCCACATGCCAGAGGGGTTTTTTTGTAGTTGCAATTTTTAATATCTCATCGTACATTGTGCGAACTAAGGGAAAGTAAAAATCCTCCCCCAAGGTAAAAAAGCATGACGTGACGTGATGAAACCGTTGTAAATGTAAGGGCTGGTACAATACTGAAGGATTGATTAAGGTTGTTCTCTCCGCTTACTGCTGACGTGGAGGGAAAAATCTTCCATCCGGTAAGATTAAAGCGAGCATTCTGGCTCAAACAAGCGAGACAAAATATTTTACACAAACGTTTTGACATTACTATAATTTAACACTTAGCAGCAGGACGTAAATCACCGTCCGTATATTACTTCCACTTGGTATCGCTACCGTTTACAAGGTCATCAGTGTATATTATTAACTTGTAAACTCTTCCGACGCTGGAACTGGTCCCATTAATTCGGTCCTTTCGCTGCTCATTAGACACGCAACGGCATCCTCGCCCCCTCCATTAGGTGTATCTGAATGTTGCATTTTCATAACTCATGCTTTATCGGGCACTAAAGTTACGGAATTTATTTCCAAACACGCCAGATAACGTGTCGAACAAGGTCGATACAATTTTTTTTCGGTGCCTATGCCGCCGTGCGTCAACATCATCGACCAACAATAATAAAGTTCCATAAACAATCCGTTTTACAAATGTCTTGCTGTTCTTCCAAGATCAGTTCGCTCGTGGATTGGATGGTGTGTGGGAGTCGTTTGCTGCATCATGCAGTCGAATTGGCAAAGATGCACGAGCCCGCCGAGACTGTTTCGTTAACAAAACCGAAGCAACAGAACGTGAGTGGAAGGAAAAAACGATGTCAACCACCGAATGCGTGAATGCTCCCGGGTGTACACCTCGGGTCGAGCACGAACCATAAATTAGGGATTAGAAAACTAACACCATCTGCAGTGGGGAACTGCCGGGAAGATGTTACCGATGGAACCGGAAACGATGATGCACCAGCGTCTTTTATTGCGACTGGCAGACGGAAAAACCCATGGTCCCCCCATGGTCAGGCCGAACACCAATTCCAATTCGACCAGAGTTAGACCCGTGTGATTGTGAGGTGCATGAGAAGGGGAAAAAACACAGATTTCGACCAGCATCAGTCCAACCCGGTGGAGAAATGTTTTGTACATACCAACCCAGTGCGAGCAGGTGGTGTCATTAATGGT
Organism: Anopheles stephensi; assembly: GCF_013141755.1. Classification (NCBI taxonomy): domain Eukaryota; kingdom Metazoa; phylum Arthropoda; class Insecta; order Diptera; family Culicidae; genus Anopheles; species Anopheles stephensi. The sequence continues at coordinate 16,002,697 of NC_050202.1, read as the reverse complement.
GTTATTTATTTTGCCAGTTAAAAGCACTAACCAGCACCGACCAGGGCAGAGACGGGGATGCCAACAGTTGAGGGGGGTTCGGGAGTGTAAACAGCCCGATTCCAGCATACAAACATAGCGGACAAAACATTCTGCGGAAAGAATTCATCATAACCAGCCCGCGAAACAATAGGGATACTGGCAAATAAATGGAATGAAGAGCTATGGCATAACAAATGGTCGGCTTTTTTTTATATAGACATTTTGTAGGGTTTTTTGTGGGTACGTGTTTTTTTTTCGCGCATCCAACCACTTTCCCACTGAACGGATTAGGGTGTGATCGTTTTAGTTTACTTTTCTCACAGTGCTTGAGTACAGCAGGCTTTTCCACTGTTTGGTGTAAAGAAACAGTGGGATGTTGTTCAACAGGTGGATGGATGAAAAATTTGATGTCAATTTAATTAGGTAATAAAGCTCTCAGCCAATCACAGAAGTCATCTTGGCCATCGATAAAAAAATATTTTCTGAGAGTTGCCCCTACTTGAAACATGTTTTAACTGAAATACAGAAGCAAAATTGCAAAATGTGTAACGTCTAGCAGCATATTAGTTATTTCAAGGTTTTGATCCATGTAATGGAAGGTGTGAATCCTCTGCAGTACGTTTCAAACGGAGAGTACAATATATCAAGTAAAGTGTGGAACTTTGTATTCATATAATGGTGTTCTGCATACAGTTAGGGAAGATTTGTCGATTATTTGGTTCGATCCTGTCATATTGTTGTTTGTATGCAAGATTCCATCAAATGATTGCAAAGTTAACAAAAAAATCTCTTATTAAGAGGTACAAAAGAATGATACAACAATTTTTCAGTCCTGGATGTTGAGGAGCAACACAAAAAAAGAAGAAAAAAAGCCTAATAAAATGTAGTAACATAAGCCTGTTCAAAACAAAAGATGAAAAACAAATAAAAACACCAAACAAATGAAGGTTAAAAATATTTCGAAAGATAAGATACATGAAACTAACAAAAATCAAATAAAAAAAACTTGAAAAAACAATTAAATCTGCCAACAGTTAAATAGAAGAAGAAATATAAATCAGAAACTGTGGCAAACGAAATAAAATGTTTTTATTAAAAAAAAAGAAAACACTAGAGAACAAGATTAAATACAACCGAAAAAAACCCAAACCATGACAAATAAATAATATTTATTTGTAGAAGTTATGTAAAATAGAACTCTTTCAAATTGGAGGCAACTAACATTATCAGACAAATATCATATTCATAATAGAAGCATTATTAATTATCTGTTTGAAAACATATTGTGTCCACGTACTTACACAACCCGTTTCCACTGTGCATCTGTTAAGTGTCGATATGGAAGGACCACCCCCACTGGCACCACCGTCCCAAATCAGACGACCAGACGCGACGGATTATCTCCCGCCGGTCTTGCGGAGGAAGATGTGCGTATAATCTCCACCCTGGAGGTGAAAAGACTGGATGGAGAAAAAAAGGAAAAAGTCAAACACAGCTCAAAATACACATTTCGATGATAATGACCTAATGCTTGCCGGGGTTCGCGCAATGTGCACAAAACAAACACCACTTTCCCATCCGTCCGTACCACCCGTCAGCCGCTCGACATGAACGCAATCGCCCGCCGGCAACGTTGAGTAACGGTGATGAATTTGAAATTCAAAATCTCTTCAACATACATTCCGGTCATGCCGGGAACCCCGGGCCGGGCCGAAGCGGGAAAGTGGGTCCGAAATTAATTTCAGAAACTGTTAAATAGTTCAAGTACTTTTCGGGCCATACGCTGGTAAACCTTTGCTGGACACTGGACCTGTGTGGTGCAGACAGAGCACCATAGGCAGAGCCGGTCCGAGATGATAGTGAAGCCGGTGAAGCCGGCTTCTCTGAGTGCACAATCAACGAACTTTGCATGCTTTATGGAGCATTAGATGCTGGCGGGGGCTGAAAGAACGACCAGCACAGTCGGAGCAGAGAGCGTTCGTACGTGTTGGGTGAACGAGATTCACGTGCATAAATTACTGTCACTGTCCATCAGGGGATGCTGCAATGGGGCAGTCTACCAACCGTCCGGAGGCGATTACTTTGGTCCGTTCGGAAGGACAAAGTTGGGTGAATTTGAAGAACTAATGGAGGACTCTTCGTTCGTTCGGGATGGGGATGCTTGGAATCGAAGAACTGAATGAATGGCTGTTTTATTTAGGTAACATTAGATTTTGTCTTAAACTGTCTTAAATTTGCAATGCTGGTGTTGTACTGCAAAAAAAATCAGGTAAAATACCCAAACCGATCGATGAGCGATGATACCCAGATCTAAAGCAGAGTGCCAGGAACATCACTAGTTCCTCCCAGAAACCCTCAGATTCCTTCTGTTCCTATTATATCCAATTTGAATAGTATTACACTCAAGTTCCACACTTATTTGGCATGACAAAATTAACACTGCAGGTTGTAAACCGTTACTGACTGCTGAAGTCACGTACACTTCCTACTAGTTTGATGCTCGCGGACGTCACTGCATAGGACGCAGAGCACTTCCTGATCTGCCTGAAAGTAACGGAAGCAAAAATTCGTCACTAACTTCCTAAATTACACCCTGCGGGTGAGCTTTTCAATTTTTAGCTTACCATCATGACGATGTTACCGGTCGCAAAACACCTCCCCGAGCGTACCGGCAGCTGATGAGTCTGCGAAAGCTACGAAACATCCCCGGTTTTTGGTAAATCCCGGAAAAACTTTTCGACAGAGCAGCGATTAACGAACTTCACGCTCGTGGAAAAAGTTTCAGTAACGAGTAGTAATACAACCAACAACAAAAAATGCCATGCATGTCTAATACATCCCAGCCAGGGCCAGAGATTTACCTGCATCAGAAGACCACAGCTTGCCCACGGAGCAAACTGCACGCCACATCGGGTTCATCATTTGTCGATAATCTCCCCCGGTGCTGGATAGATTGATGCGCCAGGTCGCGTATTCGTTACTCGGCGTTCGTATCGGTTCGCATACGGAAATAATCTGATGCTTCATCTTACCCCGGGATGCCCCCGAACCCCCGGGTCATAGATATCCCTGCGTCGCTAACGAACACGGCATGGGCATGTTTCACGGTTGACATTATCGTCTGCCCGATCGCGCACCGTTACCATGTAATTGGAGCCCGGCAAAGTAATCGAGTACATTTTTTGTTTGCTCTCTACTCCCTCCGATCATTCGAACCATTTGTTGCTACAAATGATGAACCGCGATCAATACTCGTCTCGTTTGACTGGGCTGTCAGTTGATAACTACGCCACGGGTGAGTCGGAACGATAAAATTAATGAAGAAATTTCGAACCCTATGCCCTAGCGCACCCCGGGACTCATTATTATTAGTTGTCGGAGACACATGGGCGAAATTTGTGGCGAAAAACACTAATTGACAATTATTTTCGTTTGTTTTTTCCCCCCTTTCTCTCCTGCTCACAGTCCAGATTTGTACAATTACTGTCCGCTGTACCATTGGACACCTACTCGTGGAACGAGGCCACAGGCTAGAAACAAGCGATGCAACGAGACCGAACATTGACAGTCGAACGTTCACCGTCATTGGGCTCCATTAAACTACTACTACTACCTCGATTCGAAAAGTTGTCGATTTCTATCATCAAAACATGATCTCGCAGGGATCGGATCGTTGAACCGGTCCGTTGAAACAGTCAGTGCATCCTCCACCCATTCGGATGCAACATTCCAATTCTCCGAGAAACCAACAAGCTGAATTGCTTACGGATTTGACCAACTCATTGCTGCCAGCACAAATAGAATCATGTAGAATCTAGATTAGTTCTCGCCGACCGTCCCTGCTGCAAGCCGTGAGACAGTCGGTTCTTTACCGATCAAGTTTTAAAACCGCTTGCTCATGGTTTCATTCAATGTAACTCAATCGTGCTCGATGGCGTGCAGCAGTAATCGCTGCCAATGGCAAGAGAAATGTGATACAAAAGTCGAACGAATCTCGTTTTGGTAATTGTTTACTGTCATGGTCAGGTTTATTTATTTATTTTATTTTTCCGACTTTAATGGCCATTTTTGACTGGTTTTTATTTTTTGTTACGGAAAATAGTAGTACTATCTAGTACAAAAAGGCTCGTTCTTAAACAATTTAGACCAACCTCGCGGGATTTGAAGCGGGACATGAAGACCATCGAGCAAATCAGAGAGCTGCAGCGAATACCCTAATTCAATATTATACAACTATTGGTAAACTACATTCTTAAATGTTTTACTTGTGTCAAATTGGAACTTTTTTTTAGTGAAGTATTTGTGAAAAGTTTGTTACCTATATTAGGAGCCTTTTCTTCTTT